>NC_136063.1:1888959753-1889574753 GCF_964261635.1 Lissotriton helveticus | reverse complement strand
CCCACATTCTCTGTGACTGACTCTCTCTCCGGCCTTTCTGGTCTTATTCTGGTGACACCTTGGGAGTGTCCATGCCTCTTCATCTCCCTCTCACCTCCTGTTATCCTCCTTCACAACACCAGAGACTCCCCGGGCATCTCTCACCAACAATGGCGGACCCCCACACCGCCTTCACAGGAGGACTGAATGGTAGCGTTGATTCAAACAGCGTCCCGCAAGCACATTATCAATGGCATGCAGGACCATGTGGAGAAGTTTGCACAGATATGGGCCACCTTCCTGTGGGAGGCCCTTCACTAACACCATACTTAGCAACCATCGGCACGAACGTCCTGATCGCTGCAAACCCGGTTCAGATAGGCCTCCTCCTCCACCCACCCTTTCCCACCCCTTGCAGCAGCCCCTGACTGCCCTGCCCTCCCTCTTTGCCCCTCCCCTCCTTTTCACATTCCCTCTCCCACCCCCTCTCACTCTACCCCCAGTCTCCTCCCACATTGCTCTTTCCCCTCCCTCCTGCCTTTCTCTCCTCTTCACCCCCCCTCCCCACCGGACACACAGGAAGGTGCACACATCTCCTATTCTGCATGGCCAAATGACCCCGGACACTTGTGAACCCAAGAACCGCTCTCCCCCTGAGGGGCACTGCCTATATTAGTCCTATATAGTCACATGTCATCCCGACCTATACCAACCCATACCTCTCCCTCTATGCCTAATGCCGATACCCAAGACTCACAATTTCCTTATCACTAGGGTCTGAACGATGGACCTCCAAACCCCCCATTCCTTCTCTAGCCCTTGCCCTCCCTCTGCAGTACGGGCAACTATGACACGTGGCCTCTATTGTCCCTGCTGTCGTAAATGACCGCTGCACACTTTCAGACACCCACGGTTTTGGACTCGGCGCCCAGCATCAAGTTGTTTGACCTGTCGAACTGTTTTTGCTGATGGTATGTCTTTCTTCATTGTTGTGTCTACCACTCCTTTACCCCCGCCTTTTCCCTACCCCCCTATCTTCCCCATTGCCCCTTTATGGATGCACCAAATGTGTTGTAGCTCCCACCTTCTGCCACATTGAGTGTATGTTTTATCACTGTGGTTTGATAAACCGATAAACAATTCTGACACATAGAAAAATATAATCTATCCTTCATTGTGTATGCTTTACTGGGGAAAAATATGTGTACTCTCTCAGGGAAGGGTTACATAAGTGCCAATCATCTGTAAGGTGATGTTCGTGATAGTATGTGCAGAGGCTTTTTGCGATTTGTTTGGAATATGTCATGAAGAATGCCTGTCAAGAAAGGGATCAATTATTTGATTACAGTCACCTGCTAAAATAATATTTTCATCAGGACATTGTAAGAGTTTCTGGGCAATGCTGGACCAAAACCGGCAATCAGGAGTAGTAGTGTCATATACATTAAACACAACAAGTGGAACATTGTTAATCCATAATTTAAGCAGTAGCCATCTCCATTTTTTAAAAAGATTTATGACAGTAAATCATAACAACATTTTATTTTACTATTGCCAGGCAAGAAAAATACATCACCTACCCAACCCCTTTGAAAATTCATACATTCATGTTTTTTAAGATGAGAGTCTTGCAAACAAGCAATGTGAGCAATACGTTTCGAGAAGTGGGCTAGGGTCCTTTGGCATTTGATGGGAGAGTGTAATCCTCTGACATTCCATGAAATTACTGTTAAAGTCATGGAAAATATATAATGCATTTTATGTAATCATACTTATGATCAAGAAGAATATAATGTATCATGCATTTTAACAAGTAATAAAACAGATAACAATGAAAAAGCAGTGTAGCTTCACAATAAAGGTTGCGCAGTAAAGAAACAGGTTGGAACAGAGAGAAAAAAGAGAAAGGAGAGAGATGGGAAGAAGAAAATAGGGTGAAATGAGATAACAGAGAGTATGTAAAATAAGTGAGATAACAGTAAAAATAAACATACCTACAAATATTTTTGATGGAGATGGGGGTGAGACCACATGAAAAGACTGAATATTTAAACCCCAGAGGGAAGGTATGCACATGGAGGACAAGATAACATGGTGGGAGATAGGAACATGAAACAACATGAGAACAGTCCTGCAAAAAAATGTATAGTTAGTTAGAGTATATGAAGTGACTAGTAAAATCTAAAGAGCGCTTCCCGATAATATTTCAGAAAATTTAACATAGGGAAAACAATAACAGCATGTCAATCCAGCAAATTAGTCAAAACTAAAAAGAAACAAGAAGAGAAGAGAGAAACAACATAATATTAATTTGATGCATAAGCTGATACAGTGAAATCCATATTTTCTGGCTTGTGAGTTGCAAAAAAGTCTCTCAGACTCATAAGTTGTCGTTTTGTGAGACGTAACCTTGAAGAGACATGGGTGAAAGAGCCCAAAACGGGCTCCAAGCGAGTGGAGCATCGTTCCCATGTTTAAGAATTCTTTTTGGCGATCTGCAGTGCTCTTGGCATAGTCTTGAAAGAAGAATAAATCATGCCCAGACCATTATATTTGTTTCGGTTGTCTTGCAGCTGAAATAATATGCAAATGTTTTTTACATTCAATAAAAAACAGAATTACTCCTCGAGGCTATGTAGAAGTAGTCTGAGCTTTGGAAGAAAGGTCACATCTGTGAGCCTGCTGCATGTTGAGCTGTGGGCCATTAGGCAAATTCAAAATATGTCACAGGAAGGTTTTAAAGAATGAGATAGTATTTGTTCCTTCAACACACTCAGGAAGGCCAAATAAGGTAAGATTATTTCTTCTGTGGTGGTTTTCCAAGTCTTCAGCCTGTTTGCATAAGGTATTTACTTGATCCTGAAGGAGATTCACCTTAGAAGGAGCATCTTAAAAATCAAATACTTACTGAACAACATTTGATACTCACTCTTCCACATGAGTCCACCTATTTAAGAGATTTTGTAAACTGGTATTCTAGTTTCTTCCATGAAGGGACATAACACTCTTATTTCCGACAATAATTAGTCAAAAGCGGCATTAGGAGGAAATTTGGAAAGTGATGGGGGATCTTTCTTAAGTCTTTTATTTGATGCCTCATTAGCTTTAGGTTATGCAGCATTAGTAGATGTAGCCAAGGACAAAGGAGCATTGTTGCTTTTATGCGACACAGAATCATCCATTCTGAAATAAGTACATGCTCCAGAAGGAAATGTAAGAGATTTGCCTGTGGGAATTTTAAGCGAAGACTTTTGAGTCTTTAATCTGCCCTTGCTCCAGAAACAATTGTTAGAAAACCTCACATATGCCAAGTGATTAAAGCAAGAAAAGCCAGCTCCTTAAGATATGCTTATAAATGAAAAACCATCTACATAAAATGCAGTGGTAATATATTGAAGAGCGGGGGCATGGCTTGAGGCGTCAAGATGGCGGTTGCACTCTAGGAGTGCTCTGGACCCCCTCCGTCATCCGCCTGACACCCGCTCCCGACAGCTTCCATAGGACCGGGATTGGCACTCCCAGTGTCATACTGCCATAGTTGCTGTGCTTTGGGCCCCCTATACACAGATAGAGGCCTCTGCTGCCCAGATTCTGCATCTCGCCCATGGGTGCTAGAGAAAATGGTGGACCTGCTCGCGGCCCACTCCTGGACTGCGTACGTTGGGAGCTGCTTGCGATCTGTGGGATCCCCGGTGCGGCGCTGGAGAGGTGGTGCCCCCAGCGGGTCATTACTGTGAGGCTGCTCGGGGTTGCAGAGCACAGCCCGCCCGTTGCCCTAGACGCTGAGGAGGGAGGGAGGCAACTTCTGCTTGCTCGGCCCGGGTGCTCGCATCCGCGAGAGGGTCGGCGGGAGTGCGGCCGGGCTTGGCTGTTGCTGTTTTGTTGCTGTTTTGGGACCGTGAGCCTGCTCCGCCCTTGAGCCTGTGGCCTTCTTTGTTCCTTGGGTCTGAGGGGCGGGGACGCTCATCCCTGGCTGGCTCGGCCGCTGTGATCGGGTGGCAGCATACTGTGGCTTTGTGGTCCTGCGGTTGGCCTTGGCCCCAGCCAAGCCTGTGAGTTTCCTGTGCTCTGGACTTCTACGAAACCCCCGGTGAGTGAGTGGCCCACCGGGGGGGTGTGGTCTGCTGCCCTGGGTCAGGCCTCCCCCTCGATGAGGGGAACATCCATTACGACGCGGTGTTTACAACGCACTACCATTACAACGCTGGTTTTACAACGCAAGTCGTTACCACAACTTGCGCTGGAGGGAGCTCTAGGCTAAGGAATAGTAGATTTACTATTCCAACACCTTCCCTACTGTACGTAGGCTGGTTTTGGAATAGTAAATCTTACTTTTCCTAAGTCCAGCACCCTACAGCGTAAGTCGTGGTAACGACTTGCGTTGTAAAACCAGCATTGTAATGGTAGTGCGGTGTAAACACCGCGTCGTAATGGATGATTCCCCTCATCGAGGGGGAGGCCCGACCGCGTTGTATTGACATACAACCCTCGATTCCGTCGCCCTGTGGGGCATGGACCTGGGCCCCCCTTATTGCTGCATCTGCACCTGATAAGGCGGGGTGACTCCCTCCTTGGCCTGGCCTTGCTCTGCCCAGTGTGTGAGGGGGGCTGCTCCCGGCTACCATATCGGGTGGCGGAGACAGCTTATAGGGCTTTGGTGTGCCCTGCCGGGTGACGGAAGCCTGACTCCCTGCAGGTGGGGCCCCCGTGGAGGGGCCCTTTGATCTTTCCAGTGCTGGTGTGTGCTGGGTCTGGGGCGGGGGAATCGGCCACTGTATCGGGTGGCGGGAGGTGTGGAGGTGACCGTGGACCTGTCCCCCTCTCTCTTTTACTGCTCCTTGTACTCTTCCCTCCTCTAGACTGGCCTCTTTACATTGCGGCCAGCCACGGAGCCGGCCCCTGTACTTCTTAGTGACTCCTGCATTCCAATCCCTGGCATAGTTGTCTGGGCTGCCCCGAACTGGACTCCGAACATTGCTGTGATCTTGTGTGGGCGTGGCGGACCACTTGCCGTTGCCATGTCACTGGGGGCCTTGATCGGGTGTGTCCTCCTCCCGGCCTATTCAGAAGCTGCTCTGGTGAGTGGGGTTTGGAGGAGAGATCGGCCACTGTGCGGGTGGCAAGGCGGCGGAGTAACTCTAGCAACTTCACCCCCCCCTCCCACTCCCTTGGCGGGTATTGGGGTTGGGGGGCTGCAGCGGCACCCGGCGCCTGTGCTGGCCTGATCGCTCCCTGGAGGGCCCGCTCCATCCGGCCCAAGGGGCGAGCTCCTCCTACCTCGGCTGGGGCTTGGGAGGGTGGAACTGGGTGCCCGGATCTGAGCATTGGCGGTCTGGGTGTCTGGGGGGCCCTCACCTCCCCCTTCCGTTTCTTGGGAGGACCGGCGTCCGTGTCCGCCTGGGCTGGACAGACCTCTGCCTTCGGGACGATGGGCAGACCCTGTGCCACACAGAATTCTGTTCCTCCAACCCAAACAAAAATGGATCACTTCAGCACATCGAACCAGGATCCGGGCGGGGGGACGCCTGTCGAGTCTGGAGCCGCTGGGGGAGATCTCTCCATCATCCTTCAGGCAATAAGCACATCGCAGGCTTCAGTGGAGAGCAAAATCTGTGAGGTGAGGGTGGACATGGCTCTTATCTGCCAGGACCTGTGCAGTGCGACAGCGCGCATCACCGAGGCAGAGTCACATATTTCCACAGCAGAAGATGATATCGGCCAACTTAAAACCCAGGTGACCCGCCTTCAGACCCAAACCTCAGAGCTCCATCGTAGGGCTGAAGATGCCGGAATAGGGCGCGGAGGAACAACTGCGCCTTCTGGGGTTTCCTGAGGGAGCGGAGCAGGTCCATGCTGACACGTTTGTAGACACCTGGGTACGCTCCTGGATGCCCAAAGAGAAACTTTTGCCCTGGTTTGCCCTGGAGCGGGCTCACCGCTCTCTGGCTCCCAAGCCTCCGCCTGGAGCCCCTGCTTGACCCATTATCCTGAGAGTCTTCAATTTACGGGATAGAGACGCTATCTTGGGGGCGGCCAGGGCGCATGGTCCACTGCAGTTCCAGAACTCCGGAATTATGGTCTTCCCGGATTATTCCAGGGAGTTGCAGACTCAGTGTCAATCCTATGAAGAAGTCAAACAAAAGCTCCGAGCTATGGGCCTTCGCTAATGGTCTCCTCTTCCCAGCTCGTCATAAGGTCATCTTCCAGGACTAGGCATTCTTCTTCGATACCCTCCAAGCGGTCTGGACTTGGCTCACGGAGGAACGACCCATCCTACCTGGACGGGCTCCCTCTCTCACCCGGAGGGTCCCCCCGCAGCCACAGCCAGCCATACCTAAGCCCCAGCGGCGCCGGACCACGTCCCGCAGGAAGAGCGACCGCCTGGTAGGGAGTCCCGCTCTCCGGCTGCGCAGACTCGGTGTTCTCCCTCCCGGTCCCCGACTCGGAGATCCACCTCCCCCAGCCCGACTACTTCCCTGATCAATATGGGCAGTGTCCCGAGGCCCTCTGAAACCCTGCAAAGGGCTGTGTTGGATTCAGACCTGACTGGGAGCCCTGCGATCCGTGGATCTGGTGAGGAGGACAACATCTGACCTGAGCCACACAATGTGAACTCTGTATCTCACCTCTCTGGAGTCCCTGTGGTGTGACCGCTCTTAAACTTCCTGAGCCATGGCCGATCCGACTTTATTGTTCCACTGAGTTTGGCGAATCAATTTCCAATTTAATCCCAGGACTTGTATACAGTACTGGTTCCAAGGTTATCTTACCATGAATACAGCTTTTGGCATTTCATCTGGCTACATGGAAGGGGGTCCATCTCTGCCTTGTTCCTGTTTCGTTAACCGTTTTCGCTTAGCAGTTAGCCTCACTGTGGGGTTGTTGGTTTGAGATTTTCTCTTTCAGGGCGATAGATGCCTCCGCTAGAGAAGTGTAGGTTGGGGGGCGTTGGGGGCGAGGGAGGGGGGAAGACAGTTGTCTCCCAACAGATTGTTGTTTTTAGCCGCCACGGGCCCCTGCTTCCTGTTCTTAAGTATAGGGTGGGGGGTGGGGCTTGGGTTTGGGTGGGGGGACGGTTGTCCCGGGTTTTATTGTTTGATTTTTGTTGTTCTTATGCCAGCCATATTGCCTCATCTTGGGACATTCACTCAGTGATTGACATTGTCCTTCTATGTTTCATACCCCACGCGCTGGCACCACTACGCTCTCTGTGCAGGCTGGGCGCTCAATCATTACCTCAGCCTTCCCATGTCCGACGACCAAACTAGTCTTGCCTCGCTTCATATTGTGTCATGGAACATTAATGGCCTCCTGGATAAGGTTAAGCGGAATGCAGTCCTGCGCTATGCCCAGCGACACAATATAGACATATTGCTGCTTCAGGACACCCACCTGGTAGGCAACCGCTGCCCCTTTCTGGCGCGCTATGGTTATGGCAGGATTTGGCACTCTGGGTTCACCCGGGGCTCTCGCGGGGTGGCAGTCCTGCTGCGCCGCGCTCTCACTTTTGTCGAACGTTCAGTCATCCACGATCCGGGATGTTGCTTTGTTATTGTGGAGGGGGGCATTGGGACCCAACCCTTGAATCTGATAGCTGTCTACTCTCCCCCTTCTCTGCTGGCCTCCACTCTCCGGCGCCTTGCTCCACTGGTAGCTGCCCTACCCCCGGGGAGCACTGTAGTGGGGGGGGACTTCAATGCGGTTATGGACCCGAACCTTGACACTGCTACAGCCCCTTCTGTCTCTCGGGTTTCGCACTCCACACTCCTCTCAAACTGGGCCGTGACCTTGGGATTGGGAGACGCCTGGCGACTCTGGCACCCGGCTACTCGGATGTTCATTCACACATCGGCTGCTCATCATACACAGGCCAGGTTAGACTATCTGTTTCTTCCGGCCCTGGATTGTCAATTGATCCAGGACATCGCTATCCTTCCCAGAGGCATATCGGATGACTCCCCAGTTTCTATGCGCCTAGGTAGTCTCCATGCCTGTTCGCGCCCGGTCTGGCGGCTTAATGCCTGTTTTCTCCAGGACAAGGATTTCCGGAAGCATGTAGGGCTCAAACTGTGTCACTACTTTGCCGCTAACCAAGACTCTGTTTCGCCCCCTGGTACCTTGTGGGAGGCCGGTAAGGCAACAATTCGTGGGTTTGCCAAGGGCCAACTTAAGCTCCAACGCGCGAAACAGGTGACTCGGCTTACGCTTCTGGAGGCCCAGGCTGCCCGGCTAGAGGTCTATCCGCCTGAAGACCGAACTGAGGCTCAGGATCGGAAGCTCACATTCCTTAGGGATGAGCTCAGACAGGCCTCAATGGACTCCACTATGTTGTTGTGGAGGTCCTCTGTGGCGCGGGTGTATGAGTGGGGGATAAAAATGGTAAGCTCCTCCACTGATTAGCCACTTATCCTATGGCTAACCTCATTATTCCCGAGGTAATGGATTCTCAGGGGGTGACCCATCAGGCCCCCATGGTGGTGGCCCAATGTTTTGCTTCATAGTATGCTTCCTTGTATTCTGCCCAATGCCCTGACCTCGCTCTCTCGGAGCTCCTCCAGAGTGAGAGGTTCCCCCTCTCGCACGCTCACCGACACTGAGGCAGAGGGGCCTGATATCCCGATTACTCCGGAGAAAATCAGTGACGCCATCTCCCGCATGGCGGGGATAAGACGCAGAGGCCGGATGGCCTCCCACAGGAGTTCTATGCATCTTACCGGGATACACTGATTCCCCATTTCTTGGCAATGTACCGAGAGGCAGCAGATCATGGCATCTTTTGTTCTGAAATGGATCTGGCCACCATTGTGGTGATTCCTAAGTCTCAGCCTTCCTCTGCTCGTTGCTCTGATTATTACCCTTTTTCTCTTATCAACTCGGAGCTCAAAATATTTGCCTCAGTCTTGGCACAGCGCATACGACCTTACCTGAGTACATTGGTCCACATGGACTAATGTGGCTTTAGGCCCGACCGGGGTACCAGGCACTGCCTCAGAAGACTCTACCTTGCTCTGGCGCATCGACACCAACTAACTCCCTATCTTACGTTGCTCCTCGTGGATTTTGAGAAAGCATTTGATTCCATGGATTGGCGGTATCTAGAGGAGGTGCTGTCAGAGATGGGCTTTGGGCCCTCCTTTCACAACTTGGTCAAGACCCTATATTGCAAGCCCCTGGCCCAGGTGATGGTTAACGGAGCCCTCTCACGTCCCTTACCCATTGGGAGGGGCACGAGGCAAGGTTGCCCCCTCTCCTCTTCGTGCTAGCGATGGAGCCCTTTGCTTCTGTCGTCCGGGCAGACCCGCTCCTCACGGGGTGGCGCTGGCCTGGTCTGGCAGAGGACAAGATTGCCCTCTATGCTGATGATGTCCTGATCTTTCTGTCAGATCCAGCCTGCTCGGGCCTCGGTGACTCCGAGCCCTACACCTTTTTGAGCGTGTCTCTGGTCTCTGATTGAACGCTGCCAAGTCGATCCTGGTCCCCCTTCATCTGTCCAGAAAGTGTTTCGATTGACAGTCCTCGATCCCTTTCCGGCGGCAGTCTCTCAAGTACTTGGGGGTCTGGGTGACGCCCCTTCCTGATCTCGCTTGGTCCCTCAATGTCAGTCCTCTGGTGAAGCGGGTCCGCACTCTTTAAGATGAAGGTCCTGCCCCGTTTCCTTTATATACTCCAAAACCTTCATCTCTATTATCTGGCGACCAGGCTTCTTACGGTACATGACTGGTTCAACGGCAGTTGGGCGGATCCGGCCTATCACCTGGAACTGCATGCGTTGGGTTTCTCAGATATCCAGGGGATGCTCTATGGAACTGCTATCCCCCCACTTTGCCGGAAGTTAGTCGTGGGGTGTATCTGGCCTGGCAAGCTGCCCTGCGCCAAACCCGCTGGTCGGGTAGGTTAACCCAATACACCCTTCTGTGGTGCGGAACACAGCTCAGGGAGGTTGCCACCCTCTCTGGGTTTAGAACCTGGGACCTCGTTGGGATTTCTCAGCTGGGGGATGTTTGGAGCGTGAGCCACATTCGTGAATTCTCAGATTTACAGACCGGGTTCTCCCTCCACACCTCTCAGTTTTATAGCTATCTTCAGTTGCGCCATGCACTCCACGTGCACATTTCAGAGGGGACCTCCTTGACTGAGTATAGCCCCCCTGAAGCACAGGTTATGACTGATAATTTGGGGAGGGGGGATTTCCCGCATCTCTCCAGGATAAATGGGAGGGTTGGATTGGTTCATTAGATGATGCTATTGGAGGGATGTGCCGATGGCCCCTAAAATAGTTACAGCTTCTGAACGGCTCCGGTTGGTTCAAATATACTTTCTGCATGCAGCCTATCTCGCGCCATTGCGCCTTCATCGCTCTGGACTCCGGTCTGATGCTTCCTGCCCCCGCTGTTGGTGCCCTCAAGCAGATTTTTATCACATGGTATGGCACTGTCCAGATATTATGCATTACTGGGAGTTAGTGACCACTGATCTTATAGAGGTATTGGGCTGGGAGGTCCCGTTGAATCCGCTGAACATACTCTTCGGGGTGACTGACGGTCTGGATGGGAACAGGGCTGAGAAGCTTTGTCTCACCATGGCCCTGATGGTGGCTAAACGCGATATTGGCCCTTCCATGCCGCGGTGGCGCATGGGGGTAGATTGGTGCACAGCGCAGGAACGTCGCATGTATGCTGCCCGCGGTTGTCCTAAAAAGTTCCGAAGAGTGTGGGGTAAATGGGTTGGGGTGGTAGAAGACTGAATTCCTTGAATCTTTACTGTGGACATGGTTATGGACATTGTCGTCTGGTGTTCCTTGTTGGACTCCTCTATGTGGGGGATTCTTCCCCCACTGTGTTATTTGTCGTTATTATATAATGCTTATCGTGTGAAAAGCTGGTTATGTTTTCATTGATTGTATTTATTAAAAATCAATAAAATTGATTATAAAAAAATATATATTGAAGAGCCAGAGTAGCATTAACTGTGAAATAAGAAAAAATGAGAAGACAAAATGTATGGGGAACAAGGCGTATTGATATTAATGAGGGCACATGGGAAAAAGCAACTTTTATTGCCACAAAGCCTGTCAGAAAAAAAAAAGATATGACAGAATATTAGAAGCAGCAAGTTGAAGACGTATGCAGATATTTGTGCGAGAACTCTAACACTCAAAATTGCAATTTCCCCTTAAATAAGAGCAGTGTCTGTTAAGAAGGTGTGGGACATTGGAAACCGTGATATAGAAGTTGGGGGTGTGTGGGTGCATGTGTGTGTCTGTGTGTGTGTGTGCGTATGTGTGTGTGTGTGTGCATATGTGTCCCCTGCAGACATACCTTGGTAATAAGCCTTTTTTATGAAATCTGGAGATGCTGAGAGTGATGTTATTTAGTTTGATGGATGAAAGTGGGTAAAGGTGTATGATAAGAAATGATGTACCTTAACAGAACTGCATGGTATAAAGTTGCCTTAAGAGACCAGGACGGGTGATGCTAAGGGTTACAAAATTATTTTGAGGTTGCAAAGCATGCAATTATCAAAATGACAACTGTTGTGACTACAAAACAGCGTATCACAAAGTCTAAAATATCTTTCCAACTCGCAAAGCGTACTTGGCACCCTTTACCAAATCATAAAACAAAGAGGACATGTAAGTGCCATTGTGCTCTCATTTTGCAAATTGGTATGCTGAGAATCAATTACTTCCAATTACAATCACAAATTATTCATCTGTTATCAATATTCTAAAGGAAATAGTAACACATTCCAAAAGTGGGACTGTCACTGAGGGCCAGCTTTCCCCTTGTGAATGGAGCTGCTGGCAACAAAGGGGAAAAAAATTGACCAGTGTGTGTTTCTCAAATGTTAATAACTACATGTTAATTTTTTGTCAGGTACTCTCTCTTTAAAAGAAATTTCGAAATTCTGTGAATGCAAATGCAGAGAAGGATGTGTGCTTTCACTCGCAGCCCTCACTTCCTCCATTTTCATTCATTGGCAGGGAGTTGCACAGGAAGCTCTGCCTCAAAAATGTTCATAATTTTGTGACTTACTATGAATTAGCATTATTGATTAAGTCAAGTCAAGGAAGGCTTTATTCGATTGCTGTTTTAATAATCATAAAAGCACATAAAACGTACAGAGTTTTTACCCAATAATTTACACAAGAGTAAATATATGATAAGCATTAAAAGCATCCTAAAATTTTATTTATTTATTTTATTTTATTTATTTATTTATTTATAAAACTTGTTAAGCACACGACTACCCGGAGGTGTCTCGGCGCTACACAGAAAGATCACAATATAGCTGCTTATTGATTAAATAACCAAGTTTTTACTTGTTTCCGAAAGGGTATTAAAGTTGTAGTGCTTTTTATTTGATTTGGCAGTGAGTTCCACAGTTTGGCGGTGGCAATTGAGAAGGATCTGTCGCCCCATGTAACTTTCTTAGTTTTAGCTATCTCGAGGAGATTTGCCCTAGAGGATCGAAGGGTACGTGATGGCCTATAAGGGCAAAGGGAGTGCTTTAGAAAAGTTGGTCCTTTTACATGGATGGTTTTAAAAGCTATGCACAGAGCCTTAAATGTAATTCTGTGTCTCACTGGCAGCCAATGAAGTTTTCGAATGATTTTTGAAATTGGTTTGAATTTGGGTGTTCCAGTAATAAGTCTAGCGGCTGCGTTCTGCACCAACTGGAGCTTATTTAGTACCTTTTCTTGAGCATTAAGCAAGAGGGCATTACAATAGTCAACTCGGGACATTAGCAAGGTGGAAACCAAAGTTTTTATGGTATTTGTAGGAAGATAGGGTAGAAGTTTTCTAATCATTTTTAATGTAAAGAAGGAAGCAGAGACTATAGAATTTGCCTGATGTGTAAAGGAAAGTTTATTATCAAAGATCACTCCCAGGTTCCTGAGATTGTTGACCGGAATGGGTTGGGGTCCAAGATCTTGTGGCCACCAAGTGGGGGACCACATAGGAGTGAGTTTGCCAAATACCATGACCTCGGTTTTGTCCGAGTTAAGCTTTAAGCAGTTTTTACTCATCCAATTGCTGATGGCATGCATTCCCCGTTGGAAGTTATTGGCTACTTCTAGTCCATTGTTATAAATTACCAGGACAAGCTGTGTATCGTCAGCATATGATGTAACTGCTTGGCGATGAGCTTTAATGATCCTCGCCAAGTCCGCCACATAAATGTTAAAAAGCGTTGGACTTAGCGAGGATCCCTGGGGGACACCACAGGGGAGAGCAAATGAGCAGGATGAGTAACCGCCCATAGTCGCAGATTGTTCCCGATTGGCCAGGAAGGAAGAAATAAGGGAGATGGCATTGTTAGAAATTCCGGTTTCTTTGACACGGTCTATCAGGATGGTATGATCGACCGTGTCAAAGGCCGAGGAGAGGTCGAGCATTATGAGCACCGCTGCACCCCCTCCGTCCAAGATCATTCTGATTTCATCAGATGCTTTTATCAGAGCAGTCTCCGTGCCAAGGCCCTTTCTGAATCCGAACTGTGAGTCGTCAAGACAGTTGTTAAGGTCTATGAATTCAGAGATCTGGATGTTCATAATTTTTTCTATGATTTTAGCTGGAAAAGGAAGACATGCTATTGGCCTGTAGCTGGTGACATTGGACGGATCTAGTGTAGTTTTTTTGAGAAGTAGCTTGATTACTGTTTTTTTCCATATTGATGGAAAGATACCTGAAGTGAACAGGGCGTTATAGATATCAGTGAGTGTATGAGAGATAATGTCAGGAGGCATTTTAGGTATTGTGGGAGGGCATGGGTCATCTGGTGACCCTGAATTGATGGTCATCATAAGTTTATGAACTAGTTCAGACGAGACCTGGTCAAAGGAAAAAGTTGGTACATTGTTCATAATGGGATCAGAGGATTTATTAGAATTTGTGACATTTTTGGTGTGCTTATTAAATTTAGAATAAATGTCACAAACTTTATCTTGAAAATAAATAGCTAGGGCGTCGCACATAGATTGAGAAGCCTCTTTAGGAATTGTTTTGTCCTGTCCTGTTAGCTGTGAGACAACCTGGCAAAGTTGTTTAACTGAGTCCTGTGCTGACTCAATTTGATTATTATAGTATATACTTTTTTGACAAATGATTATTTGTTTGTATTTACTTAGTTTATCTTTATAGCAAATTTTCTCATCAGGGTCATAGTTTCTGCGCCACTTACGTTCTTGCCGTCTACAGCTTTGTTTTTCAAGCCTAAGGCTCTCATTAAACCAAGGGGCTGACTTAGATGTTCTGTTAGTAGATCTTTTCTTGGTGGGAACTGTTGCATCCAGTATATTCCGGAGGCAGTTACTGTAAGTGGCGGCAGCTAGTTCTGGATTGGACGTGTTAATATCTTGCATCATATGCAGTTTATAGTTGAAGTCATCGAAATCGATGCTTTTCCATGATTTAAAAATGTTAGTGTTGAGGGGAGGAGGATTAAGGGGAAGATATTGAAACATACAGCAGCGTGGTCAGTCCACGTAAGGGGGAGTATCATCTCTGTGGAAAGAGACTTGAGATGGGAGAATATTCCATCTGGCGTATGTCCCGCGGAGTGCGTAGGAGAGTGGACTAATTAAGTTAGCCCTACTGCTTCCATTTCAGTAAGGAGAGTGATCATGTCTGGGTCTTTAAGCATTTCCAAGTGGTAATTACAATCTCCTATGATGGAGAAGTTATTTTCCCCTGCTATGGGTTCTAAGAGGTAGCTCAGAGATGAGAGAAACACTGAGCGTGGACCTGGGGGCCGGTATAGTAGGATGCCTCTGAATGAACTGGAATAGGGAGTAAAAAACTTAAAATTACTTGCTTCACACGAGCTAATGGTTAGGGGCTCCGTTCGTAAAGTGTAATTGTCGCGGTGTATTATCGCTATGCCTCCTCCTTTTTTTAAAAGTCTGTTGTGTCTAATATTTGTAAGGCCTTCCGGAGTAGCCGTGGTGAAATCGGGACCACAGGACGGGTCACCCCAAGTTTCCGTAAGGAAAAGAATATCCTGATTCCAATTTTCAATGATGTTGGCTATTTCATATTTGTGTTTAGAGAGCGATCTTACATTAATAAGTGCTGCTTTAGTAGATCTAGGAGGCTTATTTTGCTTATTCTTAGCAGGAGAATGAAAATGGGGATTATCCATGGCAAGAAAGGGACAATTAGGGCAAGTATAAGGGGAGTAGTTCAATTTACCCAGATCTGTGGGGTTGCAGGTTTGAATTGTCTTAACTTAAGGTTTTTAAATACTCAGGTTTGTACTGGATTCTCTGGGATGGAAGATTTAGCGAACAAGTACCAGGGGGGATGGCCCAAGGCCTGCGCCCGGCGCGGACGGGCTCGCTTTGGCGAGCCTTCGGCGCACCGCCCGCGCACCCGCTGCGCTCGTCCGCTGCGCGTTCGAGGAGGGGTGACAATTTCATGCCGGTGAGGGTGGGAGGGCCGAGCAACTGGTCCGCTCGCCCTCTTACTCACCCAAGATGTCAGCTAAAGGGGGTGATCCCAGGCAGCACCTAATCGGCTGCTGTGGGGGGCGAGACGTAAATGCAGGCAGTGCGTGCAGTCAGGAATGAATACAATGGACAAATCAGTGCCAAAAATAAAGTAAGCTGTACAATTGCATATACAATTTTAAAAGTCAAAAGCTAATTACACGTTCCCGGCTTCCGCCTCAGGAACCGAATTACAATTTTTAAAATTCATCATAATTAAAATCAAACAATGTGAAAATGACAGTGTGCCTATACAAACTCACTCCTTATATCACTATACTCTTCCTTTGGGCAAGCACTTTCTTCATAAACACGGATATCCTCCAAGCTATTAGTTCGTTTTCCAAAAGCTTGAGCTTGATTAGTGCCGGTTGAGATTGACTCACCCTCGGAGCTTTTAAAAGTGGAACTAACCACACCTTTCTTAAATCTGTGTAAAATTTACAGAATAATACTAAATGGATAGTAGGTTGGACCAAGTGATTATTGCAAGGACATAATTATAGATCTCAAGCCCAATCGTTCATTTGTGGAAAGGAGACAAATTTCTGGACAATCTCCAGTCTAAACTTGGTTCGTAGCAGCCTATTGAATCCACCAGGAACAAATGCTAAATATGGCTGCATTCTAAAAGTAGTTAAAACCACCTGATGCTGCAGAACACTAGGCTTCAAAGTCTTCCCAGAGAATCTTCACATGTCCAATAACTGGAGACACTCCTTTCTTAGGTTCTTTCTGGTAGTCACCTGGATGGTGCTTGGGTTAGTAAAATATTCCGGGTCTATTGTAAACTCTTGCACAAACCTAACCCATGGGATCTTTAAGGCCCGTTCCAAGTTCAGACTGTCACATAGAATCTCCCTGTTTACCATGGACTGTTCTTTAGACCAGATCCTGTGCCAGAGGAGAATAGGTTCTAGTTTTATGAGGTTAGAGATAAATGGGAGGCCCAGCTCAGCATGACAAACTAATGTGAAGGTACTGGCTGGGACTGACAAAATGTACGTTAAAAAGGTGTTTTCCACGAATTGTATAGGAAGATTGTCAACAAAGCCCCAGACCCCTGCTCTATACATTGCTGTAGGAATGCATTTCGCTTTATACATTTGTATAGGTTCTACTGGTGGTTTCCTACCCAAATGCTTTGAAAAGGTGGCCAAGGCAGTTGTTGTTCTAATAAACACCAGCTTTTTTGCAGAAACGGCTTGGGTCCATAAATCGTTCCGATTAAATAAAATACCAAGATATGAGAAACTCTCGGTAGAGGTTATTTTGTGCCCATCCACAAACATGTCCCTGGACCTCTGATTCACACATCCACATCTCATTATAAACGTCTTGTTCATGTTAATACTAAGACCAAGATCCTTCATGAAATTAGAGAAATTGAATAAAAACCTTCTGGAGACCATTCTGCGTAAGGACATCAGTACTGCGTCATCCACATAAAGAGAAGGTATAGGAACACCACCTATTTGGGGAAAATCTCGGCCGTCCTTAAGGAGTGTCTGCCCTAACCCATTAGTATAAAGGCTATAAAGAAAGGGGGCTAGGACACAACCTTGCCTACCCACCCCTCCGAATTTGGAAAGGGGCAGTATGCTCGCCACCCAAACTAAAACGCACCCAAGGAACTCCCAAAGTTTGCCGTGCCTCACAGAATCAAAGGCCGCAGGAAGGTCCACAAAAGCTAAAAACATCTGCCCTTTTTCACCCTAGTGTACTTCCCCACGAAGATGGCTAAATTTAAGCTCTGCTCTCTTGTCCCTAGCTCCTCACGGAAACTGTATTAAATGTCAGATAGGATCTGGTTGTCCTCGGCCCAATGAAGTAGGCGTTCCAAAATAATTCGCCCCACAACTTTGGCCAGAGAATCCAATAAAGAAATGTGCCTATAACAGGCGGTCCCCTATTTTAAAGATAGGAACATTGATAGATTCTACCCATGTCGACGGAAATGAGGCCTGGCAACTGGCATTTACTACTTGTGTGATAATTGGACACCAAAGATAAGTGTTGAACTTAAACAAGTCCACTGGGACCCCATCAGGCCCAAGGGCCTTGCCACCTAAACTTGTTGAGAGTGCTTTATTTACTTCCTCCAAGGTAAAATGGAGGTCCAAGTTATGGGTGGTTTCTTCTTGAATATTGCTATTGCGGATGTCAGAGTTTCCCTACCCATTGTACATTGCGGAAAAATGTTCAATCCATTGATCCTCGGATATAGCGATTTGTATTGCGCGACCCCCTCCTGGTGATAAAAATTTAATTTTTACTGCTTTCCAAAAAGCAGCACTATCTTTTATTTGTGAGGCTGTGTGGAGGAAGTCCCATGCTTCTTTCCTCAGGGTGTTCTTTCTCTCTATGATGGCCAGCCTATAATCCCTTCTAGCTTGCCTAATGGTAATAATGTTTCTGGGTAAGTTATGTAACTCACGCTTCAAGTTAGTATAAGCTCTTGTACACTTTGTGTCAATCCAACCCTGGGGGCTAGCCTTTTCTGGTTTTGTGCATGTAATACTTCCCTTACCATACCTGCTATAACTTGGAAGGAAGATGAAATACTATCAGGAGTAGCTGACTCACTCAGGCAGGTCTCAAAGGCCAATCTACATTTGGTTACCAATTATTTTGTGACCACTACGGGGTCCACCATGGCCCAACGTAGAAGTGTACCCATTGACTTTATTGATTTTTACATTTGCTAGTGCCTGGTCGACCTGATCAACCCTTCCCGGTTTACTAGTGGGGAAAAAGACCGATATACACAGGGGAACATGGTCACTCAGTGAATTATCATCAACTATAAAGGAGTGCAGCCTGGATGCGTGGATATTTGACAATAATATATAGCATATTGTAGAACATAGGCCCTGTCGTTGAAAGTCTGGGGTATAGATATCGGTCTAACACATAGTTCATTAGCAAAACCCAGGTCCAGAGTAAAGATCAATTCATTAAACAGCTCCCCTGTACTGGGGTGGCAAAAATGAGTTTTACTTATACCTTCTTCATCATTAAAACCACAGACTTTACCATACTCATAGGAGCAGAGAGCACAGTTAAAAACCCCCTCCAATATTAACATCCTATCTTTAACATTATAGTTACACAATGATTTCAAATCATTACCCAGTTTCTTGATCACATTGAAAAGTCTGTCTGATGGAATATTGTTGTAGAGGTGAGCCAATACAATACAATGGGTTACACGTAAATGCAGTATAATTAGTAGATAATACCTTTCCCCTAGGTAATTTTCAATCTTGTTTATTTTTAACTTATTAGATATATGAGTGTAGAGCCCACCTTTAGCTCTACTATATGTGCCCCCAACTGCATGTGTGTTAAACGTTTTAAATTCATTTATATGTATTGCTTCCTTTAACCACGTTTCCTGGAAACACAAAATATCAACATTTAATATAAAATCACACCATAGTGGATTACTAGTCTTAGAACATAGGCCTGATGAATTCCAGGAAATAAGACTGCAGGCAGAACTCTCAGAAGTGCATGGGGGTCTGGCAACTACCAATTTATGGGAATTAAGGTCACCGTCACCAGTGGGTACTTGGGCTAAAGACTGAGGATCATGCGATTCGAGGAGAGAAGCCTGGTTCCGGACAGTAAAGCCGATATTATGGGTATTATCCTTGGTAGAGTCTATGAGTGGGATACAGTCTTCTTGCTCTATATTAACTTGAACTGTGCTGTCCTGCCTTAAAACCTTAACTCCAGAGTACCCATGTCGTCCACCAGCAGATCTTCGAGAGTAGCTCTGATAGGTCAGTCAGTCAATGTCTTCTAAAGTGTTTAGAATATCAAAATGGTTACTGACTGGGACTGCATAATTTGACTGGTTTGCCCGAGTGAATCTCTCCTCCTCTGTAGTATACCATAGGTGTATGGGTGGTTGGTCGAAAAACTCCAGGTAGAATAATTATCCCATTCAGCCTTTCAGGCCAGTTGCCAGCCCTTTCTAATATTGTGAGTACCAAACCTGGGGACCTGAATGTTAGTACAACGCAATCTCAAGGTAATGACTTACTAGACTTTCCTACCAAGCCGATCCGACGGGCCATCTTAAATTCCGAGAACAGCACATTAGTTATCCCCGTCATTGCACTCAGAAAATGTAGGGATTTGTTCCTCAGCGGGGTAGGTCTCCAGAATGGAGACCTGCCCCACCGACGAGCTTGTGATCCTCGGTGTGAACTAGAGTGAGTGAGACTGTTCCTTTCTGGAGACCTACCCCGCTTTTCATTCTCTTCTGCAACAATGATACGACTGACTGGGTTACGCTGGAGATAGCATTGAAGGTAGTGCGTTGGCAGACACGTCTATAGGCGGCTAGTCCATCCTCGATGTCGATGCTACTCTAGAATACTGTAACTGTCCCAGTGTATCTGGACATAGACCATCATCAGCAGACCATGGATGCGTTGCCGGGCGAGAATCCTACTATACCTTTGGACTTCAATGCAGGTCCCCGTGAATCACGCATATAGAGGGCCGAGTAAAGGTGGAAACAGACATTTGGTCTGATATTGAAACAGACCAGACTGAAGTTGGTCCTGAAGATATCCATATAATTAAGTTTGGTTTTTCCTTTTTTTCACATTAGTAGCAAAGTGACATTAAATTGGTCCTGATGAATGCCACAAACCTTTTGGTCATTCGGGCAGAAACATGTTGACCTGACCAGATAGGGAACATCATTATCCCTGTCGTTCGCACTGTTTTTTAACACTGTCCATTGGGATACTTATTAAACAAATTTTTCCCATTTGAGACAGTTTTAACTCACTTTTTGATATAATTTTGCACTCTGCCCCTCACTCACTTAAAAACATTGCAGTGTAGAACACCTCACGCTCCTCTCCTGAGGGAGAGTTGTAGCCCTCACAGTGCACCTTGCGGGCACTGTGTGTAAGAGGGAACCCAATCATGAAGCATGCCACCTATGGGTGAGTGAGGGTTCTCGTCTTTAAAAAGCAAATGCCCTTTTGGTTTGTTTTTCAGCACTTTCACATTCACCTGCTAGGTTGTGATACCATCTGGTTACCTTTTTGTGTGTATCACTAAAGATGGAGTAACATTATATTCTGTTGTTTCTTGTGCAGTGTACACCCTAAATCGATATATCTTAAGGTGCTCTTTTGTCACAATGAGTAAAAGAAGGTACTGTAAAAAAAAGTAATTGCTTAGGATCACACAATGTGGTTAAACAGAAGTAGTAGTACTCTCCTTCTCTCTCCTGTTTTAGATCAAATCTTAATACTTTGTGTTTAATTTTTGTTCCTGGTGGATTGTTGGTGGGATTGTTTGGTGAGGGTGAGTTTTCAATGCAGTAGTTACACTTACCAACAGAGCCCACATGACTGGTAATTGTATTGATTTTGTAGAAAATGAGCAACCATTGCGTGGTTAACACACAGCTTATTGCTCTAGCTGTTGTTGCTGACTGTAGAACTTTGTATACCTTACCCCTGCTAACCACCAGTAAAGTGCCTGTGCTCTCCCTTTAAATTTGGTTGAATTGCAATAACCCTGTAAGTCCATAGTATATGGTACAAGGTAGATCGTACAGGAAATTCTGCAAAAGCAGTTAGGGGTATCTAGAGGAACTTTTACCCCATTGGTCAGAGAAGATCCAGGAGTCCCCCCCACACACAGGCCAGTGCTAGGTATAAATGTGGCATCCCCAGTACCATCCCAGGCACACAGAACCCATAACCTAATACTTTACACATTGCCTCTAAGTTAAGCCTGTCTGCTATGTGCAACAGCTACCAGGGGGTTGAGCTCAGGTTAATTAGTGACTTTAGTGGTTCACCCTGACAAATATGGCATGTATTGCTTAATGCGGGTGGTCACCCCCTTAACTAACAACCCAATTTCATTGTCATTCATTCTTGAGTTCATTCATCCACCCACTAGCTACCCATCTATCTATCTATTCATTCAGTGAGCCATGTAGCCAGGTCTCCAATCTCCATTCAATGACAGGCAAATGTTCTATAATGGAACCTATCTTAGTAAATGCATCATTCCTAAGGGGAGACCTCTCCCCACACCCCCCCCTTCATAACCTCCAAAGCAGTGGTCAGTCTTGATTACTACATGCAATATGAGGACTGGACGCACAAAATTTACCAGGGCTTTATTTGGTTTCCAGTTGTGCCCTGCGACTGAGATGTCTAAATGGATCTGAAATGGCTACCAGTATTAGGGGCCATATGTGTATCAATGGCAGCTGCGGTCTGCGCAAGTAACAGCAGTGGGGCGGTTGGGCTGTGTAAGGGGGGATTCGGAGGGACGATGCTGAGTGAAAATTAATTATGTATTTAATTTTCCCTCTGCATCGACCCTCGGAATCCCCCCTTACACTGCCCCACCGCTGTTTCCTGCATGGACTGCGGTTGATCAGAAGCCTTAGAAAGTCTTAATTCACAACTGTAGTGGATCAGCTAGTAATGTACTTGTTTTGAGATTGGTTCCATCCACATCTATTCACACAAGACAATTGACGGTGCAACTATAAAAAGAGACCCAGGAGTTGTGAAGGGTACTTTGTTGCCCTTCATTTAATGACCTGGAAAGGATGTCCATGATTGTTAGGTCCGGAAGCAGGGGCTGATGGCTTAGTCGACCAATGCATCCACTGTAAGGTCCTGTGTTTGACATTATGGTCACAGGTTCAAATCCCGGTGGGTCCCATCAGCCTTTCGTCCTTCTGAGGTCAGTAAAATGAGTACCATTGAGGTCAGTAACATTAAACATCTGTTATCTAGCGCCAAGATACCCTTCTGGCTAAACGTGCACTGTACAAATATAAATGTTATGTTGTAGGTAACATAATGGAGAGAAATAACAATTCATGACTGCACAAAATAGCCATACCCATCTAAAGTGCATCTTTTCATGCCTGCTCTAGCAACTGAGGTGCTGGTTTAAAGTTTGGATTACAGGTTTTATTCTGTCATAATAATAATAACCCTACTCCTGATTTAGGAATGTGTGCTGCCCCAGAGGACATCTCTACGTTGGTATGAACTACGGTCTCAGCCGTTTCTGTCAATGCATTGAATTAATGCTGTGTTGCTCCACCAACATAATGGTGCACAGTTTCAAACTTTTTTTATTTCAAAAAGAAAATCCTAAAGTGGGAGTTTCTTTTGGAAAATAAAAATAGCAGCAACGTTCTCAGCATGGGAGTTGTCTCATGGTGTAGCGGGGGTCATTAAACTGCATTCGCTTTCTATCATGCTTTGAATGCTGGTGTCTCAAAGAAAAAACTGACCATTTGTCCTCCCACTCTAAATAGGGCAGATAGACAAATGGCCAAACCTCAGACGGGCCCTACTCAGTCAGGCCGTTGAAGGAGTATCTCAGCTCCACTCTAAAAGAGACGATTGGAACTTCAGTTTGGCAGCGAGGATACTCCATCAGCATTAAAAATAAAATACCCTCTTCTTCAAACTCTAGATAAGGCCCTTATTTTTCAGTTTTACTCTAGTGTTTGGTCAGTAAATAATTGCCTCCATATCACGTGTCTCTACTTTATTGCTCATTTTCTTACGCATCTCTCTCAATGGCAAATTTAGAAATTGGGGATGCTGACATGGATAACAATAGCGTTATCGTTGTCTGTGCTGCATAGCTGGTACATATTAAGTTTCCTTGTTATGTTAGTAAAGTACTATAAAGTATTCTTTCACCGATCGATTATATTGGTACTATTAAGAGGAGAAAAAACATTGAAGGACCTGATTCAAACAAATATTGCTATGTGAAAATGTGACTTACTCTTGTAGTACTCGTGGCTTACTACTAAATTTGAGAACTAAACCAGGCGCATTCCTGGCTTACTCTTGAAAATAAGTAAGGAGTAAAAGAACAGTAAGAATGTCAGTTTGATCCTTATGTCCTGTGAAGAGATTAATTCCTATGGTCGCTTTGCAGCGATAAATATTTGCGACGTGTGCACCATGCTAAAACTGCCCAGATGACATACTTTTTTGTATTGTGAAAATAAACATCAAAAGAAGGAGTCTGCTTTTTCAGTACAAAAAACACCTAGTCCCAACACACATGTTGTTGTCTCACTAGGTAAGGGACCCTTACTCCTTTGCTGACAATAGGGTGAGACAACTGATATTGTGATCTGTCAGCCCCTTGTTGGACGGGCGGACAGGTCAGAGGTTACACTGAGGGAGCCAGCTGAGGCTACCAATCTAAATACAGTACCTCCCAGGCTATAAACAGAGCAGGGGGACCACACGTTGGGGGTGGCAACACCACCAATTTAAGGTGGTGCTCCTGATTTGCCAAAGTCTTAATGAGACCCTATGTCACAGCAAACGATTGTTAAAATATTTTTTTTCCTAAGTGAAAGGGGGAGAGGTGTCTTTAGCTAATCAGTAAGAAGTGCATTCCAAGGGGTGGGTTCCAGGAATGAGAACGCAGGCAGTGGCATCTTCCCATTTCATAATACTGTCAATGTGTGGTTAAAAAGATTCATTCTCTAACCAGACCGAAAATGTTAAATACTGAGCCTCAACCGGTGCTCTCCTATTGAGTCCTTGATACCAGCCTGACTGAAACATCATGATTTCTTGAACAGTAAGGGCACTTAAGAGCAGCTAAACAACGTCAGCATAGCTAAAAAACTGAAAGCTATGGATGTGGGTAAGAGCAACAAGGAGTGCTAAATACATTTTGAAAATATGTGGCAAGAGCTTGAAGTCATGGAGCACCTAACACTGCATAGAAGAAGACATGAAAGATTGTAGAGATACTTTCTGCATGCTCTCATCTACAAAGGAAGATACCAGGTTCAGCACACCCTCCAGGCTCACCTTCTTCAGCCTGTTTTGCAGTAGGCTGGTGTCACCAGTAGAAACACAGATGATAGATTTAGCACCATCAGGAGTTTGATACAGTATATGCTAACTACATAACACACTTGTTTCACTGCAGCTGCCCATGAAGGCTCATAGCTATGACCAGTGTGAAAGCCAGTATGGGTATCTTCCATTCCTTTATTAGCTTCCAGATTGGACATAATATTTTGGATACATGTTTGTGCAAAATCAATGCTACCAAAACATCAATTGGTTGTTATCTGAAGAACAACCACCCCTTTTCTAAGTGAATCAGGAATATAACCATCTTAAAAAAATATGATAGAGTGAAGACAAGATTCTGTGGTCAAGTTAATAAAAGATGCAGACGTTTTCAGGTTCAAGTCGAGATCTAAATTTGGATTATGGTTGGTAGAAGATTTGCTGGAGAGATTGGAGCACAATCAACAATAGTGTTATTATGCACTTATCTTTGTGCTCAGAATCTAGTGGAAGCGATGTTCTTTTCCATCTCTCACTACCCCCAATTGTGATCACATATGCAGTAATCTGGGGAGCAAGGGTATGAGTAGGAAAATGAGAATGGAGAAAAGAGAAAAAAGAGACACAGCACTCTTCCTCGTCACTTCTGTTGGTCAAGGAGGTCTCAAAGATGTCTTGGCTGTCTACACACCAAACTGTATGTAACTAATCATTAAGAGTTCTATGCCGCACTCTAATATTGACTAGATATATATTAGCAATATCTGTATGCAACCAACTTTCTGTGCTTCAATGTGAAACAGAGAAAAACCAAAGGTGGTGATGGACGGAGCGTTGACAATACAAACACTCACCCCCAGTCAACTGATCTGGGTTTAATCCATCACCATTCTTTAGCTCACTCCGCCACCCCAGTTTAGACATGACCATATGCAAATCAGTCTGACCCTGTGCCTCATGGGAACAGTCCAGCCCGAACTGCCAAGCCATGTCTTCCCTGGACCGGAATCAAGCTTCCCAGGACCGGTTTCTGGCATTACAACCGTCTTCAGCCGGGCTCGCTTGACTCCAGTGGCAAAGTGAGCAAAGGACTCACGTCTGAGCATACCCTGCCAACTTAGGGCGAACAAAGAAAAACCAAAGGTGGTGTGACTCCAGTGGCAAAGTGAGCAAGGGGCTCACGTCTGAGCATACCCTGCCAACTTAGGGCGAACAAAGAAAAACCAAAGGTGGTGGAAACAGATCATTCCAGGAAACAAAAACATACAAAGTATGAGTGACTTTAATATCCATACCCACTAGTACTTTTACGTATACTACGTATCACAGCCTCATGATTCACCAGCAGGCACTCTTTTATAAAACATGAGTTGCAGATGTATTTGACGTCCGTAGAACTGCAAAATAGCCAACAATGGTCTGTTGTTCCCTATTCTTAGCAATTAGAATGTGCTTACTAGAACTCTAATACCTTGTGCATATCATTTGTAGATACCAGTGCAACAGTATCCAGTTAAAGGATACTTTCTGTTCTACCACAGGAAAACACATAATATAGCATAACAACCCTAAATTTCAAAAGAGTTGAGATAAAACTTCAAGAAAATAGTGCAAAGTTTATTTGCATCAATTTTTCAGAACCCCCACTGCTTGACAGTGCCATTGACCCACCCAGGGAACTGGTCATGATGGTGGCGTTCCTGGTAAATCAGGATGTCTTGCAACAAATGTGGGGCGTGAAGATTTGTAGCAGTTTCCTGTGATAATTCCTTATGATAAAACTCCTTCTAATCGACCTAATGTTGCAAAGTTTTGCTTACAGTTCTTGTTTCCAAAATCTTGTGTACCATATATTCTATTTTTCCAAATTGTTTTATTTGTATTTTTAAACATACTAGTCGCTGGCATCTGTCAGATACTTAATGAAGTTAAAGGTTGCACTTATCACTCAGAAAATGTACCCCCAACTCTAGTAGTATGAGGTAACCAACCACATTCTCTACCCTTGGTCCATTCATCTAATGATCTAAGGATCCCTCTCCCTAAAGGTCAAACATTCTACCCTCACTGCTTCCATCTAGACCACATGTCTAAGTGTTTGGCCACACAACCTCTGGCTTTGTACACATTTTTTTCCCACCAAGATGCATCAATCCATTCCCTTGTCCCATTCCCTTAGTGCACGAGGATCAGTTTGGTTTAGCAACCAGGAGACCTAACCCAACTGTTCAAGCACTCCGCCCATCATTCCTTCCATCTATTCTTACCAGCAGTTCTATTTTGGGGTCACAGGGAAAGGCATGGCCCACTACACCTTCCAAGTAGCTATATACTCTCTTGACTAATACTGTGATATAGCCAGATATCTGCCATATTCCGGAAGGATAGAAATAGACTCTGTACAGATATTTAAAATCTATTCATCTAAGTCACACAGAAATGGCTAGGACCTAAGGCACATTTCTTTCTTCTGTACACTCTTCATTATCCATTTCCCCTAGGTCTACCACCCATCTTTCCCTAAGGTTTGGGGAATAAATTACTAATGACCTGTAAACCTGAAAGACGCACTTCTTCCTATTCTGTTACATGGTGATCTTTGCCTCTAGAGGATGGAGCTCAGGCACAACAAGCTGGTGCCCTTGGCACTCCAAAGCATGCCTAAGCTACACATGCCTGAAAACGTGATTTTCTGAAGGGTAAAATCTATATCAAGCATCACAACTAGGTATCCTAAGTGGAAGTCCACAATCTATTTGGTTTTGTTTGTTAAATCCTCACACAGCCTATTGGTGTCATGCTTCATCACTGGATCTCATATTGGTCCCTACAAACTAGCATGGGCTCAATATATTCCAGGGAGCACTTTGGATAATTCCCTACTGGGGCCTCTACAAATTGTTGTTGTAATACTTTATTCGATAAGTACATATCATAAAAGTACAAACATTTCCAAACATAAAAAACACTTAAAAGAAATATTATATCCATTTCATAGCATAGAAACAATAAAAAGCTATATACAATTTAAAACGAGTAGTTACAGAGGAATAAAGTGCATTCGCAGTAATGTACATGTAAATTGGGTATTAAGGCATGATCTAGGTTTTGCTTGCATTTAACAGCCTTGTACTTATAAACCAAGCACTGGCAAGATACTTTGCAACTCCACATACGATATACAGAGATGTTGTATCTGTTAAAGGGATACGTAGTGCAATCCTGAAATCTCTAACGCCCAACTCCCTACATACTGGTTTTAACCATCTTGTTCTTGGCCTCTTGTATGCCTTACAAGCAAACAGGAAGTGGGATAGGGATTCCTTTGTACATGGGCAGCCTGGACAAGTGAGGTAATGGTCTCTCATTCTTTTCCACCACACTGTGAATTTATTAAGAGGGAGTATCCCATATCTAATTTTCAAGTAAAGAGATCTATCTCTTGAGATTTGGATGTAGTCTAGGAAAGGCTCAAGCTTTCTAGTGGGCTTGTGTTCAAAAAATTTGCTAGTTAGTACCCCCCACTGTGTGCTCTTTAGTTCCTCAGCCTGCACCCACTCCCAATAGATTTTTTTAACAATTTGCTTGTGGGGTGGGGACTGGGAATCCCAAAATTCGGCCATTCCTAAGTTCATAACCAACTGCTTCAGTTTATTAAGCCACTGTATCTTGTTCGAGCTATTCAGAATAATCAATTCATCCAGTACCATGGCATAATTTGCCAGTTCTGGTGTCCTTCTCAGGCGCACCCAGAACAACAAAGGTCGAAGACGTACTTTGTCTGTGATTGGGCGTTTTGCCCATGTCATTGAAAAGGGGTTTCAAAGGGCTTGAATGAGGAAGGGAGACTAAGTCTCTCACAAACTTATTCTCAGCTCTTATCAAATCCGTAATGCTTTCGCAGCCCCACAGTTCAGAACCGTAGACTGCTGAGGCCAGCACCTTACCTTCATAAACCGCAAGTTCAAGTTCAAGTTCAGAGATTTATATAGCGCACTACTCACCCAGAGGTTCTCAAGGCGCTTGGGGGAGGGGGGTGAATTTACTTATCGAATATCCAAGTTTTTAGTTGTTTTCTGAAGGAGAGGTGGTTCTGAGTAAGGCGGAGGTGGGTGGGGAGAGAATTCCAGGTCTTGGCCGCTAGGTAGGAGAAGGATCTGCCCCCCATGGTGGATTTACGGATGCGTGGGATAGCAGCGAGGGCTTGATTGGATGATCGTAGTTGGCGGGTGGGGGTGTAGAAGGTTAGTCGTGTGTTGAGGCATTCGGGTCCAAGGTCGTAGAGGGTTTTGTGTGCGTGGGTGAGGAGACGAAACGTTATTCTCTTGTTGACGGGGAGCCAGTGGAGGTCTTTCAGGTGACCAGAAATGTGAGCTTGACGAGGAATATCCAGTATGATTCTGGCTGAAGCATTTTGGATGCGTTGGAGTTTTTTCTGTAGTTTGGCTGTGGTTCCGGCGTAAAGGGTGTTTCCGTAACCTAGACGGCTGGTGACCAGGGAGTGGGTGACCGTCTTTTTAGTTTCGGTGGGGATCCAATGGAAGACTTTTTTGAGCATGCGTAGGATGTTGAAGCAGGATGACGAGACGGCGTTGACTTGTCTGGACATCGATAGAGAGGAGTCTAGGATGAAGCCCAGGTTGCGTGCGTGATCCGTAGGTGTAGGTGCGGTTCCCAGGGCAGGTGGCCACCAAGAGTTGTCCCAGGCACAGGGGGATGAGCCTAAGATGAGGACTTCCGTTTTGTCCGAGTTTAGTTTTAAATAGCTGTTCTTCATCCACTCGGCTACATCTTTCATTCCTTCATGAAGGTTGGTTTTGGCGGTGTTTGGGTCTTTGATGAGGGAGAGGATTAGCTGGGTGTCGTCTGCGTAGGAGATGATGTTGAAGTTGTGTTGGCGTGCGATGGATGCTAGGGGGCTCATGTATACGTTGAAGAGGGTGGGGCTGAGTGATGATCCTTGGGGTACGCCGCAGATGACTTCGGTGGCCTCTGATCTGAAAGGGGGAAGGCGGACTCTCTGTGTTCTTCCGGCGAGGAACGAGATGATCCTTTCCAGTGCTATTCCTTGTATTCCGACATTGTTGAGATGTTGTATGAGGGTGCTGTAGCAGACTGTGTCGAAGGCTGCGGAGAGGTCAAGTAGGATGAGGGCAACCGTTTCTCCGTTGTCCAGTAGTGTTCTAATGTCGTCTGTTGCTGCGATGAGGGCGGTCTCGGTGCTGTGCTTGGTTCGGAAGCCTGACTGTGAGGAGTCAAGGGATTTGTTGGATTCAAGGAAGGCGGCGAGCTGACTGTTGACGGCTTTCTCTATGACTTTGGCGGGGAATGGGAGGAGCGAGATGGGGCGGTAGTTCTTAAGTTCAGTGGGGTCAGTTGTGGGTTTCTTCAGAAGGGCGCTGAGTTCGGCATGTTTCCAGTTTTCCGGGAAGGTAGCGGAGTTGAAGGAGCAGTTGATGACATCGCAGAGATGGGGTGCGATGATGGAGTCTGCTTTGTTGAAAATGTGGTGGGGACAAGGGTCGGTTGGCAATCCTGAGTGGATGGAGTTCATCAGGCGGATGGTGTCTTCGGTGGTGATTGTGTTCCAGGCGTAGAGGTTGTTAAAGTGCGGTTTTGGTTCGGGGGTGGGTGAAGTGGGCTGGTCTTTGGATTGGTTTTTGAAGCTGTTATGTATGTCTGCGATTTTGTTGTAGAAAAATGAGTTTAGAGAGGGCCGGGGCTATGGGCCTACTGATGGACATACGCTGATTCCTCAGAATTACTCCAGATACTCTTTTGAGGTTTAGGAGCATTTTGCCCATGTGGGAGTCCCATTTCATTCTGTTGTTAATCCTGACTCCCAAGTAGTCAAATTCCTCCACCACCTCTAGCGGGGACCCATTGAGGGTTATATGTACTCTCCTAGCTTTTTTTAAGGAAGACAATACCTTCAACTTGGTTTTAGTGGTATTTACAGTTAGCCCCCGCTCATCGCAAAAAACAGATTGAATCTGTTTAGCAATTTCTGGAGACCCGTGGGGGTTTTGGACATTAGGACGGTGTCGTCTGCAAGAGGAGGGTAGGTGTTTTCTCCCCCGCCAGGACTGGGGCGTCCGCAGGGTCCTCCCTCAGATGGGCTACCACCCCATTAATAGAGAGGGAAAACAATGTCGGAGCCATCACACAGCCCTGGCAGACCCCCCTGTCCACAGGCACCCTCCCTGTTAACTGACTTTGGGTCCCCCACCGAATTCTAGCGTAATTATCTTGATGAAGCTTTACTATAAACTCCAAAAGATAACACGTGAACCCCAGGTCCAGCAGCACCTTCCAAAGTTTATCGCGAGGGACCACATCGAACGGGGTTTTTAAATCTATGAAGGCCAAATATAGGCTGCCTTTTGCGATGGTCACAGATTTCTAGTATATCGCACAAAACCTGAAAACCTGGTCCATCGTGCCCACATTTTGCCGGAAACCCGCCTGGAAGTGGGTCAGAATGTTACCTTCATCAAGCCAAAACCCTATTCTAGTGACGATGACCCTGCCAACTACTTTCTGGATAGTATCAATTAGACTTATTGGTCTGTAGTTGGCAGGGCCCTCCCTATCACCTTTCTTGTATATGGTTACCACCTCTGAGCCCTTCCATGATTCAGGGACAGAATGTCCATGAAGGATCAAATTCATTAGGAGGGCCTCTACAATAAAAATACCTTGAACACCTCCCGATCCCTTTATTCTTGGTGATCCGGGTATGGTAAAAAATGTGTGTGGAAATTATTGTCCTACGCCCTAACTTGAAGTCAAAATGTTTAGACCCTAAAACAAACAAGCCATAGGATCCCGGACTTTCATCAGGGCTAAATAAATGTGGGGGCCCTGTTGTAATGTCAAGTTTAGTTATCAGTCAACCTATCTTTAATTCAGTCAGGAACCACATGACATACACACATATATAGCTTGAAAATGGGCTGGCTCACCCTTTCCCATGACTTACTCCACTAGAGCCCATTAATTTTCAGAATGATATACTACATGGGCGGAGTGAGGGGCATAAACCTCTAGTCACACAGTCATCAATGGTATCATGTCACCTTTAACACCTCTGGCATAAATGGCACAAATGTAATCACTTGTAAGTCCCTAGTAAAGTGGTACTACATGTTCCAAGGGCATGGAAATTAAAATGTTACTATTTTCAGGGATGTGGAATTCCTATAGCTTGACGCCCAGGTCATATTGTTTGGGGTCAAGGGCAACACGTTTTCATGTGTATTTTGTCCTTGGGTCAAGTAGGCCCTATCCCCTCGAGCACAAACCCTTTGGCCGCCAGTTTGAGGTACCACAATATGGATCAGGGAAGGGCACTGTCTGCACTTAAGGTAATATATTTGCCAATAGGTTAATACTTTTCAAACTTATATGTATGGTTAATTAATTGAAAGCCTGTATTATTAGGGGGAGTGCTCTTTTTTTTCATTTCAAAAGATTTTATTATTTTGAAGGAGCACATAAGGAAATAAGGTACAGACAGTAGTGATACCAATGAAATCAGATAACTACAATCAACACATGAGGCTCAAAAATAATTAGCTCAAGACATATTTCTAATACACTAGGTCTACTGAAGTCAGATACAAAGTCAATTAAAGGAGAAAAAATAATATTCAGCAGACGTAACTATCAAAAGTAACACTATCAGATAATACAATTAGGGGAAAAAGGGAAGGAGAAGAGAAGATAGAAAAGAGAAAAAAGTAGAAAAAAGAGGAAGAGGGAGCAGGAAAGCAAAGAAAGAAAAAAGAGGACAGAGAAAGGAAGAAAGAAATGAGAGCAAGAGAGAATGGACTACCAAAGAACCTTCCTAAAAAGGAAAACACCATTTATTCAGACATATCAAAGGGAAATTGAGCAACCAACCCTTTCGAGGCTGAATCCATGTACGAATCCAAGGCAAACCAAACACCCCCAGATATGGAAGGAGAAAGATGAGCATGATCAACTGCAGTATGAGCACTCCGTAAAAAGGAAACCCAAGCTCACCAAGTATGATAAGAGATTGAGGAAAAAGATTTCCATTCCATGAGAATGACTTTCACTGCAACAGTTAACAACAGGTCTAACAATTGCAATTCCATGGAATCCAAAGGGAGAGGGACCGGGGTAGCTAACGGACCTAAAAGAATTAATGGAGAAGAAAGTTGGAACTGAATACCAAAAATAAGCATAAGATGTTTGTGTATTAGATCCCAAAAGGGTTGGAGAAGAGAGCAACCAAAGAACATATGCTGGAAATCACCAGGTAACAAACCACAACTCCAACACAAGTTATCCTCTTTAAGATTCAGCGAATGCAAGCGAGTAGGAGTCCAGTGAAGTAGATTCATAGAGAAAAATTTAGATTGCATTAGTGAAGGGGCAATTTTATTCCGAAGAGAGAGCTTACCAATAAGCTGCCAGGTTTCAGGAGAGATATGATTCGTAACACTATGATCAAAATGATGCAGCCACTTCCGTTGAGCAACAGTTGGGGTAGGTAATAAAGAAGATGATAAGAGATATGATTCGTAACACTATGATCAAAATGATGCAGCCACTTCCGTTGAGCAACAGTTGGGGTAGGTAATAAAGAAGATGATAAGAATTTATAAATTTTGGAGGCTACATGCCCCGACCGTACCCATAGTTGAAAGAGGGTGATAGTGGGGGAAGAAGGATGAAGGCGCACCTTAGCAAGTGCCACTTTAAGTTTAAGGAAGGTATAAAAATCCAAGTTAGTTAAAGAAAATTGGTTCGCTAAGGAAGAAAAAGGTAATGGTTGATCATCAGCATCATAGAGATGTTTAACAAGCGATATCCCTTTGTTAGCCCAATAAGACACCAGAGAAGGATCAATATTGATTTTCATTCTAGAATTCCGCCAAATAGACGACCATCTAGATTTATGCAATGGAACCGCAACCTTCTTATCAATCTTTCGGACCGCAGCAATAGTATCTATAATAATGGAGCGGGAGAAAGGGATAGAAAGGGTGTTCGTAGTTATAAAAGAAGCAGTCGGCAAAGGAGAGGCCAGAGTTTGTTTTATTAACAGCCAAGATGGAACATGAACAGAAGGGGAAGAAAACCAGAAAGCGCCTTGAGATGCCAAAAGGGCAATTTGGTACTTCTCCCAGTCAGGAGGATTACATCCTCCCATGTCATAAGGTTGACGTAAGGATTTATAGGCAATCCTAGCCCTTTTATCATTCCATAAGAATTTAGAAGTAAGAACATCGTTTTAATGAAAGAAGGAAGCAGAAAGTTTAACCGGAAGCATAGAGGAAACAAAATTAATAATAGGGGTAATCATCATCTTAAGCGTTTGCAGGCGACCCCACCAAGAAATGTGTTTCGGAGACCAGGGGCCAGATGTAGGTAATCCCCGATTACCGATTCTTAAATACCGAATCATACCGATTCGGTATTTAAGAACTGGCAATCGGGATGTAGGTATATTTACCGAATTAATTACCGAATCGGTATGATTCGGTAATTAATGAATCAGTATTTACCGAGTCTGTAACTGCCATTGTTTCCTATGGGCCTTGAGGCCCATAGGATTCAATGTCAATTACCGAATCGGTAAATACCGATTCGGTAATTGTGGGAAATATTGAAGGGTGGCATGGTGTCACTTTGACACCCTGTTGCACCCCTCAATTATGCATGGGTGCACATGTTGCTGACATACATGCCCTTAGGGCATGCATGTCTGCAACATGGCACTGTTTAAAAAGCAAAAAAATTGCTTTTTAAATGGTTTTCTTAATTTACCACCAACTACTAGTTGGTGGTAAATTAAGAATTCGTAAACCCTTGTAGCACTGAAAACAGTGCTACCTACATCTCAAATTACAGAATCGGTAATTTTACCAATTCGGTATTTTACCGAATCGGTAAAATTACAGAATCGGTAAAATTACCGATTCTGTAATTATACATGCCCCTACATACCAATGTCCAAATACCGGTCGGAAATGGCAGAAAATCGGTATTTCCGGCCGTTTCCGACCGGTATTTGGACACCTACATCTGGCCCCAGGTTTCCAAAAGACGCCGCACCTTAAGAATGGTTTGAGATTCATTATAAGAGACGGTAGCAGAAAGGGAAGAACAAAAATAAATACCCAAATATTTTAATTGTTTAGATTGCCACTTAAAGCCAGCAGGGCCCATATGGTGAGAGAAACAGTACGCATTCAAAGGGAACATCTCAGTCTTATCCCTATTCAAGGTGTATCCAGAAACCTTTGAAAAGAGAGAAATCGTGTCAGAAATAGCAGGGATGGCCAATGCAATGTCATCAGAGAAAATAAGGACATCATCTGTGTAAGCAGCTGTTTTTAGACAGTGAGAACCAAAAGAAAAACCTTTAATATCTGGGTGGAGGTCAATCAGTCTGAGAAGAGGATCAATGCATAATAAAAATAAAAGAGGGGATAGGGGACAGCCCTGTCTAGTACCTTGGCGAAGGTGAAAAAAGGATGATGTAGCACCATTAACTCTTATGTTAGCTCTAGGGCGAGAATAAAGAGACATAACCATCTGAATGAAGGAGTCCCCAAGATTATGAGCACATAAAATAGCACGTAGGAAAGGCCAAGAAACCTTATCAAAGGCCTTCTCAGCATCGAAGTGCCAAGGCCGCGGCTGGAAGCTGAGAACGTTTAGCTGATCCGAGAATGTGACAGAATGTTCGAATATTGTCACGTGCCAGCCGACCCTTTACAAATCCCGTTTGAGAGGGATGTATCAGATGAGGAATAAAGGATTCTAAGCGCTTAGCTAAGATTTTCGCAAAAATCTTAGCTTCCATGTTAAGAAGAGATATAGGACGGAAATTTTTGGGGTCGGAATGATCCTTACCCTCTTTTGGAATCACTACAATTGTAGCATCAGCGGCAGTACCAGAGACAGAGCCATCCTTAATAAAAGCATCAAAGACGGATTGTAGTTTGGGAACAATTACAGGAAGAAATGTTTTGTAAAACAGAATAGGGTAGCCATCAGGACCTGGGGCTTTCCCAGAACGAGTATCTTTAATTGCAGCAGTAATTTTGTCAGAAGTAATTGGGCGATTCAAGAAGGAACTATCCTCCACTGATATCGATTTTATTGGAATTGTTTTTAAAAATTCTTGACATTGCTCAAAAGATGCCTGATTAGAGGGAGTATATAATTTATTATAAAAATCCTGAAATACCTCAAGAATCTCCTCAGTCTGAAATGTCTTATTACCCAAGTGGTCATTAATAGAAGAAATCTGGGAAGATTTACAAGAAGATTCCTGAAATTTTAATGTAGCCGCAAGAATCCTGCCAGCTCGATTTTTTAATAAGAGCGCCTTAGATTTTTGAGATTGAAGTCCAATATGAGCTCTTCTGGTGACAATAGTATTATATGTATATTTTAATTGTTTAATGGATTGTAGACAGGATTTATCTTTAGATTGACGAAAAAGAGATTCTTGGCTTTTAATCTCTAAATCTGTTAGTTCCTTTTTAATAGCAGCATTTCTCCTTGACATACATTTAATGACCTGACCGCGGAAAGTACATTTAAAAGAATCCCAGAGCACCACTGGGGAAGCAACTGAGCCTTCATTGTCAAGGAAAAAAGTTTCAATCTCCTTAGAAAACTCACAAACCTGGGAATCATCATACAAAATTTCTGTATTTAGTCTCCATGAACGAGATCTTGTCGTGGGAGCCAAGGACAACAGCGTGAAAGAAATCGCGGCATGATCTGAAATCAAAATAGGATGAATAAGAGGAGAGGAGGAAGATTGAAGAAGAGAGGAGTGTACCAAAAGATAGTCAATACGCGAGAAAGTAGAATGAGGGGAGGAGAAAAAGGAAAAATCACTACCAGTGGGATTAAAGAGACGCCAGACATCCTGAAGATGGAGGAGCGAACACATATTAGTCATTTGTTTATGTGACTTCGGGGGGCGAAAGTGAAAGGCTGAATTCCTATCTAGGATGGGATCCATTGGTAAATTAAAATCTCCACCAACAATAAGATTACCAGAATGAGGAGTGTCATGCAATTTTTTGGTTACTGCTTTCCAAAACAACGGATCATCTTTATTAGGGGCATAAATATTCATGACAAAAAGATCAACATTACCATCAGACAACTTAGATAATAGCCAACGACCCTCCGTGTCCTGTTCAGAAGAGACAATAGACAAACCAGACTTTTTAGAAATCAACGTAATGACCCCATTTCTTTTGCCACACGCGTCTGAACAAGCAACATCTGATACCCACTCCTTTCTCAGGAATAGTGCCTCCCTGACCGAGACCTTTGTTTCCTGTAATAGTACGAGATCCGAAGAAAGAGATTTGCAATAGTCCAAAATTATCGACCTTTTTACTGGGTGATTTAAACCCTTAACATTAAGGGATAACACATTCAAACCAGGCATGTTCTATGTAGGAAATAAAAAAGAAAATACATAGATGATAATATATGAACAAACAGAATAGTTGCAATCCTCCAAATACCAAACAAAAACGTTAAAAAGGGGAAGTTCAAAAAAGAAGTCCAAGAAGAGAGAAAAGCGAAGAGAGAGGAGAAAAAAAAGAGGACAAGATAGGGGAAAAGAGAGAGCAAGAGAGAAGAGAGACGAAGGGGAAGAAGAGTAAGGAAGGGAGGTCTGAAAAAGACCAAATTCATACTAGGGGGAACGTGAAAAGGGGGACCAAGGAAGCCGTTATGAGGAGAAATAAATCCAGCATCACCAGCCCCAATAGAAATAATTTCTTGAAACAGATACTTGACAGACAAATATCTTGAAGAAGCATCAATAATAAAAAAAACATAATATAGAAATAGACTATCATGTAATTGCAACAGAGAGTCGATATAAATAAAGAAGCTACAATAGAGGAATGAAAAAATACAATATAAATACAATATATTAGTCATATTTTAGAAAAAGCATGTAATAAGTGCTCTAAGTAACAGACAATGAATCGTTAGTGATAATAGATACTTTAAATAAGAATATAGTTAATAGGCAAAAAGCTAACAGAAATCCATACAACAGCAGTCACCATGTTATACAAAACTTATTAGCATTAATTAGAAAAAGAAGGAACCTCATAAAACATAGGTTAACTCTAAACAGAACCATATGAAAGTAGACCACCTTTTAAGTCTAGCAACTAATAATGATGTGTAGGGTTACTTATCGAGAAGAAGATAAAGTGCTATATAAATAAAAGAACATGACCCAAGTAAAAAGAAACAATCAATAACTACTAACAAAGTAATTCATGAAGCTATAGAACAATTAGTGCAAGGAATTAATTTCTCTAGAAAATAGATAAACACTAAGGAGAAGCAGCCTAAACACTACCTAAATAACTGCTTATGGGCATATAAAGCTAATTATAGGTAAGGTAAAAGAGAAGAAACATCTTACAAATAAGGCAAAAACCAGGAATTGAGACGCAGATACTCCAACATGGGAGATAAGTAAACAACAATGAAATACTTATCAGTGGATTATGAGCAACAGAAAAAGTAGTACTAACTGAGATAAAGTAGTAAAAATCTAAAACTAGAGATATGAATGCAAACAAGAGAAAGGTAAGGAAAACAGCACATGCATAAAATTCAGAAAATCATGAAAAGAGAATACAAATGTATGAGAAATAAAGAAAGAACAGACATAAAAGAGCCCACGTAGAAGGATAGATTAAACAATAAAGGAATAAGAACCGTAGCTAGAGACATAGAAAAAGTAAGAAGTAAGTCACACACAGAAAAATAAGGGAGGAGAGGGAAGAACTTACAGAAAAAAGAAGGAAATAAGAGACGAAAACAGGATCAAAAGAACCATACCAGGGCCGGACAGACAGGCCCACGAACAAGACAGGAAAAGAAGAGCAGGAGTAGGGATGACATGAGAAAGCGACAATATTCCAACTAGTGAGAGAAAGACAGAACGTAGAGATGAACAAAATAACAAATATCTACCCCATAAAAGGAGAAGGAAGAACAACAAACAGAGAAAAGAAGGAAACAAAATCCAAAGCTCCATTGGTGGAGCCACAAACAGACAACACCAATATACCAGCAACAGAGGAACATACAACCACCATACAGATCATAAGAGACAACTAAGTCAATAGATCTGAAAAAAAAAGAGAGAGCAGCGGAGGTATAGGTAAACACTTAAAGTGCCAGAAGCACCAGGATCAAGCGAAGCTGCCATTTGAAGCTCCATCTGCAGTTCCATCTGATTGTCCAAGAAAGAAGCTAGATCTGCGGGTTCATCGAAAATTCTGGAACGACCTTTGAAGGTAATACGAAACTTCGATGGACCAGAAAAGGAAAAGGGGATGTTCATCTCAGAAAGACGTTTCCGAAGATTAAGAAAGCCCTTCCTCCTTATCACTGTATCCCTGACGAAGTCCTGAGAGATTGAAATCCGATGACCTTCCCAGGAAACAGCTTTAACCTTTCGCATGTGGGCAAGAATCTGCTCTGTGTGCTGATGACGCAGTGGTTTAAAAATTATCGCTCTTGGCTGTTTCGCAGATTTAGACCGAAAGGTGGGGACACGATGTGCCCTTTCTAATTCAAAGTCTCTCTGGAAGGAGATTTGTAGAGTAGAAGGAATCCATTGGTATAAAAAATCAATCATAGAAGAGGATGTTTTCTCTGCATCTTCCGGCAGACCAAAAATGCGCAGATTAGATCTGCGATTACGATCCTCCTGCTCAGTGAGATCTCTTCGCAATGCCACCAATGAGCGCTCCAAGTGGGTAAGAGACCTAGATTGCTTCTGCATATTATCCTGTGCACCACTGATACGTGTCTCCGTGGCCGAAACACGAATAGAGAGAGCCTTGAAGTCATTTCTGATAGCAGACACCTCCACTTGCAGTAAATCTGTGTTAGTCTTTGTTGACTGCGCAATATCATGAACCTCATTGAGTCGCGTTAAAATTGCATCAAGAGTGGTATTGGTGTCTGTTTGAGAAGACTCAGGCGTAGGAGACAATAGTTTGAGTCTTTTAAGAGAGGCACCGGAATCTTTGGAATCTTTAGTAGTTGATGAACGGCCCATAGTTGCAGCCATGGAACAACAGCCACAGAGAAAAATATAAAGCCACTTGAGGTATAATAGAGGCAGGCAAAAAGGTCAAAGGGAGTGTATTCCCCACCAAAAGTAAAGGAATAGATCGCACTGAAAGCAAACAAGTCAAAATAGACTAAAAGGGCGGACTTATATGGTAAGCACTCGCAGGAATTAATAAAAGAACCTTCCAGAAACCAGCAGGCCAAAGCAGAAACACAAAGAATAGGTGAAATGCACCTCCGACTTCAAACTGCTGCACCAAGGTAATCCAAAACGTATGCAAGCAAAAATAGCCACAAAAAACCAGCCAAGCAGCGCGAAGAAAAAAGTGAGTAATAAAAAGTCAAAAAGTAACCAAATGTATTCAATAGCACCTGACATCTCGCTGAACTGGCAAGAGTGTATCCTTGTCGTCGTTTCTGAGGAGAAATGCCGAACTCCGTCACAATCAGCTAAAATAGCGGCCGCCCGTAAAGATAACGAGCGTCACCTCAGCCTGTCAGAACTCACACAGCCGCAGCCGGAATCCGACGGAAATGCGCACAAACGGCTCTCGGCATGTTCCCAAGACCGGGAGAGCTTTTGCGCTGAACAGGGACACTTGGAAGCGGGTGAAAACCTCCAACGGACCTCAATCACCCTGGAGCTCAAGCGCAACTCACCATCACGCAGCGGCGTGCAAGCCATGCCCCACTATTAGGGGGAGTGCTCTAAGTAAATGTTGTAAGCTCTGGCTGCACTACTGACAGTTGTTCCAATATAACATATATGTACACACCTTTTCAAAGTTTACAGTATGAGGCTATGTATAATGCTTCCAAAATTCTCTCTGATGTGATACAAATATTTGCAGAAGCTTGAAAGCAAGATTGATAATTCTTTGCTTTCACAATATAATGTTCATAAAAAAATTAAAGGAGAAAAAAAAACATTTTGCTAAACTACTGTAAAATTTCAGGTACCGTTGCTCTGCAGCATCATTTAGTAACATGTTTTAATGCATGCTTATATTTCCCAAAAATATTCATAATGGAAAATCAGTGTAACCAGTTTCAATAGGATTATGGGAAACATAAATAGGCACGCATTGGCAAAGCCAGTAGGTCTGAAATTGGAAGTCTTCTTTTTGGATTTGTCAATGTGTGACTTGTTTTGGCATGTTTTTTGTAAAACCTTACTGGTGTCGAAGCTGCCGGGCTCTCACCGATACAACAAACATTGGCAAAAGCAAAAATTGTTTTTGGTCTCAAAAAGCACACTGTCACTCACAGCAAAGCCTGCTAATACAGAGAAAGAGAGACAGAATTTTAATAAACACAAACGGTCATGATCAACGCCAGACCAAGTTTGGGGCCCAATTATTAAAGAAAGTATAAAAAGTGCACAAATGGTATTCTTGCATTAGAAAGAGGGTCCTGGAAAACAAGATGGCGGATTGAAGACGCCGCCCGGCGCTGTCTGAAGCCGCATCTCTCGCTACCTCGCTATAGGCAAGGGGAAAAGCCTGTGAAAATGTCGCGCAAATAAATAAGAAGGATTTTGCAACAAGCAACGACCTGACAAAATTACCTGAGCATCTACCTCTGTGGCTGACGCTTCTGCTAAACTTGGATGCAGATTTTGCTTCGGAGGTGCCGCGGGAGCCGCGATAGCCGTGAGCTGTGGGCTGAGTCTGCCTCTTCACGCTGGGCCCGCTGGACTCTGCGGGCGTGGCTCGGGTCCTCCGGTCCGGGATACAGACTGCTTCTTGCGGAACTACAGAGGACGGGTGTTCTCCGGAGCAACGACCGGGAGGTGAGGGAGCCCTCGCGGACTGGAGAGACAAGTGGCAAGACGGTTTTTGGCGAAGACATGGCTCCGAAGAACCCAGCGCGGAATACCAGGAACACGAAGGGGGTGCTAAACCCTGAAGAACGCACTGCACTGACCGCCTCAGTCCCAGCTGGCGGGAGCACCGTGGGAGAAAGGAGGGTGGCGGCGGCTCCAGCTGACAAACTTAAAACCCCAGCTAAGTCTTGCGTGAAGGAAGGGGATTTTCTGAACCTGTCCACCACTGGGAAAATAGAGAAAGCTGCTTCAATGGCTGGCAAACAACAGCTCTTGCGCCCCCCCAGTGCTTATTGCAGGTAATAAAAACAATGCAACTAATACAAAAGACAAAAGCATAAACGTCCAGGCTTCTGGGATTTGTTTAGTTGGCGAGGGCTGCAACAAGGAGTCATTGGTGCTGGATGGGCAGAATACGGAAAGAGCTAATATAAGAACTGATGGGGCAGCGATTTCAGATACATCTCTAGACTGCTCGGAAACAGCTAACATAATTAACATAACTAATATAGTTAATATAGCTGACAGCCGAGATTCTGGAAAAGACAATGATGATGATGATGCTAAAGCAATGCCACAGGTCTTAAATTTGGACCCAGAAGCTACGGAGTTTACGCGAAGCCTGGCCACGGAAATAGAGAATGGCCCAGGAACCGATGTAGCTACTATGGAAGTTAATAATGTTCCTACCTTGGCGTGCCAGGAAACTTTAGCAGGTAAAGACACGCATAGAACAGTCTCGGGAGACGAAGTGGAGGGACTCTCTGGAGACTCTGTGGAGGGGTCTAACGAGAAGCATACGGAGTCAAATGATAAATACGAAGAACTGAATGAGGAAGAAGAGACTAATGAGATGAACCTCTCGCAGGATGCTTGGAAAACAGTTGCACGAAAAAAGGGAAGAGGGAAAGCTAAAAACAAACTAAAAAACAAGAAAAATACTAATCCTTCTATTCTTTCTTCGACTATCACCTATGTTAACACCAGAGGTAAACCGATCATTGACGATAGCCCCATACGTAAGTGGATGAAAGCCAAGGGAGGGGTAAAATCAATGGCCTTACGCTTATCTGGAAATAGTTTTACGGGGTCTTTAACTCCACTACTAGAGAGTGCTGATAATGTGACCTCGTCTAATGCCAATGCTCTAAGTCAACATGCTATGGGGGATTCTAGGAAAATACAGAGCCCCCTACAAGATAGTACTACTAGAGAAGTAAATAATGAAAAGCCCACAGATCTAGAGGATCTGGCAGACAACGTGGCCTTGGATAAAGAGACAGATAATGGTAGGATTGACTTGGAGGATCCACTACAGGAGCCATCGCCCACGGATCTAGGGCCCCCTTCTCTGGCTTTAATTCTAAATATGTTGACTGAACAGAGGCAAGAAGCGCAGCAGCATTTTCTGCAATTGAAGGAGGTTAACACTCAAACTCAAACTTACTTACTTGAAGTTAAATCTAAAATTAATACGATAACACAGGAGATGGAAGAGCTACAAAATAGAGCAGGGAATATAGAAGAAACCTCTTTCAAAATTGAGCAGAAAATGCTTTGTCATGATGAAGAGATACGGGCTCTACAATCTAAGATTGAAGACATGGAAAACAGACAAAGAAGACAAAACCTCAGACTTTTTGGGGTCCCCGAAGGAGCGGAAGGGGCGGACCCTAGGGCCTACATCGTCAAACTATTCCAGCGGGCTTTTCCGATCTCGCGGATTGGGATTGGGACTCTCAGCTGCAAAGAGTTCACAGATTGCCACTAGTGAATAGAAACAGAAATAACAAATTTCCTCGCCCGTTTTTGATCTATTTCGGAAATTTCCTACTGAGACAGGCTGTTTCTCTTAAAGCAAAACCCAATACTCCTATTGCTACAGAAGATGTGACTTTTTTTGTTAGGTCAGACCTCTGTAAATCCACTATGGAGAGACGATGGAACTTACGTCAACTAATTGATTCATTTAAAGCTGCAGGGGCGCAGGTTTACCTTCAATAACCTGCATGCTTAAAGGTTATCAAAGCAGGACATACGTATTATCTTCATCAGGTTAGGGAGGCAGAAATGGTGCTAGAAAGAATAACTAAGGCCTAAGTTATGGACCATCTTTGTCATAAGGGGCTACACGAGATTATTATTTCTAAAGGGGGTCGACTAACTCAGGCAAATTGGCTACTGAAGTAGGGGTATGGGGAAAGTTATACTTAAGGAAGTAGCGTGTAGGCATGCGGAGGGCAGCGCCCACAAGAGGCTGCCCAACCAACGGCAGCAGGTATAAAGGGGGGTAGTTTTCCTTTGTTACGGGGGTGGGTTGTACAGAGGGGGGGAGAGTGGGAGACAGGAAGAGAGGGGAAAAAAGCAAAAATGGCAAGACAAGTCATAAAGAAGAGAAAGCGGTACTAGTAAGAAAGAAAACTTTAGAGAGTGATAAGACAGGGGCAGAGATTGTTGTTTTTCTTCTTTTAAATGATGTATTGTAGCTGTCTGGCTTGGAACGTAGCGGGCCTGAACAATAAGACTAAAAGAAACTTAGTTTTTCAAGAATTAAAACTGTTTGATGCACAAGTGGTTTTGCTATCTGAAACACATATCTGCTTTAAGGATAAAAAACTATTGAAACAGCTAGGATATGACTTGGTGGTATGTACAACATTAAATGCATCGATAAGAGGAGTTGCAATATTAAAGAAAAGAAATCTAAGGGGGGAAGTAATCAAGACTGCAGCAGACAAGGCAGGGCGGTGGGCGATAATGCAAATATGGATGGAAGACTGCATTTATGTTTTCTGTGCTATCTATGGTTCCAACAAAGACGAACCACGATTATTTGACTGGCTAAATATAGAATTGTTATCATGGGAGGGGGAGCTCGTACTAATGGGAGACTTTAATTGTGTGTTAAATTACCAACAGGATGCTACTAAAAAAGGGCCACCCTCACGTATGCGCAAAACAAGAGCTGCAATATTAGAATTGGCAAAAATACACAACATAAAAGATGTATGGCGTAGTCTCCACCCAGCCACACCGGGATATACATACTACTCATCTCCCCATAAACTTTTCTCTAGGATAGATATGGCATGGGCTTCAGACGAACTTATGAATAGGGGATCTATGCAGGTTTTGCCTAAAATCTCCTCTGACCATAACCCCATAATATTCAAATTTTGTTTAGCCTCAAGGGTAAAAGAAGGGCGTCCTTTTACTTTTCCTAGATACTTGCTTTCAGACGAGGTTTTTGTAAACACTCTTAAAAAACATATTAAGGAGTTTATCTCATATAATAGGGACACGGCTAGTCTTTTGTCAGTATGGGATGCCTGCAAGGCTTCGATCAGAGGTGTAGCCCAACAATATATTTTTAAACAAAATGCAATAAGGAAAAAGGAGACAAAGATACTGATAGATAATATTTTGCATACTGAAAAGCAATTAGCCGACTGTCTGAGTATTGGAACTAGGAGTAGGTCTGATATTCTGCTGTTTGAGAGTAACTTGGCAAACTTGCGTACAAAGGTCAAAAGCTCTCTCATAGAAAAAAATAGCAGTAAGATACTTAAATATAAAGTTTCTCAATATGAATGCGGAGATCGAGTGGGTAAGCTTTTGGCATATAAGGTGGCTGAAGATCGAGCCTCAGCACTAATCAAATCCATAAAAGGACCTAATGATACTTTGTACACGCAACCGAGAGATATTATGGAACAATTTGCTTCTTACTATGAAGGATTATATACCCCAGAGACTAGGGCAAGTATAAATCAAATTCAACTATACCTAAATGACAATCTTCCTTCCAAACAATATATAGATCAGGCTTCTTTAGATAGCATGGAAGAGAATTACACTATAGAAGAACTTCGTTTAGCCGTGTTTGCCTTACCATCTAACAAAGCGGCAGGGGAGGATACAATCCCAGTGGAATTATACAAAATTTGTGCAGAAGAAATACTCCCTCTCTTCTGCTTAGTAGCAAACTCAATTGGTACAACTGGCAAAGCCCCGGAATCCTGGAAAACGGCGAAAATCATGTTCTTTTTGAAAAAAAAGAAACCACCGACGGAATGTGGGTCATATAGGCCGATTTCTTTAATCAACACTGATGCAAAGGCTTATTCTAAACTATTATCAACACGATTGGCATCTCTTATGCCACATTTAGTTAATGAACAACAACATGGATTTATAGTTGGAAGAGATACCACGGCCCATGTCAATATGGCAATTACGGCCTTTGATATAGCCTCAACTAATCTCACCCCACTAGGAATGATACTTTTGGACGCAGAAAAAGCGTTTGATAGAGTGGGGTGGGATTATTTGTGGAAGGTGCTAATACAGTTTGGGTTTAAAGACAGATTTCTGAGAAGCATACAGGCTATATATAGGGACCCTAACGCTAAAATTAGCTATGCGGGGTTACTTTCACCAACGTTTGCAATTTTAAGGGGGACTAGGCAGGGGTGTCCACTTTCACCCCTGCTTTTTGCTCTCTCCATGGAACCCTTCATCAACGCTCTTCAGAGCCAAGAGAAGATAATCCCGGCAAAACATGAGCATAAAACTCTTTAAATAACTGCATATGCAGATGATTTGGCTATATATACTACAAACGTTATAGAAGCACTCATTGGAATCACTGAGGAAGCGAAAAAATTTGGCGATGTTTCGGGCTATAAATTAAATTTTAATAAAACACAAACGATTATGAATTATCAAACCACTCAAGTAGTTACAGGGTTATGCAGCTCGGCCATTTATTTAGGGGTGAAAATCTCTTCTAAAATTAATGAAATAAATAAATTAAATTATGACCCCTTACTAAAACAAGTTACAACGTTGTTCAAAAAATGGCATAAAATACCACTAAATATCCTGGGACGAATCAATTTGATTAAAATGAATATTTTGCCCAAATTTTTATATCTCTTTCGTTCTATCCCCCTTCGAGTTAATAATATATTCTTTAAGAAACTAGAAGGAATTTGTAGTAGTTTTATTTGGGGATATAACAAACCTAGGAGATCTATGATTATACTAAAATTAACCTTAGAGAAAGGAGGACTGGACTTCCCGGACTTTAAGTCCTACTTTTTTGCATCATTTTTAGGACGGCTGAGGAGCCTATTAGATAAAAATCAAACTTTTTTCTTTCATAAATTTATGTTAGGTACAAACTCATCTCAATTCCTAGCAAGAGTACAAGACCCAAATTTCTTTAAACGAGTTAAATTTAAGACAGCAAGGGATTCAGTAGGGGTCTTTAATTTGGTCATGAAATTTTGTGATACTTCTTTTTTCCACACAGACCTACCATTATGGGACAATCCGGGGCTACCTGCAATTTTTAATGACAGGGTAGGGAGAGACTGGGCTATATATGGAGTTAAGATACTGGGAGATTTGTATGGCTCAGCTGGCTTTCTTGAGTTTTCTACTTTACAATTGCTCTATAATCTGCCAGGGGGCATGATCTATAAATACATGCAAATTAGGGATTACTTAATATGGGAAATGAAACTGAAAAAAATTACAAGTTCGGATATTTGGAGTTGCCTGTATAATACAAAAAAGAAATCGCTAATTAGTTTGGGATACAAATCTCTTAGCCTGCATAATGCGGATGATTGCCCAAGATTGTCACAAAAATGGACGCTAGAGTTAGGAACTAATGTAACTCCACAGAATATATCAAGGGCCTTCACGAGTATTAATAAAATAGTTCATTCTTCAAGCTTAAAGCTACAATTATATAGGACGGTTAGCCAATTATATTATACTCCATTAAAAATTTCTAATTGGACACAGCACAATTTAAACTATGATCGAACTAAGTGTCCCAAATGTGATCTGGTGGCAGCAGATCTCATTCATATGATCTACTCATGCCCTATGTTGGTAAAGTTCTGGCAGGACGTAGAAAATATTTTATATCAAAAACTCTTGATCTTTTCTCCACTCACTGCATCCATGGTCTTACTTTCTTTACATCCGATGGGCAATAACAATACAAGTTGGCTAAATATAGCACTGTCCTGTGCTAGGTTAGTGGTCGCTAGAGCATGGATATCACCGAACCCACCGTGCAGGGCAGAGTGGCTAAACCTAATTCATGAAATATATACTATGGAAACGGCCCTGGCTAAGAATAGAAGTAGAAAATCTGTAGTTAAAATGGGAAAAACTTGGACCAATTTTGTATAAAGACTACATGTGGAATCCTTTTGATTTTTAATTTTTTTTTTAAAGAGGGTAAAAATGTACGCCTCTTTATTTATTTACTTATTGTTTCTCTTTCTTTCTTCTCCTTTTTTTTTATTATTTCTTTTTTTATCTTTTTTTTTTTTTTCTTTTTCTTTCCTTTTTCTCTTTCTGTAGGCCAATTTTGTACGACAGGACGTACTATGCGTTACTTCGATTATATGTTAGCTCTGTGCCTTCACTCTAAAGAATATATGTTTTCGTGATTTTGCTTTATATTTTGACTTGATTGCCTAATAAAAAATATTTAAAAAAAAAAAAAAAAGTGCACAAATGGTATATGTCCTTGCATTAAGTGCAGCTATACAGCTTTAATGAATTCCCAAGAATTTACAGACGTAAGACAAGAAATACTACTCCTAGAAAATATTTGTGAACTGCATTTTACCATGAGCAAATATGCATATGTGGATTTGCTCGTGCGAAAATCTGAGAATTTTGCACATTCACTTTCCCTCCAACCACTTTTTTCCCAAGTCTGGAAGAAGGTTTATGTCTGCATTTGTCAGGAATAAATTTCCAACATTTCGCAGTGTGGGAAACCATTAGAGAAGAGTTGTTGAAAACTCTTAAAACATGCAAGTTAGTAGGTTTGCACATACTCAAAAGGGTATTCTAACCCTGGAACTATTGCTTACCACTACCTTCAGCCCGAGTATGTAGATCTGCTGAAACGTGGCAAATTAAGGGGATTGCAAATATTCAAACACTACTATGGTTTGAGCCCTGGCATAATCAGAGAGGCTATATCAGAGCTCTTATATAATGAGATTGTTGCCATAATTTGTCGCCATATTAAATGACACCAAAGGAACAAGTGGATTTTGTTACATGATAAAGTGGATTTATGTAGCATTCTCCCCATGGACAAGTAGATATTTTATTAAATCGCACACCCCTGTTAATTTCCTACAAGTGCCCACTGGCTTTTCAAGGATCTTATGTGGTCTTCCAGTATACCAATTTCTTGCTCTTCTTCTTTACCACTACAATATGACATAGCATACCCTCCGATCACTGTTTGAAGGCTTCCCATAGGGCAACATGACAAGAGATGGAGCCTACAATCAATTTGAAGAACCCAGGTATGTTGTCTTTAAAGTCAGCTGGGTATGCATCCTGTAGCTACCAGGCATTCAATTTGCAGACATCCGCCCCAGCTGTCCTCCTGCCTGTTGCATGAATCATATCTCCATCGAGGAATGGTACAAGGGCCCTCTTGAGAGGCTTTGCACCTCTATGATCGCGATGGCCTCTCCTGCTTGCACAAATAAATAATTGATATCAAAAGGTTAGTGATCAACCCCGAGTAGTAAGTGTACTTCTGTGTCATATAATGCTCTTCATGCCATCTGTCTATCAGCTGCCCATTTGGACAGAAGGGACACCCTACCTGCAAGCGCTGTGCTATAAACATCAAGATTTGGAAACATAACTACATTGAAGTTACCATTGGCAACCACTAAGTCCATCAGCGAATCCCTCAGAGTGCCTAATACCAGTTGAAGGGTATACACAACAGTCTTGGAGGAAAATTCAGACTACTCAGTGTCCAGTTGAAAATCTCTAGACACCCCTGAACTACCACAAATCTACCAAGTGTGTCTGATTGAACTGTGATTCATGTAAGGGGAAACCTTTTCTATGCTAAATTGCCAGCTCTCGAGACCCCTGGAAAAACCCAGCAAGAAATTTTCTTCTGTCACCATAATGGCCCGAGAAATTGCACTAAGGGCATCCGGGGCATGTCTCTTGGCATATAGTAGGACTATAGGTATGTGGAACTCATAGTGTTTCACTTCATGGAATTCAGCAGAGTTACATGAAAACTCTGCGAGATACCATAGAGTTCCACAAATGGATGGAAATTGGGCTGATTTTTATGACCTTGTTCCAAATTGTAAAATCAGAGCAAACTGCACCATATGGTGCCCCAGAGGGTGCTATTCTTTACTGCCACTCAAGTAGATGTATTACTCGAGCAGCAGCTTTCTCACCAGGTGCCCTCCTAGAGCCCACTGCCACAATGACAAACTATGCAATGTGGCGGTTGGAAGAGTTTGGCCGGAATGCTGCACTGCAAGCTACACGTGAATGACCAAAACTCCGCATACTCTGCCAGCATAGCAGAATTTATTGCTCATCCCTAAGTAGGACATATCAGCCTTTGGCCTTATCATTCAAGCAATTTATGTTCCAAGATATAATAAAATGACATTGACCCTCAGCTATATCCTGCATTTCTAGATTTGTTCCCAATATATTTCGTGGGAGGGGGAAACATCCTTCCTAAATATTTGGAGGGATGACCCCTTTTACTTCATACTGGAGTGCCAGAGTAGTGCACCCCTTATCTACAATGGGCAGTATGTGATGCTTATTGGTTAGTTGCCCATTATTTCTCAAGTCGGGCTGCCACAAAGAGTGTCTTTAAACAACATCAGTACCTAGGGGGGCAGATGACCTTAAACTAAATCTACAGTCCTTTTAGGTGGAGCCTGGGCAGCACATGTGCTGCTCTGCGAGGCGTGCTGTATTGAGATAGGGACTTGATGCTCCGCCCATGTCCTGCCTGTCTTATCAATTGGCTCCTGTTACTGTCCTTGCAAAATCGTTGCTTCTCATTCCTGAATAGGCTTGTTAGTCTCTCCTTGGTACCACCTTGTCTGCATTTGTAATCTCCTATAATGACTTGACCTTTTACTTGTCTTGTTACAACTGTCTGCTTTTGTAGTCGTGAGCAAGATTTTGTTCAATGACTTGCCCCTATTCCACCCACTACCTTGCAGCACGCCGCCCGCGGTTATTTTATTTTACTAACGGCAGTCCGCTTTAACTATAGCGGCCGCGTTTCTTTCTTTATTTATTTTAGCAGCACGGTCCGCTTAAGTATAGTGGCAGCGCCTATTTATTTATTTATTTTTGTTTACTATCGCCCATGTGGTGCTTTCACATTAATAGAGGCTGTGCCCATTTCTTAAGGTAACCCGCGTCTAGAAAAAGGTGGGCAGCGGCTACTAATGTAAAAGCGCAGCGTGGGGCACTTTTACAAAAAAAGCATTTGTTTGTCTACTTGACAAACAGATGCTTCTTTTGTCAAAGCCCCCATGCGGCATTGTAAGTGCCAACAGCTCAAACTCTCGTAAATGCGAGACCTAATGCATTGCAGGTGCTTGTTAAACAGAGGAATTGCTCCTTCTTTCAGCCTTCTTGGGAAACAAGTTTACCGCAGATTAATTCCGCCGATGGATCGGCGGAATTTAGAACTAATTCTGTGTTACAAGAGTAATGCAGTATTATACATTTCTTTCAATTCCGTGGGTAAAATTAATCATTCCCCCAGGCTTAGTAATTACTGAATTTACTCCAATTACTCCAGGCCTTGTTGAGAGGGATGGAAATCCCACTCAAGGACCTCATCGGCCACAATCCTTGTCAAAGTGAACTACAATAGCACTAAATTATCCTTTGCTTAAACCTCTGGTAGCTTGTAACAAAAGTAGTCAGGCTTAACTTGGAGGCAATGGGTGAAATAATTATGCAGCTCTCATACAGCTTTAAAGTGAAACCGCAAAAGAAGAAAAATTATTTCAAAGCAATTTAGAAAAATAGAGTACATTTTAGTAATTAGAATGATATCAAAACAAATAAAACCCAAATAGTAGAATCACAGATAGCCATAAAAAAAATTGGAATGAAATTAGTGCCAAGAAGCACACAGTGCCACTTGTGGTTAGCTGGTCGTGCTAGACTGGGAGACAGTCACCAGTTTAGGCAGACTGCGATGGAGATCAGCTCGGGAACTGCGACTAGGTCAGTCCCATTGAAGAGTTGCCTTCTCAAGGCCGGCACAAAGAGCTCTGTCCACGTTGGAGAGGGCCATGCAGAGCAGGTCGACCAATAAAGAAGGTCGCTTTGTAGCAAGAAGTGCTGAATGGAGCTTCATGTCAGTTGATCATCACAAATGGTTGTTGTTGGGTGGTAAAGTGCAGGTCTCACGTTGCAGGTCATCCCAGATAGTCGCTGTTGCTATGAAGAGTAGGTCCTGCTGAAACTTTGTATTGGTGGTTGTCATGGATGCGCAAATCTTGGTGCGAAAGTTCACTTTGCTGTCTTGAGGAGCCCAAATTACAGGATTTACAGCATTTCTTGAGGGAAAGATCTCAATGGTGCTAGCCAAGACCCTAGGACCTGAAGGACACTTCTTGTGGATCAGGAGTGACTCTAGGAGAGGCCAGCAGTAGGGCTCAGGTAGGTCTAGTTGGTGATGGCCAGCTGGGCAGTTGCGGGGAAGAATCTGGAAGCTTGAAGTGTCCCTGCAGCTCATACAGCAAGTCAGCTAACTGACCCTTAGCTGCACTGTGGGTAGCCTTAGAGCAAGGCAATTGTGTCAAATAATCCTTCTTTAGAAAACAAGACAGTCCTTTCAGCAGTAGGGAGGTACTTCTAGCAGCAGGGTAGTCTTTATAGTGAATCCTCCACTGGTCCAGGAGTGTTCTGCTGAGAGTTTCTGAAGGTCTCATTTTTCTAACCGGTACCAGCCTTTGTGTGGCTGAATTCCATGACCTACCCATGAAACATGTTCTGGCCAGTTCTTCCCCTCTCCCTGGTCTTGGCTCCAATCTGTCCAGGAGGATAAAGACCTGGTGCCAGGTTCCTTTGTTTGAGCTGCAGGCAAGGCCCTTTGAAATCAATCAGTTCAAGTCCACCTTCTCACCAGCCATTCTGTCAGGAAGAACCTCTCCCCTCACACCTAGCTTCCATTGTCTTACTATCTGGAGGAAATATGCAACCTATAGCAGCAGAGCCATTCACAGGTAGGGGACCCATGACACTGGCAGGAAGGCACAGCTGGTTTGGGCAGAAAAATCACAACTTTCTAAAAGGGAAATGTTTAAAACGTATTTAAATTCCAACTCCAACATTATAGATGATTGTAAATTATTGCTCATTTAAGTGTAACTTAATTTCTCTATCTGCTCTCAATCTGAGATTAGCTCTTATTAAATGTAATAAACCAATCCAGTGTTAGGCTACGGGAGAGATAGCCCTTACAACAGTGAAAAATAATAAATTTTCACTGCAAGGATATATATGTAAAATGTAAGCACAGATGACCTACCTCTTTAATACCATGCACACTACCCTATGAGCCTTTGAGGTCTAGCTTAGTGATGCCTTATACATAATATAAAGTAAGGTTTATTTTGGCAGGTCGGAATGGCAGTTTAAACTGCTCTGCCAGCTGTAGTGGTAGGTTTGAGACATGTTTTAAAAGGCTATTTCATTGGGTGGCATAATGAATGCTGCATCCCACTGGCAGCATTTTAATTTACAGGTTCAGGTAGTGCTATTTACCAGAGACTTGCAAGTAAATTAAATATGCGAATTTGGAGTAGTCCAATTATACCAGGTTATAAGGAGAGAGCACAAGCATTTTAGCAGTGGTTAGCAGGGGTAAAGTGTGCAGATTCCTAAAGCCGCCAAAAAGAATTTCAGCAAAGTAAGGGAGTGAAGGCAAACAGTTTGGAGTAATAACACCCAGAATGTCACATCTAACAGTGACCAGCAATCCAATGCGAACCAAAAATACACTTTGACTAGACTGACCACTCTGTCATCACTATCTTCCTGATCATCGTTCTACCAGCAAACCAAGGTAAACACAAAAAAGAAGACCAAACCTTCAGATCCTTCAAAGACTTCTACATAGACAACCTAATGCTTGAACTCTTTTCTCACCCCATAAACTCCACATCCAATTTGAACACCCTTCTAAACAATTTCAATACTTGATGAAAAACAACTGCTCCCAGCTCAACACAGACAAAACCTAAGTCTTAATCTTCAGTAACAACCACTCCCCCTGTGTGCCTATTGGAGGCTCTCCTAACTATGGGGCCGATTCACATAACTAAATTAAGACAAAATCCTAAACCTACTACTTTTGGTATTCACAGAATTTAGGATTTTGTCTTAAGACAAACTTAAGACAGACTTAAGACAGAATCCTAACTTAAGTCAGTCTTAAGTCTGTCTTAAGACAAACTTAAGACAGACTTAAGACAGAATCCTAACTAAAGTATGTCTTAAGTCTGTCTTAAGTTTGTCTTAAGACAAACAGATACAATCCTAACTTCTGTGAATACCAAAAGTAGTAAGTTTAGGATGTTGTCTTAAGTTAGTTCTGTGAATCGGGCCCATTGCCCCACCAACCCCTGCAGACCATGCCAAGAACCTCAGGATCATTCTGGACACCTAACTGCTCCATTAGGAGACAGATCAATGCCATCTCCCCATCATACTTCCATATCCTGCCATGCTACCCAAGATTTACAAGTGGATCCCACTGAACACCAGAAGAACAATCACCCAGGCTTTTATCACAAGTAAAGCCGAATACTGAAATGCCCTCTCTGTCATAATTCCAGCCCATGTCCTAAGTCGACTCCAAACCACCCAGGATGCCCAGACTTATCCTGAACATCCACATAATAACCACATCTCTCCACACCTCAACAATCTCCACTGGCTTCCAGTCACATCAACATGTAAGTTCACAGTACTCACCCACACCTACAAAGCTCCTCACAACACCTTCGATCTGCATCCCAGGCAAGAGCACACCCCCCTCACATCAAGAAGACCAGAAGTTTGTGGTCGCTCATTCTGTTACCTCACAACCAAGACCTGGAACGACTTCCCAAAACACCTCAGAACCTCCCTCATGGATTTCCGAAAGAACATCAAGATATGACTCTTCTAGATGAAACCAGCATGATGTCCTCCTACCCCCTCAGGCTTGCCCTACTTAGTGCCTGCATACCCTGTCGGGTGATTAGCCGCTCTCTATAAATTCATATAACATAGTTTTTGAAAGGTTATGTGAATGTCCATGACCCAATTACAACACACAAGTGCGAACCAAAGGTTTCAGCACTGTGGTATTCTAAAGACCTTGCTTACAATAAATGGTCCATTCACAGACAGGTAAGAAAATGGAAAAAGAGCGCTCCTGGTGGCCTCTTGATAAGGAAGACACTCCACGCAACTTGCAACATGCATGGTATAGTACTTTGCAAAAGCAAAGTACTATACCATCACCATCAATGAAGCCACCGAAAGAAGCAGAATGGTGTTTAAGACAATGAAACCCTGCACAAAGCCACTGCCAGACTTACCTGTTCCTCACTCTAATAAAAAGTGCAGTGAGATCAACCTCTTTTTCAGTGATAAAATACAGAAGATCCAACAGCACAACTAGGATACCTGACCTGCTTCATCTCTCATACCCATCCATTCCCATATGATCCAACAATTGCGAGCCTTCCAAGCCCTTTCTAACCTAGATCTGGCTGACATACCTAAGTGCCACTTCTTATGAAGATGATATCTTCCAATCATCTTTCGTTAAAGCTCTCTCTGGGGATGCTTTTACACCCTTACTTACCATAGGCATCTTCCCAGAAGCTCTTAAGCCTCACCTGATCCTACCACTCTTAAAAAAGCAGTCTGTGTTCAACTCCAAGATCACATTGATGCTAACCATCTCCTACAAGACTACCAGTCTAGCTTTAGATCACACTGCAGCATGGAGACTGCCATCTTTATACATTTAGACCACAGATGAAGGTTATGCCTCCTGATATTGATGCACCTTTCAACTGCCTTCAACACAGTATGCCATTCCACCCTCATATGCACCCTCAAGTTGTTAATGTCCTTCTCTGGTTGTACTCCTACCTTTCCAACCAACACAAGTTTGTTTACATTGGCACAATCTTCACGTCATAAAAGGTATCAACCAAATGTAAAGTACCCCGGGTTCCATACTGTTTCTTCACATCTCCAACCTTTACATGGAGAGCAGGGTGCTCTACTCACAGGTAACAGCATCAAGATTCACCCATATGCCGATGATACACAACTCTACTTTAAATTCTTCTCTGCTTCAGACCTTCAGCATCTTAAACATTGCTTGTACATCAGCCACACCAAGATATCCAGCACATACCTGAAGCTCAACCCAATTAAGACATAATTCCCATTATTTGATAAGAACAAAAAAAGAGACAGTCCAAACCTGGCTCAATGACAAGAAACTTGAAGGTTTCGAACATCAACTCTCATGGAACTCCACATTCCATTGATTGCCCCTGGACACCAACCTCTCCCTTAAGAAACGCGTTGCCAAAAAAACAAAGACAGCCTGGTATCAGCTGTCTCTACCTAAGAAAGTCAAACAGTTTATTCCAGAAAGTGACTTCAGGACTGCTGTTCAAGCCCTGGTAGTCTTGCATGTGCATTGTGATAATGCCCATCTACATGGCCTAGCAGCTCCATATTGACAGCCCTTATGTTCATCCTAAAAGCCGCAGATCATCTAAACGAGGCACTCAAAAATAAATTGATCAAACCCCTCCACCCCACCCTCCCCCCCCCATGGAGAAATCTATAGGGTCCCCTTATTGGCTGCACCATATTCCAAACTAGCAGAATCTTTACAAAGCCATTACAACCAGAACCCCACTTATCTTTCAGACAACTACACTTTCTCTGGTGGGTCTTACCTCTTAGCACAACTTCAATCAGGACACAATCAGACTGCAGATTATGAAGTGTAAAAAAGAAAAAAACAAGACAACAGGCCTTTTCCATCCATACAACCAGCATCTGGAACAATATCACTGTATCCTTTCGGATTGTCCCATCACTGTTGTCTTGACTCTTTAAAGAACACTACATCACAATGCATTACACATCCACAACTCAGCTTCCTCTTCCATTGCTCTCCAAATATAAGCTTGTGTTTGACAATGTACAGCACTCCGTTGCATTTTGGTTAAGTTTGCTCATTGAAATACCATATACATAAAGGAGCACAGGTGGAGAAGTTCCTTCCAAAACACAATCTTGACTACTCGGGTGCCCAAAAGTGTAGGCCAGTACCTTGCCTCATGTAACCCATAGGTGTATTGTCTTTTCAGTCAGCTCAGGGGGTTTCTTCATCTGGTCTACTGTCCTTGACCTTCATTCATGTGTCTTTTCAGCTGGGTCTGTACTCCTTCCTCTGGAGGAGGAGTGTGGCTCAATGGTTAGAACGGCAGACCCTGATGCAGAGTTCTGGCCAGGGACCAGGGTTCGATTCCCGCCGCGGCAGGGTCTCGGGCTCAATTTCCTCAGACCTGTTAATTCTTGCCTCGGTGCCTATTCTAATCACAGGCCCCATGCTGCAACTCTGGGCAATAGCCTGCTTAGCCTCCACTCCGGCCCCAACAGCGCTAAGGATGCCTGGCTTCGCCCTGGGGGTGCCCAGGAGTGGACACTTCACAAGCAAAGCCAGGAGGGGTTCCACAGCAGTATGAGTATTAGCGCCAGGAAGCCGAATAGGCGACACCGCAAGGTGACCGTCTGGTGACAGTGCGCTCTATAAGTACCATGACATTTACATTTACATTTACCCCTGTAACTGCCCCGTATTGATTTCCGTGCATTCTGGGATTGCATTCTTCTTTAGTTTACTATAAAACCAGTCCTACAAGTCAGCAAATGCAGATGCAGATGGAAAATCTAGACTGGAGCTGGCTAGTTTTGCATGAACCTGAGAAACTAAGCATTTATGGCTTTGAAAAGGGGGCACCAACCAAGGGGTTATCAAGGAGGGGGAGTGGATAGCACTTTTAACAGGAGCTGGGTGGTAATTTAAAGCAGGGATATATTCAGCTTTTCAGGACAGGATGGGTAGTTTTGAAGGGGTACAGGCATGCAAAGAAGGAAACGGAAGTTGTCCTTAATAAATGGGAGATTCAGCAGATCATGAAGATACTGACTAGCAGGGCCTGCCTGTGGCTTGGCAAGCTTGGCCTAGGGTGTTACCTTCAGATGAGCACGAGAAGCTGTCTGTGATGAGATCTTGCAGCTCTCTTCCCACTCAACTCCTGTTTAAACTACTTTTAATCATCTGTTAGATGCTGGAAGCACTATTTTAACACCTTTCCCTCCCATCTCCCTCTAACCCTCTGCCTTCATGCACCAGCAATCCATTCTCCCTATGTGTTTGGAGGCTAATGTGAGGTAAATAGCCTGGGACTAACCTATGAACACAAAAGGGACTCCTTGCTGACTTGTTTTGTTCACCAGCAATGGAGGGCTTTTTATTTGTACAGAACAAAGAGGATAGCACTTTGCAGAGGATTTCTGGATGTCTTTTTGATGAAGCATCCTGGGTGGGGCTTGTACCCCAATGCATTTCCCAGTACTGATGATATAGTAAACCTAACCATCGGCTTGATCCACCCCCTTAGAAAGTATGGGGGGCAGCTTCCTAAATATTTTGCTAAACGGGGCTTGGCATTACAAAGTTTGAAGACCACTGTCCTAATAATTGTTCAGGAATCTAGTTGAAGCATTTCAAAAAGGGGCAGCACTGACTCTTAACTCTTACAAGTCTTGAATTTCCATATACAATCTTTTACAAAATGTTCTTTTCTTCCACAATACAATGTTGCCTAAATCCATCAATTCAGAAGTCTTAAACCTAACCTGGCTAGGAAACTTTGGAGGCTACATGCCCCGACCGTACCCATAGTTGAAAGAGGGTGATAGTGGGGGAAGAAGGATGAAGGCGCACCTTAGCAAGTGCCACTTTAAGTTTAAGGAAGGTATAAAAATCCAAGTTAGTTAAAGAAAATTGGTTCGCTAAGGAAGAAAAAGGTAATGGTTGATCATCAGCATCATAGAGATGTTTAACAAGCGATATCCCTTTGTTAGCCCAATAAGACACCAGAGAAGGATCAATATTGATTTTGATTCTAGAATTCCGCCAAATAGACGACCATCTAGATTTATGCAATGGAACCGCAACCTTCTTATCAATCTTTCGGACCGCAGCAATAGTATCTATAATAATGGAGCGGGAGAAAGGGATAGAAAGGGTGTTCGTAGTTATAAAAGAAGCAGTCGGCAAAGGAGAGGCCAGAGTTTGTTCTATTAACAGCCAAGATGGAACATGAACAGAAGGGGAAGAAAACCAGAAAGCGCCTTGAGATGCCAAAAGGGCAATTTGGTACTTCTCCCAGTCAGGAGGATTACATCCTCCCATGTCATAAGGTTGACGTAAGGATTTATAGGCAATCCTAGCCCTTTTATCATTCCATAAGAATTTAGAAGTAAGAATATCGTTTTAATGAAAGAAGGAAGCAGAAAGTTTAACCGGAAGCATAGAGGAAACAAAATTAATAATAGGGGTAATCATCATCTTAAGCGTTTGCAGGCGACCCCACCAAGAAATGTGTTTCGGAGACCAGGGGCCAGATGTAGGTAATCCCCGATTACCGATTCTTAAATACCGAATCATACCGATTCGGTATTTAAGAACTGGCAATCGGGATGTAGGTATATTTACCGAATTAATTACCGAATCGGTATGATTCGGTAATTAATGAATCAGTATTTACCGAGTCTGTAACTGCCATTGTTTCCTATGGGCCTTGAGGCCCATAGGATTCAATGTCAATTACCGAATCGGTAAATACCGATTCGGTAATTGTGGGAAATATTGAAGGGTGGCAGGGTGTCACTTTGACACCCTGTTGCACCCCTCAATTGTGCATGGGTGCACATGTTGCTGACATACATGCCCTTAGGGCATGTATGTCTGCAACATGGCACTGTTTAAAAAGCAAACAATTGCTTTTTAAATGGTTTTCTTAATTTACCACCAACTACTAGTTGGTGGTAAATTAAGAATTCGTAAACCCTTGTAGCACTGAAAACAGTGCTACCTACATCTCAAATTACAGAATCGGTAATTTTACCAATTCGGTATTTTACCGAATCGGTAAAATTACAGAATCGGTAAAATTACCGATTCTGTAATTATACATGCCCCTACATACCAATGTCCAAATACCGGTCGGAAATGGCAGAAAATCGGTATTTCCGGCCGTTTCCGACCGGTATTTGGACACCTACATCTGGCCCCAGGTTTCCAAAAGACGCCGCACCTTAAGAATGGTTTGAGATTCATTATAAGAGACGGTAGCAGAAAGGGAAGAACAAAAATAAATACCCAAATATTTTAATTGTTTAGATTGCCACTTAAAGCCAGCAGGGCCCATATGGTGAGAGAAACAGTACGCATTCAAAGGGAACATCTCAGTCTTATCCCTATTCAAGGTGTATCCAGAAACCTTTGAAAAGAGAGAAATCGTGTCAGAAATAGCAGGGATGGCCAATGCAATGTCATCAGAGAAAATAAGGACATCATCTGCGTAAGCAGCTGTTTTTAGACAGTGAGTACCAAAAGAAAAACCTTTAATATCTGGGTGGAGGTCAATCAGTCTGAGAAGAGGATCAATGCATAATAAAAATAAAAGAGGGGATAGGGGACAGCCCTGTCTAGTACCTTGGCGAAGGTGAAAAAAGGATGATGTAGCACCATTAACTCTTATGTTAGCTCTAGGGCGAGAATAAAGAGACATAACCATCTGAATGAAGGAGTCCCCAAGATTATGAGCACATAAAATAGCACGTAGGAAAGGCCAAGAAACCTTATCAAAGGCCTTCTCAGCATCGAAGTGCCAAGGCCGCGGCTGGAAGCTGAGAACGTTTAGCTGATCCGAGAATGTGACAGAATGTTCGAATATTGTCACGTGCCAGCCGACCCTTTACAAATCCCGTTTGAGAGGGATGTATCAGATGAGGAATAAAGGATTCTAAGCGCTTAGCTAAGATTTTCGCAAAAATCTTAGCTTCCATGTTAAGAAGAGATATAGGACGGAAATTTTTGGGGTCGGAATGATCCTTACCCTCTTTTGGAATCACTACAATTGTAGCATCAGCGGCAGTACCAGAGACAGAGCCATCCTTAATAAAAGCATCAAAGACGGATTGTAGTTTGGGAACAATTACAGGAAGAAATGTTTTGTAAAACAGAATAGGGTAGCCATCAGGACCTGGGGCTTTCCCAGAACGAGTATCTTTAATTGCAGCAGTAATTTTGTCAGAAGTAATTGGGCGATTCAAGAAGGAACTATCCTCCACTGATATCGATTTTATTGGAATTGTTTTTAAAAATTCTTGACATTGCTCAAAAGATGCCTGATTAGAGGGAGTATATAATTTATTATAAAAATCCCGAAATACCTCAAGAATCTCCTCAGTCTGAAATTTCTTATTACCCAAGTGGTCATTAATAGAAGAAATCCGGGAAGATTTACAAGAAGATTCCTGAAATTTTAATGTAGCCGCAAGAATCCTGCCAGCTCGATTTTTTAATAAGAGCGCCTTAGATTTTTGAGCTTGAAGTCCAATATGAGCTCTTCTGGTGACAATAGTATTATATGTATATTTTAATTGTTTAATGGATTGTAGACAGGATTTATCTTTAGATTGACGAAAAAGAGATTCTTGGCTTTTAATCTCTAAATCTGTTAGTTCCTTTTTAATAGCAGCATTTCTCCTTGACATACATTTAATGACCTGACCGCGGAAAGTACATTTAAAAGAATCCCAGAGCACCACTGGGGAAGCAACTGAGCCTTCATTGTCAAGGAAAAAAGTTTCAATCTCCTTAGAAAACTCACAAACCTGGGAATCATCATACAAAATTTCTGTATTTAGTCTCCATGAACGAGATCTTGTCGTGGGAGCAAAGGACAACAGCGTGAAAGAAATCGCGGCATGAACTGAAATCAAAATAGGATGAATAAGAGGAGAGGAGGAAGATTGAAGAAGAGAGGAGTGTACCAAAAGATAGTCAATACGCGAGAAAGTAGAATGAGGGGAGGAGAAAAAGGAAAAATCACTACCAGTGGGATTAAAGAGACGCCAGACATCCTGAAGATGGAGGAGCGAACACATATTAGTCATTTGTTTATGTGACTTCGGGGGGCGAAAGTGAAAGGCTGCATTCCTATCTAGGATGGGATCCATTGGTAAATTAAAATCTCCACCAACAATAAGATTACCAGAATGAGGAGTGTCATGCAATTTTTTGGTTACTGCTTTCCAAAACAACGGATCATCTTTATTAGGGGCATAAATATTCATGACAAAAAGATCAACATTACCATCAGACAACTTAGATAATAGCCAACGACCCTCCGTGTCCTGTTCAGAAGAGACAATAGACAAACCAGACTTTTTAGAAATCAACGTAATGACCCCATTTCTTTTGCCACACGCGTCTGAACAAGCAACATCTGATACCCACTCCTTTCTCAGGAATAGTGCCTCCCTGACCGAGACCTTTGTTTCCTGTAATAGTACGAGATCCGAAGAAAGAGATTTGCAATAGTCCAAAATTATCGACCTTTTTACTGGGTGATTTAAACCCTTAACATTAAGGGATAACACATTCAAACCAGGCATGTTCTATGTAGGAAATAAAAAAGAAAATACATAGATGATAATATATGAACAAACAGAATAGTTGCAATCCTCCAAATACCAAACAAAAATGTTAAAAAGGGGAAGTTCAAAAAAGAAGTCCAAGAAGAGAGAAAAGCGAAGAGAGAGGAGAAAAAAAGAGGACAAGATAGGGGAAAAGAGAGAGCAAGAGAGAAGAGAGAAGAAGGGGAAGAAGAGTAAGAAAGGGAGGTCTGAAAAAGACCAAATTCATACTAGGGGGAACGTGAAAAGGGGGACCAAGGAAGCCGTTATGAGGAGAAATAAATCCAGCATCACCAGCCCCAATAGAAATAATTTCTTGAAACAGATACTTGACAGAAAAATATCTTGAAGAAGCATCAATAATAAAAAAAACATAATAAAGAAATAGACTATCATGTAATTGCAACAGAGAGTCGATATAAATAAAGAAGCTACAATAGAGGAATGAAAAAATACAATATAAATACAATATATTAGTCATATTTTAGAAAAAGCATGTAATAAGTGCTCTAAGTAACAGACAATGAATCGTTAGTGATAATAGATACTTTAAATAAGAATATAGTTAATAGGCAAAAAGCTAACAGAAATCCATACAACAGCAGTCACCATGTTATACAAAACTTATTAGCATTAATTAGAAAAAGAAGGAACCTCATAAAACATAGGTTAACTCTAAACAGAACCATATGAAAGTAGACCACCTTTTAAGTCTAGCAACTAATAATGAAGTGTAGGGTTACTTATCGAGAAGAAGATAAAGTGCTATATAAATAAAAGAACATGACCCTAGTAAAAAGAAACAATCAATAACTACTAACAAAGTAATTCATGAAGCTATAGAACAATTAGTGCAAGGAATTAATTTCTCTAGAAAATAGATAAACACTAAGGAGAAGCAGCCTAAACACTACCTAAATAACTGCTTATGGGCATATAAAGCTAATTATAGGTAAGGTAAAAGAGAAGAAACATCTTACAAATAAGGCAAGAACCAGGAATTGAGACGCAGATACTCCAACATGGGAGATAAGTAAACAACAATGAAATACTTATCAGTGGATTATGAGCAACAGAAAAAGTAGTACTAACTGAGATAAAGTAGTAAAAATCTAAAACTAGAGATATGAATGCAAACAAGAGAAAGGTAAGGAAAACAGCACATGCATAAAATTCAGAAAATCATGAAAAGAGAATACAAATGTATGAGAAATAAAGAAAGAACAGACATAAAAGAGCCCACGTAGAAGGATAGATTAAACAATAAAGGAATAAGAACCGTAGCTAGAGACATAGAAAAAGTAAGAAGTAAGTCACACACAGAAAAATAAGGGAGGAGAGGGAAGAACTTACATAAAAAAGAAGGAAATAAGAGACGAAAACAGGATCAAAAGAACCATACCAGGGCCGGACAGACAGGCCCACGAACAAGACAGGAAAAGAAGAGCAGGAGTAGGGATGACATGAGAAAGCGACAATATCCCAACTAGTGAGAGAAAGACAGAACGTAGAGATGAACAAAATAACAAATATCTACCCCATAAAAGGAGAAGGAAGAACAACAAACAGAGAAAAGAAGGAAACAAAATCCAAAGCTCCATTGGTGGAGCCACAAACAGACAACACCAATATACCAGCAACAGAGGAACATACAACCACCATACAGATCATAAGAGACAACTAAGTCAATAGATCTGAAAAAAGAGAGAGAGCAGCGGAGGTATAGGTAAACACTTAAAGTGCCAGAAGCACCAGAATCAAGCGAAGCTGCCATTTGAAGCTCCATCTGCAGTTCCATCTGATTGTCCAAGAAAGAAGCTAGATCTGCGGGTTCATCGAAAATTCTGGAACGACCTTTGAAGGTAATACGAAACTTCGATGGACCAGAAAAGGAAAAGGGGATGTTCATCTCAGAAAGACGTTTCCGAAGATTAAGAAAGCCCTTCCTCCTTATCACTGTATCCCTGACGAAGTCCTGAGAGATTGAAATCCGATGACCTTCCCAGGAAACAGCTTTAACCTTTCGCATGTGGGCAAGAATCTGCTCTGTGTGTTGATGACGCAGTGGTTTAAAAATTATCGCTCTTGGCTGTTTCGCAGATTTAGACCGAAAGGTGGGGACACAATGTGCCCTTTCTAATTCAAAGTCTCTCTGGAAGGAGATTTGTAGAGTAGAAGGAATCCATTGGTATAAAAAATCAATCAAAGAAGAGGATGTTTTCTCTGCATCTTCCGGCAGACCAAAAATGCGCAGATTAGATCTGCGATTACGATCCTCCTGCTCAGTGAGATCTCTTCGCAATGCCACCAATGAGCGCTCCAAGTGGGTAAGAGACCTAGATTGCTTCTGCATATTATCCTCTGCACCACTGATACGTGTCTCCGTGGCCGAAACACGAATAGAGAGAGCCTTGAAGTCATTTCTGATAGCAGACACCTCCACTTGCAGTAAATCTGTGTTAGTCTTTGTTGACTGCGCAATATCATGAACCTCATTGAGTCGCGTTAAAATTGCGTCAAGAGTGGTATTGGTGTCTGTTTGAGAAGACTCAGGCGTAGAAGACAATGGTTTGAGTCTTTTAAGAGAGGCACCGGAATCTTTGGAATCTTTAGTAGTTGATGAACGGCCCATAGTTGCAGCCATGGAACAACAGCCACAGAGAAAAATATAAAGCCACTTGAGGTATAATAGAGGCAGGCAAAAAGGTCAAAGGGAGTGTATTCCCCACCAAAAGTAAAGGAATAGATCGCACTGAAAGCAAACAAGTCAAAATAGACTAAAAGGGCGGACTTATATGGTAAGCACTCGCAGGAATTAATAAAAGAACCTTCCAGAAACCAGCAGGCCAAAGCAGAAACACAAAGAATAGGTGAAATGCACCTCCGACTTCAAACTGCTGCACCAAGGTAATCCAAAACGTATGCAAGCATAAATAGCCACAAAATAACCAGCCAAGCAGCGCGAAGAAAAAAGTGAGTAATAAAAAGTCAAAAAGTAACCAAATGTATTCAATAGCACCTGACATCTCGCTGAACTGGCAAGAGTGTATCCTTGTCATCGTTTCTGAGGAGAAATGCCGAACTCCGTCACAATCAGCTAAAATGGCGGCCGCCCGTAAAGATAACGAGCGTCACCTCAGCCTGTCAGAACTCACACAGCCGCAGCCGGAATCCGACGGAAATGCGCACAAACGGCTCTCGGCATGTTCCCAAGACCGAGAGAGCTTTTGCGCTGAACAGGGACACTTGGAAGCGGGTGAAAACCTCCAACGGACCTCAATCACCCTGGAGCTCAAGCGCAACTCACCATCACGCAGCGGCGCGCAAGCCATGCCCCACTATTAGGGGGAGTGCTCTAAGTAAATGTTGTAAGCTCTGGCTGCACTACTGACAGTTGTTCCAATATAACATATATGTACACCCCTTTTCAAAGTTTACAGTATGAGGCTATGTATAATGCTTCCAAAATTCTCTCTGATGTGATACAAATATTTGCAGAAGCTTGAAAGCAAGATTGATAATTCTTTGCTTTCACAATATAATGTTCATAAAAAAATTAAAGGAGAAAAAAAAACATTTTGCTAAACTACTGTAAAATTTCAGGTACCGTTGCTCTGCAGCATCATTTAGTAACATGTTTTAATGCATGCTTATATTTCCCAAAAATATTCATAATGGAAAATCAGTGTAACCAGTTTCAATAGGATTATGGGAAACATAAATAGGCACGCATTGGCAAAGCCAGTAGGTCTGAAATTGGAAGTCTTCTTTTTGGATTTGTCAATGTGTGACTTGTTTTGGCATGTTTTTTGTAAAACCTTACTGGTGTCGAAGCTGCCGGGCTCTCACCGATACAACAAACATTGGCAAAAGCAAAAATATTTTTTGGTCTCAAAAAGCACACTGTCACTCACAGCAAAGCCTGCTAATACAGAGAAAGAGAGACAGAATTTTAATAAACACAAACGGTCATGATCAACGCCAGACCAAGTTTGGAGCCCAATTATTAAAGAAAGTATAAAAAGTGCACAAATGGTATTCTTGCATTAGAAAGAGGGTCCTGGAAAACAAGATGGCGGATTGAAGACGCTGCCCGGCGCTGTCTGAAGCCGCATCTCTCGCTTCCTCGCTGTAGGCAAGGGGAAAAGCCTGTGAAAATGTCGCGCAAATAAATAAGAAGGATTTTGCAACAAGCAACGACCTGACAAAATTACCTGAGCATCTACCTCTGTGGCTGACGCTTCTGCTAAACTTGGATGCAGATTTTGCTTCGGAGGTGCCACGGGAGCCGCGATAGCCGTGAGCTGTGGGCTGAGTCTGCCTCTTCACGCTGGGCCCGCTGGACTCTGCGGGCGTGGCTCGGGTCCTCCGGTCCGGGATACAGACTGCTTCTTGCGGAACTACAGAGGACGGGTGTTCTCCGGAGCAACGACCGGGAGGTGAGGGAGCCCTCGCGGACTGGAGAGACAAGTGGCAAGACGGTTTTTGGCGGAGACATGGCTCCGAAGAACCCAGCGCGGAATACCAGGAACACGAAGGGGGTGCTAAACCCTGAAGAACGCACTGCACTGACCGCCTCAGTCCCAGCTGGCGGGAGCACCGTGGGAGAAAGGAGGGCGGCGGCGGCTCCAGCTGACAAACTTAAAATCCCAGCTAAGTCTTGCGTGAAGGAAGGGGATTTTCTGAACCTGTCCACCACTGGGAAAATAGAGAAAGCTGCTTCAATGGCTGGCAAACAACAGCTCTTGCGCCCCCCAGTGCTTATTGCAGGTAATAAAAACAATGCAACTAATACAAAAGACAAAAGCATAAACGTCCAGGCTTCTGGGATTTGTTTAGTTGGCGAGGGCTGCAACAAGGAGTCATTGGTGCTGGATGGGCAGAATACGGAAAGAGCTAATATAAGAACTGATGGGGCAGCGATTTCAGATACATCTCTAGACTGCTCGGAAACAGCTAACATAATTAACATAACTAATATAGTTAATATAGCTGACAGCCGAGATTCTGGAAAAGACAATGATGATGATGATGCTAAAGCAATGCCACAGGTCTTAAATTTGGACCCAGAAGCTACGGAGTTTACGCGAAGCCTGGCCACGGAAATAGAGAATGGCCCAGGAACCGATGTAGCTACTATGGAAGTTAATAATGTTCCTACCTTGGCGTGCCAGGAAATTTTAGCAGGTAAAGACACGCATAGAACAGTCTCGGGAGACGAAGTGGAGGGACTCTCTGGAGACTCTGTGGAGGGGTCTAACGAGAAGCATACGGAGTCAAATGATGAATACGAAGAACTGAATGAGGAAGAAGAGACTAATGAGATGAACCTCTCGCAGGATGCTTGGAAAACAGTTGCACGAAAAAAGGGAAGAGGGAAAGCTAAAAACAAACTAAAAAACAAGAAAAATACTAATCCTTCTATTCTTTCTTCGACTATCACCTATGTTAACACCAGAGGTAAATCGATCATTGACGATAGCCCCATACGTAAGTGGATGAAAGCCAAGGGAGGGGTAAAATCAATGGCCTTACGCTTATCTGGAAATAGTTTTACGGGGTCTTTAACTCCACTACTAGAGAGTGCTGATAATGTGACCTCGTCTAATGCCAATGCTCTAATTCAACATGCTATGGGGGATCCTAGGAAAATACAGAGCCCCCTACAAGATAGTACTACTAGAGAAGTAAATAATGAAAAGCCCACAGATCTAGAGGATCTGGCAGACAACGTGGCCTTGGATAAAGAGACAGATAATGGTAGGATTGACTTGGAGGATCCACTACAGGAGCCATCGCCCACGGATCTAGGGCCCCCTTCTCTGGCTTTAATTCTAAATATGTTGACTGAACAGAGGCAAGAAGCGCAGCAGCATTTTCTGCAATTGAAGGAGGTTAACACTCAAACTCAAACTTACTTACTTGAAGTTAAATCTAAAATTAATACGATAACACAGGAGATGGAAGAGCTACAAAATAGAGCAGGGAATATAGAAGAAACCTCTGTCAAAATTGAGCAGAAAATGCTTTGTCATGATGAAGAGATACGGGCTCTACAATCTAAGATTGAAGACATGGAAAACAGACAAAGAGGACAAAACCTCAGACTTTTTGGGGTCCCCGAAGGAGCGGAAGGGGCGGACCCTAGGGCCTACATCGTCAAACTATTCCAGCGGGCTTTTCCGATCTCGCGGATTGGGATTGGGACTCTCAGCTGCAAAGAGTTCACAGATTGCCACTAGTGAATAGAAACAGAAATAACAAATTTCCTCGCCCGTTTTTGATCTATTTCGGAAATTTCCTACTGAGACAGGCTGTTTCTCTTAAAGCAAAACCCAATACTCCTATTGCTACAGAAGATGTGACTTTTTTTGTTAGGTCAGACCTCTGTAAATCCACTACGGAGAGACGATGGAACTTACGTCAACTAATTGATTCATTTAAAGCTGCAGGGGCGCAGGTTTACCTTCAAGAACCTGCATGCTTAAAGGTTATCAAAGCAGGACATACGTATTATCTTCATCAGGTTAGGGAGGCAGAAATGGTGCTAGAAAGAATAACTAAGGCCTAAGTTATGGACCATCTTTGTCATAAGGGGCTACACGAGATTATTATTTCTAAAGGGGGTCGACTAACTCAGGCAAATTGGCTACTGAAGTAGGGGTACGGGGAAAGTTATACTTAAGGAAGTAGTGTCATGTATTCCTATAGGTTCTGAATCGATCCCCCTATTCCTGACCCTATTCTGGTTAAACTAACTATCAAGTTAACTAACAGTCAGCCCATGAGGCAAGAAAAGCCCCCATGATGCAGATACCGTTATCTGACGCAGTCACACTACGGCACAGGAACGTGTTATCTGATTAGGTCATAACGCTTGAGATCTAATTAGACAAGCGACATTCCTCCAGCCCCTGATAAGGCATACGACGTTCTCATAACAAATCAAACCTATGACAACCTGGAAAATCCGTGCGGCCATTGTTTTGATTTCACAGAGAACTTCAGTAAAAGAATGTGCTAACGAGCAAGTCGTATGACATCTTTATTGACGTATCTATGTCCATCCTTACGTCAATCTCGGCACCTTTAAGGTATAAATATTGCCGATCTTGCCCTATGCAAACACACGCGTGGTGACGAGACGGAGCAGCCACACTTGCCGAAGCCGAGAGCAGAAGCAGACCCCGCTGGCAGCAGCCCCGCCTTCCTGACGCGCTGAGAGACGCGCTGCTATCTCAAGCCGGGAGACCCAGCACCGGCGTTTCTGGGCAGCCCTCGCAGGCAGCCTGGAATATCGAGAGCAGAGAAAGAGATACCATTCCTCATTCATCCTAACTTCCAGGTACAGAACTGAATAACCCCTCACAGAGAATTCTTTAGTTATTCACTTGGCAAAAACAAACTTAACTTAAACTGTAACTTTCTATTCCCGCCCACGCATTAGACTTAGGTCAGGTACACGGGGTAGGCGTATTTAGAAACACCAGTTGAGTACGTTTAGTCAAATGTATATGTGTATGTAAATATATTTTAATCATTTTAAACATCATATGGCTCAGAAACCATATCAATGTTTTTACAGTATTATTTTATACTATTGCTTTTAATGTATGCACTTTACTTAACTATAAGTATTGCAATAATATCGATCCATTTCTCATGTATGAGAAAAGAGACTGATCAATAAATAACACCTTTTTATTGAACACGCCCGTCTCTTCCTTTTCTCTACAATCTGATGAGACTAAGAATGCACGTACTGACTGAGTAAAATAATTGCCTTGTGCTCACACGACTCTCGAGATTGACTCTTGATTAGGGGAGAGCAAAGTTGTCATGTTCTATGGTTGTCAGAAACTAAATCCCTTCTTGTCTAATCAGGGAAGTTAATTCCTCCTTGAACATTCGAGAAAGTTTCTAGCGAACTCTGAGCTACGCTGGCAAACCCAAAAATTAAGTCTAGTATCGACAGTAGTAGACCTAGTTAATGTCTGGTCTAGGCCTTTACTGCTGTAGGTATTATTCCAATGCGCAGAGCCTATTGGGAAAATAGGAGCTACACTACATGGCGCCCAACGCGTTTGGAAAGGGCGATAAAACTAACGTAAGGCATTTAGAGTAACTCAGTCGTGCTTTCTCACTCAGACCCCTTTTTCCATTATACTCCAAAGACGTCTGGAGTGGGTGAAAGGTAATATCCTCCAAAACCTCGCAGGAGGGAACTCCTATGTATGGTTCTTGGTATAGTCAACGTTGAAGGATAAAAACATTCCCAAAATATTGTGCATCTAATCTCTGTTTCCATAAAGAAACCTGATCTGCAAACAAACATAATACCATCCGTGTCTGTATAATAGCAGAGAATGTTGATGAAAGAGAGGCAGTTAGATTAGCAACTGAACTCGCAGATGCTGATGCTACCATGCAAGCAGCAGACCCGAATATAACACTCATTCCGGTCATTAAAAGGAGATCTATAACCTTAAAACTTATAGAAAATGGACTGACACCTAGAGGTGGCACAGTCATATTCGTAATCGAGGCACACGAATATCGGCAGACAGAGGTATACTATTCATGGATACATTTTCCAGCAGCAAATGCTGTAACAAAGTACTTCCACTATTACAAAGTAGAGGAACCTCCTGAAACGTACACTCCTTTCGAGGAGGTGGAAGTACCACTCAAATTCCAAGAGCATTTGCTCTTATTTGATGGCGCCCTAAAACATAATAATCACATTACAAGGCTCGGTCCTTTAGGAAGACCAGGAGCAACGTGGCCGGTCTTAGCCGGATACACACCACATCCAGACATCGAAAGAATGCCTGCAGCAGAGCTGTTAATACAGCTAAAACAACTACTAAAAATTCATAGACAATTAGTTCAGTATGTAATGCGGACTTCAACAATTCAGCCAGCGATTAAACTTCCACAGCTGACCCCTCACCAGGGGAACACAAATAAAATTACACCACAGAACATCCAATCCTGCCTAGGTAAAGTTCCAGCTAAACGGGAACAGATACCATTCTGGTTGGCACAGAAAATTACCCAAATAGAGGCGGTGTTTCCTGACACCACCCCATTAGAAAAACACAGGATTCTGACTATATGTCTCCCAATGGGAATAGCACCACACATTGAGGACTGTGACACTTGGGGTACAGTCTTTGCTTCCATCTACACAAAAACGCACGGTGTTCCATCCATTTCGGTAATACCAGATGTGCTAAAACAAATTCAAGATGAATACGGTCCAGAACCAGCTTTAACTCTTGGTATGAAATTACTGAAAGACTTCAAGCAGGTCTCGGCTATATTACTAGCCAACATAAAAGGTGAAGCAGCAAACGTGGCGATCCGCCAGAGGTTAAAAGAGACAGATATAGCAGACCAACCAGCTGAAATTGCCAGAATCATAGAAAAATCCTATGAAGAACTAGGCAGAGATAGTCTAGGTGGAATACCAGTAAAACCGCAACTGACTACAAGTCCAGAAAAAATATTTTTTAATAATAATTCACCAAAAAATAACTGGGATGGAAACAAACAATCCAATCCAAAAGAAAAGAAATTCCAGTCCCGAGGAAGGTCTCCTAGGCGAAGAGAGAAATCTCCAAACCAAAGACAGAGGTCACCGCAGAGTGACCCCCTGGGAATAGATATAACCTTAGAAATAGGGATAATATTAAAAAACCTGATAGATATCAAGACATTGATACACGTCCCTCTCAATCTTTTCAGACTTCCTCGCAGAAATCGGAAAGAAGAGGACGATCAGAAGAGCACGCCAAGTCCAAAGACAAGGAACCTGCTCAGCTAAAAAAGAAATTACAATTTCCAAAAAAGAAGGTAGCCAGTATCAAGGTAGTTAAAAATGCCGAGAATACTGAGGACACAACTGAAAAACGGAGAATGGGCTCAGACAATGCTAGACAGCGCAGCAGAGGTGAGCATAGCTCGCAAAGTCCTTATGAATCATCTGGAGACAGTGGACACGAATGAATACCTTCAAGTGGAAACTGCAGACACCAGAGTTAGCAAGCCCCACAAGATATACGAGATAACATTACGTATAGAGGGAGATAAGACTAGGAAAATAAGGGGACTATTTTGGGATAACCTCTCAAAGGGTATGACATCCTTCTAGCTGAAAAAGACTGGCCACCAGAGTTTGTCAGGGAGTGCCCTCATGGCGAAGAAGTAATTATGCCTGCCTTCTCGAATCAAATCCCGATTCGTAAAAAATACACACTTGCTAGAAAGTGGGCAGTGGCCTTAGCACCTGCTTTATATAAAAATCATGTAGGATGGGATGAGGACTCCCCTCCTCACAAAATCCAGTTAAAATCACAACCTACTGCACAAAGGCAGTACCCAATTAAGCAAGAAGCTAAAATACAGGTTAATGAAATACTAGATCAGCTAGAATACCAGGGGGTGATTGAAACTTGCACCTCACAAATGAACAATCCTTTGTTTCCGGTCTCCAAACCAGACAATTCATATCGTCTAGTTTTGGATTACCGACACCTTAACACATGTTGCAAAACCTTTGCAGTGCAAAACTCACACAGTGCTGCACTAATGAATAACATAGTGCGCAAAAAATACAAAACAACCTTGGACATCTCCAATGGATTCTTTTGTCAAAACATAGCACCAGAGAGCAGATCTTTAACTGCATTCTCAGTAAATGGCACTCAAAAACATTTCTGTCGGTTAGCCCAGGGGTACAAGAACAGCCCGGGGGTATTCTCAGCGAGAGTAACAGAATTACTACAGCTATATGATGATGAAGCATTATCTTATGTCGATGACATTTACTTAACAGACGATGACTTGGAGACTCACTTGAAAAGGGTGAACACCATAATACTTGGGTTCGCTGCAGAGGGTTACAAATTCAACTTTAAAAAGTCCAGAATTGCCCATCTGACGGTCCTATTCTTAGGATATGAGTTATCAAGTGAAGGCAAAAGCCTGGCTGACAATTTCCTAGAGAAATGTGCCGTAATCCAAGCTCCTAAAACACTAAAAAACCTACAGTCGATTCTAGGTTTCCTAAATTTCGGAAGAACATACATTGCAAATTACGCAGAAAGGGTCAAACCCCTTTATGATCTAATTAAACCAGACTTTAAAAGATCCAATTGGACTCAAACACACACAGAAATTTTGAGATCCTTACAAACAGACATGCTAATTAAAACAAAATTAGAAACACGTGATAACACACGCAATCTTGTGATTCGAGTCATCCCAGGGAGATGCGGATTCACATACCTGACTTCTAATGAAGGAGAAAAGGTACCAATTGCATTCAAATCACACTTGTACACTAAGGCTGAAATGAAATTTAGCCCAACGGAAAAAATTCTTACAGCAACACAGACAGCTATAGCAAAAGAACGAGCCCTGGCACAAGGTAAACGAATAATAATAGTGACACCAATACCAGCCTTAGAGGCGGTAACAAAGGCAAGCATTCCAAATGCTAAAGCACTCCATCCAAGATGGATACAATGGGCTAACTCTCTTGCTGCAACAGACGTGGTGTACGAATTTGATCCTTATTTAAAAACACAAGAGTTTCTCCAATATGAATTTGAATGTCCTCCGCCAACCGAAATTCTGCCTCTAGATCACTACGGCTGTATAATATATACAGACGGATCAGCACAACCCGCAGTAGGGGGTAAACAAGCTTACAGTGCTGCGTGCGCGATTGTTAAAGGTCGTTGGCACGAAGGGAAATTTAAACCAACCCTCACTAAAACACAATCCCTAGGAGATTGTACAGCTCAGCGAGCTGAACTACTAGCATTCAAGATGGCGCTTGAAAATACCGATCGAGAATTCCCCACACTCATTCGTATTATTGCGTTCAATCTTATAATGAATACTTGCAGATCTGGCTTCAGAACGGTTTCAAGGATGCGAAAGGTGGCACAATCAAGCATAAAATGCTCTGGGAACAAGTAGCTCTTTTACAAAAAGAACTACCAAAGACTCACGTGATACATACACTGAGTCATCAACGTGATGGCGTTCACGTTGCAGGGAATTCATTGGCTGATGAGGCCGCGAAGGCAGCTGTGCAAACGGCTTCCGTAGCTACCGTCACCAGGTCAAAAACAAAAATAGACAGCGAAATATTACAAGCTGTCAGCGCTTCAGAAAAGGATTCGATAGAACCACTCCCTAAAGGCTTTCCAGTAAAATACTCATACATAACTGATGCAAACAATGTTCCTTTTGCTCAAATCCCTGGAGTGGGGGATAGGGCAATTCCAAACATGGAACATAGGTTAGGACTAATAATAGCGGCACACGAAGGGCTTGCTTCTATTCATGCTGGCGTCTCAGCCACAGTATCATTATTAAAACAGAGATACTGGTGGCCACAAATGAGAAGACAAACGAGGAACTATGTTCTAGCATGTGAAATATGTCAAAAAATGAAAGTATCAACGGTGAGACGTCCACCGCAGACGCCCCTTCTAATCTCGGATAAACCATTAGCCTGTGTTTATCTAGACCACTGCGGTCCCTTACAAAGGGATGGTAACTATAAATATATCTTGGTTGCAGTGGACTCATGCACGAGATTTATTTGGATGTGGCCCCAGCGAACGGCTGACGCCAGAACTGTTATAAAAGATTTGCGAGTCTTTATCGGCACATACACAATTGGCATGCTGCATTCGGACAATGGTCCTGCTTTTAGCTCTCGGGCTTATAAGGAGGCCATGGTCAGCATGGGCGTGCAATTGCGGTACTCTTGTCCATTTCACCCTGAGGGGAACGGAATTGTTGAAAGAAAAAACCGTGACATGAAGCAATCTATAACGGCAAAGGTATTAGGTTCGGGAGCTGGGTGGGTCAAACATCTAATAAGTGTCCAACGTAGTCTAAATAACTTGCCAAGAAATTCTCTGAAGGGATTCAGTCCGTACGAATTATTATTTGGAACTAGGATGTTGATCTCTGACCTTGATAGTCAGACTTCAGTGGTTAAAGAAAAAAGCTTTGATGTCAAAGACCGTTTGGCTATTTTGCAGGACTTAAACAAAACAAGAAAAGACCTGAGCAACATACAGTTGAAACAACAGCCAACGACCACTGAAGAATCACCACCTGTCCCAGCAAGACCTGTCTGGATTCCAAAAGTCGGGGATCTAGTCAGGGAAAAGATCGCGGTAAAGAAGGAATTTGGGCCTTCCTAAAGAAAAGCAGTTCCTGTCTTGTCTGTCAACGGGACAAGATCAGTTGTACTACCGCCACTTGCTGGTAAAAAGGAGAACCGAGTTGTATCCATCGACCTGGTAAAACCACAACATGTGGCCGATAACAAACAGTAGGCCAAGTGGACTCACAATAAGTAGCAGAACACCAAGGTTTGCTACCAGCACAGAGGTCCTAACAAAAAGGCTCATCACATTCGAAACGCCTAAAGAAGAACAAGAAGGACTATGCAACAATGCAATAGAACTCAGACCTCTGAAAACCCAAATAAAGACATTTAGCAGAGACACACCAATCTATACTGAAGTACCAAGTGAAAATGCAAAAAACTGAAATCCTGAACCAATTGGAACAATTGACAGAACTGCATCCGGTTACTTCATCAACTTCGATGATTCCTCTGACGGCTTCAGTGAATCAAAGACACAGCCATCATCAAAATCCTTTAAAGACAAAGCTAAGGAACTTTTGAAACATCTGAAAGAAACATATCTGGTTTCTCCATGGATTGAATTTTGTGTGGGTTTTGGTGCATTTATCCTCATACTTTGGCTCATCATGGTATTTACTTTGGGACGCTTCATTGAGGGAAAATATGCTAAAATGGACACAGCAAGTCAGAACATCAACTTGGTCCTCAAACCACACACATCTTCACACGTCGAGAAAAGAGAACTTTCTTCAGCCAACTTCACAGCCAATCCTATACCTGGTGGGGTAGCCTGGGACAACACTGACTATGAAATTTATGGTCCGGTCGAGATCCTGAAATATCCACACCAAATCAAGATCTCCTTGAGTGACTTTGCAAAACCAAACTCATTTGCTGATGATTGGGACTTCGAAAGTATTAACAACATGATGTCTGACTTAGTAATGTCTGCTAAATTTACAAAACATGATTATTTGCAAGGTTCTACAAATTATGATAGTATGTATTGCAATAACCATTATGGTAACCATTTTTTACATAAATCTGCACAACCTAGAAATGTTTTAAGTTATAATCAATGGGAACATTGTGCTACACCTCCAAAAGGAAGCTCTAGAACCGTATATGACAAATATTCATATTTTTCAGGTTTTAACATAAGTAATGCTGAAACATTTTATTTTAAATTGTCAAACAAGACAGGGATGAAAACCATGATAACCAACACAAAATTGATATATTCAGATTCATTCTTTGAAAAAATGAATACATTTGGATTTGATTATTGGGACAAAAATGTTGATTTGAAAAGTGTTTGGGGTACAAAAGAATGGCAAGTACAGGGTATAGAAGCTTTGTTTAGAGCCTGCATGATCCCAGAACAAATGATATTTTTAAATGACACTGTTCAACAAACCACCTGTCTTGGCTTAGCCAAAAACAAAGATTTAATTAAACCGTCTATTCCAAAGCCAACAATGTTTAGCAATAGCTCTGATACAGATGAAGAGATAGACGTAAACCATATACTAAACCAAAACAGAACACATCCTGATTGGAAACAATGGTTGATCTGGCCCACAGATACAAATAACTGTCAAGATAGATTCCTGAATAAAACACAGGGTTTCAAAATGACCAGGCCAGACCCTAGATATCCCCAAAGACATCACCCAGGGATAATAACGACCTACAGTGTGGGCAAATTATGCCTTCAATGGCTACAAACTTCCACACTGCCTGAAATTAAGCAACACCTAACTTTACTTACTGATGGTGCTGACTTGCGTGATTTCATAATGGGACCACGCAAACAGCGTCAAAAGCGTTTCATAGCAGCCTCTGTATATGCAGCATACAATGAGGCCTGGAAGGTTACTCAAATTGAGACAGCAGAAAGAATACGGGAAATTGACCGTATTAATTTGGAAAAATCACTATCTGTAGTGGACAATGGGTTAATGACTCTGTCCTCCAGAATTTTTTCATTGGACAGCATTGTGTCTTCAGCAATCGATATATTATCGCAAGACTTACTGTTATTACAACATGGTCAGTCACAATTGCGTTCCATTGTACAGCTTGGCGTTACAAAATCTGCGTTCAGGCTATGTGCCTTGGCGTTTAATCAACACAACGTCACTATTCCAAATCTTTAACCTTACTGATAGACAAATCGGTATGGCGCAAAAGGGTGCTGATTATACAATCTTGAGCATTGAAAAACTAGAAAGATTACCAATGACAATGTCAGAACGACCTGTCAGTGAATGGATAATACACGGAATCATAAATATTCCAATCTCAACCTTCAGGTTTCAATACTGCCAAAAATATATACAGGCTGGCATGTACGAGAAATTGGGAAAGGGGTACCTTAAAACAACTTGGAACCTGCCCTATTCACATGCATGTGTCAGTAATAAAGGACAGAAAGTGTTTCTTAGTGGCAACAATTGTGCTATGTCACTAAGCGGCACGCTTCTGTGTAACGGTATTAGTTTGCACGGAGCCTGTGAAGGGAATTCGTACAACCTTTCATGTCACCAGCAAGGCGCACCTGCAACTGAAATAGAACCATTCTTTCAAAGACTCTATAATGGGAGTTACATTCTTATTGTAGACCGCAGATGTTGTAGTCTTATGCCCGGGACTCCTTATCTAGTCACTACGACGGCGAAGGTCAAGTGCTGTGGACGTTCTTTATTCCCCAGCTCCTTTCCAGACAGGGAGGCAAGGGCATGGCCCAGTTTGAAAATTACTTCTATTCGAATAGATACTTTAAGCAGAATGAAAACAGTGCTTCTTCAGACGCCTACAAGGCTCACGTCATCAAAAGAAACGTATGATCTACAAGTCGCAAGGACGACTGCAGAGATACATACATTATTATCAACTAATTCCCCCGTACATTTCGCGGAAATCCTGAGCGAAATCTTAAATATTTCTGATACCACTGGGGTCTCAAAGGTATTTAAGACAGTATTTTCGATGGCATTAACACCATTCAAAGCCTTTTTATATAAAAATCATGTAGGATGGGATGAGGACTCCCCTCCTCACAAAATCCAGTTAAAATCACAACCTACTGCACAAAGGCAGTACCCAATTAAGCAAGAAGCTAAAAAACAGGTAAATGAAATACTAGATCAGCTAGAATACCAGGGGGTGATTGAAACTTGCACCTCACAAATGAACAATCCTTTGTTTCCGGTCTCCAAACCAGACAATTCATATCGTCTAGTTTTGGATTACCGACACCTTAACACGTTGCAAAACCTTTGCAGTGCAAAACTCACACAGTGCTGCACTAATGAATAACATAGTGCGCAAAAAATACAAAACAACCTTGGACATCTCCAATGGATTCTTTTGTCAAAACATAGCACCAGAGAGCAGATCTTTAACTGCATTCTCAGTAAATGGCACTCAAAAACATTTCTGTCGGTTAGCCCAGGGGTACAAGAACAGCCCGGGGGTATTCTCAGCGAGAGTAACAGAATTACTACAGCTATATGATGATGAAGCATTATCTTATGTCGATGACATTTACTTAACAGACGATGACTTGGAGACTCACTTGAAAAGGGTGAACACCATAATACTTGGGTTCGCTGCAGAGGGTTACAAATTCAACTTTAAAAAGTCCAGAATTGCCCATCTGACGGTCCTATTCTTAGGATATGAGTTATCAAGTGAAGGCAAAAGCCTGGCTGACAATTTCCTAGAGAAATGTGCCGTAATCCAAGCTCCTAAAACACTAAAAAACCTACAGTCGATTCTAGGTTTCCTAAATTTCGGAAGAACATACATTGCAAATTACGCAGAAAGGGTCAAACCCCTTTATGATCTAATTAAACCAGACTTTAAAAGATCCAATTGGACTCAAACACACACAGAAATTTTGAGATCCTTACAAACAGACATGCTAATTAAAACAAAATTAGAAACACGTGATAACACACGCAATCTTGTGATTCGAGTCATCCCAGGGAGATGCGGATTCACATACCTGACTTCTAATGAAGGAGAAAAGGTACCAATTGCATTCAAATCACACTTGTACACTAAGGCTGAAATGAAATTTAGCCCAACGGAAAAAATTCTTACAGCAACACAGACAGCTATAGCAAAAGAACGAGCCCTGGCACAAGGTAAACGAATAATAATAGTGACACCAATACCAGCCTTAGAGGCGGTAACAAAGGCAAGCATTCCAAATGCTAAAGCACTCCATCCAAGATGGATACAATGGGCTAACTCTCTTGCTGCAACAGACGTGGTGTACGAATTTGATCCTTATTTAAAAACACAAGAATTTCTCCAATATGAATTTGAATGTCCTCCGCCAACCGAAATTCTGCCTCTAGATCACTACGGCTGTATAATATATACAGACGGATCAGCACAACCCGCAGTAGGGGGTAAACAAGCTTACAGTGCTGCGTGCGCGATTGTTAAAGGTCGTTGGCACGAAGGGAAATTTAAACCAACCCTCACTAAAACACAATCCCTAGGAGATTGTACAGCTCAGCGAGCTGAACTACTAGCATTCAAGATGGCGCTTGAAAATACCGATCGAGAATTCCCCACACTCATTCGTATTATTGCGTTCAATCTTATAATGAATACTTGCAGATCTGGCTTCAGAACGGTTTCAAGGATGCGAAAGGTGGCACAATCAAGCATAAAATGCTCTGGGAACAAGTAGCTCTTTTACAAAAAGAACTACCAAAGACTCACGTGATACATACACTGAGTCATCAACGTGATGGCGTTCACGTTGCAGGGAATTCATTGGCTGATGAGGCCGCGAAGGCAGCTGTGCAAACGGCTTCCGTAGCTACCGTCACCAGGTCAAAAACAAAAATAGACAGCGAAATATTACAAGCTGTCAGCGCTTCAGAAAAGGATTCGATAGAACCACTCCCTAAAGGCTTTCCAGTAAAATACTCATACATAACTGATGCAAACAATGTTCCTTTTGCTCAAATCCCTGGAGTGGGGGATAGGGCAATTCCAAACATGGAACATAGGTTAGGACTAATAATAGCGGCACACGAAGGGCTTGCTTCTATTCATGCTGGCGTCTCAGCCACAGTATCATTATTAAAACAGAGATACTGGTGGCCACAAATGAGAAGACAAACGAGGAACTATGTTCTAGCATGTGAAATATGTCAAAAAATGAAAGTATCAACGGTGAGACGTCCACCGCAGACGCCCCTTCTAATCTCGGATAAACCATTAGCCTGTGTTTATCTAGACCACTGCGGTCCCTTACAAAGGGATGGTAACTATAAATATATCTTGGTTGCAGTGGACTCATGCACGAGATTTATTTGGATGTGGCCCCAGCGAACGGCTGACGCCAGAACTGTTATAAAAGATTTGCGAGTCTTTATCGGCACATACACAATTGGCATGCTGCATTCGGACAATGGTCCTGCTTTTAGCTCTCGGGCTTATAAGGAGGCCATGGTCAGCATGGGCGTGCAATTGCGGTACTCTTGTCCATTTCACCCTGAGGGGAACGGAATTGTTGAAAGAAAAAACCGTGACATGAAGCAATCTATAACGGCAAAGGTATTAGGTTCGGGAGCTGGGTGGGTCAAACATCTAATAAGTGTCCAACGTAGTCTAAATAACTTGCCAAGAAATTCTCTGAAGGGATTCAGTCCGTACGAATTATTATTTGGAACTAGGATGTTGATCTCTGACCTTGATAGTCAGACTTCAGTGGTTAAAGAAAAAAGCTTTGATGTCAAAGACCGTTTGGCTATTTTGCAGGACTTAAACAAAACAAGAAAAGACCTGAGCAACATACAGTTGAAACAACAGCCAACGACCACTGAAGAATCACCACCTGTCCCAGCAAGACCTGTCTGGATTCCAAAAGTCGGGGATCTAGTCAGGGAAAAGATCGCGGTAAAGAAGGAATTTGGGCCTTCCTAAAGAAAAGCAGTTCCTGTCTTGTCTGTCAACGGGACAAGATCAGTTGTACTACCGCCACTTGCTGGTAAAAAGGAGAACCGAGTTGTATCCATCGACCTGGTAAAACCACAACATGTGGCCGATAACAAACAGTAGGCCAAGTGGACTCACAATAAGTAGCAGAACACCAAGGTTTGCTACCAGCACAGAGGTCCTAACAAAAAGGCTCATCACATTCGAAACGCCTAAAGAAGAACAAGAAGGACTATGCAACAATGCAATAGAACTCAGACCTCTGAAAACCCAAATAAAGACATTTAGCAGAGACACACCAATCTATACTGAAGTACCAAGTGAAAATGCAAAAAACTGAAATCCTGAACCAATTGGAACAATTGACAGAACTGCATCCGGTTACTTCATCAACTTCGATGATTCCTCTGACGGCTTCAGTGAATCAAAGACACAGCCATCATCAAAATCCTTTAAAGACAAAGCTAAGGAACTTTTGAAACATCTGAAAGAAACATATCTGGTTTCTCCATGGATTGAATTTTGTGTGGGTTTTGGTGCATTTATCCTCATACTTTGGCTCATCATGGTATTTACTTTGGGACGCTTCATTGAGGGAAAATATGCTAAAATGGACACAGCAAGTCAGAACATCAACTTGGTCCTCAAACCACACACATCTTCACACGTCGAGAAAAGAGAACTTTCTTCAGCCAACTTCACAGCCAATCCTATACCTGGTGGGGTAGCCTGGGACAACACTGACTATGAAATTTATGGTCCGGTCGAGATCCTGAAATATCCACACCAAATCAAGATCTCCTTGAGTGACTTTGCAAAACCAAACTCATTTGCTGATGATTGGGACTTCGAAAGTATTAACAACATGATGTCTGACTTAGTAATGTCTGCTAAATTTACAAAACATGATTATTTGCAAGGTTCTACAAATTATGATAGTATGTATTGCTATAACCATTATGGTAACCATTTTTTACATAAATCTGCACAACCTAGAAATGTTTTAAGTTATAATCAATGGGAACATTGTGCTACACCTCCAAAAGGAAGCTCTAGAACCGTATATGACAAATATTCATATTTTTCAGGTTTTAACATAAGTAATGCTGAAACATTTTATTTTAAATTGTCAAACAAGACAGGGATGAAAACCATGATAACCAACACAAAATTGATATATTCAGATTCATTCTTTGAAAAAATGAATACATTTGGATTTGATTATTGGGACAAAAATGTTGATTTGAAAAGTGTTTGGGGTACAAAAGAATGGCAAGTACAGGGTATAGAAGCTTTGTTTAGAGCCTGCATGATCCCAGAACAAATGATATTTTTAAATGACACTGTTCAACAAACCACCTGTCTTGGCTTAGCCAAAAACAAAGATTTAATTAAACCGTCTATTCCAAAGCCAACAATGTTTAGCAATAGCTCTGATACAGATGAAGAGATAGACGTAAACCATATACTAAACCAAAACAGAACACATCCTGATTGGAAACAATGGTTGATCTGGCCCACAGATACAAATAACTGTCAAGATAGATTCCTGAATAAAACACAGGGTTTCAAAATGACCAGGCCAGACCCTAGATATCCCCAAAGACATCACCCAGGGATAATAACGACCTACAGTGTGGGCAAATTATGCCTTCAATGGCTACAAACTTCCACACTGCCTGAAATTAAGCAACACCTAACTTTACTTACTGATGGTGCTGACTTGCGTGATTTCATAATGGGACCACGCAAACAGCGTCAAAAGCGTTTCATAGCAGCCTCTGTATATGCAGCATACAATGAGGCCTGGAAGGTTACTCAAATTGAGACAGCAGAAAGAATACGGGAAATTGACCGTATTAATTTGGAAAAATCACTATCTGTAGTGGACAATGGGTTAATGACTCTGTCCTCCAGAATTTTTTCATTGGACAGCATTGTGTCTTCAGCAATCGATATATTATCGCAAGACTTACTGTTATTACAACATGGTCAGTCACAATTGCGTTCCATTGTACAGCTTGGCGTTACAAAATCTGCGTTCAGGCTATGTGCCTTGGCGTTTAATCAACACAACGTCACTATTCCAAATCTTTAACCTTACTGATAGACAAATCGGTATGGCGCAAAAGGGTGCTGATTATACAATCTTGAGCATTGAAAAACTAGAAAGATTACCAATGACAATGTCAGAACGACCTGTCAGTGAATGGATAATACACGGAATCATAAATATTCCAATCTCAACCTTCAGGTTTCAATACTGCCAAAAATATATACAGGCTGGCATGTACGAGAAATTGGGAAAGGGGTACCTTAAAACAACTTGGAACCTGCCCTATTCACATGCATGTGTCAGTAATAAAGGACAGAAAGTGTTTCTTAGTGGCAACAATTGTGCTATGTCACTAAGCGGCACGCTTCTGTGTAACGGTATTAGTTTGCACGGAGCCTGTGAAGGGAATTCGTACAACCTTTCATGTCACCAGCAAGGCGCACCTGCAACTGAAATAGAACCATTCTTTCAAAGACTCTATAATGGGAGTTACATTCTTATTGTAGACCGCAGATGTTGTAGTCTTATGCCCGGGACTCCTTATCTAGTCACTACGACGGCGAAGGTCAAGTGCTGTGGACGTTCTTTATTCCCCAGCTCCTTTCCAGACAGGGAGGCAAGGGCATGGCCCAGTTTGAAAATTACTTCTATTCGAATAGATACTTTAAGCAGAATGAAAACAGTGCTTCTTCAGACGCCTACAAGGCTCACGTCATCAAAAGAAACGTATGATCTACAAGTCGCAAGGACGACTGCAGAGATACATACATTATTATCAACTAATTCCCCCGTACATTTCGCGGAAATCCTGAGCGAAATCTTAAATATTTCTGATACCACTGGGGTCTCAAAGGTATTTAAGACAGTATTTTCGATGGCATTAACACCATTCAAAGCCATACTGGGTATTTTTCCAGATTTCGTCCATTTGATTTTTGGCGGACTTCCCCTGATCTTGGGACTAATTGCAGGAATCCTATTCTTAGTCCTTATTTTTCGTTATGGCAACCCATGTCACAGATCAAACTCTCGCGACAATGGAAGATACGATCCTAGCCATTGGATACCGGGACCGGATATCAAAAATCCTGGGACTCTCCCGGCTTAGAGACCTAAACATGACTTGGTTTCTATCATTTCGACCAATGTGGCAAAGGTGTGTTTTACCTGTACTAAGGTGTCTGCTATGCGGAGAAGAATGCGTGTTAGACACCTGTCTGACGCTACAATCGGATGCGCCAGTGGATGCAGATACACTGTTGGTTCCTACCAAGGTTCACGCTTTGTGCTGCCCTCAAAGGCTGCCAATCCTGATGACGGCATTCCTGGAATCTTCACCACTGCGATTGAAGAGTAGTGAAGTTCAAGATGAACGCAGCATCGAACAGGTACGACCTTCTGTCAGCAATGCGAATCAGAATGTCAATGCAGACAATCATGCGCACGAATGTATGGTTACCCCTATTTCCGACTTAGTGGAACTTTCCCATGAAGCTGTTGACAGTTTTTTCGAAAGCCTGAATGATATGATGTTCTCTCCAGAACAGAAATAGAGACTTTTGAGCAAGCTCACACACGGCGTTCCCTGAATTCGGCCTTCAACTTTAAAAATAAAGTCACATGAACAATTCTTCCCACCAGTTCACGGACAACAATTTTTTAGCAGCCCCAAATTATTTTTCACAAATTTTTCGGGACACTTATCTTCTGCTTAAAGTAAGAAACTATTCCTAGAGAACTAAGATTTCTATTTTTAGATACTTTATAAACTTTAGTTGCCCGCTGGGATGTTCACAAATATTTTATTATGTGATGAGATGGTCTCGAACTTCCTTTCTGTATAGCTATATTAAGAGCCATTTCATGTGTATTTCTCAAATACCAAATTAGCAATAATGCATACAAATGCGTGTTTACTTTTGCATTTAATTCATAGCTTAAGTGCATACAATATATATGACTGCAATTTTTCAGTATATTTGAAAATTTCAAAATGCATTTATGTATTTTGGGGTGGTAAGGTATACACTATACTCTATAGTATGTTGTACTATGTTATACTATGCATAGATTAGTAAATATGACCATAGTTAGCGTGGAGTGGGTGTCATGTATTCCTATAGGTTCTGAATCGATCCCCCTATTCCTGACCCTATTCTGGTTAAACTAACTATCAAGTTAACTAACAGTCAGCCCATGAGGCAAGAAAAGCCCCCATGATGCAGATACCGTTATCTGACGCAGTCACACTACGGCACAGGAACGTGTTATCTGATTAGGTCATAACGCTTGAGATCTAATTAGACAAGCGACATTCCTCCAGCCCCTGATAAGGCATACGACGTTCTCATAACAAATCAAACCTATGACAACCTGGAAAATCCGTGCGGCCATTGTTTTGATTTCACAGAGAACTTCAGTAAAAGAATGTGCTAACGAGCAAGTCGTATGACATCTTTATTGACGTATCTATGTCCATCCTTACGTCAATCTCGGCACCTTTAAGGTATAAATATTGCCGATCTTGCCCTATGCAAACACACGCGTGGTGACGAGACGGAGCAGCCACACTTGCCGAAGCCGAGAGCAGAAGCAGACCCCGCTGGCAGCAGCCCCGCCTTCCTGACGCGCTGAGAGACGCGCTGCTATCTCAAACCGAGAGACCCAGCACCGGCGTTTCTGGGCAGCCCTCGCAGGCAGCCTGGAATATCGAGAGCAGAGAAAGAGATACCATTCCTCATTCATCCTAACTTCCAGGTACAGAACTGAATAACCCCTCACAGAGAATTCTTTAGTTATTCACTTGGCAAAAACAAACTTAACTTAAACTGTAACTTTCTATTCCCGCCCACGCATTAGACTTAGGTCAGGTACACGGGGTAGGCGTATTTAGAAACACCAGTTGAGTACGTTTAGTCAAATGTATATGTGTATGTAAATATATTTTAATCATTTTAAACATCATATGGCTCAGAAACCATATCAATGTTTTTACAGTATTATTTTATACTATTGCTTTTAATGTATGCACTTTACTTAACTATAAGTATTGCAATAATATCGATCCATTTCTCATGTATGAGAAAAGAGACTGATCAATAAATAACACCTTTTTATTGAACACGCCCGTCTCTTCCTTTTCTCTACAATCTGATGAGACTAAGAATGCACGTACTGACTGAGTAAAATAATTGCCTTGTGCTCACACGACTCTCGAGATTGACTCTTGATTAGGGGAGAGCAAAGTTGTCATGTTCTATGGTTGTCAGAAACTAAATCCCTTCTTGTCTAATCAGGGAAGTTAATTCCTCCTTGAACATTCAAGAAAGTTTCTAGCGAACTCTGAGCTACGCTGGCAAACCCAAAAATTAAGTCTAGTATCGACAGTAGTAGACCTAGTTAACGTCTGGTCTAGGCCTTTACTGCTGTAGGTATTATTCCAATGCGCAGAGCCTATTGGGAAAATAGGAGCTACACTACAGTAGCGTGTAGGCATGCGGATGGCAGTGCCCACAAGAGGCTGCCCAACCAACGGCAGCAGGTATAAAGGGGGGTAGTTTTCCTTTGTTACGGGGGGTGGGTTGTACAGAGGGGGGGAGAGTGGGAGACAGGAAGAGAGGGGAAAAAAGCAAAAATGGCAAGACAAGTCATAAAGAAGAGAAAGCGGTACTAGTAAGAAAGAAAACTTTAAAGAGTGATAAGACAGGGGCAGAGATTGTTGTTTTTCTTCTTTTAAATGATGTATTGTAGCTGTCTGGCTTGGAACGTAGCGGGCCTGAACAATAAGACTAAAAGAAACTTAGTTTTTCAAGAATTAAAACTGTTTGATGCACAAGTGGTTTTGCTATCTGAAACACATATCTGCTTTAAGGATAAAAAACTATTGAAACAGCTAGGATATGACTTGGTGGTATGTACAACATTAAATGCATCGATAAGAGGAGTTGCAATATTAAAGAAAAGAAATCTAAGGGGGGAAGTAATCAAGACTGCAGCAGACAAGGCAGGGCGGTGGGCGATAATGCAAATATGGATGGAAGACTGCATTTATGTTTTCTGTGCTATCTATGGTTCCAACAAAGACGAACCACGATTATTTGACTGGCTAAATATAGAATTGTTATCATGGGAGGGGGAGCTCGTACTAATGGGAGACTTTAATTGTGTGTTAAATTACCAACAGGATGCTACTAAAAAAGGGCCACCCTCACGTATGCGCAAAACAAGAGCTGCAATATTAGAATTGGCAAAAATACACAACATAAAAGATGTATGGCGTAGTCTCCACCCAGCCACACCGGGATATACATACTACTCATCTCCCCATAAACTTTTCTCTAGGATAGATATGGCATGGGCTTCAGACGAACTTATGAATAGGGGATCTATGCAGGTTTTGCCTAAAATCTCCTCTGACCATAACCCCATAATATTCAAATTTTGTTTAGCCTCAAGGGTAAAAGAAGGGCGTCCTTTTACTTTTCCTAGATACTTGCTTTCAGACGAGGTTTTTGTAAACACTCTTAAAAAACATATTAAGGAGTTTATCTCATATAATAGGGACACGGCTAGTCTTTTGTCAGTATGGGATGCCTGCAAGGCTTCGATCAGAGGTGTAGCCCAACAATATATTTTTAAACAAAATGCAATAAGGAAAAAGGAGACAAAGATACTGATAGATAATATTTTGCATACTGAAAAGCAATTAGCCGACTGTCTGAGTATTGGAACTAGGAGTAGGTCTGATATTCTGCTGTTTGAGAGTAACTTGGCAAACTTGCGTACAAAGGTCAAAAGCTCTCTCATAGAAAAAAATAGCAGTAAGATACTTAAATATAAAGTTTCTCAATATGAATGCGGAGATCGAGTGGGTAAGCTTTTGGCATATAAGGTGGCTGAAGATCGAGCCTCAGCACTAATCAAATCCATAAAAGGACCTAATGATACTTTGTACACGCAACCGAGAGATATTATGGAACAATTTGCTTCTTACTATGAAGGATTATATACCCCAGAGACTAGGGCAAGTATAAATCAAATTCAACTATACCTAAATGACAATCTTCCTTCCAAACAATATATAGATCAGGCTTCTTTAGATAGCATGGAAGAGAATTACACTATAGAAGAACTTCGTTTAGCCGTGTTTGCCTTACCATCTAACAAAGCGGCAGGGGAGGATACAATCCCAGTGGAATTATACAAAATTTGTGCAGAAGAAATACTCCCTCTCTTCTGCTTAGTAGCAAACTCAATTGGTACAACTGGCAAAGCCCCGGAATCCTGGAAAACGGCGAAAATCATGTTCTTTTTGAAAAAAAAGAAACCACCGACGGAATGTGGGTCATATAGGCCGATTTCTTTAATCAACACTGATGCAAAGGCTTATTCTAAACTATTATCAACACGATTGGCATCTCTTATGCCACATTTAGTTAATGAACAACAACATGGATTTATAGTTGGAAGAGATACCACGGCCCATGTCAATATGGCAATTACGGCCTTTGATATAGCCTCAACTAATCTCACCCCACTAGGAATGATACTTTTGGACGCAGAAAAAGCGTTTGATAGAGTGGGGTGGGATTATTTGTGGAAGGTGCTAATACAGTTTGGGTTTAAAGACAGATTTCTGAGAAGCATACAGGCTATATATAGGGACCCTAACGCTAAAATTAGCTATGCGGGGTTACTTTCACCAACGTTTGCAATTTTAAGGGGGACTAGGCAGGGGTGTCCACTTTCACCCCTGCTTTTTGCTCTCTCCATGGAACCCTTCATCAACGCTCTTCAGAGCCAAGAGAAGATAATCCCGGCAAAACATGAGCATAAAACTCTTTAAATAACTGCATATGCAGATGATTTGGCTATATATACTACAAACGTTATAGAAGCACTCATTGGAATCACTGAGGAAGCGAAAAAATTTGGCGATGTTTCGGGCTATAAATTAAATTTTAATAAAACACAAACGATTATGAATTATCAAACCACTCAAGTAGTTACAGGGTTATGCAGCTCGGCCATTTATTTAGGGGTGAAAATCTCTTCTAAAATTAATGAAATAAATAAATTAAATTATGACCCCTTACTAAAACAAGTTACAACGTTGTTCAAAAAATGGCATAAAATACCACTAAATATCCTGGGACGAATCAATTTGATTAAAATGAATATTTTGCCCAAATTTTTATATCTCTTTCGTTCTATCCCCCTTCGAGTTAATAATATATTCTTTAAGAAACTAGAAGGAATTTGTAGTAGTTTTATTTGGGGATATAACAAACCTAGGAGATCTATGATTATACTAAAATTATCCTTAGAGAAAGGAGGACTGGACTTCCCGGACTTTAAGTCCTACTTTTTTGCATCATTTTTAGGACGGCTGAGGAGCCTATTAGATAAAAATCAAACTTTTTTCTTTCATAAATTTATGTTAGGTACAAACTCATCTCAATTCCTAGCAAGAGTACAAGACCCAAATTTCTTTAAACGAGTTAAATTTAAGACAGCAAGGGATTCAGTAGGGGTCTTTAATTTGGTCATGAAATTTTGTGATACTTCTTTTTTCCACACAGACCTACCATTATGGGACAATCCGGGGCTACCTGCAATTTTTAATGACAGGGTAGGGAGAGACTGGGCTATATATGGAGTTAAGATACTGGGAGATTTGTATGGCTCAGCTGGCTTTCTTGAGTTTTCTACTTTACAATTGCTCTATAATCTGCCAGGGGGCATGATCTATAAATACATGCAAATTAGGGATTACTTAATATGGGAAATGAAACTGAAAAAAATTACAAGTTCGGATATTTGGAGTTGCCTGTATAATACAAAAAAGAAATCGCGAATTAGTTTGGGATACAAATCTCTTAGCCTGCATAATGCGGATGATTGCCCAAGATTGTCACAAAAATGGACGCTAGAGTTAGGAACTAATGTAACTCCACAGAATATATCAAGGGCCTTCACGAGTATTAATAAAATAGTTCATTCTTCAAGCTTAAAGCTACAATTATATAGGACGGTTAGCCAATTATATTATACTCCATTAAAAATTTCTAAATGGACACAGCACAATTTAAACTATGATCGAACTAAGTGTCCCAAATGTGATCTGGTGGCAGCAGATCTCATTCATATGATCTACTCATGCCCTATGTTGGTAAAGTTCTGGCAGGACGTAGAAAATATTTTATATCAAAAACTCTTGATCTTTTCTCCACTCACTGCATCCATGGTCTTACTTTCTTTACATCCGATGGGCAATAACAATACAAGTTGGCTAAATATAGCACTGTCCTGTGCTAGGTTAGTGGTCGCTAGAGCATGGATATCACCGAACCCACCGTGCAGGGCAGAGTGGCTAAACCTAATTCATGAAATATATACTATGGAAACGGCCCTGGCTAAGAATAGAAGTAGAAAATCTGTAGTTAAAATGGGAAAAACTTGGACCAATTTTGTATAAAGACTACATGTGGAATCCTTTTGATTTTTTAATTTTTTTTTAAAGAGGGTAAAAATGTACGCCTCTTTATTTATTTACTTATTGTTTCTCTTTCTTTCTTCTCCTTTTTTTTTTTATTATTTTTTTTTAATCTTTTTTTTTTTTTTTTTTTTTTCTTTCCTTTTTCTCTTTCTGTAGGCCAATTTTGTACGACAGGACGTACTATGCGTTACTTCGATTATATGTTAGCTCTGTGCCTTCACTCTAAAGAATGTATGTTTTCGTGATTTTGCTTTATATTTTGACTTGATTGCCTAATAAAAAATATTTAAAAAAAAAAAAAAGTGCACAAATGGTATATGTCCTTGCATTAAGTGCAGCTATACAGCTTTAATGAATTCCCAAGAATTTACAGACGTAAGACAAGAAATACTACTCCTAGAAAATATTTGTGAACTGCATTTTACCATGAGCAAATATGCATATGTGGATTTGCTCGTGCGAAAATCTGAGAATTTTGCACATTCACTTTCCCTCCAACCACTTTTTTCCCAAGTCTGGAAGAAGGTTTATGTCTGCATTTGTCAGGAATAAATTTCCAACATTTCGCAGTGTGGGAAACCATTAGAGAAGAGTTGTTGAAAACTCTTAAAACATGCAAGTTAGTAGGTTTGCACATACTCAAAAGGGTATTCTAACCCTGGAACTATTGCTTACCACTACCTTCAGCCCGAGTATGTAGATCTGCTGAAACGTGGCAAATTAAGGGGATTGCAAATATTCAAACACTACTATGGTTTGAGCCCTGGCATAATCAGAGAGGCTATATCAGAGCTCTTATATAATGAGATCGTTGCCATAATTTGTCGCCATATTAAATGACACCAAAGGAACAAGTGGATTTTGTTACATGATAAAGTGGATTTATGTAGCATTCTCCCCATGGACAAGTAGATATTTTATTAAATCGCACACCCCTGTTAATTTCCTACAAGTGCCCACTGGCTTTTCAAGGATCTTATGTGGTCTTCCAGTATACCAATTTCTTGCTCTTCTTCTTTACCACTACAATATGACATAGCATACCCTCCGATCACTGTTTGAAGGCTTCCCATAGGGCAACATGACAAGAGATGGAGCCTACAATCAATTTGAAGAACCCAGGTATGTTGTCTTTAAAGTCAGCTGAGTATGCATCCTGTAGCTACCAGGCATTCAATTTGCAGACATCCGCCCCAGCTGTCCTCCTGCCTGTTGCATGAATCATATCTCCATCGAGGAATGGTACAAGGGCCCTCTTGAGAGGCTTTGCACCTCTATGATCGCGATGGCCTCTCCTGCTTGCACAAATAAATAATTGATATCAAAAGGTTAGTGATCAACCCCGAGTAGTAAGTGTACTTCTGTGTCATATAATGCTCTTCATGCCATCTGTCTATCAGCTGCCCATTTGGACAGAAGGGACACCCTACCTGCAAGCGCTGTGCTATAAACATCAAGATTTGTAAACATAACTACATTGAAGTTACCATTGGCAACCACTAAGTCCATCAGCGAATCCCTCAGAGTGCCTAATACCAGTTGAAGGGTATACACAACAGCCTTGGAGGAAAATTCAGACTACTCAGTGTCCAGTTGAAAATCTCTAGACACCCCTGAACTACCACAAATCTACCAAGTGTGTCTGATTGAACTGTGATTCATGTAAGGGGAAACCTTTTCTATGCTAAATTGCCAGCTCTCGAGACCCCTGGAAAAACCCAGCAAGAAATGTTCTTCTGTCACCATAATGGCCCGAGAAATTGCACTAAGGGCATCCTGGGCATGTCTCTTGGCATATAGTAGGACTATAGGTATGTGGAACTCATAGTGTTTCACTTCATGGAATTCAGCAGAGTTACATGAAAACTCTGCGAGATACCATAGAGTTCCACAAATGGATGGAAATTGGGCTGATTTTTATGACCTTGTTCCAAATTGTAAAATCAGAGCAAACTGCACCATATGGTGCCCCAGAGGGTGCTATTCTTTACTGCCACTCAAGTAGATTTATTACTCGAGCAGCAGCTTTCTCACCAGGTGCCCTCCTAGAGCCCACTGCCACAATGACAAACTATGCAATGTGGCGGTTGGAAGAGTTTGGCCGGAATGCTGCACTGCAAGCTACACGTGAATGACCAAAACTCCACATACTCTGCCAGCATAGCAGAATTTATTGCTCATCCCTAAGTAGGACATCTCAGCCTTTGGCCTTATCATTCAAGCAATTTATGTTCCAAGATATAATAAAATGACATTGACCCTCAGCTATATCCTGCATTTCTAGATTTGTTCCCAATATATTTCGTGGGAGGGGGAAACATCCTTCCTAAATATTTGGAGGGATGACCCCTTTTACTTCATACTGGAGTGCCAGAGTAGTGCACCCCTTATCTACAATGGGCAGTATGTGATGCTTATTGGTTAGTTGCCCATTATTTCTCAAGTCGGGCTGCCACAAAGAGTGTCTTTAAACAACATCAGTACCTAGGGGGGCAGATGACCTTAAACTAAATCTACAGTCCTTTTAGGTGGAGCCTGGGCAGCACATGTGCTGCTCTGCGAGGCGTGCTGTATTGAGATAGGGACTTGATGCTCCGCCCATGTCCTGCCTGTCTTATCAATTGGCTCCTGTTACTATCCTTGCAAAATCGTTGCTTCTCATTCCTGAATAGGCTTGTTAGTCTCTCCTTGGTACCACCTTGTCTGCATTTGTAATCTCCTATAATGACTTGACCTTTTACTTGTCTTGTTACAACTGTCTGCTTTTGTAGTCGTGAGCAAGATTTTGTTCAATGACTTGCCCCTATTCCACCCACTACCTTGCAGCACGCCGCCGGCTGTTATTTTATTTTACTAACGGCAGTCCGCTTTATCTATAGCGGCCGCGTTTCTTTCTTTATTTATTTTAGCAGCACGGTCCGCTTAAATATAGTGGCAGCGCCTATTTATTTATTTATTTTTGTTTACTATCGCCCATGTGGTGCTTTCACATTAATAGAGGCTGTGCCCATTTCTTAAGGTAACCCGCGTCTAGAAAAAGGTGGGCAGCGGCTACTAATGTAAAAGCGCAGCGTGGGGCACTTTTACAAAAAAAGCATTTGTTTGTCTACTTGACAAACAGATGCTTCTTTTGTCAAAGCCCCCATGCGGCATTGTAAGTGCCAACAGCTCAAACTCTCGTAAATGCGAGACCTAATGTATTGCAGGTGCTTGTTAAACAGAGGAATTGCTCCCTCTTTCAGCCTTCTTGGGAAACAAGTTTACCGCAGATTAATTCCGCCGATGGATCGGCGGAATTTAGAACTAATTCTGTGTTACAAGAGTAATGCAGTCTTATACATTTCTTTCAATTCCGTGGGTAAAATTAATCATTCCCCCAGGCTTAGTAATTACTGAAATTACTCCAATTACTCCAGGCCTTGTTGAGAGGGATGGAAATCCCACTCAAGGACCTCATCGGCCACAATCCTTGTCAAAGTGAACTACAATAGCACTAAATTATCCTTTGCTTAAACCTCTGGTAGCTTGTAACAAAAGTAGTCAGGCTTAACTTGGAGGCAATGGGTGAAATAATTATGCAGCTCTCATACAGCTTTAAAGTGAAACCGCAAAAGAAGAAAAATTATTTCAAAGCAATTTAGAAAAATAGAGTACATTTTAGTAATTAGAATGATATCAAAACAAATAAAACCCAAATAGTAGAATCACAGATAGCCATAAAAAAAATTGGAATGAAATTAGTGCCAAGAAGCACACAGTGCCACTTGTGGTTAGCTGGTCGTGCTAGACTGGGAGACAGTCACCAGTTTAGGCAGACTGCGATGGAGATCAGCTCGGGAACTGCGACTAGGTCAGTCCCATTGAAGAGTTGCCTTCTCAAGGCCGGCACAAAGAGCTCTGTCCACGTTGGAGAGGGCCATGCAGAGCAGGTCGACCAATGAAGAAGGTCGCTTTGTAGCAAGAAGTGCTGAATGGAGCTTCATGTCAGTTGATCATCACAAATGGTTGTTGTTGGGTGGTAAAGTGCAGGTCTCACGTTGCAGGTCATCCCAGATAGTCGCTGTTGCTATGAAGAGTAGGTCCTGCTGAAACTTTGTATTGGTGGTTGTCATGGATGCGCAAATCTTGGTGCGAAAGTTCACTTTGCTGTCTTGAGGAGCCCAAATTACAGGATTTACAGCATTTCTTGAGGGAAAGATCTCAATGGTGCTAGCCAAGACCCTAGGACCTGAAGGACACTTCTTGTGGATCAGGAGTGACTCTAGGAGAGGCCAGCAGTAGGGCTCAGGTAGGTCTAGTTGGTGATGGCCAGCTGGGCAGTTGCGGGGAAGAATCTGGAAGCTTGAAGTGTCCCTGCAGCTCATACAGCAAGTCAGCTAACTGACCCTTAGCTGCACTGTGGGTAGCCTTAGAGCAAGGCAATTGTGTCAAATAATCCTTCTTTAGAAAACAAGACAGTCCTTTCAGCAGTAGGGAGGTACTTCTAGCAGCAGGGTAGTCTTTATAGTGAATCCTCCACTGCTCCAGGAGTGTTCTGCTGAGAGTTTCTGAAGGTCTCATTTTTCTAACCGGTACCAGCCTTTGTGTGGCTGAATTCCATGACCTACCCATGAAACATGTTCTGGCCAGTTCTTCCCCTCTCCCTTGTCTTGGCTCCAATCTGTCCAGGAGGATAAAGACCTGGTGCCAGGTTCCTTTGTTTGAGCTGCAGGCAAGGCCCTTTGAAATCAATCAGTTCAAGTCCACCTTCTCACCAGCCATCCTGTCAGGAAGAACCTAGCTTCCATTGTCTTACTATCTGGAGGAAATATGCAACCTATAGCAGCAGAGCCATTCACAGGTAGGGGACCCATGACACTGGCAGGAAGGCACAGCTGGTTTGGGCAGAAAAATCACAACTTTCTAAAAGGGAAATGTTTAAAACGTATTTAAATTCCAACTCCAACATTATAGATGATTGTAAATTATTGCTCATTTAAGTGTAACTTAATTTCTCTATCTGCTCTCAATCTGAGATTAGCTCTTATTAAATGTAATAAACCAATCCAGTGTTAGGCTACGGGAGAGATAGCCCTTACAACAGTGAAAAATAATAAATTTTCACTGCAAGGATATATATGTAAAATGTAAGCACAGATGACCTACCTCTTTAATACCATGCACACTACCCTATGAGCCTTTGAGGTCTAGCTTAGTGAGGCCTTATACATAATACAAAGTAAGGTTTATTTTGGCAGGTCGGAATGGCAGTTTAAACTGCTCTGCCAGCTGTAGTGGTGGGTTTGAGACATGTTTTAAAAGGCTATTTCATTGGGTGGCATAATGAATGCTGCATCCCACTGGCAGCATTTTAATTTACAGGTTCAGGTAGTGCTATTTACCAGAGACTTGCAAGTAAATTAAATATGCTAATTTGGAGTAGTCCAATTATACCAGGTTATAAGGAGAGAGCACAAGCATTTTAGCAGTGGTTAGCAGGGGTAAAGTGTGCAGATTCCTAAAGCCGCCAAAAAGAATTTCAGCAAAGTAAGGGAGTGAAGGCAAACAGTTTGGAGTAATAACACCCAGAATGTCACATCTAACAGTGACCAGCAATCCAATGCGAACCAAAAATACACTTTGACTAGACTGACCACTCTGTCATCACTATCTTCCTGATCATCGTTCTACCAGCAAACCAAGGTAAACACAAAAAAGAAGACCAAACCTTCAGATCCTTCAAAGACTTCTACATAGACAACCTAATGCTTGAACTCTTTTCTCACCCCATAAACTCCACATCCAATTTGAACACCCGTCTAAACAATTTCAATACTTGATGAAAAACAACTGCTCCCAGCTCAACACAGACAAAACCTAAGTCTTAATCTTCAGTAACAACCACTCCCCCTGTGTGCCTATTGGAGGCTCTCCTAACTATGGGGCCGATTCACATAACTAAATTAAGACAAAATCCTAAACCTACTACTTTTGGTATTCACAGAATTTAGGATTTTGTCTTAAGACAAAATTAAGACAGACTTAAGACAGAATCCTAACTTAAGTCAGTCTTAAGTCTGTCTTAAGACAAACTTAAGACTGACTTAAGACAGAATCCTAACTTAAGTCTGTCTTAAGTCTGTCTTAAGTTTGTCTTAAGACAAACAGATACAATCCTAACTTCTGTGAATACCAAAAGTAGTAAGTTTAGGATGTTGTCTTAAGTTAGTTCTGTGAATCGGGCCCATTGCCCCACCAACCCCTGCAGACCATGCCAAGAACCTCAGGATCATTCTGGACACCTAACTGCTCCATTAGGAGACAGATCAATGCCATCTCCCCATCATACTTCCATATCCTGCCATGCTACCCAAGATTTACAAGTGGATCCCACTGAACACCAGAAGAACAATCACCCAGGCTTTTATCACAAGTAAAGCCGAATACTGAAATGCCCTCTCTGTCATAATTCCAGCCCATGTCCTAAGTCGACTCCAAACCACCCAGGATGCCCAGACTTATCCTGAACATCCACATAATAACCACAACTCTCCACACCTCAACAATCTCCACTGGCTTCCAGTCACATCAACATGTAAGTTCACAGTACTCACCCACACCTACAAAGCTCCTCACAACACCTTCGATCTGCATCCCAGGCAAGAGCACACCCCCCTCACATCAAGAAGACCAGAAGTTTGTGGTCGCTCATTCTGTTACCTCACAACCAAGACCTGGAACGACTTCCCAAAACACCTCAGAACCTCCCTCATGGATTTCCGAAAGAACATCAAGATATGACTCTTCTAGATGAAACCAGCATGATCTCCTCCTACCCCCTCAGGCTTGCCCTACTTAGTGCCTGCATACCCTGTCGGGTGATTAGCCGCTCTCTATAAATTCATATAACATAGTTTTTGAAAGGTTATGTGAATGTCCATGACCCAATTACAACACACAAGTGCGAACCAAAGGTTTCAGCACTGTGGTATTCTAAAGACCTTGCTTACAATAAATGGTCCATTCACAGACAGGTAAGAAAATGGAAAAAGAGAGCTCCTGGTGGCCTCTTGATAAGGAAGACACTCCACGCAACTTGCAACATGCATGGTATAGTACTTTGCAAAAGCAAAGTACTATACCATCACCATCAATGAAGCCACCGAAAGAAGCAGAATGGTGTTTAAGACAATGAAACCCTGCACAAAGCCACTGCCAGACTTACCTGTTCCTCACTGTAATAAAAAGTGCAGTGAGATCAACCTCTTTTTCAGTGATAAAATACAGAAGATCCAACAGCACAACTAGGATACCTGACCTGCTTCATCTCTCATACCCATCCATTCCCATATGATCCAACAATTGCGAGCCTTCCAAGCCCTTTCTAACCTAGATCTGGCTGACATACCTAAGTGCCACTTCTTATGAAGATGATATCTTCCAATCATCTTTCGTTAAAGCTCTCTCTGGGGATGCTTTTACGCCCTTACTTACCATAGGCATCTTCCCAGAAGCTCTTAAGCCTCACCTGATCCTACCACTCTTAAAAAAGCAGTCTGTGTTCAACTCCAAGATCACATTGATGCTAACCATCTCCTACAAGACTACCAGTCTAGCTTTAGATCACACTGCAGCATGGAGACTGCCATCTTATACATTTAGACCACAGATGAAGGTTATGCCTCCTGATATTGATGCACCTTTCAACTGCCTTCAACACAGTATGCCATTCCACCCTCATATGCACCCTCAAGTTGTTAATGTCCTTCTCTGGTTGTACTCCTACCTTTCCAACCAACACAAGTTTGTTTACATTGGCACAACCTTCACGTCATAAAAGGTATCAACCAAATGTGAAGTACCCCGGGTTCCATACTGTTTCTTCACATCTCCAACCTTTACATGGAGAGCAGGGTGCTCTACTCACAGGTAACAGCATCAAGATTCACCCATATGCCGATGATACACAACTCTACTTTAAATTCTTCTCTGCTTCAGACCTTCAGCATCTTAAACATTGCTTGTACATCAGCCACACCAAGATATCCAGCACATACCTGAAGCTCAACCCAATTAAGACATAATTCCCATTATTTGATAAGAACAAAAAAAGAGACAGTCCAAACCTGGCTCAATGACAAGAAACTTGAAGGTTTCGAACATCAACTCTCATGGAACTCCACATTCCATTGATTGCCCCTGGACACCAACCTCTCCCTTAAGAAACGCGTTGCCAAAAAAACAAAGACAGCCTGGTATCAGCTGTCTCTACCTAAGAAAGTCAAACAGTTTATTCCAGAAAGTGACTTCAGGACTGCTGTTCAAGCCCTGGTAGTCTTGCATGTGCATTGTGATAATGCCCATCTACATGGCCTAGCAGCTCCATATTGACAGCCCTTATGTTCATCCTAAAAGCCGCAGATCATCTAAACGAGGCACTCAAAAATAAATTGATCAAACCCCTCCACCCCACCCTCCCCCTCCCCATTGAGACATCTATAGGGTCCCCTTATTGGCTGCACCATATTCCAAACTAGTAGAATCTTTACAAAGCCATTACAACCAGAACCCCACTTATCTTTCAGACAACTACACTTTCTCTGGTGGGTCTTACCTCTTAGCACAACTTCAATCAGGACACAATCAGACTGCAGATTATGAAGTGTAAAAAAGAAAAAAACAAGACAACAGGCCTTTTCCATCCATACAACCAGCATCTGGAACAATATCACTGTATCCTTTCGGATTGTCCCATCACTGTTGTCTTGACTCTTTAAAGAACACTACATCACAATGCATTACACATCCACAACTCAGCTTCCTCTTCCATTGCTCTCCAAATATAAGCTTGTGTTTGACAATGTACAGCACTCCGTTGCATTTTGGTTAAGTTTGCTCATTGAAATACCATATACATAAAGGAGCACAGGTGGAGAAGTTCCTTCCAAAACACAATCTTGACTACTCGGGTGCCCAAAAGTGTAGGCCAGTACCTTGCCTCATGTAACCCATAGGTGTATTGTCTTTTCAGTCAGCTCAGGGGGTTTCTTCATCTGGTCTACTGTCCTTGACCTTCATTCATGTGTCTTTTCAGCTGGGTCTGTACTCCTTCCTCTGGAGGAGGAGTGTGGCTCAATGGTTAGAACGGCAGACCCTGATGCAGAGTTCTGGCCAGGGACCAGGGTTCGATTCCCGCCGTGGCAGGGTCTCGGGCTCAATTTCCTCAGACCTGTTAATTCTTGCCTCGGTGCCTATTCTAATCACAGGCCCCATGCTGCAACTCTGGGCAATAGCCTGCTTAGCCTCCACTCCGGCCCCAACAGCGCTAAGGATGCCTGGCTTCGCCCTGGGGGTTCCCAGGAGTGGACACTTCACAAGCAAAGCCAGGAGGGGTTCCACAGCAGTATGAGTATTAGCGCCAGGAAGCCGAATAGGCGACACCGCAAGGTGACCGTCTGGTGACAGTGCGCTCTATAAGTACCATGACATTTACATTTACATTTACCCCTGTAACTGCCCCGTATTGATTTCCGTGCATTCTGGGATTGCATTCTTCTTTAGTTTACTATAAAACCAGTCCTACAAGTCAGCAAATGCAGATGCAGATGGAAAATCTAGACTGGAGCTGGCTAGTTTTGCATGAACCTGAGAAACTAAGCATTTATGGCTTTGAAAAGGGGGCACCAACCAAGGGGTTATCAAGGAGGGGGAGTGGATAGCACTTTTAACAGGAGCTGGGTGGTAATTTAAAGCAGGGATATATTCAGCTTTTCAGGACAGGATGGGTAGTTTTGAAGGGGTACAGGCATGCAAAGAAGGAAACGGAAGTTGTCCTTAATAAATGGGAGATACAGCAGATCATGAAGATACTGACTAGCAGGGCCTGCCTGTGGCTTGGCAAGCTTGGCCTAGGGTGTTACCTTCAGATGAGCACGAGAAGCTGTCTGTGATGAGATCTTGCAGCTCTCTTCCCACTCAACTCCTGTTTAAACTACTTTTAATCATCTGTTAGATGCTGGAAGCACCATTTTAACACCTTTCCCTCCCATCTCCCTCCAACCCTTTGCCTTCATGCACCAGCAATCCATTCTCCCTATGTGTTTGGAGGCTAATGTGAGGTAAATAGCCTGGGACTAACCTATGAACACAAAAGGGACTCCTTGCTGACTTGTTTTGTTCACCAGCAATGGAGGGCTTTTTATTTGTACAGAACAAAGAGGATAGCACTTTGCAGAGGATTTCTGGATGTCTTTTTGATGAAGCATCCTGGGTGGAGCTTGTACCCCAATGCATTTCCCAGTACTGATGATATAGTAAACCTAACCATCGGCTTGATCCACCCCCTTAGAAAGTATGGGGGGCAGCTTCCTAAATATTTTGCTAAACGGGGCTTGGCATTACAAAGTTTGAAGACCACTGTCCTAATAATTGTTCAGGAATCTAGTTGAAACATTTCAAAAAGGGGCAGCACTGACTCTTAACTCTTACAAGTCTTGAATTTCCATATACAATCTTTTACAAAATGTTCTTTTCTTCCACAATACAATGTTGCCTAAATCCATCAATTCAGAAGTCTTAACCTAACCTGGCTAGGAAAGTTGCAGGTTTGCACAGAAAACTGATTGCGAAAGAATATGAACTCCTTTGGATCATAGGGAAACAGTTTGAATAACAAAAAATTACCGAATACTTCTCTGTATTTCAATGTCCATCAACACAAATCTCTAGAAGGCAACAGAATTTGGCAGTGGAAATCCAAGATCTGTCTAGCGAGGTTCTGACTTCAGAAACAATGCATTAAGATTGCCTATCAAATACTCTGTGCGTTGGGCCTGCTCATGAGGCCCAGAACTGAAATGGACCCTTATGACTGGCATTAATCAAGGAACTTTATTATGCATTACCACTTTTCCACCGAGTGCCGAATTATGACCTCAGCATGGTACCACGTCATATGCCCCAGGTCATCAAAAAATGCGCAGATCAGTTACATTTTATTCAATTTATATTCTAACTGAATGCTTTCTTTATTTCACAATAATAAAATCTGCACAGATACTGTATTTCTATTGCCCCCAACATCAACAATGTTGTTGGATTTTTTACTATCTTACCTGAACACATGCATTGGTGGTGTGCAATTCAGGCCTGAATAGCTTCTTCCAGATCTCAGATTAGGCTGTAATGGAAATTCAGGACTGGGAATCTTCTCACATCTTCTTCAGAACACCTTCATGGGAGATGCACTGATGAATTTAGCAACTTGTAAGAGAACAAGATAAACAGAATTAGCCTTGCAGTAACACATCTGTAATGTGCAATTACATGGTGGGCCTAATACTTGTCTGTGCATACTAGCATTTCCGACTTCACATGAAAACACATTAGAATGGTACAGTGCACGTGAGGTCTCATGGTTGAAATAATAGTTGTTTTTGAGAAGGTTATGTCAGTTTTCTTCTTGGAAAGCAAGAAAAAGTACACTTTTGTATGTTCACTTGAAGGAAGGGTAGTAAAGATGCTACGTTACTGGTTGAGAGGGTGAAAACACTGCTCAAGCAGCAACCACAATCCTTGTTAGGGTGATGTCACAAGCAAACCCTAAATTAACCTGTGCTCAACTCTCGGGTAGCATAGCACAGAGCAGTCCGGCTTAATTCAGAGGCAGCGTGTAAAGTATTTGTGCAACACTTCAAACAATAACACAGTAAACACATGACACAAAATAATCCAATACAAGATCGGGAAAACAGAGGAATTTTGAATAAATAAAACAAGAACAAAACAACAAAAATCCAATCAGAGCCAAAAAGCCCAAAGTGCCAACTGTGGATATCTGACCGCCCAGGGCTATGACAAAATCACAAGTTCAGGCCGACTGAGATGGAGTGCAGACCTGCTATAGGGTCCCAGTTAGGTTCATTAAACAAGAGTATCTTAAGAAGTACTGGTTGCCCAGTGTTGTGACATTCCTTTGAAGTGGGAGAAACTTTTATAGGTTTCAATCAATCAATCAATCATTACCATTTGTAAAGCGCGCTACATACCCGTTAGGGTCTCAAGGCACTGGGGGGAGGGAGGGAGGTGGGGGACAGCTTCTGATCGAAAAGCCAGGTCTTGAGAAGTCTTCTGAAGGCCAGCAGGTCCTGGGTCTGCCGTAGGTTGGTAGGGAGAGTGTTCCAGGTCTTGGCGGCGAGGTAGGAGAAGGATCTGCCACCAGCGGTGGTTTTCCGGATGCGTGGAACTGTGGCGAGGTTGGCAGAGTGGAGGCTGCGGGCGGGGGTGTGGAAGCTGAGTCGGTTGTTGAGGTATGATGGTCCGGCGTTGTGTAGGGTATTGTGTGCGTGGATGAGGAGTTTGAAGGTGATCCTGTTGTTGACAGTGAGCCAATGCAGGCCTCTCAGGTGGGGTGTGATGTGGCTTCATCGGAGGACGTCGAGGATCAGTCGTGCCGAGGCGTTCTGGATGCGTTGCAGCCGCCTCAGGAGCTTGGTTGTTGTTCCTGCGTAAAGGGCGTTCCCGTAGTCCAGTCTGCTGGTTACCAGGGCCTGGGTGACGGGTTTTCTCGTGTCGGGGGGGGATTCATTTGAAGATCCTGCGGAGCATTCTTAGGGTGTTGAAGCAGGAAGCGGAGACGGCGTTGGCCTCCTTGGTCATGGAGAGGGCGGAGTCGAGGATGACCCCCAGGTTGCGTGTGTAGTTGCTGGGTTCTGGGGCCGTTCCTAGCGATGTTGACCACCAGGAGTCGTCCCAGGCTGAGGGGGTGGGGCCGAGGATGAGGACCTCCATCTTGTCTGAATTCAGCTTCAGCCTGCTGTCCTTCATCCATTCGGCGACAGACTTCATTCCTCTGTGGAGGTTGGCTTTGGCGGTGTGGGGGTCTTCGTTGAGGGATATGATCAACTGGGTGTCGTCGGCGTAGGAGATGATGTTGAGGCTATGTTGTCATGCGACGTGGGCGAGTGGTACCATATAGATATTGAACAGCATTGGGCTGAGTGATGATCCCTGTGGAACGCCGCAGATCATCTCGGTGGTCTTGGAGCTTAAGGGTGAGAGGTGGGAGGCGGACACTCAGGGTTCTGCCCGAGAGGAAGGACGTGGTCCAGGCCAGGACCTTCTCTTGGATTCCGGTGTCATGGAGGCGTGCTGTTAGGGTGTGGTGGCAGACCGTGTCGAAGGCTGCTGATAGGTCCAGAAGGATGAGGGCGGTTGTTTCTCCTTTGTCCATAAGGATCCTGATGTCGTCAGTGGCGGCGATGAGGGCGGTCTCGGTGCTGTGGTTGCTGCGGAAGCCGGACTGGGATGGGTCCAGGATGTTATTGTCTTCGAGGTAGTGGGTCAGCTGTCCGCTGACGATCTTCTCCGTGACTTTCGCCGGGAAGGGTAGCAGGGAGATGGGCTGGAAGTTCTTGTGGTCGTTGGGGTCTGCCTTGGGTTTCTTCAGTAGGGCATTGATCTCGGCGTGCTTCCAGCTCTTTGGGAAGGTTGCTGTCTTGAAGGAGATGTTGATCGTTTTCTGGAGATGCGGTGCGATGGCTGTGCTGGCTTTGTTAAAAACGTGGCAAGGGCATGGGTCAGATGGAGATCCGGAGTGGATGGAGTTCATAGTCTTGATGGTGTCTTCGTCGCTGACGTTGGACCAGGCGATCAGGCGACTGGTGCGGGTGATGGTCGCGGGGGTGGTGGTCTCGGCAGTGGATGTGGGGGTGGCGGTGTAGAAGCTGTCGTGGATGTTGGTGATCTTGCGGTGAAAAAAGGTGGCCAGTGAGTTGCACAGGTCTTGTGATGGTGGAATGTTGTTGGTGTTGGAGCTGGGGTTGGAGAGTTCTTTCACGATGTTGAAGAGTTCTTTGCTGTTGTGTGCTTTGCTGTCTAGGCGGTCTTTGAAGGCAGTCCTCTTGGCGGTCCTGATGAGTTGCTGGTGTCTGCGGGTGTCGTTCTTGTGGGCTGTGTAGATGTCTGGTGTTCGGTCGTGTAGCCAGCTCTTCTCCAGCTTCCGACAGGTGCGCTTGGAGGTCCAGAGGTCGTCGGTGAACCATGCGGCTTTCTTGTTGGTGAGATTGGTGGTGGAGGTCTTGAGAGCGGCGAGGGTGTTGGCCCAGTCGTTGATCCACTGTTTGAGGTTGATGGTGGCGGTGTCTGGGTCGGTGGGGTCGGCGGGTGGTCCAGGAATGAGGGCGGTGGTCAGTTGGTCCTCGGTGAACTCGCCCCAGCAGTGGCCTGGCATCTGTCGGGTGCGGTGGTATGTGGTGAGTTTCCTGAAGGTGAAGTGGATGCATCTGTGGTCTGTTCAGTGGGGTTTGGTTGTGTAGTTGAAGGAGACGTGGGGACTTGCGGAGAAGATGGGGTCCAGCGTGTGTCCAGCGGCGTGGGTGGGTGTCGTCACGAGCTGTTTGAGTCCGAGGTTGGCGAGGTTGGCGAGGTTGTCGATCAGGGCGGTCGAGTTGGCGTCGTTGTTGTTCTCGAGGTGGAAGTTCAAGTCTCCGAGGAGGATGTAGTCCGTGGAGGCGAGGGCATGGGTGCTGATGAGGTCGGCGATGGAGTTGCTGAACTGTGCTCGGCGCTGATGAGGGTGCCATTAGTGTTGCTCGAGACTCTGAGGGTGTCCTTGTGGATGATGGCGATTCCCCCTCCCCTTCCGTTGGTGTGGTCCTTGCGGGTGATCTTGTAGCCTTCTAGGATGGCTATGGCGATGTCTGGTGCCGAGGTGGCGTTCAGTCAGGTCTCCGTCAGGAAGGCAACGTCGGGGGTGGTTGAGTCTAGGAGGTCCCAGAGTTCGATGGCATGCTTGCGAGCGGAGCGGGTGTTGAGGAGGATGCAGCGGAGATGGTTGGGTTCTCTGGTTGATGGTTTGGCGGGCTGGATGCTGGTGAAGCTGCAGTTCCGGCAGGTGAAGGGTCCTTGGGAGCGCTTTGGGGTTGCCCGGTAGCAGGAGTGATCTCGTCCGGGGTTGAGTGCGTGGAGGGTGCTGGAGTCGTAGTGCGGTCTGGTGTTGTGGTGGCCTTGGGATCCAGGGGTTCTGGCGCTGGGCGCGGTCCAGGCGCGGATGGGTTCAGACGGGCTTGCCTTAGGCGTGCCAGCGGCGCGGCATAAGAAGGGGAGGTGGGAGGAAGGAGCAGCTGGGAGGGGGGAGGGAGCCAATGGGGGCAGGGGGGCGGTGGGGCGGGGGGGTGGGCCGCAGAGACGCAGAGACGCAGCGGCGGGAACGGGCAGGAAGGAGGAAAACAAGCCTAAGGCAAGGCAACAGGCGAGCGGAAAAAGCTGAAAAACAGAGGCAATACGGTCACAAATGCAAGCGGTCACTGGGGCACAATACAGGTGGTCACAACAGGATACTGGGGGCACGAAACAAATGGCAACAACAAACAACAACAAACCTAAGGCCCACTGGACACCAAGGATGAGGCGCAGGTGGAAGCCTGCGGGTGGAGGCGGGTCTTGAACACCCACAGAATGAGTCAGCAACGGGGGCACAGGAACACAGGCTCAGTCAGATGGAGCTGCGCGGCGTGGGGAGCGACCTGCCTGAAGACAGGGTCAAGGATCGCTCTCACTGCCGCGCCGCGGCCGCCATAAGAAGGGGCCGTGGGAGGGAGGAGCAGCAGGGAGGGGGGAGGGAGCCAATGGGGGCGGGGGGCGGGGCCGCAGGGAAGCAGCAGAGGGAACGGGCGGGAAGGAGAAAAACAAGCCTAAGGCAAGGCAACAGGTGAACGGAAAAAGCAGAAAAACAAAGGCAATACGGTCACAAATGCAAGCGGTCACTGAGGCACAATACAGGTGGTCACAGAAGGATACTGGGGGCACAAAATAAGTTGCAACAACAAACAACAATTAACCTAAGGCCCACTGGCCACCAGGAATGAGGCGTAGGTGGAAGCCTGCGGGTGGAGGCGGGCCTTGAACACCCACAGAACGAGTCAGCAGCGGGGGAACAGGAACACAGGCGCAGTCAGGAAGGAGCTGCACGGCGTGGGGAGCGACTTGCCTGAAGACAGGGTCAAGGGTCGCTCATTTCCATTTGAAGTCCACAGGCTTCTGGCCCTCCCTGCCAGGGCTCTACACTAGTGTTGGGGGGTATTCAACCCTTTGTGTGGAGTCAGGACACAGCCTATTCCAGTGTATATAGGGCTCTGCTCAGCTCCGCCCTCCCATACTTCCACTGATGGCCCATCCTAGCACACTTAAGCTCTCTATTATGTGTGCTGTCTAGGAGGAATACAGAACGTCCTCCTGTCAGCTATACCCACTCATGCGACCTAGATGGAGGATATAGGCACTAAATGGCTAAAGCAGGAAATTGCAAACTTTCTAAAAGTCTTGATGATTAGTTTGCAAGTGCACAGCCTGATAAGATATCAATTCATATAGTAAAATAAGTTTTAGGTGCTCCTATGGTATCGTCTCCTATCCCCTTGACGATGTGTGTCTATCGGCTTGATCTGTGCTTCCAATTGAAAATTAGTAGCATCCCATAAGGCACACTGTATTGATTCCCTTGTGGGGTTCCAAAATAAAGTTCAACCAAAGTAGTCTTGTGTTTTCACAAAAATACATTTTATTCCATGTTATAATTTCTTCATTGGTTCATGTAACACGGAATGTATCCAATATTTTATCTCAAAGTCTTACAGCTGGCTCCAATGCTTTTCGGGCCTATGCCCTTCATCTGGGAGCATATCTAAAAGTGAAAGTAACATTGCCTCCTGTTACTTCATATTATCATCACAAACATAACATAGTGCCAATTTATCACTGTAAGTGTGATATGTGATCATACTTTGTGTTGAAACATGATAATGGTGACATTTTGTGACTGTGCATTTGACGAATCGGTAAAGTGCACCGTGTAAAGTAAAACATGCTTACTTGAATATGTGTCCAAATAGTAGCCTTGGTATAAAAGCAGGCTTTTTTGAGACTTCGTAGAAAACAATTATCGGGTTACTGAAACAAAAAGCGCAATGAATACTCCAAACAAGTGGTTAGAGATGCCTGAGTTATAATTCTGGTCGCAAGCGATACTTACAGGTTAGAGGTTGTTGTGACGCGGTTGACAAAGTCAGCGTTCGTGTGATCGTTCGAAATCGCATCCAGGCTATGCCGGTGCGTCCTGTTTCAGTGCTTAAATGGGCGCCCATTGGTTGCTATACGTCACGTGAAAGAGGTCATGTGATAATGTTTGATGGGACATAGATGACGGACTCGGATCGTCATACGGTGCGGTTTGGTTGAATATAAAAGACGGACCTTGGTCTTCCTGCAATCTCAAGTCACGTGAGAGGCTTCATGTCAAAAAGCATAGAACGTACGCCGTTGGCTATAATGGAAAACCGACTATAATAGAAAAAAGAGATCGGAAAAAAGACTAACGACAACCATATCTTTGGTGTCTATATACTGTCATGTTACAGACCATTAAACTATAAGCGGTGTAAAATCGGTGGTGAAACATGGTGTTCATGTTGTTGTGTTGTGATGATGTCATGTGTGATGGTGTATCCACCCTAAGAGCAAATGATAACAGAACATGTAGACCCAATGGACTTTTGTATATAGGTACATTACAGATTAAAGATAGCAAGATAATTCTGTCTGGTCATTCAATCCATTTGGTTTGTTCGCGTTAAGTTTGTAAATCCAAATGTTCTCACAACGAAGTAAGTGTGTGTTGTTAACTCGACCCTCTATTTTCTGTATCACTTCTAACACCATAAACTTGAGTTGTGAGATGTTATGGTTTTTCTCTATGAAGTGCGCTGCCACTGTTGATTTTAAGTTGCGTGTCCTAATGTTAGATTTGTGTTCGTTGAGACGTATTTTCAACTTTCGTTCAGTCTTCCCTACGTAGACTTTCCCGCAGGGGCATTTGAAAAGGTAAATGACATTGGTGGTGTCACAAGTGGCCGTCACATTCAGTTTGATTTTATGACCCTTCATCGGATGCATTACATTAGTGCCTTGGATGATGTTGTGACAGTTGTTATAGTTAGCGCATGGTTTTGGCCTTTGGGTTTTGTCACAGGTTGATCTGGTGATTTGAGGATCTCTCCTATGTTTTTGCCTCTTGTATAGGCAAATACTGGTTTATGATCAAATATTCCTTTGAAATCTGGTTCGGAGGGGGAGGAGTCAAGATGGCGGGCTGAAGCCGCCGAGTGAAGGCTGCTGCATGGAGCTGCTCCGCCGCGATTCAGATACGATTTTCTAAAAAAAAAAAACACACCTAAACTGGATGATTTTGATAGCCGTTGAAGGAGAAGAGAGAAGAACAGAGAGGGCGCACCGGGAAATACGGCAATAGTCTCGGAACTCGGAACTCACCGCTTCATTCACTTTTCCGCTACACGGCAAAAACCAATGCTCCGGATTTTGCTTAGCCACAGCAGGGGTTTGCTCCACTCCTGGACACTCGCAAGGGCCTGCTTCGCTCGCACACCGACGAGGGTGATTAGCGGGGCGTGTCCTGGATCCTGTCTGTTTCCCCTGCAGCTGAGCGCACACCCGGACTGTTTGGAGCCTGAGGAGCCGATGTCATCAAGGCAGACGCGGTCTGCTAGAAGCCGGAAGATCTGCAAAACGGTGAAACAGGGGAATACAGGTACGATGGCGGCAGCTGCGGCATTAGGCGGTCTAAATGCATCTAAATTATCACAAATAGAGCACCCAGTGAAGCTCAAACTGACCACAGGCGATAATAGCGCCGCGAGAAATAAAAATGTCAAACAAAAAACCGCTGACACGTTTGAAGTAAATATGGGATCTGATACGATGCCCACGCAGAACAGGAATGGAGGAATGCGTAAAGAATCCGAGCCTGTGATGTTATTAGAGTTAGAGGAAAAAGAGCAGGCAGATAAAATAAAGAAACAGTTATTAATGTCACTGAAGCTGTGTCAATTACTACTATATCTACTGCTGAGAAAATGGAAAACATGAGTAGAACCAAAGGATTGGATAAACTCTCTGATTAAATAAAGCAACTCTCTCTCTAGAAAATCAGTCGAGCACTGGGGAAATCACAATAAACGAAATCCAAACTGATATGGAGGTAACATGTGAAGAAGGGACCTTTGCGATGAATGCAAGCCAAAAAAAAATACAAGACGTAATGCAAAAAAAATGGGAGGACATTGTGGAACCAAACACAAACTCCAACTCACAATCAAATACAACTAAAATGAAGGGGAAACAGACAGAAGATGGTTCAAATCACGAAACCATCGTGCTAACAGAGGAAGATTCCAATCTAGAGTATGAGGAAGTAACAGACGAAGATGAAATAGATGGAAATCCTAAAACGATTTCTAGTAAATCAACTGGCTCTAGGAAAACCAAAATGAAGGTTAAAACCAAGCAAAAAAATATAACTCTTAAATCAGTAATGAGAGAACCAGCTGGAAACAAGAAAAATCGCTTAATTGATGATAGTCCATTAAGAAGATGGATTGAGACAAAGGGTGGCGTTAAGAATATGGCTCTAAGACTTTCTGGTACAAGCCCTGAAGATGTGCATAACTCTCAAGGGAGCAATAAAGTAAGCATAACGGACTCCATAACGGACTCCATAAAGAAATCATCACTTGCAAACCAAGAATTAACAACTCCCACAGGTGAAAATAGAGCTGACTTAAATAATGAGAACAGAGAAGGTGCTTCCCTGACAATTACCCCCACTACTATTGACAACTTGGAGGACAATGAATCTGTGGACATTAACTCTCAAGATACAGCTTCTAACTCCAACATGATAAGGGAGGACCCGGACTGCACAATATCAAGTTTAAAATCAACTAAAACATTGTCAGCGGAAAAGTCAGTGGGCAACTCAGGAGGTCAACTCGATATGTTAAATAAAGCGACTGAGGAAACAAATATGAACACTTGTCCATTGGAAGTTAGCAATGTGCTGGTAAAGAAAACAAATATGGACCTCCTCAACTCAAACCCATCGCTGGGTCATACACATATACAAGCACAGGATACAATATTATTACAAGATCCCTCAAACACACCATCAAAAACTATATCAATGGAATCAATTATGCAAACTCTTCTGGCACATAGAATGGAGAGTCAGCAGCAATATTTGCAGTTAAGAGAAGACAACACTCAGCTACAAGTTTGCATGAGAGATATCTGTCAAGGTCTTGGTGGGGTTACAAAAGAAATAGAGGACATAAAACAACAAATAGTAGAAGTGGAAGAAGGTGCCAGTAGGTCTGAATCAACAGTAAAACAAAATTCATCAAGGGTTTCTAAACTAGAAGCTAAAGTTGAGGATTTGGAAAACCGGGCTCGGAGACAAAATCTTAGACTATTTGGAATTCCAGAAGGAATGGAGGGGACCGACCCGAGATCGTTTCTAGTGAAACTCTTTCAAAGAGCCTTTAGTGATCTATCTGACTGGGACTGGGACTCCCAACTACAGAGAGTACATAGATTGCCTCTGTTTCAAAAAAACAAAAACAGTAAATTCCCTAGACCATTTTTGATATATTTTGGGAACTTTCTATTGAGACAAGCTGTTTCACTCAAAGCCAGACCCAATAACCCTGTAACTATTGATAACTTTACTTTCTTTGTGAAATCTGATCTAAGCAAAGGTACAATGGATAGACGATGGGAACTTCGAAAAATGATCGATGCTTTCAAAAACCTAGGGTGCATGGCCTATCTCCAAGAACCTGCACGTCTCAAAGTTATACGCAATGGTCAAGTTTTTTTTTTACTGATCTCTAAGCGGCAGAACAAGCTCTGGAAAAAATTTCTTTGGAAAAAGAAAAAGGAAAAGAGGATAACTGAACAAAAAAATTATAATTCATTAATAATGACACTTTCTTTTCCAGACTAATTGCTGATATAATACCTAATTAACCTTTGGCTTATTTTATCTCTTACTTTCTCATTTCATTCCCTTACCTTTAATCTCTTTCTTTTGTTAGCTGGCTTACATATACTCTTCTTTTTCTAGGTGTGGTCAAATATAGACATACATATGATGCGGCTGGGGCAGTTTTTCATGTAAGCCCCTTCACTACGCTGCCTATATAGCGGCAGCAGACGATAGAGGGGTGCTCCCCCCTAAGGGACGTGAGGGTGCGAGGGTGGGGGCGGGATCTCAGCAAGGGAGGGGGTGGTAAAAGGTGGGGGGGGGAAAAAATGTGGAAAAAGTTTATTGCAAGAATCAATTCTGTCTTAAAGAACATGTGGTTAAAAAAGAAGGTATCAACAGAGGGGAATCAATTATAAGGGAGAAACTCTACGAAATTATAAATGCTTAAATTAAGATTATTAAGTTGGAATGTAGATGGTCTAAATAGTAAAATTAAAAGGAACTTAGTACAAGAAGAGATTAAAATGTACAATCCAAACTTTGTGCTACTTTCAGAAACTCACATTAAATATCAGGACAGAAAACTGCTTTCTCAGATGGGTTATCAATTGGTTGTATGCTCCACGCTGAATGCGACTATTAGAGGGGTAGCCATTTTAAAACAAAGAGGAACTCGATTTGATACAATTAAAACTGCTTCAGATGCTCGGGGCAGGTGGGCAATTGCACAGATGCAAGGCGAGAACAAAAAAAAATGTGTACTATGTGTGGTATATGGACCTAATATTGATGATCCCAAAGTATTTGAAGAATTAAGTATAGAGCTACTTGAATGGGAGGGAGAAAGTATAATTGCTGGGGATTTTAATTGTGTTATTAACTATAAAATAGATTCTACCGGGCAAAGTAATTTTAATAGAATGCATAAAGTTAGATCAGCAATTATAGAACTAGCTAGACTAAACAATCTGAAAGATTTATGGCGCTCTAAACACCCTCTGATAGCAGGTTACACCCACTATTCTGCGCCGCATAGATCCTGCTCTAGAATAGACATGATATGGGCATCGGACCAAATAGTAGATAATTGTGAAATCGAAATATGCCCAAAAATTACTTCAGACCATAACCCTCTGCTACTTGAATTTGTAATAATAGAGCAAAAAAAAGAAACACGAAATTTTACATTCCCAAGGTACCTATTGGCTGATACTAGGTTCATAACACTACTAAAAAAACATATACAAGAGTTTATACTACTAAATATCAATTCGGCTAGTATTAATACTGTATGGGATACTTGCAAATGTAGCATTAGGGGGTTTGCTCAACAATATATATTGAGGTCAAACGCTGAGAGTCGTCGAGCTAATAAGAGAATTACCTCTACTATATTATATACTGAACAACAATTTGCTGACGCTACGCGACACTCAAAATATGCTATTGATGAGATCAGACTAAAGTTAGCTGAATTACAGGCAGGATTAAAAAAAATTTTAAGAGAAAGATATAGTGCAAAAATACATAAATATAAATTTGCTCAATATGAAGATGGGGATCGTATAGGCAAAGTACTTGCTTATAAAACTGCGGATAAAAAAGCTAAAACTAAAATCAAGGCAATAATAGGAGCAGATCAAGGCATTTATGAACAAGCAGATCAAATATTAAACGAATTTGTTAAATATTACCAAAATCTTTATACCCCCGATAATATACTCTCTAAAAGCACAATAACACAGTACCTTAATAAACACACAACAACACAAAGGGTGTTAAATATAGAAGCTCTCCAGCAATTAAACTCAAAAATAACATCATTTGAAATAAAACGTGCAATCAACGCTTTACCGCTAGGGAAGGCAGTCGGAGAGGACTGTCTACCTTTGGAAATATATAAATCTTGTGCCCAAGAACTACTACCACTGTTAGAAAATGTGATAAACTCAATTATTATATCTAAACAAGCACCAGCATCTTGGAAAATTGCCAAAATAATCTTTTTCCTCAAAAAAGGCAAACCCGAAAAAGAGTGCGGTTCATACCGCCCAATTTCTTTGCTTAATTCAGATGTTAAGTTTTGAACCAGACTTCAAAGGAATATTTGATCATAAACCAGTATTTGCCTACACAAGAAGCAAAAACATAGGAGAGATCCTCAAATCACCAGATCAACCTGTGACAAAACCCAAAGGCACGAAACCATGCACTAACTGTAACAACTGTCACAACATCATCCAAGGCACTAATGTAATGTATCCGATGTTTCACCACTGATTTTACACCACCTATAGTTCATTGGTCTGTAACATGACTGTATATAGACACCAAAGATATGGTTGTCGATAATCTTTTTTCCGATCTCTTTTTTCTATTATAGTCTGTTTTCCATTATAGCCAACCGCGTACGTTCTATGCTTTTTGACATGAAGCCTCTCACGTGACTTGAGATTACAGGGCGACCAAGGTCCGTCTTTTATATTTAACCAAACCGCACCGTATGACGATCCGAGTCCGTCGTCTATGTCCCATCAAATATTATCAGATGACCTCTTTCACGTGACTTATAGCAACCAATGGGCGCCCATTTAACTACTGAACCAGGAAGCACCGGCATAGCCTGGATGAGATTTCGAACGATCACACGAAAACTGACTTTGTCGATCGCGTCACAACAACCTCTAACCTGTAAGTATCGCTCGCGACCAGAATTATAACTCAGGAATCTCTAACCACTTGTTTGGAGTATTCATTACGCTTTTTGTTTCAGTAACCAGATAATTGTTTTCTATGAAGTCTCAGGAAAGCCTGCTTTTATACCAAAGCTCATATTTGAACACATATTCAAGTAAGCATGTTTTAGTTTACACGGTGCACTTTACCGATTCGTCAAATGCACAGTCACAAAATGTCACCATTATCATGTTTCAACACAAAGTATGATCACATATCACACTTACAGTGATAAATTGGCAATATGTTATGTTTGTGATGATAATATGAAGTAACAGGAGGCTATGTTACTTTCACTTTTAGATATGCTCCCAGATGAAGGGCATAGGCCCGAAATGCATTGGAGTCAACTGTAAGACTTTGAGATAAAATATTGGATACATTCTGTGTTACATGAACCAATGAAGAAATGATAACAATTTCTCAAACAATGGAATAACATTTATTTTTGTGAAAACACAAGTCTACTTTGGTTGAACTTTATTTTGGAACCCCACAAGGGAATCAATACAGTGTGCCTTCTGGGATGCTACTAACTTTCTAAAAGTGGCATTTCCAAAATTGAAATTTAAAATCCAAGTTCACCGTCACTTAGGTTTTTCTTTCAAATTCCAAAAACACCAAACAGGAACTGGTTACATATTCCTATTTGGAAATTCCAGCTTATTAAATGCAGTAAGGTAAGCCCAATGTTATCCTATTAGAGAAGTAGGCCTTGCATTAGTGGAAAAACAGTTAAAAAGTTTTCTCTACCAGGGAATGTAATACAAATTACATGTCCTACTTTTTAAATATGCTGCACCCTGCCATCTGAGCTGGCAAGGGCATGTCCTTAGGGTGACCTTCATAGGGTGAGAGGTGTGGCGCCACGGCCAGGGGGACTGACGCTGGACGCTGGGGATCACGGTTTGATCCACTCCAACATATGTAAGAGTTCATAGCCAACTAGGAATTGTAAATCATTATCAGTATGTTGTCACATAGTATAATCCCTGTGCATCAGTCCAGACAGCACATTCATTCCATAATGACCATCAGCCTTTCACTTGCTGAAAGCAACCCATCATGTGAGTACTAGTTACACCTGCTTGAGCCTTGTTAGACAGTTAGAAGTGTCCCCAGCCCTGCATCCTCACCTAAAGCAGAAAAGGATGGGTGCAGAATAAGGAGGCAGATGAAAAGTTCTGTGGCTAATAAAGCTTAAATTATAATAATAGTGAGTTTTTGTATAGCACCTCATCCTAGATGTCTACCATTTCCATGCATTGTAAAATACAGGTGTGTTTAAGGGCCAACCCCTGGGAAAAAGGAAAGTTAAGTTTGCCTTGCTGGTAAATGTTCATCTCAGTTAGTGATCTGGGTTTCTTATCTTTTTCGAAGCAATTTTTATCAGGCTTAAAATAGAAAGACCTTATTGATCAAAGTATGTTATAAAAGATTCCACGGAATCAGGAAAAACAGCACAAACTATGCCTCAGAGGGCAGCTCTCTAAAAGAAGGAAACAAACTGTTCAATTCAATAGTGCAGGAGGTTAAGAATGAAAGAAAGAATGAGAGGAAGGTGGGGAGTAGGACAGGAAGAAAAACGAAAGTACCCAGGATCAACCAAATGAATATAAGTCATATAGCAACTATAAAGAAGCCTTTGCAGCAAGAAATAAGTATCATTATCCTGAATATACCCGTCAGTGTTTCAATGTTTTTTGCAATGAGGGGATATATGTTGCCTGGCACCATTTTTTCTAAGCTTCAATTCAGCAAACTGGTGAATTATTTAAAACTAGATTACCCGTGAAGATCTGCTACCCTCTATTGTTGCCACTGTCAAATTTAGATTAGATTGATTTATATTCTGAGAAGTGTGAGGAGTCTTTTATGACCCGCATCAGATGTTGTATGGAAGTCTTAAGATATTAGGCTGTCAACTAAATATCGTCAGCATTAAATAAAAGCTTTTGTTTCGCCTTTGGGTGTCTCAATACCCTCAACGAGCTTGTGAATAATTGCTAAGAAAAGCTCCATCAAAGGAGGAACAGGAGAGGATACAGTGGGCACTCTTTTCTTGTTCCTCTTAAGATTTGAAAGGAAAAAGATAGGAAAACTCAAAAATTGACTATCTGTTGAGAGAACATGGATTCAAGTTAGCTTATCTGGTAGATACAAAAGCCAGCACTTCGCAAAAACTAGGCATCAGATTAATGGAAGGAAGAATGACAGATCTAGTGGTATGTTTATATCTTTAATCTTTATATCAAGGATACAAGTTAAAGTTACCATAATGCACGAATTATAGTTACTTAAGATAGCTATAACTGCTGAATTTCTATGGTTTTGTGTGTGTAACATCTGAACCTAATTATAACATCCATGTAGCCAGTGTGTTTGTGTGAATTTCTACATTTGTATTAGTCTTTCCTAACTATAATATCCCTGTAACCTTTGGTCTTTTCAGTGAATTTCTAACGTAAAGTAATATTTAATCACCATTCATAAATCCAACCGTTGCCATGCAGGCCTTTGGCCGTGTGTGGCGGGTGGTTGGCTTCATAGTGTGGCTGCATGCAGCCAAGTCCAAGCTGTGTTTGGCCTGGTCCTGTAGCCAACCACTCACATGCAGGCAACCACACACAGCCTTCGGCCATGTGCACTGGGAGGTTGGCCGCAGGACCTGAGCAGAAGCCAGGCCCAGTGTCCAACCCCATAAAAACAGCCAACCCGGGAGGTGGGCATGCAACTCCCCTCCCTGGGCTACTTTTGTCCCACTGCTCGATTTATGGGGATTGGAACATGCAGCTCCCATCTCCCGGCAGATTTCTGGCCCCTGGGGGCCGAACATCTGGGGCCCAGACATATTATAAAGGGTAAGGGGGGCATGAGGCCCCCCTCCCTGGGCCAATTTGGCTCCGGGGACCACATCCTCTAGGGCCCTCCACTTTTTTTTTTTACTTCAAATCTTTTTTATTTTACGAGATAGAAACAGAACACCAGGCCTGATACACACATCATTATGCCCATAACCCTATTTAGGGCCGGCCGCGCAATTTATGATTAAAAAGGAGCTTCAGTGTAAGAAGTTAAACACAGCATGTCGCCTACAACCTGTGATGGGCCGGCCGCGTGGTCAACATTAAAAGGCAGCACTGAGTTGTTGTGATGTTTCTTTTTTTTTTAAAGATATTTTTTATTGAAGTAAAATAATGAAGGAAAACCATTCCATGCAAAATGAACAGAAACGTAGTATATGTACAACCAGTTCAGATCATAAACAGATTATCATCCCAAATAATTATAATTGGCCAAAATTCATTCAAGATACGCTTCCTCAAAGTTACATGTAATTACTCAAAATAATATTGCCAAATTTGATCAAACTTTGTCATTCTCCCGTTTCTAAAGGCATAAACAGACTCACCCTCTCTAACATTTTTCATTTTTTGTAACCAGGCATGAAAGGGGGGAATTAGTGATGTTTTCCAGTTCTGTAAAATCAGCGACCTTGCCACTGCCATTATAATAAACAACAATTTCACCATTGAATCTGAAAGTTCAAGATCCGTATCATAACCATGCAGCATTAATCTAATATTATAAGTCACCTTGATGTCACAATAGATTTGTAAAAACAGAAAGATCTCGTTCCAAAAAGGTACAATTTTAGGACAGTAAACAATAATATGAGACCAATTCGCTAAACTACAGTGTTGACACCTAAAACAATTAGCAGAGGTGTTGCTGTACAGTTTGGCAGTGGCAGCCGGAGTGTAGTATAAAAGCATTTAGAAAAAAATATCATTCTTCTCCAGTTTGAACCACGCAAAACTTCAAAATTCAGTCTATTTAGTTTGGCCCAAGTAATGACTGAAAGAACATGATTTTCTTGATCATGCTATTTTTTAATGGCTTTCAGACTCCAGTCCTGCGCGGTTTGCTGAATTAAGCAACGCTTCCATTCCCCTGGTTTCCTAGTCCGCACGACCAAAAACAGATCTTCCCATAATTGATTCGGGGAGCAAATCTCTAATGGGTCTAATTGTCTCAGAAATTTATAAATCGCATTATACGATCCCGTTAACAAAAAGTTACCCCTAATTAGATATTGCATTTCTTCGGGGTTAATCTAATTCCCCTCTTTTAAGAAATCTGATAAAGAATTGAACCCGGCGCGATTCCAAAGTTTTATATTATCTAATCCTATATTAATACCTATATACAAAAAGACATACATTATGGGGATCTGAAATTAAACTCAGGGAGAGAATATCTTCTAATAATATTATCCCGGCGTTTAAAAAACCAATTCATTATCTTATAACGAGTAAGCTTTGGGGGATTTAGGAATTTGTAAAGGAGAAGGAATTTGAGCCTCAAGACATATTTGATCAGAAAAAAAATGTATAAATAAGTTTGGCTTAGGCGAACCACTTTTAAATCGATCTATATATTGTGCAAAGTATGCACAATAACAGTCTCTGACATTGGGTAATGAGAGGCCCCCCACATCTGTGTCTGCGTATAAAGTCCGCATAGCCAAACGCATTTTTTTTTCCCATATAAATCTGGAAAATAACGTTTCCGTTCTTGAAAAAAAAGAGCTTGGCAAAAAACAAGGAATAGTTGAAAACAGAAAATTTAAAAGCGGAAGAATAGACATTTTAATCAACGCCACCCGTCCCATAATGGAGAGTGGCAACGGGTTCCATTTATCTAGCATTAACTGGACCTTCCGTAGAAGAGGATCAAAATTGAGTTTATACAGATCCGTAACAACGGCTGAAAAGAAAACCCCTAAATATCTATTCGGTTTCGGATTAATACATTCTAACAATTCTGGATGCAGGTGTACATCGGCTCCTCCACAAACTAAAATTTCAGTTTTTTTTTTTATTAATCCTATAGCCGCCAAGGGCTTCGAATTCTTCAAACAGTTGTAAAGCAGAAGTCTGAGAACGAATATCTGGTTTTATTAATAGCATGATATCGCCAGCGTAAAGTTTAATTTTATCCATTAATATAATCGGAGGAGCAATATTCTCTGTTCTGCGAATAGCTGCTGCAAGCGGTTCAATAAAAAAAGCAAAAAGAATGGGGGAAAGGGGACAGCCTTGCCTTGTACCTCGTTGGACCTCCACTGTGCCGACCATTAGTGAATTAATAATTATATTAGCTTTTGCACCCGTGTACAGATTTTTGATTAAATTGATAATTTGTGATGGAATTCCAAAATGTGTTAAAATTATAAATAAAGTTTTCCAGACAACTAAATCAAAAGCTTTTTCTGCATCAAAAAATAAGACTAACGCAGGGATTTTATTAATATGAAAAAAATCTAAAGCTTCAATCAGGAAATGAGTGTTTGTAACTAATTGTCGGCCGGCGACAAATCCATTTTGATCAGGATAAATGATGTCAGCCGCAATGTTATTAAAACGAATAGATAGGAATTTCGTAACAATTGTATAATCAGTGTTCAAAAGAGTAATGGGCCTATATGAATTAGGATCTTTAGGATTTTTCCCTCTCTTGGCAAAACTCACCACCGTACCTATGCCAAATGAGTCTGGGACTTTCCCACCAGCTAATAATAGAATTCGCTAAGAGAAGTAATAACTCCGAAAAGGAGGAAAAAAAACTTTAAAAAATTCAGCTGGGAGACCATCTGGCCCGCATGCTTTGCCTGTTGGGAGTTCCTTAATTACCGATTCCAATTCGAGCAGAGTGAATGGGCAAATCATTGCCTCTTTCTCAACCTGCGACAAGCTAGGTAGTTCGTATCTATTTAAAAAATTAGTAAGATTTAAGTGCTCTACATTTTGCTGCTGAGTATAGATCTTCTGATAATGTGAGAGCATTATATTACCAATTGGGATAGACTCTGAGGTCTTAATATGTGTAATCCGACAAATTATTGAACGGATCTGGTTCGCCACAGACTGCTCTTTCGCCTGCCATGCAAGAAATTTGCCAGTAAAATTGTTCTCCTCGTAAATTTTCTGAGACTGTCGTCGAAACTGTTCTTTACTCTGCTTAAAGAAATTTGCGCTTAATTCTCGTTTTACTGCATTTAATTTACTATTTATTATTCTAGAAGGATTTGATTGCTGCAACAGAGTCAATGAATGTATGCTTTCATATAATCGTTTCCTAGTTTGTTTAATAATAGACCACTCCCTTGCGTCCTTACTGATTATGACCCCGCGAATAAAGGCTTTCATTGAGTCCCATATAATATGGAGAGGAGCTGTATCCTGGTTTCGCAAAATAAAATCTACAATCTCAGATTTCAAATGGGAAACCCATAGATCATTTTGTAGATACATTTTATTAAATTGCCATCTTTTAGGACTCCTGATATCTTTACCTGTCTCAAATTCGATGACTAGCATCGCATGGTCGGAAAACCCATTATGCAGGAAGTTTTGGTAAGAAAAATGTAATCGCCTAGAGGCTAGAAAAAAGTCAATACGTGAAAACGTTTTATGTCTCTCAGACCAACACGAGAATTCTTTTTTTTGCGGGTTTTTCAGACGTCAAGGGTCAGAAAGATCTAATATTGTTTTATTATTTAAGATAGATCTACGTGATTTGGGCTTTAAATGTTTTCTGGATGGGGTAGTTGAATCTAGCCTTAAATCCATAAGAATATTAAAATCTCCCCCAATTACTATATCGCCTTGAACCATAAGTAATGATTGAAACAGGCCCTCATAAATTTGAGCAGAGTCATCCAGTGGAGCATAAAAGCATACAAAAGTAATAGGGTTGATTCTATTTTTCACTAAACAAGTAACCCAACACCAGCGTCCCATACCACCTTCCTCCCATTGCAAGATATCTGGTTCTAAATTTCGATTTATGAAAAGAGCAACACCCCGCTTAGTTTCTATTGAACACGATAATCCCCGGTACATGGCCCAAAATTTAAACATAGAGAAAGCATCAATCTTTGCAGCTGCAATATGAGTCTCTTGTATCATCACAACATCCGGGTTCTCTGTTTTGATCCACAGTTCTATGGCACGCATTTTTTTTCTATTATTCAACCCATTAACGTTAAATGAAATTATTTTAAGCCCCCTATTAGACATTTTTTTTTTAAGAGAAAGAAAAACCTTCCAGACATCATTATATTTCCATTCTGTTCATTCTGTTCGAATTTCCCATTTGTACCCAAAAGAACTTCAATTTTTTTCATTTTCTCCCACTGCCACCTCAGTGTCTCCCGCACCCAAGCCCTGAACCCAACCCTGCGGGATTTGCCCGAGCAGTTCCCGAGCTTCCTCAACATTAGTGAACATATAGAATTTCCCCCGGGCCAAAACTTTAAGTTTTGATTGCTGCGCAATCATAGCTTGCGCGCCCTTATCTTTAAACAGCTGCAGAATCTTAACAAATTCCTTCCTACGCTTAGCAGCCGCTGCAGACATATCGGAAAAAATCCTACATTTAGTCGTAGGATTAGCAGCAAATTGTCTCTTTTTAAATGCTACAGAACGAATATTTTCCTTAACTCGCACGTCCGCAAAATTAACCAAAATAGTCCGAGGAAATGTAGAGTTAGTAGGCTGACGGGCCGGCACTCTATGGGCACGAGTAATTGTCAAGTCTCCCTTAAACTCAGGGATAACCTCCTGACGAAAAAAGGATGTGATCCACTGCCTCATGTCAGCGCCTTCAATATTTTCTGGTACGCCCACTATTCTGAGGTTTGACCTCCTATTATAGTTCTCCAACTCGTCAAGATGGTATTCCAAATCTCTTGCAGATTTTGACACAGTTGAGATATCTTTTTTGATCTCTATCACGCTGTCCTCTAAGCCAGAAATCCTGGTCTCAGCTTCTTGGAGACGAGCAGGGAAAGAGGCCATAGAGTCTTCAATTTTATCCAAACGGAGACTTATTACTGCCAATTCTTTTGTCTGAGATTGTTTTAATTCCCGCACCTCATTTAAGATCAAATTCAGCATATCTTTTACTGACATTTGGAACTCCCCAGTTGTATCCATACCACTGCCCAGACTTAAGCTCCGTACATTAGCAGTTCCAGCAGGACTTAGATTGAGTTGTGGAGTTTCCGATGTGGCTGGGAAGGAGATCTCGTTACTGCTTTCATCACGAACAGTGGGGATTTCTATAATAGGCTGCAAAAGGTTAATTACAGTAATATCCTCAATCTCAGTCTCAACCAGTCTAGCAGAGTTTAACGAAGACCCTGGGTGATCCTATTTGCTTAAAGAGGGTATTTTTTTACAGGAATTCGCAGTATCAGGACTAAGTGCTTTATTGGGAGCAGTGACTAAAGATCTCTTCTCAAACAGCGAATACTGTTTCGACGTTTTAGTCAACCCAGCTGCTTTCGTATTAGTGGGAGGAATCTGGTATCCCCCTTGGTCAGAGCACTCCAGAGTCCCATCTTCTGCGGTAACTGACTGATCCGCATCCACATCTACATCGATTAGCAGCGCCTCTGAACCCTCCTGTTGCTCAGAGCTGCCGGATTTTTCAGGCTCAATCCGAGGAATGGACTGAACAACCGGAGGCTCCTCATCCCCAGAGCTTACCGTAGCATCAGCGGAAGAGCCTTCCTTATTCTCTTTATCCAACGCCATATCAGCCCTTTTAACCGCCTCAACACCCTCTTTAGCCTGCTGGCGGCGAATTCTGGAAACATCACAACAACAAGGCAGCAGAGTTGTTGTGATGTTTCATAGGGCCCTTTAAAAACCTTTAATACTGTAACAAGGGCACAAGGCCCAGAGGAGAAGGAAGCAAGAGAAGCAAAGAGGAGGAAGACAGACAGAGAGTGAGTAGCAGCATTTAGATAGTAGTAGAGAACAAAAGCTTGTGGGCGGACGGGAGGAAGAAGAAGGGGGAGGGCGGGGCCAGTGATCTAGGCCAGTGAGGGACAGTATAATCCCTACAAGAGGGTCACGCGCTGGATTGGGCCAGTTGTGGAAGCAGCTTGTCAGGGTCAGGTGGGAGGATAGCATCTTTGAAAAGGCGCAGCGCTCTAAGTTTGGCAGGCAGATATCAGGCATGCTCCACCTTACAGAGATACTTGACTAAGGGTTGCCAAACTGCAGTGAAGCGAGTATCACATGCTTGTATTCGCGCTGTAAAAAGCTCCATTGTTATGACATGCCATAAGCGCACGTACCAAGTGGCGATAGGAGGCGCCTCCGTCTTTTTCCAATATTGCGCAATGAGTTGCTTGGCTGCTCCAAGCATATGCAGTGCTATAGTCCAATCGCTCCGAGCCTTTAAAGTAGCCGGTTTGATGCCCAGCAGAATTGCGCTTATAGACTCAGGCAGGGGGAAACCAAGAACCCATTTGATATGACTAAGGACTTCTTTCCAGAACAGGGTCAAGAACGGGCAGGACCACCAAATGTGTACGAAATCGCCAGCTGCAGTCAAAAACCTCCAGCACCTGGGAGAGGAAGCAGGGAACATCTTGTGCAAACGATCCAGTCTGTAACACCATTGTGTCATGATTTTATATGCGTTTTCCCTTTGTGGAATACTCCGAAAAACCCGGGGTATGTCGCGCCATAAACGACCCCATTGTGCGGATGAAATTTCCTTGTCGGACGCCAGCTGGCACTTGCGCTGGAACGGGTGGGTAGATATTGAGGAGGGGTGCTGTAGAATCTGATATGTGTGGGAGATGAGGCCCTTCGAGTCATCAAACGAGCGGACCAGCCGGTCGAAGGGGGTGAATGGGCAGGTGGCCGGCTCCTGCATCTCTGCTGAGGTGACCCTATGTCGCAGCTGTGCTTACTGCAACTCTGTTCCCAGTGGGAGGTTGAATTCTTCTCTACACTGCTCAAAAGTTTTGAGTACTCCCCCCTCGAAGAGGTCACAGACCACTCTGCATCCCCGCCTGTATCTATCTATCAAAAGCCTGGGAGCGGTATGCTGGAGGAAATAGAGGATTGCCCGCTATGGGGGTATGGGGAGAGAGAAAGTTGTAAGGCCCCTGCGCACTGCCACCTTATCCCAGATGTCTAATACCGTTTTAGTGGGTACTGCTATGTAAGCACTCCTAGAGCGCGCCGCACGGTGGAGCCACGTGATGTCCCAGATGGTGCGTCCGGTGACCATCCTGTCCATGTGGAACCAGACTTTTTCACTTTCAATAGTCGTCCAATCCAACACAGAGCGAAGAAGAGAGGCCCAGTAGTAGTCTAAGAGGTTAGGGCAGGCTAGCCCCCCTCTATCCCGCGGCAGCATGAAGATCTTGTGAGAGAATCTCGGCTTGCGCCCGTCCCATATGAAGGCGGTAAGATCACGCTGTAAGCCCTGTATGGTTGTCTGGAAGCGGCGCAGTTTGGCTTCAGACCAGCGCTTGGGACTGAAACGGCCTTGGTGACTGTTTTGAGTGACTTTCGTTCGCGGGCAGACTATGGACAAGCGGCCTTTTTAGTGCTGCTTGACATGTCTGCAGCGTTCGACACGGTCAGTCATGCCATCTTGACCAGGAGGTTGGAGGACGCTGGTGTGTCGGGCTTGGCTCGGGACTGGTTGGTATCATATTTGACCAACAGACAGCAGGTGGTGGCCCTGTCCCCCTTTAAATCTGCCATCAAAAGGGTTTGGCAGGGAGTTCCCCAGGGCTCGGCCATCAGCCCTATTCTTTTCAATCTTTACCTCCAACCCCTGGTCAAGTTAATTAAATCTTTGGGCATTTCAGTCACCAACTATGCTGATGACACCCAGCTCACCTTCTCCTTCGAGGGGGAGAATGCGGTGTCCCGGGAGACCTTTCACCGTTGCATGGTCACCACTGCTACCTGGCTGAGTAACAACTCACTGCAATTTAACAGCGCTAAGACCGAGGTGCTGTACTGCTTAGTGGACAGAGTCCCCCGACCATTACCTCAGGATTTTTGGCCCCCTTCCTTCCAAGGCACTCCAGCTGCTGCTACATCAGTTCGGAATCTGGGGGTAACAATGGAACCAAACCTACAACTAGATGGTTTCATTGACAAAACAGTTTCCACCTGCATGGGCCTGTTGCGTACTTTGTGGAAGATTCTCCCTCTGCTCCCTGCCCATGCGAGACCAGAAGTAGTGCGTAGTGTCATCTTAAGCAGACTAGATTACTGCAACGCACTGCTTCTGGGGGCACCCACCACAGCAATAGGTAAACTGCAACGAGTGCAGAACTTCGCGGCCAAGTTAGCACTTTCCCGTCGACGTTCTGACTCATCTTCCATGGCACTTAGAGATCTGCACTGGCTTCCCGTCCCCAAGCGATCGAGTTTAAGGCTCTATGCCTGGCCTTCCGGGCCTTGCATGGACTGGGGCCTTTACCTCTACAGGAGCTGTTCTCCTGGTATACTCCCACCAGAGCCCTTCGGTCAGCTTCCGCTTCGTTGGCTATTGTTCCTAAGGTTCGAAGAAAGCGAATGGGGGGCCGCTCCTTTGGCTTTACGGCATCCAAGCTGTGGAATGACTTACCTCGGTCTCTTAGGGGCGCTGAAAACTTTCTGTCTTTTAAAAAAGAATTAAAAACATATCTGTTCCCTAGACCAGTATAGACCCTCCTTTCCTTCTGACAAGGCTTTTTTAACTGTGGTGTAGGACCTGCTCGATCACAGCGCCAGGATGCCCGTCGGGTGACAGTTGCGCTCTACAAGAAGGTTTTACATACTTACATACATACATACATCTGATGATATGGGATCGTGGTGGGCAGGCACTGGAATAAGTATAATATTTTAGGGAGGACCGACATTTTGATGGTGTTGAGCCTGCCCAGCCATGACATCGCCAGAGGCTTCCATCCACGCAAGTCCTCTAACACTGCCGTCCTACAGTCACGCCAGTTAATTTGGGTCCATGTGTCCAAGGAAGGAGTTAGCTTGAAACCTCGATATTGGATATGGTCAGCAGCCCACTGATACGGCGCGAGTCTCTCCAAGGTGGGAATCTCCTCTTTGGGAATTGTGAGGTTCAAGGCCCAGGATTTGCCATGATTGATTTTGAGTCCTGAGGCCCGTTCAAAAGTCTGTAAGAGGGAATGCAAAGCCGGGAGATATATGTGTGGTTGTAAGAGTGTAAAGATGAGGTCATCCGCAAATAGCACCACCTTGTTCTGGTGGCCCCCCTATAGCGATGCCGAGTATGTCTACCCTCTGTCTGATCATCTCTGCTAGGGGTTCCACCACAAGGGTAAAGAGAAGAGGCGACAGAGGACATCCCTGCTGAGTACCCCTGTGAATATGGAAAGGCTCAGTGAGTTGTCCATTAACTCTGACTCTGGCCTGTGGAGACTTAAATGGTGCCATGATCAGGGAGATCATATTCTGGCCATGCCCGATCCTCTGCAGTACCGCCCGAAGGAAAGCCCAATCTACCCGATCAAACGCCTGCTCCGCGTCGGGCGATAGAAGGCAAGCTGGTATGTTCCAGGCGTGCGCCTTCCCCACTAAGTGTGCAAGTCTACGTACATTGTCAGCTCCTTGACGAATGCAGATGAAGCCAACTTGGTCCGGCTCCACCAAACCAGGCATGTGGGGGTCCAGCCATTTGGCTAGGATTTTGGTGTAGATTTTAAGATCAGTATTCAAGAGCGCTATGGGGCGGTATAAGACGCATAACGCGAGGTCCTTCCCGTTGTTTGGGTATGAGCGCTATTTCCGCCATGCCCATAGAAGGCATCGGACCGTCAGTGTCTATGAAAGAATTGTACAACCACAACAGGTGGGGTATGAGCTGTGCCTGAAACATGCGGTAGAAGGACAGCGGTAAGCAGTCCGGACCGGAGTCCTTCCGAGAGAGAGGTCCTTTCACGTCGCCGTCATCTCCTATGAAGTTAGAGGCTCCTCCAGGCTCCGAGCATGGTGGGGATGTAACGGGTTCAAAGCAGACTGGTTCAATGCATCCTCGATAAGAGCTGGGGGTGGCGGCACTGCCGCGTACAGTGTGGCATAGTAGGCCCTAAAGGCCTCACATTTGGCCTGCTCTGAAGTGACTCGCGAGCCGTCTGGGAGTTTAATGTTAGCTATGTGAGCTTTCGCTGCCCATGCCCACAGACGCCTTGCCAATTGCGTGCCCACTTTGTCCCCCCCTTCATAATACCGCTGTTTCAAGACTATAAAGTCCCCCGCAGCCTGTGGCGCCACCTCAGTAGGGCCCGACGCTCCCATCTTGCCCCACATTGCCACCACGGAGTTGTCTCTGGATCTGCCTTGCCCCCTCTGGAACATGTTATCGCCAGTCCTTGGATGTCCCGTTGGTCACCAGGCCGTGTGGTCCGTGCGTGGTTGTTCTAATGTAGACTGAGATATTCACCACCCAACCAGTGCCACTCTCTTCCCTAGCTTGCAAAGCCTGGATCTGCAGCTGGGGAGTCCAATGCGTAGAGCCCCCCCAGGCCTCCAACCCTCAAGACGCAGGCTACCTCTCATTTAGGTCCACCGCCTCTCTGTCCTCTCCACAACAGTGCCTACAGGCGGGACACATCAGGTATGGTGAAGCCCTCTGGACCAGGCCAGGGTGTGCGAGTGTCCGCTCCAGGGGTCCTGCTACTCCAAGCCAGTCCACACCTCCTGTGCACCCCGTCTGCAACAAGAACACTTGAAGCCCTGTAGGACCTGCAACACACTCTGGCAAACTGTGTCACTCCTCTATACCCCCAGCCGTTCACTTGTCGTAATGCAGGTGTCCTGGTCTCCCCCTCCACCTCTCCAGCCAACGTGAAATGAGCTTCAGATCTCCATAGTGTTAGATTTTATTTTATTTGATTTGATTTGATTATCAGATTTGTAGAGCGCGCGAATGCCCGGGGGCGTCTTGGCGCTAGAAATGACTGTGTCTGCAGGAGAGGGAAAGCGTCGTGTGTGTGCACAAAAGCCAGGTTTAAGCAGAGAAGAGCCATGTCTTTAGGTTCTTTCTGAAAGATAACAATGATGGGTTGTTTTTTATTTCTACTGGAAGTTTGTTCCAAGTTATAGCTGTGTGCAGCATGAAACCTCTCCCCCCCATCTTAGTTGTTTAAATCTGGGAGTCTTGAGGAGATTAGACCTGCTGGAACTTAGAGTCCTAGGTGGTTCTTACTGTGCCATGTTGGTTTTCAGAAAGTGCGGCCCTGACCCATGCAAGGCTTTGTATGCCAAGCAGGCTGACTTAAATTGGATTCTTTTCTCTACCGGTAGCCAGTGGAGACTTCTAAGTCTGGAGACCACTGGCTCGAACCTGGGGATGTTCAATATCAACCTGGCAGCAGCGTTCTGTAGACGCTGAAGTTTTAGCAGTAACTGTTTTTGAAGCCCTGCATATAAAGCGTTCCCATAAACCATCTTGGACAGAGCCAGCATAGTTACGAGTGTTTTACAAGTGTCTGCTGGAATATATGGCAACAATTTTTTAATCAATTTCAACGTGAACTAGATGGAGGAGGCGAGTTTGTTAATTTGGGCCTTGAACGTGAGTTTAGAGTCGAACATGAATCCCAAGTTCCTTACGCTGTTCACTGGTGACGGGCAGCTGCCTAGACTGTCAGGCCACCAATTCGGTGACCAGATGTTGGATTCGTCCCCCAGAAGCAAGACCTCAGACTTATCGCCGTTTAATTTGAGGCAGTTTACTTGCATCCAGTGACTGATCCGATTCATGCAGAGCCGAAATTTATTTTGCAGTCTCCGAAGTGTTGTTGGATATGGCCACCACTATTTGTGTGTCGTCAGCGTAGGATATTGGTAGGAAACCGTATTTCCTGATTATGTTTGCTAAAGGGGCAGTGTATACATTGAAAAGGGTTGGGCTTAGTGTGGAGGGGGGATTTAAATGATTTTGAAGAGAATTCCGCAAGCTGAACCGTGAAGGATCTTTCTCCCAGAAAAGAAGCCAATAGTGCAATCGCAGATGCGTGCAGACCTATTTCTTGTAGACGGCACACGAGTATATCGTGACTTACGGTGACGAAGGCTGGCGACAGATCTAACAGAATCAGGGCAGCCTTCCCACTTGCTTCCAAAATCCTCCTGATCTCCTCCGCCTCCATAATCAGAGCGGTTTCGGTCCCATGTTCCTCCCGGAACCCGTATTGTGATATGTCAAGAGCCTGGGAGTCCCTAATAAATCTTGTAAGTTGGGAGTTCAAGTGTTTTTCTAAAATATTTGCCGGGATGGGGATTCTCAAAATTGGTCTGTAATTAGCTGGGATTGAAAGGTCGAGGTTAGGCTTTTTGAGGAGTGGGAGAACAGAGGCGGCTTTCCAAGGCTTCGGGAAACAGGTGGTCTGGATTATTCTAGTGAAAAGCAGCTGGAGTTGCTTACTGAGCAATTCTGGGAACATGTGTAGAACCTTTGGAGGACAAGGGTCCAAAGGACCCCCTGACTTGGTAGTTAGTATAAGTTGGAGAACATGTTCCGCTGACGGGGGTGTGTGTCGCGGTTGGGGATAGAGATAGAATCGTAGATGAGCTTTACTTTGTCGGTGAAAAAATGCCCCAATTTATTGCAAAGCCCTGTACTACCTTCTATCTGTTTAGCCGCTGTCTTGGTGAGTTTTTTGACCATAGCAAAAAGTTCCTTACTGGAGTTTTTAGCCTCCTTAATTTTCTTTACAAAGAAGGCCGATTTTTCTTCAGCTATAAGTTTCTTATAGGTGGCTAGTGTCTTACAGTATATTTCTTTCTCCTTGTCCTCATAGTTAGCCCTCCATCTTCTTTCGGCCCGCCTACATGTCTGTTTTTGTAATCTGAGCTTCTCTGTGAACCAAGGCTCGGAGATGTTTTTCCTCTTAACGTGTTTAGTTTTAAGAGGTGCGACTGACAGCACCACCGCTTTGATCCAGTTACTCACTTGGTCTGTCGCAAGATTGCTATCCTTCTTGGAAGGTAAATTGCTTGCCCTGAGGGGCCCTAGAGATTATAGCGTGGTCAATAGTTAGGGTAAAATTGACGACTTTGTGGTCCGACCAGGGGACCGGGATATTGTTGCCTATTTTGATGTTGGGGTTGGAGGATAGGATCCCATCTAAGGTGTGGCCAGCGCAAGCCACCCAGTGCCTTCGGGCCGTCGCAAAATGGCGGCACTTTCGCCCTGTGCTAGGTGTCTCCCTCGCATTCACCCAGCTGCCGCTGTATAGCCGCTTTCCTTTACATCCCTCTGTACTCCCAGGTAGTATCACGGGGGGGCAGAGGCTTTGAGCAGGGTACAGGCTCCCCGATGCAGCAGCGCACGGGGGCCAGTGCCTCTGGGCCGCCCGGTGTAGCAGTCTCAAAATGGCGTGGGAGCGCTCTTACTGCCATGCGTATCTCCTGTGGCACCTGACTCCCAGCCACGCGGTACGTGGTATGGGTCCCAATAGCCCGTGATGCAGTGATTGCATTCAGCCCCGCCTGGGCCTGCAACGCAGAGTTCAGCTGTGCGAGAGCCGCAGGATAGGCTCTACTATGCCGCTGCTTTTCTAGGCTGCTCCTCCATCTCCTCTGGCAGCCCCGATATATGTCCCTTCGGTGCAACCCTCAGAGCGCCGCCTGTCAGCCTGCCTCATTCACCTCCAGTTGCTTGAGGGCATCAGCTCTACCACGCCCGCCTCCGCTGCTCAGTTCGGACCCCCATGAGCCAAGGTCCCGGGGATTCACCATTGTGCCGGGGTGGGGCTCCTCCTAGTCCCTCACAAAATGGCAGCTCGCTCCGTCAGGCCGCCCGTCCCCCGTCGCACTCCGTACCTCCAATCGTTGCCAGGCAGTGTCCAGTCCTTCCGCCAGACTCCCAGGTCACCCCAATCGATGCCCACATCAAAGGCGGCCGCGACTGCGTCTCGGTGAGTGCCGCAGAGGAGGCCCCGCCAGGCCGCTCGGCAGTCTCCCGCCTCGTCGCTCAGCCGTCCCCCACCTCCTCCAGCTCCAGCACGGGCTATTACACAGCAGTCTTTGAAGACGCCACTGCTGGTCCGGTCACTTAAGCCTTAGCCAGACCTTCAGGGGATTCAGCGTTCCTGACTCACAGGGACCCCGAGGCGTCTGCAGAGTACGGGGTGGGCCCCTCCAGAGGGTTCCGGACCTCCAACTTCCATCCGTCTCCTGCCTGAAAACCACCACCAAACAATTTGCAGCCCTTCCACAGGTGCCCCAGGTCGCAGTGGTCAACGTCTGCCCCTGAGGCTGCGACTACAGCACCCCAGCTCCGCTGTAGTAGCTGATGATGGTAGCGGACCGCCGGAGCTCCCCAGAGACACGTCTCACCACATCGCTGGCAAGACCACGCCCCCGCCCCTCCACTTTTTTGAATAAGAAGTGGGCACGCAGCCCCCCTCCAAAGTCCAATATCAACTCGGGAACCTCATCCCCTGGGGTATGGCCAATTAAATATGGGGGTAGTCACTAAGCATGGGCGTAAAATCCGCTCCGCTCGCGGATTTTTCGGATTTTCGGCAAATTCGCAATCCGCGAACTCTCGCGAATTTGCCGAAAATCCGTGAATCCGCTCGCGGCGGATTTTTTGCTTGGTTGCGGCGCACGGCGTGGTGCACGGCGTTCACTTTCCGTCATTAAGCGTTTGCCGAGTTGTTTTTCTCGATCATATTTTGCGAGTGCTGCGCCATTTTGGATCTTGCTGCGTGATCCCGTGGGAGTTTGGCGCCCGCGAATATGTAATCGCGGCTTGCCACCTTGCACAGCACACCTCGCGAGAGTTCGCAATTGCGAACACGTAGTTGCGGCGGAAAGGAACAATCTCGCACTCGCGAAATAGAGATTTTGCAATTCTGCAAAGAAATCCACCAGCAAACAGGATAAACCTTCAGAAAATGATTATTTTTATCAGAATCACTCCTCAGGTTGACATTTGCATGGCCTTTTTTTTTTGCAAGGAGTCCATTTTTGGGGGGGTGGAGGGAAGGAAGTGCCCCACAGTCTCCAACTTCCTGTTCCTGTCCAGCAGGCTCCTCCGAGTGCTTTGTCCATCTCCTGGTCACTTTCATTTGGATCTGGAGCTGGAAGGATTACTTTTTGTGGGTGCTGCTGGATATTTGGATTTGAGGCCTTTTTGACTTTCTTTAGATCACTTTTGGATTAGAAATCAACTTTCACAAGTAAGTTTGTTTGGGGCATTACAGTTGCTGCAACTACAATTTTGGAACTTTTTCAGAACATTAAATAAATTATATTGTGGGTAGCCACAGTATCCAGTAGGACCAGGGTTGGTTATGGGTGCATGATACAACTGTTTTGTTGAATTTAAACACCATTGAGGCCATGGATGGGCTGGGATTGTGCTGATTTTTGTTGTTTTTGTCGTTTTTTTGGGGCTGCTGGTGGGGCCCTTTGCCCAGGGGTGGTCAGTGTTGCATGGGCCTAGTCTTTCTGTGGGGTGTCTTCTTGAATTTAAACATCATTGAGGCCATGGATGGGCTGGGATTGTGCTTATTTTATTGTTTTTTGACGTTTTTTTGGGGCTGCTGGTGTGGCCTTTTGCCCAGGGGTGGTGGTGCATGGACTGAGTGTGCCTGTGGTGTGGTCTCACTCTCTTTAATGTAAACATCATGGATGGCATTGGATTGTGGTGATTTTTGGCTGTTTTTCAGTTTTTTGGGGGTGTACTGTTGATATGGACTGGCCATGTGGGTGGTGGTGGTGGCCATCTTGAGTGCTGGCTGGTACAGGCAACATGTGCTTGGGGTGCAAGGGGCCATTTTGAAGAGAGGCAGTGTCTGAGTCCTGCACTTATTTTGCCTACTTTTCATCCATTATGCCCAGGGGTAGTAAGTGTTGCATGGGCCTAGTCTTTCTGAGGGGTGTCTTCTTGAATTTAAACACCATTGAGGCCATGGATGGGCTGGGATTGTGCTGATTTTATTGTTTTTTGTCGTTTTTTTGGGGGCTGCTGGTGGGGCCCTTTGCCCAGGGGTGGTGAGTGTTGCATGGGCCTAGTCTTTCTGTGGGGTGTCCTCTTGAATTTAAACACCATTGAGGCCATGGATGGGCTGGGATTGTGCTGTTTTTTGTGGTTTTTGTTGTTTTTTGGGGCTGCTGGTGTGGCCTTTTGCCCAGGGGTAGTGGTGCATGGACTGAGTGTGCCTGTAGTGTGGTCTCACTCTCTTTAATGTAAACATCCTGGATGGCATTGGATTGTGGTGATTTGTGGGTGTTTTTCTGTTTTTTTGGGGTGTACTGTTGATGTGGACTGGCTTGGGGTGTAAGGGGCCATTTTGAAGAGAGGCAGTGTCTGAGGCCAGCACTTATTTTGCCTACTTTTCATCCATTATGCCCAGGGGTAGTGAGTGTTGCATGGGCCTAGTCTTTCTGAGGGGTGTCTTCTTGAATTTAAACACCATTGAGGCCATGGATGGGCTGGGAATGTGCTGATTTTATTGTTTTTTGTCGTTTGTTTGGGGCTGCTGGTGGGGCCCTTTGCCCAGGGGTGGTGAGTGTTGCATGAGCCTAGTCTTTCTGTGGGGTGTCCTCTTGAATTTAAACACCATTGAGGCCATGGATGGGCTGGGATTGTGCTGTTTTTTGTGGTTTTTGTCGTTTTTTTGGGGCTGCTGGTGTGGCCTTTTGCCCAGGGGTAGTGGTGCATGGACTGAGTGTGCCTGTAGTGTGGTCTCACTCTCTTTAATGTAAACATCCTGGATGGAATTGGATTGTGGTGATTTGTGGGTGTTTTTCTGTTTTTTTGGGGTGTACTGTTGATGTGGACTGGCTTGGGGTGTAAGGGGCCATTTTGAAGAGAGGCAGTGTCTGAGGCCTGCACTTATTTTGCCTACTTTTCATCCATTATGCCCAGGGGTAGTGAGTGATGCATGGGCCTAGTCTTTCTGAGGGGTGTCTTCTTGAATTTAAACACCATTAAACACCATTGGATGGGCTGGGATTGTGCTGATTTTATTTTTTTTTGTCGTTTTTTTGGGGCTGCTGGTGGGGCCCTTTGCCCAGGGGTGGTGAGTGTTGCATGGGCCTAGTCTTTCTGTGGGGTGTCCTCTTGAATTTAAACACCATTGAGGCCATGGATGGGCTGGGATTGTGCTGTTTTTTGTGGTTTTTGTCGTTTTTTGGGGGCTGCTGGTGTGGCCTTTTGCCCAGGGGTAGTGGTGCATGGACTGAGTGTGCCTGTAGTGTGGTCTCACTCTCTTTAATGTAAACATCCTGGATGGCATTGGATTGTGGTGATTTGTGGGTATTTTTCTGTTTTTTTGGGGTGTACTGTTTATGTGGACTGGCTTGGGGTGTAAGGGGCCATTTTGAAGAGAGGCAGTGTCTGAGGCCAGCACTTATTTTGCCTACTTTTCATCCATTATGCCCAGGGGTAGTGAGTGTTGCATGGGCCTAGTCTTTCTGAGGGGTGTCTTCTTGAATTTAAACACCATTGATGCCATGGATGGGCTGGGATTGTGCTGATTTTATTGTTTTTTGTCGTTTGTTTGGGGCTGCTGGTGGGGCCCTTTGCCCAGGGGTGGTGAGTGTTGCATGGGCCTAGTCTTTCTGTGGGGTGTCCTCTTGAATTTAAACACCATTGAGGCCATGGATGGGCTGGGATTGTGCTGTTTTTTGTGGTTTTTGTCGTTTTTGGGGGGCTGCTGGTGTGGCCTTTTGCCCAGGGGTAGTGGTGCATGGACTGAGTGTGCCTGTAGTTTGGTCTCACTCTCTTTAATGTAAACATCCTGGATGGCATTGGATTGTGGTGATTTGTGGGTGTTTTTCTGTTTTTTTGGGGTGTACTGTTGATGTGGACTGGCTTGGGGTGTAAGGGGCCATTTTGAAGAGAGGCAGTGTCTGAGGCCAGCACTTATTTTGCCTACTTTTCATCCATTATGCCCAGGGGTAGTGAGTGTTGCATGGGCCTAGTCTTTCTGAGGGGTGTCTTCTTGAATTTAAACACCATTGAGGCCATGGATGGGCTGGGATTGTGCTGATTTTATTGGTTTTTGTCGTTTTTTTGGGGCTGCTGGTGGGGCCCTTTGCCCAGGGGTGGTGAGTGTTGCATGGGCCTAGTCTTTCTGTGGGGTGTCCTCTTGAATTTAAACACCATTGAGGCCATGGATGGGCTGGGATTGTGCAGTTTTTTGTGGTTTTTGTCGTTTTTTTGGGGCTGCTGGTGTGGCCTTTTGCCCAGGGGTAGTGGTGCATGGACTGAGTGTGCCTGTAGTGTGGTCTCACTCTCTTTAATGTAAACATCCTGGATGGCATTGGATTGTGGTGATTTGTGGGTGTTTTTCTGTTTTTTTGGGGTGTACTGTTGATGTGGACTGGCTTGGGGTGTAAGGGGCCATTTTGAAGAGAGGCAGTGTCTGAGGCCTGCACTTATTTTGCCTACTTTTCATCCATTATGCCCAGGGGTAGTGAGTGTTGCATACTTGCATGGGCCTAGTCTTTCTGTGGGGTGTCTTCAATGTAAACATCATGGATGGCATGGGATTGTGCTGATTTTTCTGTGTTTTGTCGATTTTTTGGGGTGTATAACTGAACTGATGTTCCTCTGTCTTCCATTGCTTTTAGGTGCACAAGACTCAAGAGAACCACCAGTGCCAGGAAGAAGTCCTGCAGCGGTGTGTGTGTGTAGCATAACGTCACACGACGTCACGTCTGGACACAGACAACTCTGCAACTCGTGCAACTGCTGCCTGCTGTTCTGACCTGCTCTGAAGAAGATGGCCCCAAAAAAAGTTACCCGTAGCTCCTCTAGCAAGAAAGGTGCCAATAAGGAGCAGAAGAAGCAAGTTACCAAGGAGACTGGTGTGCCGGCCGCCCCTTTTTTTGGGAGTAAAAAAAAAAGTATGCCTGCAGCAGCAGCGGGATCTGCTGGGGACCAAGCTGGGAGCAGCACCCCCGCTCCATTGGGTTCAGTGCCACCACCACCACCACGCCAACTTAAGTCCAAGCCCTTGAATGCTGCAGAGGCAGCCAGTATAGTTGTTCAATCACCATCGACCAGTGATGTTGGCTCATCGCAAGAAAGCAGCAGCAATGTCCCTCAATCAACACAGGTTGTTGTAGCTCATCTGACGAGTGTTGAACAACCACAGCCGCAACAACTATCACATGTGCAGGTACAAGCCCAAGTACATGTGGAAGGACAGGCAGCGCAAGGAGATGCACAAGCAGAGGTGCATGGAGGGTCACAAGTGCCCACAATAGTTGTTCCTCCCGAAGTAGGGGCACATCAGGAAATCGACAATCAAGGCGAGGTATCATTTGAGGAAGACACTCCTCCTGATGATCATTCATTGTCTTCCACACCCCTAGCAAGGAAGAGATCAAGGGTGGTGTCTACATCTTCTTCAAGCACACCTCTTTCTGATGATATGGATCAAAATTGGGAACCAGCACCACTGCCGTCTGAGAGTGAGGCACACCATGATCTGACAAAGGTAGTTAAGCGTAAAAGGAAGCTCGTCCAAAGTCTCAGACTTATGGAGTGTGATGATGAGGCTCAACAAGAAGTGGCGGATACTGCTGCTGATGAAGACTCTGACAACGACGACCCAGTCATCATAAAGGTCACTGCAGCCCCAGCGGGCATGCAGCAAACAGACATTTTGACCCTATCCCGAAAAGCTGCTGAGCGTGATGATGATGATGTTGTCGACGAGGAGGCAGTGGAAACACCACCACAATCATTGGAGTTAAGTAGTACACCAACTCGTACCGCTTCCATATTTCTTTCTGGCAAGAAGAGACCTCCATCCACCTCGACCTTAATTAGTGGCGGTGAAAGTGCACAACGTACAAAAGTTGGGCAATCCAGATCCTCCACTTCATCTGGCATTAGCAGCATGACCACCACCACCAGTATCGCCGCCTCCTCCAGGCCCCACAGACACTTCAAGTCCCCAGTTTGGGACTTCTTTACTGTTTGCCAAAAAAGGGAAAAGTTCGCCATTTGTACCCTTTGTAAGCTTGCAGTTAGTCGTGGTAAGTCAGGTACCAACTATGGTACCGGAGGCCAGAGAGGTCATCTTGAGAGACAGCACACTGTCCAATGGTTTGCGCACCTAGATGCGATCAAGGAAGCCCGAATTGGAACTCAAGAAAACGTTGATGTTGCATCTGATGAAGACGAGGAGGAAGAAGACGTGTCAAACACTTCACTTACACCCAGTACCCCTGTCAGCAGCACACCCAATGTGAGGCACACTAAGAGTGTTGGAGCGAGTGAGACACCAACGCGCAAAAGTTCACCAGCGAGCAAAATTGGGTCAACGAAGTCATTATCATCCCGTAAATGCTTGGTCCAGGGCAACATTAGAACCATGTTTTCTTCAGACGCGCCATATGAACGCAACCACCCACTGACGCGTCTGTATAACACTAAGCTGGCTAAAATGCTAGCTGTGGACCTTCTCCCTTTTTCTTTTGTAGAAGTGGTAGGTTTTCTAGAATTAGTGGCAACGCTCTGCCCTAAATGGAAGGTTCCTAGCCGGTTCTATTTTGCCAGAGTTGCGGTTCCAGCACTACATGAAGATGTGCTGGAGGCGATTGGGGCAGCTTTGCAGAAGAGTGCTGTTCACACTATACATCTGACAACAGACATGTGGACCAGTGGCGCAGGCGCTGATTACATGTGCATCACTGCACACTGGGTCTCTTTTTCAGGTGTTTAAGCAAAGCTAAACGCAGGTGTTGACCCGGACCAAGTTTTTAAAGCTGCTCGGAAACATGCAACACTAGCCATGTTTGGCTTAGAGAAAAGTCACACAGCAGAAAACATTTTGGACGAGTTTAACAAAAAGGTCTTTCACTGGCTGTCCCCAAAAAAACGCCAGATTGGTTATGTTTCCACGGATAATGGCGCCAATGTAGTTAAGGCCATGTCGCTGGGTGCATATTTCAGAGTGCCGTGTTTGGCGCACTGTATCAACCTGGTAGTTCAAAAATTCTTGAGTGATACAGACAGTACAGCGTTCGAGGTAATGGCCACCTGCCGCAAAATGTGCAACCATTTCAGCCATTCTTTTAAGGCCCGGAAGCATCTGAGGAGCCTGCTACTTCAACGTCGAATGCCAGTGAAAGCACTCATCCAGGAGGTGGCAACACGTTGGAACTCAACCTTCTACATGCTTGAGCGTCTGTACGAGCAGTATACGGTACTCGATCACTATTTCTTAACAGAGGGTACAGCTCAGAAGGACCTGCGGATGGGTGCGGCGCAATGGGACATAGTTAAAAGCCTGACAGACATGCTTCGTCCTTTTGAGTTCTTCACGCGTGCAGTCAGCCAGGAGGACTGTAATTTGGGAAAAGCTATCCCATTGTTGTGCATGCTGGAGCACCAACTGAAGGCGGTGTCTTCTGAGTTTGAAAAAGATGGAAAAAAAAGACCCTTTTATTTTGTCGGAGAAATTATTAGAGCGCCTACGTGGTGATAAATGTCTTAAAAAGATCAAGTCAGAACACCATTACATTAGTGCTACTATTCTGGAACCACGCTACAAAAAGGCGCTGGCAGGCCAAGCATTCTTTCCTTTTGCTGATGAAGATGTTCAAAACTACAAACATTGGCTAGCCTGGTCAGCCAAGAGGTTTGAAAAAGAACGGCAGGATATTGAAGGAGAAGGCAGTACATCAGCATCAGCATCAGCAGGCCATCCCCAGTCAAAAAAATCCACTTCTGCACCTGTGGCTGTGGCACAAGTGACCTCTCAGCCGTTAAAGACACCGGCAACCGGATCATCTGCACCACACATAACAGTAACAGTGGCTGCTGTAGAGGATTGGCTAACTTTGCTTGGGTATGGTTCTCGAAAAAATGTCACAGGCACAGCAAAAAGTAAGCAAAGTGGAGGAACCGTTGATGACCTTGAGTCGATGGTGCAGGACTATCTGAATGACTCAACAGAGGTCTTTCTTAATGATGAGCCATTGCAGTATTGGCATGGGAAAAAAGAATTGTGGCCACAGCTCTCCAACCTGGCTATAAACTATTTGTCTTGCCCACTCGCAAGTGTGTCTTCTGAACGTGTTTTCAGTGCTGCTGGTGGCATTGTAACTCCCAAACGGAGCCGCCTCTCGCCCAAAAATGTGGAGCGGCTGACAATGATCAAGATGAATCAGCACCTCATACCACCAGATTACAAAGTACGAGAAAGCACGCCGCATGAAGACGAGGAGGACGGCAACGTAGATGAGGGGATTTGTTCTCTGTTCGGTGACACTGACCTCATCCTGCCTGAATTCGCAGAGTATGAGGACGAAGTCTTCCTCTTATTCCCTGACACTGAGCCCTGAAAATGAGACAATGAATCAATAACTTTCTTTTTCGTCCTTATTCACTTTTATTCCTGTGTGTCTGTCTTTCTTTGTTTTGCACAGTTAATTTAATTCAAACTTTAATCACCTAATCCCAAAAACAAACCCATCAGCAGAACTGTCTTCACTTGTTTGCTTATTGATTTGAAGGTGCCGCAGTCTACATTCCTCAGGTTCACAAGTTCAGAAGAACATGCTCCTCTATCCTCCTCCTCCAGACTCCGATTTCCCTCAAAGCAGAGGGCTGGATTACGCCCAATGAAGAAAGACTCAGCACTTGTGGGGGTGTTCTACTTCTTTGCGGGTGAGTTGACAGCTCTGGGCCCATTGCTGTGAAGCTCTAATAACGGATAAAAGTGTTTTGGACCAAATATGAGGCGGAAATTTCTTGCCGTTTTTGCTGACTTGCTTGCCTTTGAGGTCCTCTTTGGCGGGGTTCCGGGTGTTTGTGGGTGAGTTTTGGGGTCTGGGAGCACTGCTGCGACAGTCTAATCTTGATTGCATTTGCTTTTCAGGAAATCCGTGGTAGAAAACAGGAGTTATGATGATGACCTAGCTGCACAGCGCGTTTGGACCGAAGAGCGAGAGATATTGTAAGTATGAGATTTTGCTTTTTGGCCGTTTGGGGGTGTTGTCGCGTGCTTTTTTGCGGGTGGGTTGGCGGGTCTTGGGGCATTCCTGGGAAGGTCTAATACCGGATAGAAGTGTTCTGGACAAAATCCATAAGGAAAAGCCTTTTTTTTGCTATTTCTTCTGACATCTTGCTCAGTGTAGCGTTTTCGGGGGCCTGTTTGGGGGGCTTCCTGGTGTTTGTGGGTGGGTTGCGGGGTCTCTGTCGAAGCACTGCTGCGACAGTCTAATCTTGATTGCATTTGCTTTTCAGGAAATCCGTGGTGGAAAACAGGAGTTATGATGATGACCTAGCTGCACAGCGCGTTTGGACCGAAGAGCGAGAGATATTGTAAGTATGAGATTTTGCTTTTTGGCTGATTGGGGGTGTTGTCGGGTGCTTTTTTGCGGGTGGGTTGGCGGGTCTCTTGGGGCATTCCTGTGAAGGTCTAATACCGGATAGAAGTGTTTTGGACAAAATGCATAAGGAAAAGCCTTTTGGCACTTTTTGTAACTTAGGGTTCGTTAGGGTTAGCCCTAGCAGCAGGATTGCATGTGTTTCGGGGTGTTCTATTGCAACTGAGTTCTGGGGTCTTAGAGCACTCTTGGAGTGATGCTGGCTATGGATACTTTTGCTTGCTTGCAAGTGGTTTGAATACAATCCACGGTGGGTAAGGGTGTATTTGGGCCTACTTTTACTTTCAAAGTACGTTTTGTCACCATTTTTCTGCTAGGCCTCGTTTTGTGAGATCTGATTGGGGGTCTTCTACATTTTTGCGACTGGCTTTAGTAAGGGTCTTGGTGGGAGCATTGCTGGGAAGGTCTAATTTTGTTCTAAAACACAGTTTACAGTACACCTAGCTTGAGGGGAAAGATCCGCGAAATTAATTTGGCCATACTTATTTATCCTTAAAAAGGTGACTCAGACAGAGTACGCAATTTCAAAAATATTGTACTGTCTATTAGGAAAATCAAAGTGTGACTTTTTGCACCACACAGCGTACATACCTTATATTTATTTATCAGTGGTATTGTAATAGCACTTCCTGTTTTCCGTTCAATAATTACAGGCCGGGTTTCAGTCAACATCCGCCAGGCAGGCAGTGGACAGGGTATCTTCTGTCAGTGGTCACCAACATTGATGGACGAAGCGTCAGCTGGAATGGAGGAGTGCCGCTAATAAGAGGAATTGTTTGCTGCATGCAACTTACTTACCAAATTCAACAGGACAACTCCAACAACATACAGAATACAGATACAGTATCCATTGTTTTCTTCTATGAATGTGACTGCATCTGGTTAGCTTTAGTTTGTACCCAAAGATTTCTTTATCTTCAATTATTGTTTGTCCATGCTGTGCTTTTTTTTTCTTCTCTCAACAAAACCTACCCAAAAAGAAACCCCCATTCCCATCCATTTTCCAAACCCTAACCCTCTTCCCCCGGGCTGTGTGGTTTTGCTTGATGTCTGACTGAATGACATCAATAATTCCACACACTTGCTGGGGAGGATAAGGTCATAGCAACAGGCTGGTGAAGGAATACGAGGATATCTTCTAGACTTACTCAGCTTCAGTACTATTTCTTGTAGTAGTAGGAGCCAATGTCAAATAAATTCAACGCAAGTACTAGTTATACTTGCAATACTTTACCATTTGTTAGGCTACATTGTGGCACTGTTCTAGTGTACTGTCACCTGCTATATTCTCGATCGTACCGTAACCGTTGTAATGCTACAGTAAGGACAAACCAGGTTTCGTTTTCTTTTTTTCCATAGGCATGCAACTGCCACTGTGTCACACCACTAGTACCACCGCAATGAGGAAATTTCATCCGCCCAGGATTGCCAACCTTAATCCCCATTTCACGTGGAGCCAGCCCTGGGCCTAGCCCTAATTTCTAACACAAATTACAGGTAAGATAAGCGTTTGGTGGGAGGTAGTATAATGGAGTATTAGGACTAGACGAGAGATTGACGGTAGTACTACTAAAGTCCTATGACTCTTCAGGAAAACAAACTTACTGTTACACCCCCACCCACCAGACTGAAAAGCAGTAAAAAACAGGTATGGTCAGATAAAGTTTAAAAAAGTATATTTATGTAGCCCTAACAAAATAATCTCCCTCAAGACCCTCCCTAACCCCAACGATTGTCTTTGAAAAGTCCCAAAAAGAACCCAACTCCCAAATCCCACCCCCCAAAAGTCTCTAAAAAAAGGGCAAGGGACACTCCACTACTGGAGGGTGCTGGTGGATTTTGCGGCCAGGGCATCATACTCCTTGCGGAGGGTGGCAAGGTCGAAGCGGAGGCCCTCCACCAAGTTCTTGTACCTAAGGATCTCCTGCTCCAGGTAGGACATTCTGACTCCTAGGCGGTGCTGGCGTGCCTTGCAGCTCCTGTGGGTGGCAGCTGGTCTTTTTGCTGCTTGGCGGTGGCGGTTGGCTTTGTTAGCCCGGCTCCGTACCGCTGGAGCACTGCGCTGGCTGGCAGCCCGTGGGGTCACGGAGGAGGATGCAGCTGTCCCAGTCGAGGATGTTGTGGTTGCACCGGTCGACTGCGTGTCCTCCTCCTCCTCCAGGGCCACCAGCCGCCGATATTGGGCAACAGTGGCATCCAGCCTCCGTTGCCGGGCCATTCGAGCCTGCTCCCTCCGTGATGTCGATTTGGAAGGAGCAACTATATGAAGAAAGAAAGACATAGTCTGTAACCAATGCTCCTTAACATTAATAACACAAAGTGATTGAGCCGAAAGTTGTGTCACAGTACAAGTAGCAAATTGAAAGCACAGTACATAACTATTGAGGACAGTATCTATCTAACCTCCCACTTCTGCATCCTTGCTCTAACATTAGTGGTAGTTTAATGAACAAATTCTACGACCACTATGGACTTCCATTACAGTTGACTATGACAGTACACCAGTCTTATTCTTCTTCTTCTCTCTTGTTTAGGAAAATTGGTACGTTATCTTATGCAAGCCGGCAGAATGCCAGCGCAGTGAACTTGCACCCGAGAAAAACAGACGCACACCATGATGAGTGACACAGACTTGCGTTACTGTACCGGTCCAGTACATGCAGGTGGTGAAGCTATTATTTTTCTATTACGGGTGGCACTGAGAATACTCTGTTACAAGGGCTACTGCTTAATTAATTGACCTTTCACCCTACAGTGCAAATGAGTACTAGAAAAGGAAAATGAAGAAGTGAAATAATTAGATTATCTATCACTTCACATGGGACTTATTTGATGACATATGGGATGACTTTAGGTGCTTTGCTTATTATTGAGTGAAAAGTGATACACCCACACATGAATGACGTACTACTACTAAACTAAAGTTATTAAGAGAGGTACGGAGTGTCCACCGTGATAACCGGATATATGCTGTGCTTGCAGTTGCAATACAAACTACTGCTACTATTCATGGTAGTATTGGACAAATTTACAATTTCTTTTCCTTGCCTTCCCTACACTGGAACGGACGTGCGGGTGCGGTGTTACATGCTCTTCAAGGTAACACTTAGTTCATCCAGCGACCATCTACTCTCTCTAGATACACATGTGCTATCTAAGAGTCAGATAATACCATGCTCCAGGCATCCATCCATTCAAAGTATATGCACACATACAGTTTCTGTTTCACCCACCCAGGCTGTTGTCCTTCCACCCATCCTTGCTTCATCATTGACCCAGCCATGCACCATACCATATTCTTTCCTTCCCAGCCACCTCGGGGGCCAAGCAAACACAGATCATTCTTCTTGGCCAGCCATCATAAAATTTCTCATCCTTCCACACTTACTTACACCCTTATTTTGCTTTTCGTTCATCCCATCCATCAAGTTCATCTAAGATCTTATTGGGATTCTTCTCACCAAAAACTTCACAGCTAAGTCGAAGTACATTTCGAGGAGGCTACTACCTGGTTGATTTGTAATACACCCGTGCAGAAAGCACACTATGCAGTCTTCAATCTCAATAAGTAAGGAATATATAGCTTACCTCTTCCCGCCACCACCGTGCGAACCCTCACAGGAACGTCCGCCGACACTTCCACCGCATCCTCCCCAGAGTCCTCGTCCAACACCACCACCTCCGCGCTGGCCCCGCCACCAGATGTTACACCTACAAAGTACATTTAAGAATGTTAGAAATACACCACTCACTACTATATAATATTTGGTCTAGGAGGAATAAAGAAATTTAAAAAAAATGAAATACAATGTAATAATTTGTAACTGTATACTCTACAGTAAAAATGTCCCTTTTTCCAGGGAAGGCTGTTGTCTTGCTGCACTTTTTGGCACAACTGATGCTTTTTATTTTTAACACACAACACTTTTTCTCCTAACAGAAGCTTGACTTATAAGAACACGATCAGGGTCAAGCTCAAGTTCAAACCAGGTGAGAGCTCAGCTCGACCACAAGAAATGTGTCCAATTAATCGTTAGCACTAAGCACTTTTCCATTTTCAGTTAAACGTTTACTTTTATGGCAAAGGTGATTTTAATAAATGTGTTTAGTTTTAATAAAGCTTTTAAACTTAAATAGACTCTGTGGTTTTTGGTCCTCCAGACAAGAGTGGATGAGCTAAAGGTTTTGGAATTTTTGAAAGCATGAGTGCCTCTGACACTTCTTGACTGTGACTCCGTACTCTTGTCCTGCGTAGGATAATCTAATGATCATTGGGGATCAATCATCGGTGACTTAGGGAGCTAAATGACTCTGCCACACTATCTAGTCAGTAAGCAGATTGGGGGTTCTTCAAAGTCTGATATCACTGAGGTATGTGGAAAGAAAGTCTACCTGCGCCTATTATAATTGATAAACAATGCACTATTTAGTGTTCATAGTTCGGTTTGTCCAGATTTGTCCCTGCAACAGTAGTAGAATGGATTGTCCTCCTATCCAAACCAAAAGTAAAGTAGTATCTTATTCTTTCTTGGTGGTCATTCACCTTTTTATTGCTGGCAATTGTCAAAGCATAAACATTTAGAAGACTTGAAAAGACATTATGGACAATCCCAGAGGACTGCACTCAGTGCATAGAGCTATTGCTGACTAGAATGGGAGTCCAATGGAATTGCCAAATGTGCAATCTTAGTTAGCTACACAGACAGACTAATAAGAATAATCTAGTAATACCACAGGGAGTCATAGTCGAGGCAGGATAAGAATTTAGATCCAGTCTACAAGAAGATCAAAGACGATTTAGAAAAAATTGAATGAGGAACGCTAGGAAAAAATAGGTACTCTTTATTAAAAGTAAAACTTACTGGGGCAAGCAAAGGAGCCCTCGCCTGCCCGATCCTGGCCTGCATCCTCCTGAACAGCACCCTCCTCCTCCTCCTCCTGTGTCCTCTTGCCCTTGGGAGGAGCTGATGTACAACATGAAAGAAAGAAAGACCAGAAAACATGGATGAGATTTGTCAACCAAATGAAACATTTCAAAAAAACAATAACAAAATATTTTGGAGAAATAGCAAATAGATAGACAACTATTCCACGGGATATATTGACCTATCTCATGTGGTATACTACGTTATTCGTATTGCCTGATTTGCGGACCGTTGACTTTGAAAGTTCCTATGTAACTCAATAAACAGACTACTAAAAAGGTTTGCCTAGGCCTGGCAGGCAGCAGTCCGCAGCACGCGAAGTGACAGACAAAGTCCATCCTGCTTGCAGATCAGTGAATACTCAAACTATCAATCCACCGACCACCACCACTATTTCTTCTTATAGCCATGTGTCTAAAGGAAGGACTGGACTTCAGTCTGTTGGGGCTGATTTAGAAGTCCCTTGCGGCTCATTTTCCTCCATTGTTGCGTGACTTTTGTGACGCAGCGGCAGAACAAAAGAGTCGCCATGGTGCGGCGTATATATTTAAAAAAACGCATATGGGAGATGCATCACGTTGTAAAGCCCTGCGCCATCAGGGGGCGTTCCGGCGCAAGGGAGGGCGTTCCTGCGCAGGAACGAATCCTAAAAGTGGCTGAGGGAAATCTACAAGATGTCAATCAGTCACTTTTAGGACAATAATGCGTGACTCAAACCCTGCGCCTGCTTGAAGCCGACGTACGGCTTGATGCAGCATTGGGGAGATAGGGCACCCCAGAGCATTGCTGGAGCTGCGCCATCGTTGGCACGCAACTCCAGCAATGCGCCGCCTTTACGGCACAGATGCGTAAGGCTTCTGTGACGTTTTGGGCCAATGGGTGGTGGTGGCATGGTGCACAATTACTGCCGCATCCCTGCTACTTTGCAGGGATGCGCCGGTAATTGAAAATATGACCCTTAGTGTCTAGCATTACGCAGTTCTTATATTTACACTACACTCATACATAATTTCTCAGGCCAATGAAATGAACACAAAATACAAAACAAATAAGCATAGTAGCAAGCAAGGCTACTGAGAAGGAGAGCAGTGCACCTGAAATGCATAGAAGATTTTGAAATATAATTTACCTACAATGTAATCGGCAGCATTATTGCTCTTGGTAAAGAACAAAGATTTGCAAATAACAGAGCCGGATAAAACAGAGTAGTGATGAATAGCTACTACTACTCACCAAGCCCGGGGACCTCTACGCCGAGCGCGTCCAGCAAGTCCCGTTCCCGGTCCATGACATCCGTCCAGCGGTGGGTGGCCTGGTTATAGGTGCGCCGGACCCCAGAGAGCTTAAACATGGCCCGGCACACCTTCTCCCACCGCTTCCGGCGCTCCCGGATGCCATAGCTTGTTGCGATCTTGCCGCCTCCCAGGATGGTCTTGGGGAGGCGGCGCTGGACGTAGAAGATTAGTGCGCCCACCTCCTCCGCGCTAAAGATCTCTCGTGGCATCACTTGCTCCGCCCTCAAACGCCCGCACGGGAGCCGGGCACGGGGTGCGGGACCCTTCCCCTTCTCAGGGTGCTTCCCGGCTCCCTTTACCATGGTCTGGGCAGAAATAAAGTTAAATGATAAAGAAGAAATAGAATAGGGAAGAAGAAAAGAAAAGAGTTTAAAAAAGTAGTTTAAAATTAACTAAAAGTAGCAGAAAACACAAAAATATAGAGCTAGAAAAATAGAGGGATAGATAATAAGTAAAATAGAGCAAATAAACTTCAAACAAGCAAAGGATGGCAGAAAATCAGAGAGGATACAAAAAGCATGCCCAGAACCATAGCAATGAATGAGAAACAAGATGGCCGCGCCCATTCACGACCGCGTGGGTAAGTTCGCGCGAGATTTTCCTCGCGATCACGCGCGAAATTGTACTAGCGAGCAGCACACTTTGCGAGATTACACATAGCGGCCGGAAACGGAATTACGTCACGCAAACAAGATGGCCGCGCCCGTGTACGACCGCGTGGGTAAGTTCGCAAACGTATCACTACAAGCGCCTTGCGAACATGCAAAAAATTACGCGAACATACACGCCGCAAAAAAAACAAATAGTGTATTCGCACGCATTCGCGGCTTCCAAAATCGATCTCGCACGGATTCGCGCCCCGCAAATCGCGCGAAATTGCAGAAAAACGATTTTTGCTAAACTGAAAGCAATCACCAGGTGCAAAAGTTCAAACTTAACATTAGTAACCATTCACTCTAGTGCTCCCTGAGGGGCCCCTCCAGAGTTCAGTTGCCTATTTGCAACTATTCTATGACCCTGCTATGACCCAAACAGCAGGCTCATAGAATAGCTACAAGTAGACCATAAAGGTCCTGTGAAAAAAAATTGCACTGCAACAGAAAGCAAATTACAGATAAGGAAGGAAGCAGGTGCCAGCCAGACTGGAAGTTTCAAAATTACTGACACATTAATCACCCCCAAATTAATTCATGGCAGTTGAAGAAGGGCAGGTGTGCTTGCTTTCCCTCAACAGAAAGCACATTACAGATAAGGAAGGAAGCAGGTGCCAGCCAGACTGGAACTTTCAAAATTACTGACACATTAATCAACCCCAAATTAATTCATGGCAGTTGAAGCAGGGCAGGTGTGCTTGCTTTTTTTCACCCCCATAATCTACAGTGATAAACAAACCTAATGGGTGGCAGTGAGGATGTACCAGAGGGTGGCATGGGTGTACCAGAGGGTGGCAGTGGTGAAACAGAGGGTGCTGTGAACCTGTGATGATAAACCAGATGTAGAAACAACATAGTCGCGGCCGTTGCGAGCCGAAAAGTAAGTTCGCAATTGCGAAATGGTCCACAAATCCTCGCAAACGCGCGCCAACACAAAAAACGTAAAAATCCGCAAATCCGCGAGAGTTCGCGTATTTTTGCGGATTGCGAATCCGTAAATCCGCAAATTGACGTACGCGATATCCGCTAGATCCGCCCATGCTTAGTAGTCACTCCCCAGGCTGATTTCAACCCCCGGGTTCCCATACCTGGGGCCCAGCCAATAAAGGGTGGGTGCCCTGGAGCCCATCCAGGGCCCCCAGTGCATCCTTGTGTGTGCCAATAGGGGAGCCCCAATGCCACTGCGACCCCAACCAGCTCCCCTCCTCCAATGGGAGCTGGCATTGCTCCAGGCCTCAGGAAGCAGCTAAAAATGCTCACAGTACAGCGGTCATAGTGGGCAAGAGGTAAGGGATCAGGCCCTTGCACAAATGACCGTGGAGGGAAGAAGTGAGAGATAGGGGCTGGACACAGACAAGAGAGGGCAGGGACATGGGGCAGGAGTTTCACAACAGACCACACAGGGCAGTCAGGAAGAGCTGTTGCAACACAACAGTGGATCAAGGGGAGAAGGGAGTGGCAGCAAAATGAACCATGACGGACAGGAGGGAGGGGATTGGGGCATGAAACTCGAACACTGGAAGGCAGATGGCTGCTGCCTGTCCCTGCCCCCTCCTGATCATGCTGGGCATGTGGGAGGAGCAGTGGCAGCTCACCAGAAAACCCAAAGTAGGCGGGCAGTGGCAGGTCTATGGAACATCGTAGAAGCAGGGGCATGCACGCATATATCGGAGGGCAGGTGAAAGGAGGGTATGGGGCCCAATCCAAGCTCGGAGGCTACACAGGATGGCAATGATAGGAGCATAAACTCTGGCTGGGACATCAAGCTAACTGGAGAGCAATGGTAGGCCACATCAAGGTGATGTCTGCCCTTGTGGTGGAGATTTGTGCCTATGTTTGACAACTTACTAGTAGAAACTGTATGCTTCTAAATCCTGTAGTAGCAGGTTTTATCCCCAGTTTTGCTGGGTGGGGACTACACTTAGTTGTAATTTTATACCTGAAAATGCTGTATAGCAAAAAGGTGTACAGTTACTATTAGGTACACTAGTAAGTTTACATCTGAGTAAATCTACACATGTACATTTACATTTGTGAATAAGCTTATGTATCCGGTAGCCTCATGTCCGAATCCTGAAAATAACTGATAAATTCCCTTACTGCTTCTCTCACTTTCATTGTCAATAAACAAACAAATGTTCCCACAAAGTGGGGAATATTGTTATCCAAATGAGTGTAGACGAGTATCCAGCAATGCTGAAACAAATAGCTTCACAGGCCAGGCGGGTGGTAAACATACATGGTGGTGAATAAGAAGTAGGCGCAGATCTGAGCCCTGTGGTCAGGACTTTAGCCCCCTTTACTCTAACAGTGCTAGTATTGGGACAATTGCTCTGGCTTCTGAAATAACAGATATTCTTCACCATGCTTTTCACCTGGACACTAAACATGCATTATGTTGTAGTAACTAATGCCTATGATCTGTTCATGGGCTTCTCTGGAAAGTTTTTATACTGCTTGTCACCCAGTGTGACAGATTATGTATTAACACAGAATCAGGGTGTTTAAGAGCACATGGAGGAGAGTAAGGGTTTTAGCAAATAAACAAAAGATATTAAGCTAATTGGTATGGATAATCAGTAGTGTTTAGTGCATTGTCATGAATCCTGAGAAACATAAGGCAAGGTCACTGTTAGAAATGGGGGTCTCTAGTTGCCAATAGTTTGCACTTTTGTCCAAATAGGGACCCTACCTCCTAGTCAGGGTAAGGGGGATACACTTCTAAAATAACTCAGATCACCCCCTTGGTAGGGTATCACGAGCGGACAGGCTTATCACAGAGGCAGCGTGTAAGGCATTTGTGCACACATACAGTAATACTGTGAAAACACTACAAATGGACACCACACCAGTTTAGAAAAATAAGCCATATTTATCTAATCCAAACAAGACGAAAACGTCAAAAATCCACAATACAGTAATAAAATAATGACTATCAAAAGGTAGAAACAGTTCTGCTCAGAGCAAATTTCAGATGCGACACTTTCACAAAATACCCTGGATGCGTCAAAATCTAAAGCAAAAACAGCTGCCGGGAAGGTGATGCGTTGGTTCTTATGTGGTGGTGCGTCAGTTCAATACTCCACGGGTGGTGATGCGTTGTTTTTTTCTGCCACACAGGGGAGGTGATCTGTCGGTTTCTTACTGTGCTGGGAGGTGATGCGTCGGTTTCTTATTGTGGCTCCAGCGTCCTTGTAGACTTGGCACCCCAATGCGATGCATGAGGATCCGGGATGCGTTGGTTCTCGATGAGGCAGCGGCAATGGCACTTGCGTTGAATTCTTCAGCCACGGTCCCACAATGCGTTGGTTCTTGCAGCCGCACAGCAGGGCCTGCGTCAAAATCAGTGCGGTAATCTCAACCTTCGTAGATCGTGCACTCGATGCGTTGTGCAGCGATTTCCTGAGCCACGGGCAGGCGCTGCGTCTGTTTCTTCAGTGATTTGTTGAAAACAGGTACGGATGCTTTGCGCTACTCCTCGTTGCGTTACTTTTCAAGCTAACAACAACCAGAATAACCTCCAGAGGCCCAGCTACAGGCACCTCTTGGTAGGTCAAATGTCTCAGCCAGGGGGCTATGTGGAACTGGGGGTGAAGTCTTTGTATCCCTGAGACTTCAAAACAGGAGGCAAGTTCTACTTCAAGCCCTTGGAGATCTTCCTGACACAGGGGACACAGCACACAGCAACGTTCTTGTCCTTTCCTTGGCAGAAACAGCCACTGTAGGCTAATCCCAGACAGCACACAGCAAAGGAACAGTACTTCTCCTCAGTTTCTCCAGCTCTTCTCCTTGGCAAAAGCACCTCTTGAATTCCAGAAATGATCTCAAATTCTGGGCTCTCGGACCCTCTTTTTATAATACCAAATCCCAATGTTCTCTGTGGCAGAGAAGCTCTTAACTCAGCCAAAGCAAGTTCTCTCCTCTCTGGTGCAGCTTCCTGGCAGGAGGTGGAGACAGCATTGTCCTTGGCAGATCAGGCCCACTCAGGTGTGAAAGAAATCTCCTACTACTACTCTGAATGCAGTCCATGTCTATTCAGCCCAGACCTGATTCACTGTGGAAAGGCAGGACACACCTCAACCCCCAAGTGGATGTCTGTACAGAATGCACATCCCCAGCTCCTGTCACCCCAAAGCTAGATGGTCAATACACAACCTAGCAGAGGCACACTGGATGGTTAGGCAAGAAAATGCCTACTTTCTAAAAGTGGTATTTTCAAACCCAGAATGTAAATATAACCCTCACTAAAAGATGCATCTTAACATGCTGAGTTCAGGCATATCAAATTGTATTTCCCTATCTTGTTCCCATGGGCAGTAATGTTCATAAGATGTAATGAGCAAACTCCCCATTCTATCCTATTGGACAGATAGCCTCACAATAGTGAAAAACAAAATTGGCAGTATTTCACTATCAGGACATGTCACACACACTAGAGCATGTCTTACCTTTAACATACACTGCACCCTGCCCCCAGGGGTACCTCGGGCTTAACTTAGGGATGATTTAAATGTAAGAAAAGGGAAGGTTAGGGCATGGTAAGTGGGTGCACTTGCCAAGTCGACATGGCAGTACCAAACTGCGCACAGACACCGCAGCGGCAGTTATATTTACACGCTTATGTGGGTGGCCCAATCAATGCTGCAGGCCCACTTGCAACATTTGATTTACAGGCCATGGACACACACAGTGCACTAGGGAATGACTAGTAAATCAAATATGCCAATCATGGAATCACCAATCTATAGCAACAATTTACAGGGTGCACTTGCACTTCTGCACTTAACAGCAGTGGCAAAGTGCCCAAAGCATGTAGACCAGAAAAAACTAAGGGGCATATTATCAAGGCAGGCGAAATTAAATTATCGCCGCTTTTGCGGCCGTTTTTGGCCGCAAAGCGGCGATAATTTCATCGCCCTATTAGCAAGCTGTCGCTAGCATCAGTTAGCGACAGCTTTTAGGTGATAGTGACTGGTTTGGGGCCCGCTTTGCATGTCAGCGATATTTATCGCTAATGACATGCAAGGTGGGCGAACCCAACCAGTTAGCAACTGAAAGCCGTCGCAAACGTCGCTATCGCCTATTAGCAAGGCAGGCGTAGCGAATTTTTTTTTTGCTCTAAGCGCGAATATCGCTGAAAACTAACGCCTGCTCAGGCCAGTTCTTAACCTGTGTATCCAATGGGAGGTGGATATTCAGGTTAAGACCCTATTGGTGATGATGTGTGAATATCTCTGGTTTTCCAGAGATATTCACACATTTCGCCGCTATCGCCGGATATTTTATCGCATTGGAGATAAACATTGTTAATAGCCTGTTATCTCTGCGATAAAATCCAGCGATGCTTGGCGATAAAAAAAATTTTGCTAAGCTTCTTTAGCGATAAATATCGCTAGTTGTTAATAACATGCCTCTAAGTCCAATACACAACAACAACACAACAACACAAGAGGCAAAGGCAAAAATACAGAGGAAACCCACACCAAGGAAGCCAGGTCTAACAGCCCCCAACAGTGTTCTTTGCACCCTAATGCAAAAAGAAATTCTTGCTTTAGGTGTACCTTCAATGGCCACTCCACACACACCTTTAAGTGTAAACAGCTATCACACAAGAGGTGAGAGTATAGGTGGTAGAAGGTGCTAGGAGGCAGTTGGGGGTATTCACCCATCAGTCACATATGAGGCGGGAGAAGAGGCTGAAAAATGAGCTTGTGAATTCACCCTGCACATCGGCCTGTGCCAACACCACAACCATATAAGAAGAAAAGGTAGAAAACAAAAATGAGAAAGCATATAAATGCTGCTAATGTACAGAATAGTGTTTAAATAAGTCAAAAAAATATAAATATCTACAAAAATAAAAAAACTAAAATAAAGTTTTAAAATAAAATTACCAAAACTTATTACCAAACAACACTAAATTAGATGAGCAAGCTGCAAGGACATTACTTCAAAGATAACAATACAGTCTCTTTTTAGGGAACAATAAAATAGCACATTGAAAACAAAGAAGCCCCAAGTCTTCCACAGGTATTTTGTTTTAAATCGTTGGCTTAAACAGTGTTTTTTTTAAATTTCATAGCAAAATTTATATTTGCAATATGAGTGTATGTCTTGATTATGGTGCTAATCCCAGATGAAATTGTTTCATAACCAGATCTGCATTTTAGGCATTCAATAATATTTTTAAAACCTAGAATATGGTAAGAGAGCAGATGATGTGGAGAAAAATATATGTATTTTCCTGTTTATGAGTGTCTATGTGTATTTATATGTGTGTGAGCGCACATTCACTGTGGCCAAGTAGGAGGTGTGTGTTAATTTGTACTGTTAGTAATATTTGTGTGCCTGTGTTGTACTCATTGTTTCTAACATAAATCTCTATTGATAGTATTTCTCATCAATCCTGCCTGACGGCCCCCTTTTTATTCCTATTTAATGAGGTTTTTTTATAATGCTGTCTGATATAACTCACAGTTGGCCACAATCTTGTTCTCAATGTAAGGTATTTTTTGTTTCTATGCCATTGCCAAATATTGTGTTAAAGTTTTGTTCCTTGAGTTTACTTTGAGTTATGTTGTGTGAACGCCAAAACAACATTTTACCTGTGGGGACTGTTGTAACATTGGTGGTGCCCCTGCTCACTCTGGGGCACCACAAAATGGAATATGCTAATCTTTGGTCCCAATAGAGGACCTACCTCTAGCACAGTTGATCTGGTATGCCGCATTGCATTTGCCAGGCAGTGGGGTTAGAGAAAAGGCCTTTTTTTAACCAATGCCCTGTCCCTCCTAAGGTACACCTGAGTGTGGCCCATTCATCAGGCCCAGTGGGTGCCCAAGCCTTTCTGACCCTTGGTGGCTGTCAGCACAACAGACACTGTCATGTGACAGCCTAGGATCCAGCAGTTTTTACATAGGAATGTGTTTTACTGCCGTAATTCTCTCTAGTAAATTACTTGTAATTCAAATTACTCGTTATTATGTGAGAATCGTAATCCAGCATTTACTGTTTTAAATGGGTTAGAGCTCGTGTTTTGCAGAAAGTAGCACTAAATGCAAGAGAACACCAACAGCAGTATCTAACAGCCTCCCACTCTCTCTTATTTCTGGTGCTCCTACTGTAGGCCATGACAAATGGTGAACAATCAATAAAAATGGCTTTAAATTTGGTTTTTATTGGGTCCCATTTGCTGTACTTCTAAGACAGAGGTCAGATATCAGGCTAAGGCTTCTGACTGATTGTTGCTTACTCTTTTACGATAGATATTGTTGTTTACCCTTCTTTCTCTTACTGCAGAGTAAGAGGATTTAGTAAAGTGAGCTATGTGACAATCTTGCTGAGATACAGCAGATGTGTGAAGGAAAGGCCGTATGATCTTATTTTTTTCTATTGCATAACAACATTTAAATACCTGTAAATGGTTGTGTACCTCGATGCGGCCTCTAGTCCACGAAAATGCCTTAATGAGTCAGTCGAAATGTATACGTGCTGTTTTGATGCCAATTGGGGGTGGGGGGGGGTGTTAAATGTCTGTACAATATAAAACTGAAAAATAAAGGTTTTGTTAATTTTGAAATGTGATATATTTTTTAAAGGATCTAAGCAATCAATAGACTTTACTTGGTGATGAGCAAGTGGCAAAAATTTGCTGAAGGCTAATTTCTACACATTATCTTATGTGTGCTATATAGTTTTATCAGCAAAACTGTATGTCTGTGCAAATTTAGTGGCCATTTCAATGGAAATTGTGCTGTCTATAATTAACAGTGGACCATGATGCCATGTACATTTGTGACAATGTACTCCGAAATGCACCACTGGCTACATACCGCACATGCCCTTACCACTCTCTTGCTGAATGGGTGTGGCTCATTTGCAATGCTTTTTCTTTGTGTGACACTTGGAATTTTCACAATCCCTATGACTTCAATGATATAAAATTGATGGCTGCACCTCTACTCTGAAAATTGGGCCACCACCACTTGCCCCTTCTGCAGGATTTTTTGTCAAAAAATACTTTTATTTACTCAACTGTAGTAATTGCATAATTTTGGAAATTTCACAAGAGTAATGCGTAATTACTGATATTACTCCAGTGTAACAAACATTTTTCCTGGGGTTTCTCTTATACCACACCATGATACTCAGGTCCTTTGTGCACGGTACTGCCATGATCCAAAACACATGGGCATGGGGACCGAGAGGCAGCTCACCACAATGCTCCCAGGGCTCTGGCCCTCACTGGGATTGGTACATGCAGTGAACATGGATGGTTTAGGAATGAGTGGGGTGGCATCCATATTTTTTGCTTTTATCAGAGCTGGTTGCTCACGAACAATTTGTGATAGGAGTGCATGACAGCGCTCATATTGTTTTGTGGTGGTCCCTGCAGTGACAGGGAACCCCAGAGACAATTTTAAAAAAAGGTAAAGGTGGGAGCTATGTTTGTAATTCTTTTTTTAAGTCCCACCACAAGACTCACCATTTAGCCTGTACTCAGGTTTCAAGATAGCATTCCAAAATATTTCTCAGCACGAATCCAGTCAACCCCCATTGTGTGAAACCTTAAAGATGTGATGAACACGATTGACTTGTGAGTTTTAACAGTCATGTAGAATAGTGTTTACCATTTAAAACCTACACAGGACCTTTTCTGTCTCAAATACTGCCAAACAAATGTACACCAAATCAAAAAAGGCATGCTTTTTGAGTAAAGTTCTATGTACCTGGAAACTTTGGTATTAATCCATTTATCAGTTAATGTTGTAGCTTTGGAAACATTTCATTTGGGAGCTAAAATGTGAAATGAATGATACACGTTTTCACCCTGCTTTTATATGTGGATGGATTGTCATGAACGTTGGCATTCTGAAACTCAGCTGACTAAAGTAGATTGCGAAGTTTCATACACATTCCCTCTACTGGTTCAAAAGGTTAAGACAAATCATAGCATGTCCTTCAATGGGAAAACCATCTAACACATACCTATGTTTTATATACAGAGATATTAACTAAAAAAAAGTGACATTATAGGTAGGTTTTGCAATGCAATAAGAACTTACATTTAAAAACCTAAAAACCACTGAAATGTCCCAGTTATAGTTAGTGAACTAACTTTAACTCACTGCTTATGACCAATGTTATATTTGTTTACTTTTTTATGTAACATCACTGTTTTTATTTCTTATATTTTTTAACAACTCCTTGTGTTTCTTTTTTAGATGGTCTTTCACAGCTTTGGCAACATTTATTTTGTTGATTCTTCAAAAGCCACATTTTTAAACAATGTGCAAAATATGTTAAAGAAATGATGCATATTGTCATCATCCTCATGTGCTGCTGGTGTTGTACTTCTGGGGGTGTAGTTTATTTGGGCTCCACTAATTATTGTGTTGTTTTACACTCTACTTGAGCTATGTGGTTGGGATGCATAACTCGCAGGTGCTTCCAAATTATGCTTAAACACTTGGCCTACTGGCTAGCCATACGTTTATGCAGCGCCTGGTGTACAAGGTGCTTGTAACTTGATGTGCATTTCTATTGCCCAGCAGGTAACACAAAGAACTGCACACTACTGATTCTTTTTGGTCCTAGATGCTTATGCTGCTGCAGACATCGAAGGCAGCACAATGTGTTTTTTGTTGCAATGAGCCAGCTGAGGAAGGGTTAATCCATTATGTGGTTGGTGACAACTGGAGTTTTCTCAGATGCCATGATACACTCTGATTGTCTTCACCGCACTGTGGCTCTGTAAAATACTAATAACTTAATGGTGTTCTGAAAATTTGTTTGGGATTTTTCTAAAGGCTGCCAGCTTATTTTTTGAGTAACGTTTCCCTTAGTTGCCAACAAGATGGCTGTTTTTATTTTTATTATATTTTTGTGTCTCCTCTGTACTGCAGTACTACCACCAGAGGCATACAGTTATGCATATATACGGCTGTGTCACTCCTATGAGGCTCTTATGTCCTCTTCCAGTTACAGTAGTATGAAATGGTCATTTTCTTTTATGGGTAAGGCTAGGGGTTTCCTGACGAATTGAAATTACTAAAATATATGCACATTTCGGTTTTGCAATAGTAGAGCACCTGAATATGGCATGGTAGTACTTTTTATTCACTTCAAACTCCACAACCTCGTGACCACGTGACCATTTACCATTACAAGTTCTTATATCTCAAAAGGATGTGAACCCTTTATATGTGGATATAGAGTAGATCTCAACTGAGTGTTGTACAAATATTTCTATAGGGGGAACAGACTGATTCAGCTTGTGACATAAATGTGGCTGCACACTAAGCTGGCTGCAAGAAGTATTTGTTATCTGATTTGGAGCCATGTTTTGATGTCCTATTTTATGTTGAATCCTATTACAATTGAAATATTATAGAATAAATGAAAACATGTTTTCAAAATAGAAAAAGATTTTTGTAAAGGAAAGTTGTCTGTCAAGTCTGAGTCTAAATGTTAAAGTTTGTTAGTATTTCTAAAGAGGAAATGTAATATTCATTAGCACAGTGTCAAGCAGCATACATACATAGGGTATCATTAGGATAGCGGGTGGAAAATGCATGTTGTGCACCGCGCGGTGCCTGCCATGTTGTGCATACACATGTAGGGGGGTACCTATGGTACCCCCCATGTGCCCCCCAACATCCTGGGGGCCCGCAATTGGCCCCCAACCTAGAAAACCGCATGCCTTTCCATGCGGCAACGCCACCACGGAAAAGCTCCCTCCCGCCTGCATCCAGATATGGATGGCGGTGTCTAGCAGACACCACCACCATATGAAACCCTTTTCCGCCCGGTCGACTTGTCGACCAGGCGGAATTGTGGTGGAAGGTCTTCCCGTCCGCCGTGCTCCCCCCGCCGTACTAAAATTGCGGAGGGAAATGGGTGGTGGGCAGGCTAAGCTGTAGGGCCCCAAAGTGTTTTGTCAAAGTCAAAAAGAAAGAAAATAATATATCTGCAAGCTATAGAGTCCTTTTCTCTCCTCCAGCACTGGCAGATGTTTCACTGCCATGCACTGATGCAAAGACCCTTGCGCCATATTACAAGAGTATGTGTGTTGTGTTAGGCATATGTGTGGGAACCATTCTAGTGTGGTAAATACATTTATTTACTCTGTCGGAATTTCTATAGATACCAAAGGGCAACGCATAAATGAGGAGCAGAGTCTGTGGTGTTCGAGTCAAAGGGCTTTATTCCAGAACTCGAGTTAAGGGAGAGTTCCTTCACCAAGCGGGTTCAGAAGTGGTCTGCTTTACTTAAAACATGACAGCACTTATATACATTACTTTCACAATCAAAGGAAGGAGTTTCCCAAGCATAATTTAATTATCCGTGATACAATCATACAGAAGTCATAGCAGGCTTGGTTTCGTTTGAAGGATAACTTGAATCACATTTGTTAGACATAGACGAACATATGGCACCAGGGTGATTGGGGCGACAAGTTACAGAGTTACTAGTATCTGGGGACAGAGAACTGAGGCATTGTCACAGGGTCACTTTATCTGAAAGGTAAAGAGAACGAGGCATTGTGTGCTTCTTATTTCAACACAAGGGCGGTGATGTTCCACAATGGTATATGTGTGCAGCTGGAGGGAAGAAGAATAGGCCGTGTGTAACTATATTCTTCGTGTCTGTCTCGTGTATTTTTATTAATGGACAGGACAAAACCTGCAAGATGCATGATGGCTGTGCCAGTACAAAGAAAAGACAGGCAAGGGAGGGGGGGGTGAAAAAACACCGAAAGAGGGTATTCACGTTTTATTAGCAGGTTTGCCTGGTTTGTAATGTGGCAAATAGGGTGCACAATGGGACACCAGAAAAAGGCTTTTAAGTAAACTTTCGGTATTCCCTCCTTGTCCCATAGTAAACCCTATTGCAGAAATTCTTAGTCAATTTCTATGTTCATTAAGTTGTACACTTGTCCTTGTAACATGATCATTTCATTTTTCTTTCCTCTGTTTTGTGGACGAGTATTACATGTAGTGGCACACAGCCCACAAAGGGCAGGACCACACTGGATACAGAGGCAACAAGTGAAGATAGTGGCCAAGATGAGGCCTAGGACAGTTAGTACCTTCCATCCCCAGGTAGACGGGAGGCCCCATAACCAGCCGGTCAGGGACCATATTCAATTTATCGGATAGTACATGAAGGCGAGAAATAGCAGAGCAAACTGATGGTGCGTTATCTGGAATAAATACACAGCAGCTGGACCCTATTACCTTACACACACCACCACGGTCGGCTAACAAGATGTCTAAAACTATACGATGTTGCAGGGTTATGAGTCTGTCTGAAGCTACTTCAGCTGTAATGTTACTTAAGGCGCCAGTTGTTTCGTCTATGGCTGCCTGAACTACACGAGTTGATTGTCTGATGTGGCGACTATTGGCCATGGGTCCCCAGAAAGGGAGGAGACCTTTGAAAAAAAAAACTTCTTGTCCTGCTGTATCTTCTGCATCTATGACCCCCCTTCGTTGTCTTCTAACTTGGGTCAGGGGGTCAATCAGATGGTAATCGGCAGGGGCTGTGTAAGTTGGTGGTAAAAGGATTGCGATGTAGCATTTTCCAGACCAGCCTTGAGGCAACCAAGTGCGGGCATGGGGACCACAGATGAAATAGGTGTTTGGAGCAGTTACTATGGTCGGAAAATCAGGACCGGGCAGTGTATATGTTCTGTCACACTCGCTGTTTCCCATCATTTCCCCTTTTCTTTTTCCTCTTATACAAAACAGACCATGATGTGGTACCGCCCAACCTCCTTGATCTGTCTGTCTTTGTTTGACGGAAAACGTTTCCCTGAAGGAAGTAATATCATGGAACAGAGAGTAGCTGATATTTTCGTGATCATCTGCCTTCTCCCAGGTCGCAGTAAGATCCACCATTTTAGAAACAGCCCTTGCTATTTTAGTCTTTACTTTGTTCCAGTTACTCTCATTTTTTAATTTTGTCTGGGGGATGTTTCTGACTGAAGCAGAAAATATCATAGATAAGGCATAGGCAGACCCTGAATAACTGAACGGGAGGGGGAAGAAAGGCATTCCTCTATGTACGGAATGTGGCATCAAGCCACAAACCCAACAGTTTGTCTTGTTGACAATTAGTTGGTATTGATGGAGAGTGGAAATGAATGTATTATTTATCAATTCCTTTCTTCTGTCCTCGATGTGTGGGGAAAGATCAACATGGGAATGCATAATTACATTCTTTACAAGCGAGGAAGAGGGCGAGGGGAAAACTGTATATAAGATCCAACCCAGAGAGACCAAAAAACAGCAAATAAGTAACATTATTAATAAAAAAATCGAGAACCTGCTATGCAGTCATTTCACATAATTAGACCTTTTCAATTTGTGCATCACGCCATTATTCCTCATATTGTCTATTAATCAATGTCCAATGTATCTGTACACGAGACCAAACGCTTCCCAGCAGCCGCTTCACCAAGAGCTTGTTCTTGGACTTAATTAGCCACCGGTTCGTTATGATCAGGTGTAATGTCCTTATTCTATTTCTGGTGGGATCGCAGCCGCGATCTGTATTCCTGCAGAGGAGTGAGTTCTGGGAGTGGTGAAATGTTATCTATATTTGTGGTGTTTATAGCCGCTGGATGGGGCACATTGTCTGTTTGTATAGGTCCAAAAAACGTCTTGCTGTGGCTGGCGTGGAGCCACCCTTTTCTGCCTTCCACTTTGACTGCCGTACTTGTTGCCAAAAGAACCAGTTTAGGGGACATCCACCTTTTCTCCAGGGGGCTGGTACGATCGAAGTTCTGTACGAGTATCCAATCACCAGGCCTGATGGTATGTTCCTCAGGTGTGGTGTGATCTGGAAAATCTGCCGCAACCTGTGAACGACAAGAGTGGAGTGCAGACATCGAGGAGGCCAAGTAATCTGTCAACATGTTAGAGTCAATATCAGTTAGTTTCCTAGGAGAAGGGACACCCCAAATGTTAGGAGGCCTACCGAATGTTACTTCAAAAGCGACAGTCCCTTCCGGGAATGTGCTACCATCCGCATGTAAAAGAGAGTGACAGGGAGAGCTGTGATCCAGTCTATCCCTTTGTCTGCGCATATTTTGGCTAGCTTTGTTTTCAATGTTTGGTTATGTCTCTCTACTAGGCCAGCTGTTTGAGGGTGTCGGACACAGTGAAATCTCTAGGAATACCCCAGTAGAAGAGAAACAGCCTCCATTAGTTTAGAAGAGAAAGGCTGCCCATTTTCTGAATAGATAACCCTTGGTAACCCATACCGGGGGAAAAATTCTCTCACTAATTCTTTAGCTGTTGTCTGGGCACCATAGTCCGGGACGGGGTATGCTTCAGTCCATCGTGTCAGTGTACATACTACTACCAGTACATACTTGAATCCTCTACATCTGCCCATTTGGATATAATTCATTTGGAGAACTTTGAAAGGGTGGTCAGGAGGCTGGAACCCACCCCGTTCTACTGGTATTCCTTTACCGGGATTGAATTGGCAACATATCATGCAAGTTTTTACCTTTTGTTTGGCTGCAGCCCTTAGATGTTTGTTAAACCAGATGTTCCGTAGGCTGTCTAGCATACCTTTTTCGCCGAGGTGGGCGGGGCTATGGACTGTGTCAATTATTACTTGTACCATTGAGTCAGGGAGAAACCATACTGTTTGGTATTTGGTCATCCAACCCTGATCAGTCTGGACCCCTCCTTGTTCAGTCCATTTCTTTATTTCGTCTGCGGTGGCATGTGTCTGTATGTCTTGTACATCTTTCGAGGGATCCCTTACTACCATAGTGACAGTCTGTGTTGGTACCTGAGAATCTGTTGTGTTAACTGGAGCCTGAGCTGTCTGTTTGGCAGTCCGGTCTGCCAAGTCATTTCCTTTGGATATGGTGTCTGTAGCTTTGGTGTGTGCTTTACACTTCAGGATAGCTATGGCTGTAGGTAGATGTATGGCATCTAGTAGAGTCTGAATCAGGGGGCCATGTTGTATCTTGGCCCCATGTGAGGTAAGGAAACCTATTTCCCTCCATAACACCTCAAAATTGTGAACTACACCAAAAGCATATTGGGAGTCAGTGTAGATGTTAACCTTCAGCTGTTTTGCCCATTTGCAGGCTTGCGTCAAAGCGATGAGCTCTGCTGCTTGGGCTGACAGGGTGTCTATTCTTCGTGTCTCTATATTCTTACAGTCCGTAGTTACTGCATGAGCTGCCACTAACTCTCCAGTGTTTGTTCTCATGCATGATCCATCTACATAAAGCGTTACATCGGGATCTGGGAGTGCAACATCTGTTAGGTCTTGTCTTGGCTTTGTTACTACGTCGATCATCTCCACACATTCATGTTGTGTTGTGTCATCTGAGCTTGGGGGCAAAAGGGTAGCGGGATTCAATATGTTGCATCGCCTTATCTCTATGTGTGGCTGAAATAGCGTTAGTTCGTATCCTGTCAGTCTTGCTATAGTCAGGTGTTGTGTCTGTGTTCTGTTCAGAAGGACTTCCACGGCATGTGGCACTTGCACTATCAGGGGATGTCCTAGCACTATTGAATCGCTTTGTCTTATGGCCAAGGCTGTAGCCGCAACAGATTTCAGGCATGCAGGCAAGGCTTGTGCTACGGGGTCTAATGTACTGGAAAAATAAGCACATGGCCTGTTTCTTCCTGCTTGGTCTTGTGTGAGAACGGATAGTGCTGTTCCGTCACGTTCTGTCACGAACAGGGTAAAATGCTTGCTGTAATTAGGAGTGGCTAAAACTGGTGCTTGACATAGAGCTAGTTTTAGGGCTTCAAATGCTTGGGAATGTTCTAACGTCCAAGGTAGAGCAGTAGGAGTGGCTGCCTCCAATGTAGTTAACTGTATGAGTGGCTTAACTATGTGGGCATACTGAGGGATCCACTGTCTACAATATGAAGTGAGGCCAGTGAATGCACGCACTTCTTTTTGTGTTTTTGGTTGTGAAATTTTTGAAATTAATTGGATTCGTTCTTGTGTCAGTTGTCTACCCTCCTTTGACAGCAAGTGCCCTAAGTAAGCCACTTGCTGTGCACAGAACTGTAATTTTGAGGGGGACACCTTGTGACCTTTGTCTGTCAGAAATTGTAGAACTGTGAGGGATGCCTTTTCACAATCTTGTTCTGTCCTTGCTGTGATGAGAATGTCATCTACATACTGTATTAATGCCGTGTTGGTAGGCATACTAATACTGTCAAGTTGTCTCTTTAGTGCTTGGCTGTAAATGCTTGGACTTTCCGTATAGCCTTGGGGAGCTCTAGTGAACCTGAAACTTCGTCCTTTTGAACTGAATCCGAAAAGATATTGACTGTCGGGATGTATAGGAATGCTGAAGAATGCATTTTTCAAGTCTATGACTGAAAAATGCAGCTTCAGGGTCAATGGCAGTCAATAGCGAATTCAATGGCTTCTGTCTGTGAGGGCCTCACCTTTCTTTTCCATAATTCTTCCTTCACTCTCATGATACATTCCATGTCCGATGTACATGTGGCAGGCCACCTATACATTGTTTCTAAATTCTTTGCATAGTCTACCCAGAGGTCTAAAAACAATATGGCCCCCAGTCCATGTTTGTTGTACATGAAATGTCCGGACGTGTCTCTAGGCGGGACTTTAACCGGTTCCTCTAGTATTCTCTTTTTGGTGCTTATCTTACATAATTTTGAAAACAGAGGCATGTTTTAAACTTGATCAATTATTTTTAAACTCGAAACATACCCAAAATATCTTATACACTAAAATACAGTGCAACCATACCTGTCCAACGAATGAGACTCGTCTTTACCGTGTTCCCAAATGGAACCCGTCTTTATACATTCCTAGTTGTACTCACCGAGAAGCAAAACTTGAAGACCTGGTCATCGGACTCTTGACGCTTGCGCAGGAATATCGGGGCTCCAAAGACCTCGGACTCAGCGCTCTCACTGGTCAGGCTCTGGGTCGGGACACTCCGCTGTCTTCTCCACCGCCTCGTGTGGATGATCAGTCGCAGTCCGTCTCCTCCTCGTCCCGAGGAAGTTAGCGGGAACACCCCACTGTTGTGCACTTGAAGTCCGTCGAAAGTATGGAAGGGACAGGGACCGGACCTACATCGCCGGCGCGTGGGAAGAGGGAGAGTCCCTGTTCAGGCGCCAATTAATGTGGTAAATACATTTATTTACTCTGTCGGAATTTCTATAGATACCAAAGAGCAACGCATAAATGAGGAGCAGAGTCCGTGGTGTTCGAGTCAAAGGGCTTTATTCCAGAACTCGAGTTAAGGGAGAGCTCCTTCACCAAGCGGGTTCAGGAGTGGTCTGCTTTACTTAAAACATGACAGCACTTATATACATTACTTTCACAATCAAAGGAAGGAGTTTCCCGAGCATAATTTAATTATCTGTGATACAATCATACAGAAGTCATAGAAGGCTTGGTTTCGTTTGAAGGATAACTTGAATCACATTTGTTAGACATAGACAAACATATGGCACCAGGGTGATTGGGGCGACAAGTTACAGAGTTACTAGTATCTGGGGACAGAGAACTGAGGCATTGTCACAGGGTCACTTTATCTGAAAGGTAAAGAGAACGAGGCATTGTGTGCTTCTTATTTCAACACAAGGGTGGTGATGTTCCACAATGGTATATGTGTGCAGCTGGAGGGAAGAAGAATAGGCCGTGTGTAACTATATTCTTCGAGTCTGTCTCATGTATTTGATTAGTTTACTTTTGGTTGTTGACCAAGCCCGTGGCTGCCCCCGCAAGCTGAGAGATTAGTGATGAGTGAGAGCTGTTCGTTCTTTGATAGTGTTAGGGAGGAAGGGAACAATTGGCGGGGCAACCATCTTACTGACTCTGTTTTATTATTAATGGACAGGGCAAAACCTGCAAGATGCATGATGGCTGGCCATCGTTCTTTGTATGTGCCAGTACAATGAAAAGACAGGCAAGAGAGGGGGGGTGAAACAACACCGAAAGAGGGTATTCATGTTTTATTAGCCGGTTTGCCTGGTTGACACCGCCGCGCAGCTCCCTCCGTGAGTGCCGGGTCCCTTGACCCCCCCGCTGCTGCCTCGCACAGCCGTGTGATCGAATTGCCGTTCTGCAAGCTGTTTGCCTGTCTGTGCCCCTGACTTGGTATTTCGTTATGCCTACTGTGCCTGTTCCCCTGTGATTTTATTTTTTGTGCCTTCAGTGCCCCTGAATTGTCGCCGTCCCATTGTCCTTCCCGCCGCTTTCCCCGTCCCCGATCCCCGCCGCTGCTCCCCTGCGGCCCCACCCCCTTTTTCCTTTCTGTAACCCGCCCATTGTTATTTTGTTGTGCCTACTGTGCCTGTGCCCCTGTGATTGTATTTTTGTGCCTTCTGTCCCCCTGAATTGTCGCCGTCCCATTGTCCTTTCCCGCCGCTTTCCCCGTCCCCGATCCCCGCCACTGCTCCCCTGCGGCCCTCCCCCTTTTTCCTTTCTGTAACCCGCCCATTGGCCACCCCGCTCCCGCCTCCCATCTGCTCCTCCCTCCCACTTGGCCATTTATGGAGGTCGCAGCGCGGTGGTGAGCTGTGACCTTTGCCCCTGCCTGCAGGGCCGGTCGCTCCACACACCGCGTAGCTCCCTCCGTGTGTGCCGGGACCCTTGACCCCCCAGCTGCTGCCTCGCACAGCCTTGTGATCGAATTGCCGTTCTGCAAGCTGTTTGCTTTTCTGTGCCCATGACTTGGTATTTCGTTGTGCCTAATGTGCCTGTGCCCCTGTGATTGTATTTTTTGTGCCTTCTGTGCCCCTGAATTGTCGCCGTCCCATTGTCCTTCCCGCCGCTTTCCCCATCCCCGATCCCCGCCGCTGCTCCCCTGAGGCCCCACCCCCTTTTTCCTTTCTGTAACCCGCCCATTGGTATTTTGTTGTGCCTACTGTGCCTGTGCCCCTGTGATTGTATTTGTGTGCCTTCTGTCCCCCTGAATTGTCGCCGTCCCACTGTCCTTTCCCGCCGCTTTCCCCGTCCCCGATCCCTACCGCTGCTCCCCTGCGGCCCGCCCCCTTTTTCCTTTCTGTAACCCGCCCATTGGCCACCCCGCTCCCGCCTCCCAGCTGCTCCTCCCTCCCACTTGGCCATTTATGGAGGTCGCCGCGCGGTGGTGAGCTGTGACCTTTGCCCCTGCCTGGAGGGCCGGTCGCTCCACACACCGCGCAGCTCCCTCCGTGAGTGCCGGGACCCTTGACCCCCCCGCTGCTGCTTCGCACAGCCGTGTGATCGACTTGCCGTTCTGCAAGCTGTTTGCCTGTCTGTGCCCCATACTTGGTATTTCGTTGTGCCTACTGTGCCTGTGCCCCTGTGATTGTATTTTTTGTGCCTTCTGTGCCCCTGAATTGTCGCCGTCCCATTGTCCTTTCCCGCCGCTTTCCCCGTCCCCGATCCCCGATCCCCGCCGCTGCTCCCCTGCGGCCCGCCCCCCTTTTCCTTTCTGTAACCCGCCCATTGGCCACCCTGCTCCCGCCTCCCAGCTGCTCCTCACTCCCACTTGGCCATTTATGGAGGTCGCCGCGCGGTGGTGAGCTGTGACCTTTGCCCCTGCCTGCAGGGCCGGTCGCTCCACACACCGTGCAGCTCCCTCCGTGAGTGCCGGGACCCTTGACCCCCCCGCTGCTGCCACGCACAGCCGTGTGATCGAATTGCCGTTCTGCAAGCTGTTTTCCTGTCTGTGCCCCTGACTTGGTATTTCGTTGTGCCTACTGTGCCTGTGCCCCTGTGATTGTATTTTTTGTGCCTTCTGTGCCCTTGAATTGTCGCCGTCCCATTGTCCTTCCCGCCGCTTTCCCCGTCCCCGATCCCCGCCGCTGCTCCCCTGTGGCCCCGCCCCCTTTTTCCTTTCTGTAACCCGCCCATTGGTATTTCGTTGTGCCTACTGTGCCTGTGCCCCTGTGATTGTATTTTTGTGCCTTCTGTGCCCCTGAATTGTCGCCGTCCCATTGTCCTTTCCCGCCGCTTTCCCTGTCCCCGCCGCTGCTCCCCTGCGGCCCCGCCCCCTTTTTCCTTTCTGTAACCCGCCCATTGGCCATCCCGCTCACGCCTCCCAGCTGCTCCTCCCTCCCACTTCGCCATTTATGGAGGTCGCCGCACGGGAGCGCAGCGGACAAGCGCAGCGGGAGCGCCGATTGTGCGCCGAAGGCGAGCCAAAGGCAAGCCCGTCTACGCCCGTCCACGCCTGGACCGCGCCCAGCGCCAGGACCCCTGGCCCCCGAGAATGCCAGCCCAAGCGACGGACGTACGACCCCACCACCCTCAACACACTCAACACCGGCCGGATCCCCGGTTGCTACCGAGCCACGCCGAGACAGACCCACAGACCCTTCGCCTGCCAAGCCTGCCGTTTCACCTGCCTCCGGACCTGCACCACCCCCGCCAAGCCAGACACCAGCAACAACCACCTCAAGTGCATCTTGCTCAACACCCGCTCCGTCCACAGGCACGCCGTGGAACTCTGGAACCTGCTCGACGCAACAGCACCAGACGTCGCCTTCCTCACAGAAACCTGGATGAACGCCTCCTCGGCACCCGACATCGCAATAGCCATCCCGGACGGATACAAGATCACCCGGAGGGACCGCATCAACCAGACGGGAGGAGGCATCGCCATCGTACACAAGAACACCATCCGCATCTCGACCAACTCCGACGAAACCTTCACCGCCGCTGAACACCTCCACTTCCAGATACACACCGAGCCTAAGACCACCCTCCGAGGCACCCTCATCTACTGACCTCCGGGACCACGCACACAATTCAGCGAAGACATCGCAGACTTCATCAGCCCGCACGCCCTTCCCTCCATCGACTACATCCTCCTAGGGGACCTCAACTTCCACCTGGAGAACAACAATGACAGAAACACCACCATCCTGCTGGACAACCTCGCCAACCTCGGACTCAAGCAACTGGTGAACACCCCCACCCACTACGCCGGCCACACGCTTGACCCCGTCTTCTCATCCAGCAAGCACATCTCCTTCAGCCACTCCACTGGACTCTACTGGACCGACCACAGCTGTGTCCACTTCAGCGTCAGAAGGACCACGACCCACCACCACCCGCAACAGGTTCCCCGCCGGAGCTGGAGCAAGATCACCGCCGAGCAGCTCACCGCCTCCCTCAGCCAAAACACTCCCACCAGCACAACGGACCCCAACGAAGCAGCCAGCAACCTCACCAAGTGGCTCACCAACTGCGCTGACGACCTCGCACCACTAAAGAACCCTCCCAGCAGACCCGGCAGCAAGAAAACCCCCTGGTTCACCGACGAACTCAAGGACTCCAAGAAGAACTGCCGCACCCTCGAGAAAGCCTGGCGGCTCGACCAGACAACAGACAACAGGACCGCCCTCAAGCACGCCACCCGCAAACACCATCAGCTGATCCGCGCCACCAAGAAGACGGCACTCAAAGAATGACTGGACAACAACGCCCACGACAGCAAGGAACTCTTCATCATCGTCAAAGAGTTCTCCAACCCCAGCGCCGGACACAACGACATCACTCCCTCGCAAGACCTCTGCAACTCACTCGCCTCGTTCTTCCACCGCAAGATCGCCGACATACACAACAGCTTCGATGCACCAACCACGCACCCAACCATCGAACCAACGACCGCCACCACCACCCTCTGCAACTGGACCCCGATCAGCACCGAAGACACCACCCGCCCGATGAACTCCATCCACTCCGGATCACCAACCGACCCCTGCCCACACCACATCTTCAACAAAGCCGACGCCATCATCGTACCCCATCTCCGAGACATCATCAACAGCTCCTTCCACACCGCCACCTTCCCGGAGAGCTGGAAGCACGCCGAGCTTACCGCCCTCCTGAAGAAACCAATGGCTGACCCCACCGACCTCAAGAACTACCGTCCCATCTCGCTCCTTCCTTTTGCTGCCAAAGTCATCGAGAAGACCGTCAACAGACAGCTCGCCACCTTCCTCGAGACGAACGGATCCCTGGACCCCTCGCAGTCCGGGTTTCGGCCAACCACAGCACCGAGACCGCCCTGATCACAGCCACCGACGACATCAGAGCCCTGATCGACAATGGGGAAACAGCGGCCCTCATCCTCCTGGACCCCTCTGCGGCGTTCGACACTGTCTGCCACCGCACCCTAGTGCAACGCCTCAGCAACATCGGAATCCAAGAGAAAGCACTGGAGTGAATCATCTCGTTCCTCGCCGGAAGACCCCAGAGAGTCCGCCTCCCCCCGTTCAGATCCGAGGCCACCGAAGTCATCTGCGGCGTACCACAAGGATCTTTTCTGAGCCCAACCCTCTTCAACGTCTACATGAGCCCCCTCGCAGCCATCGCACGCCAACACAATCTCAACATCATCTCCTATACCGACGACACCCAACTGATCCTCTCCCTTACCAACGACCCCGCCACCGCCAGAGCCAGCCTACATGAAGGGATGAAAGATGTCACCGATTGGATGAAGAACAGCCGCCTGAAACTGAACTCAGACAAGACAGAAGTCCTCATCCTGGGATCATCACCCGCCGCCTGGGACGACTCCTGGTGGCCCCCTGCCCTGGGCACCGCTCCCAAGCCAAAAGACCACGCATGCAACCTGGGCTTCATCCTGGACTCCTCCCTCTCGATGACTAGTCAAGTCAACGCAGTTTCCTCATCATGCTTCCACACCCTGCGCATGCTCCGCAAGATCTTCAGATGGATCCCCACAGAAACCAGGAAGACCATTACCCAGGCTCTCGTCACCAGCCGACTGGACTACGGGAACACCCTCTACGCCGGTACCACAGCCAAACTTCAAAAAAGACTCCAACGCATCCAGAACGCCTCCGCACGACTCTTCCTGGACATCCCCCGACACAGCCACATCTCCGGCCACCTAAGGGACCTGCACTGGCTCCCCGTCAGCAAGAGAATCACGTTCAGACTCCTCACCCACGCACACAAGGCTCTCCACGACCTGGGCCCCAAGTACCTCAACGACCACATGACCTTCTACACGCCCACCCGCCAGCTACGATCGACCAGCCTCGCCCTCGCCACCGTACCACGCATCCGCAGAGCCACCGCCGGAGGAAGATCCTTCTCCTACCTGGCAGCCAAGACTTGGAACTCCCTTCCCACCCACCTTCGGCGAACGCAAGACCATCTCTCCTTCAGGAAGCAGCTCAAGACCTGGCTGTTCGAGCAGTAACATACCCCTCTCCCCCAGCGCCTTGAGACCCTCCCGGGTGAGTAGCGCGCTTTACAAATGCCGTGATTGATTGATTGGTTTGTAATGTGGCGAATAGGGTGCACGATGGGACACCAGAAAAAGGCTTTTAAGTCAACTTTCCACAGTAGTACTGCAACAATGTTTTTACACTTGTCCAGATTTATGTGTGCAGTTGAATACAGTACACCTGGAAAATTGTTACTGTATTGAGAAATAAAAACCTTTCTCATTGTTATGCTTGCCATAAGCAGATGTAACTTTTTGAGTCCTGTGTATTCATGTTAGTACATATGGATTTACAAAGCCAGTGAGGAGCGAGGTTCAGCACTGGCTAGCTAGCTAGCATTTATTTCATTATGCAAAGACAAAACTCCAAAGCAGGGGTTGATTTATGAAAAATGAAAGCTCACCATCCTTAACATACTGCAAGTTATCTCCCAGTTCATGGGGCCATTCCTATCTTTCTCCCTGCCTGACACTACCATGCTATTCCAAGACAAAAAACACACTAACCGTGGTATTTGAAAGTGTGCTCTAAAAAATATGAGCCAGCGGTTTTGTTCTAATTTATTTTTTTTGCAGATTTATATCACTCTAATTCAACCCAAAGGTATTGGAGTGCTTTATATGAGCATCCGTTATGTTACACAAGGACACATTCATTATTTGGTAGGCTCAGGGAGATTACATGATTTGCCCAGAATAACAGGATGTTGAGCCGACATCGAGGCTCGAACCCGGTTCACCAGCTCCAAGGTCAGCAGCTCTAGCCATAAGGCAACATAGTATTTCTGAAAGCTAAACTGGCTAGTCATACAACTTTTGAAACACCATGCTTTCTCTGTCTCCAAATGAGATGAGAGATCAGTCATGTGAGTGACTGGGCAATCAAACAAGGTTTTCGCTGATGCACTTTAACTGGCCAGTTCTAAATGAACCACTATGTTTCTATGACTCTTGTTCTAAACATCATGCTATCGTTCATAAAACTGAAATAACATGCTCAACTACAAACACAATTAGCTATTTGACTTCAAAATAATTTAGATTAATCATTTGTGTTTCTGTTTTAAATAGGGGTGAATAGATTTGTCGAAGACTTAGAAAGGATGCTTGGAAAGAAACATTGGATTTTCTGGCTGTACTGGAGAGCGTGCTGGTTTGTCATATCCCCATTACTTGTGACAGTAAGTTATGGTAATGCACCTTGTTTAAATGCTTAGAGCTTACTAAATCACAGATTAACCCATTCACTGCTAGGCCTTGTCCTTCCCTGTTTCTAAGCCTCTTTTTGGCTATTTGGGGTAGTTTGCGCTTAGGCCCCTTGAGTTTTTGACCACATAAGGAATCCACACTAAATCTGCGTCCTTTTCTTCCAACATCATGGGGATTCTAAAGGTACCCAGGGTTTGTGGATTCCCCTGTAGGGGACACAGACATTAGCCAAAATACAGCTAAATGTTTTTGGGGGGGGGAAACTGGGGAAAAGAAGTGCTGCAAATGAAAGCATCTGTTTTTTCCCTGCAAATGGTATCAACAAAGGGTTTGTGGGGCTGAAGTCACCATTTTCCCAGCTTTCAGAGACCGACAGACTTTTATCTGAAAACCTACATTTTTACACAGTTTTGGCATTTTACTGGGACATAGCCTATTTTTGCTATTTTTTGTGCTTTCAACCCTTTTCCAAGTTAATGGTAGAAATGGGTATGAAAGCAATAATGGATCCTGGAAAGCGATACATTGTGGAAAAGTAGACACCATTCTGAATTCAGCAAGGGGTCATTTGTGTAGATCCTTCAAGGTTTCTCTATAGAAACTAACAGTTGAAAATACGAAAAATTGAAAATGAGTTGAAAAAAACTGCCATTTGTGCCAACGTTTTCACCTATAACTTCTTCTAATTATGACAAATGTTTGAAAGCAATATACTGTTACAAATGTTGGACGTTTCTGGTTGTGGGTATATATAGGACTTGTAGGTTCCCCAAGACCCCGACAAACCCAGAGCCAATAACTGAGCAGCATCTTGCAATGGTTTTTTATTATGTACTGGGTTTATAGGAATTCATTTGGGAAAATATAGACAGTGAATAATCGGGATGAAAGATACCAATGTATTTCTGAAATTGGAACAAAATATAGAGTTTAGAAACAGTAGCTGTTTGCACATTTCCGACATTGTGAGTATACCCATACTAGCAGGAGAATTATATGACATTTTTCAAAGTGACTTCTTTTTTATACATTGTCTTTCATTTGGAAGGCAGAAATGCATAAAAAGTCAAAAGGTAATTACAATTGGTCTACAATTCTGTGTTACCCCAAGTCCCCTGCTAAAAATTGTACCTCAATTGTGTCGGTAGGCCTTGTGCCCGCCACAGTAAACGGCCAAAAATGCAACGTTGACACACCACATTTTAACAGTGAAAACGGACCCTTTTTAGGTTTCGCCTAGGCAGCGCATGTGCTGTCTCGACGAGAGATGCTGTATCCATTATAGTGAGGCAAGCTCGCCCACTTTCCTGCAATATTTTTGATTAGCTTCAGTCTTGAATTCTGAAATGTGATTGGTGTTCTGATGCTGAAGAACCCTATAATGTTGGTTGATTGGCATGTACGTAGAGCTTGCATTCGATTTGACTATGGAGGGCAGAATCTCTCTCTATATTTCAGATTAATATATATGTTGAAAGGAAGCAGGGTGGCACAGTTATTTCATTCCTTTTCTTTTTTGTTATTAGTCTTTCTTGCAGTAATTTTTTTGTGGAATCCATCCTTTATTGCTGGTGAAAATGTTGATTCATATCTTTACTGCCATGTGTATTTGCATTGGGTGCCCTATGAGGCCCTTGTATTATATTGAATGTATTGAATGTCAACAATAAAATTATGTTTCGAAAAAAGAAAAAAAGTAGATTTAATATACATTTCAAAAATATAACAAATAAACTTAATAAAAAAAAGTTAAACACACTTACATAATAATCAATATATATACATATTTACTTTAAAACTATTAATAAACTATTCATTTTAATCTATTTTATCATTTTGAAATTAAATAAAAAAATTACACACACAAACACACACACACATAAATGTAAACATACTCTTGAGCGCAAGGGCGTTTTGGTTTCAACAAGTAGGCGCACACTCAGGATGTCTGCAATTCCAATGATTTTATTACCATTTACGCGTTTCGACTGTCAAGGCAGACTTGATCTCACAACACTGGCGTGATATCTCAGCGCATGTTTTACATACGAATTCTTGGACATAAACATAGGACAATTTATTTGTGCCTTCCAAAACAGGTTTAAAGTGGAATCCATTTTGTAGCAGTGAATTATACATTACAACATAGTGAAATAATTCTGCTTGGGCATTCAAGTTCAGTGTATTTGAGCATTTCTTATACTGTTTGGCCTGTTAAGAATTATTGTTGTGCTGGAATTTGTTGTCTGAGTAATAAAATTAAGATCGCTAAATGTACTCATAGACATAAAAACAGACCATCAGCATGGGCTACTAGTACGATAGTTCTCATTTTTTATATAGTGGTTCGAACCCCATGAGATTCAGTTAAAAATTTCACATCTGTTAAAGCATTAATGTGGCGCTTTCTAAACTGTATAACACGCGTGCATTCGAGTAATAACACTTATTGGGTCCTGCTTTCCATATAAACAAGATTTTCCCCTATGCTGTTCACTCGTTGTGTCAATAAAGTTCACGTTGGCCCTCTGGGACTATGGCTAACTGAGACGTTGTGCAAATCATATGATGTGTATCTAGTAAATTGGGTCATAGTAATCGACCCCTGGCTTGCCCTCATGATGAGTGAGTCTCTACCAAAGTAGTATATTTGTAGGTCTTACATCCTGCATTGTTAGCACCTAGTGGCTAAATGCGTGTTAATTCTAACATAGTGTAGGTATACACTTTGTATATATCTGGGTTATACTGCACCATGATGATTTGCTGCAAAGTTTGTTCGCCAGGTGGCTATTTCTGCCTCTAAACTAGCCAATCATGCCTAATGTACTATCTCGGAGAGAATAAGAATGTCCATTCCTGATTAGTTGTAAAGGTTTGCTGAAGATTGCCTCCTCAAAACACATTGTGTTCTCCTCTCCCATGTGCATACAATACGTTCTCTTTGAAGTGTATACAATCTACTCAAAAAAGTTCAAACCAATACAAAACAAGTTAAGACAAAGAAAACCAAAAGTCTTATCTCATGCTGTATTCCAATCACAACGACATGACCTCAAGAAGAAAAGGGTAGGGAACCAAGGTCCTCCTTGTCATCATGGATTAGGTTCCTTCCTTTCCTCCTACAATAGAAAAAAAAATAGTGCTATTAAAATTCAGTTTCAAGGTTAAAAACAAGCATTTATCAAGATACAGGTTATTTAGATAATTCAATCAATCAATAACGGATTTGTTAAAGCGCGACTACTCACGCGTAGGTGTCTCAAGGTGCTGGGGAGGAGGGGAGGTGCAGATTCCAGTCCATCAAGGAGGGGGTCTGTCGAAGAGCCTGGTTTTGAGGTTTCTCGTGAAGATGGGAAGTGATGTTGTCTGCCTGAGGTGGAGCGGTAGGGCGTTCCATGCTCAGGCCATGAAGAAGGCGAAGGAGCGGCCTCATGATCGGGTCTTTCTGGTACGTGGGACCGCAGCGTAAGAGAGCTGGGCTGATCGTAGGGTTCTTTGGGGGTGAGTGGAAGTTGATTCGGCTGTTGAAGTATGCTGGTCCGGGGTTGTGGAGGGCTTTGTGTGCATGGTTGAGGATCTTGAAGGTGATTCTAGCCTCGATGAGGAGCCAGTGGAGTGTGCGCGGGTGTTGGGAGATGTGGTAGTGTCATGGTAGGTTGAGGACCGGCCTTGTGGCTGCGTTCTGGATGTTTTGTAGCGTGCGGGTGAGGTTTTTGTTTTTTCCGGCGTAAGGTGCGTTGTCGTAGTCGAGTCTGATGATGATGAGTGCGTGTGTGATGGTTTTTCTGTGCTTGAGGATGATGCATTTGAAGGTCTTACGTAGGAGGCGGGAGATGTGGAAGCAGGAGGATGTGACGGAGTTGATCTGACGGCCCATTTTAAGCTCAGAGTCTGGGTTGATTCCAAGATTGCATGTGTGGTCCGTGGGGGAGCGTGGGTGGTCTATGGAGGGTGGGGGGCCACTAGGTGTCGTTCCAGGCATCAGGGTGTGGGCCCATAATGAGTACTTCTGTTTTGTCGGTGTTGAGTTGTAGGCAGCTGCTTTTCATCCATTTGGCAACACCTTCCATGCCTTCTTGGAAGTTATGTTTGGCTGCGTTGGCTTCGTTGGATAGAGAGAGGATGATTTGGGTGACGTCTGAGTATGAAACAATGTTGAGTCCCTAGGTTCTGACGATGGGGGCAAGAGGAGCCATGTAGACGTTGAAGAGCGTTGGGCTGAGCGAGGACCCCTGGGGGACTCCACAGGTGGTTGGTGTAGGGTCCGAGAGGAAAGGGGGGAGTCTGACCTGCTGCGTTCTGCCGGGGAGGAAAGAGTAGATCGATGCGAGGGCCTTGTCCCGGATACCTGTGTCGTGGAGCCTGCGTATTAGGGTGTGGTGGGATACACGTTGAAGGCCGCTGAGAAGTCGTGGAGGATGAAGGCTACTGTTTCTCCTTTGTCCAGTAGGGAGCGGATGTCGTCTGTTGCAGCGAGGAGGGCGGTTTCTGTGCTGTGTTTTTTTCTGACTCCAGATTGTGACGGGTCGAGGATTTTGTGCTCTTTGATGAAGTTGGCGAGTTGTCTGCTGATGGCTTTCTCGATGACTTTCACTGGGAACGGGAGCCGGGAGATGGGTCTGTAGGTTTTGAGAGTTGGTGGGGTCTGCCGAGGGCTTCTTCAGGAGGGGGTTGATCTCGGCGTGTTTCCAGTTGTCGGGGAAAGAGGCATTCGCCAAGGAGCGGCTGATGGTGTGGCAAAGCATGGGTGCCATGGGGTCAGCAGCTCTGTTGAAGATGTGGTGGGAATGAGAGTGAGGTCCGCTGCACTCCGTAGTAATCAATGTGTTAATGTCAAAGTAATCAGTAGTTCAAATATCTTAGGGTGCTCAGGGTGAATCCCTTCTGTCCGGGAGGGGCAGGATAGCAATGCACAGTGAAAGACCTTACTCCTGTGTGCCAAGTCTATGCTCAGAAGTAAGCGAAAGTATTTTAAAGTTCAAAGTATTTATTCACTTTGTTATTTGAATGAATTGGTTCATGCTTCTGAATCCAAATTTTTAAACAATGGTTGATGTACAATCAATCGTAGAAGATTCCATATTCAAAACATCATGATTATATATGTGAAAACATGTGTAAATATCCCTGATGCATTTCGAGCTGGAAAGCTCTTCTTCAGGGGGTCCACATAATCTAAAGAAAAGTATGAAATGTCGGAAGTTACTAATAACAGGGCCCGATAGTTAAGGTTAAAGGTTAAAATGTGCAGGTAAAGTATCGAATAAAATAACATGCAGGTGATTAGTATCAGAAATATAAAGGATAAAATCATGGGAATGTGTCCAAAGCCAGTGACAAGTAGTGGTCATTTCTCCCGATCACTTGTACAAAATGTGCAAATGAAAGGAGGTAAAAAGGGGGCCGAGTGAAACGAGTTCCAAAGAAACCAAGTGGCGAAATAAGGTGGCGGAGGTGAAATCGAGTAACGAAAAAGTGTCAGAGGTGGAATCATGGTGTCCATGCGCAAACTGGCGGTGTGGGTAAAAGCACTCTTGAAGAATATAGAGTGTACTTGGAAACGATAAACTTACCATGGGTGAAATGAGGTGAACCGAGTGGTAGCGGCGTTCAAGGTTCCAGTGCGACGAGACGCCAGCAGTGGAATACGGAAGTGCGGGAGGGGTGCGCATGCGTAATATGCTGACACGGTGAAAAATGGAAAGGGGACTGGTGTAATGTGTCGGGAACGGTGCTGGAGGGATCAGGGCGGCCCGGGAAAAAAAGTGTATATATAAAGTTCGGTGAAAAAAGAAACAGCATGAGAAATAAGAGCGGCAAATGTGCGACTGACAAAAGGGAAGTGAACAAGTGGAAACAATGAGGGTGGAGATCACAAAGGAGCAATATAAATCAATATGGGGGCAAAAAAGACCGTAAAAGGAGCTTGAGGAAAGAAGAAAACAAGAAATGGCGAACAATGAACAAGGTGTAAAGAAGTGAGAGAGAAAAAAAGAAGAAAGCAATGGGGAAATGGCCGAATTTGACTGATGTTGTGATTGTGTTGTGTAAAGTGCGCTGATACACTGGATTTCAGGTTTTTATTTCTGATTTTGCTTCGATGTTCGATAAGTCTGGTTTTAATCTTACGTTCAGTTTTACCAATGTAAGAAAGTCCGCAGGGACACTTCAGTAGGTAGACAACGTTTGTGGTATCTCATGTCACGTTCACATTTAATGAAATTGGAGTGCCTTTGGTAGGATGCATTATGATGTTACCAGGAATTATGTTATGACATTTCTTGCAGTTGTGACAAGGTATAGTTCCTTTAAATACAGTAGGCTTTTGAAAGGAGAGGTAGTAATATGGCAAAATACGATCGTTTTGTTTCTATCAATTTGCTCAAACACTGTCGTGTCTAAAGCCAATTATACCTGTACCGGCGAGGTACAGTGTCGTCATTTTTTCAAAAGGGAGCAAGGGAGCCCTCAGAGGGAGAGAGCGTCGTGCGCACCAAATAGGCTATTAGTACACGTACAACATAAAGAGAGAGAGAGAAAAAAGTGTATAATAATAGGTTATTCAGTGCACACACATATAGAACAGTACGGGTCGGTTTCACGTATAAAACACAAGCTGAGGGATAAATTCATAGTTTACGTACACACAAATACCAGACAGGGTGCGACATTACATACATCAAGTACGGAAACCTAAGACAAAACACAGAGCTATTTTGGGCAAAGGGACTTTTTCATGCGAGTTGCGTATTCTCAGTATTCCAATTCATTCATTTGTGGGTCGAGCTCTTTGTTCTCCTTCCTTCCTAATAGTAGACAATTTTTGTTGGTAACCTCGTTTTCGACAACACTTACTCCTTTTTTAGTTGGTCGAACACTAGTCCAGTCGTGCTTATACTCACGGTGGGGCCTTCCAACATCTAGAAAATGATGATCCAAGCTGATCTAAAGGAGGGGTGTCAGTCGGACGTGCGATGGTACAATTCTGACTTTTCTACGAGGGTGGAAGAAGAAGGGGTAAATCTAAAACATAACAATATCCCTAATTTCTGGGCTGAGGGGGATCTTGGATGAACTTCAACCCGGGGTACTCAAGTCAAGTTTAATACTTTATTCGACAACACTGTCATAAAAGCATGTTTCCCTAAGCTAACACAATAAATACTACACTAAGTTTTTAAGAGCAAAATAAAATACAGATTAAATACCATTCATATTATACAGTGTTGGCGAGTATTTCAATTTATAAAAATCATACATTATAAAATCCAAGTCAAGCACTGGGCCTTACGAAGTTATATTACTTTTCCCATGGTTAATTACAATTTTAAAGTGCGCGTGCGTATTATCCAGGCCCACCCCATGAATTTGGCTACAGCGATTGCGAGATTGGGGGCACAGTTAGATCTTAATATCCTTAGTGCCTCTAGATAATTTCTTGTCCCCAAATTCCTGCAAACCGGATTTAGCCATCTACTTCTTGGGGCTGCATATAATGGGCAAACAAACAAAAAATGTGGGATGTCCTCTACATGTGCATTGCAGTAGGAGCAATTTTTTTTTACGTTGCCAGGGGACCATTTGACAGTAAAGGCATTAAGGGGTAAAGAGCCAATTCTAAACTGAAAATACAGCTTTCTATCTAGGGGTTTAGAAATCAAATCCCAATACTGTTCACATTCAGGCATAATTTTAAAATCCAAGAACTGGGATGTCAACACGGATGGTTGGTTGGAAATCAATACCGTGTTAAATATCATATCCCAATACAATTTTTTTAGTGATGCCTTAGATGGAAAGACATGTGGGTCTACTGCTGTCCACAAATGGTCTAGGTGCAATTTTTGGAGCAAGTTCCTAACTCCTTTAAGCCATGATATTTTATGAAAGCGATCAGAGCTAACAACATCCCTAAGGGCAGCTGCATAATGACTCAGTTCGGGAGTAGTTTTTACACGCCTCCAATATAGGAGGGGACGCAGTCTAGCCATGTCCTCTATCTTTTTCCTCCCGAGGTCATATTGGAGCGGGATCGAAGGGGTGCTCTGGGGTACACCAATCATTCGTCGAAGAAATTTACTTTCTGCAACGGCTAAAGAGCTCATATTCGTGAAGCCCCATAGCTCTGATCCGTATAGGCAAGCTCCCAACACTTTCATGCTATAAATCTCCATTATTGGCTGAATAGGTTTTGTAAATGAAGATTTATGTTTTTGTGCTATTGCCCCTGCCAATTGATTGAACTTTATTAGCACGGAGTCCATATGGGATTTCCAGTTCATGTTAGACTGTAAGGAAATGTCTAGATAAGTGAAAGCATTCACTTCCTCCAGTATTGATCCATTAAAATACATTTTCCCCTTGAATTTCTTGACAGGATTCAGATTCATAAACTTAGTCTTTGTTGTGTTTAGTTCCAAGCCCCGAATCCGACAGAAGTCACCAAAGGCGTTAATTGTCTTTTGTAGTCCACTGGGGGTCCGCGAGACCAGCAAAGTGTCATCAGCAAACATTAATACTGGAACCTGCTCCCCATCTAATACTGGGGCGTCTGTCGTAGATTGTTTTAGAAAGTCAACTATACCATTGATGGGTACTCTTAACTTCTCTTATTTAGTCAGCACATAAATTGACTTACTGGTGCGCATTATTTTGGGTGTACATTTGGGATATCGGTTGGGGTCGGGTTTGTCGTACTGAAATAACCCTTCAAGTTTCTGGTGTAGGCTACTCTCCCATTCACTAGCTCCAGAGAGAGTCGTTCCTAAGTAAGGAAAGTGCTATATTCTTTGTCATCCTTCACATGCGGATACCATGTTCGGGCTTATTTTTCTCATTCCATTAACCGTTCGATCAACGCCTCAGTCATACAGAGTCAGAGTCAGAGTCAAAAACACTTTATTCGATTAAATTAAAATCACAAAAGTATGCTATACATTCATAGTTGCTTATTGAAGTATATAGAGAAAAAATTTTTTTAAAAAATAACTTAAAAACAAGACACTTTATATACACATACAAAATTTCATATTTACAAATTCATTTACAAAAGTTATAAAAGAATTAAAATATGTTCCTCATACTGCACTGTCTGAGATTTGCTACTCAATTTCATTTATACATTATATAGAATGGAGTATGTTCAGTAATATATTTACAATAATATTTACAGACCTATAATACAATCCTATTTGCAGTGCTACCCCTACTGGGCATACAGTTTTTAACAAAGGCTAGGACAATTGATCGATACCTTCACTCTGTTTCGACGCGACCTGATGGACATGGTGAGAAAGTTTGCCACCCCGTACATGATTAGGGGTGTTTCCATTAACTGTAAAAACAGAAAGGCCGGTTTCACTTGGGTAAACTTATTATCCTTTAATATGGGCTTAATGTATTTCTCTCTTGCAATTCTGAGAAAAGGACAAAAAAAGAAAAAGTGAAGAGAATCCTGATCTGAGAAATCGTCACACTTACAGGGGGCGTTCTCATGTGGTTTACACCATTTATTGTATTCACCCAACAGGAAATGAGACTGATCAAAGCGAAATTTAGTGAGGAGCCCCGATGGAAAGGTTTATTTACTACCGACAGGTATGGTTCCATAGCTAAAGATGTTATTGTCAGAAAATGGGACCTCACGGTTGGCTTCATAATCTCGCGAGTTTCTCTATCGGCTTCTCTTTTCTTTATATATTCCAGTTTTGCCCAACTGATATCATCCTTTTGTAGGCCTTCAGGATTGGTATACAACTCAGGGCGGCCCAAATATTGTGCAATTTTCTTAATATAGGAAAGCCACTCGATCTCAGCCACACGATCCCGCCACATACAGTCTTTTATAATCGTGTGGTTCAAGGTTAAATTAGGATTAAGCCAGGTTTTAATCCATGCCCTCAGCGGTGCAAAAGACAACATATCTTCGATGTAACCCACCCCTAATTCCATATGTACTGAATGAGCAGGTGTGGAGTTAGGTAAACCCAGAACATTTCGCAAGAAAATGTTCTCTGCCCTTTGAATTTGGGTTGTGTTCTTATGTCCCCAGATGGAGGCTCCATATCTTGCTATTGCCAGGGTTTTTGCTTTGTATATGGATAATATAGCTTCAGTTGGTTTACCGCCTAGACGTTTTGCAAACCCCAATATAGCAGCAGAAGATCTTTTTACTGCTGCGGTCTTGTTCTGAATTTGTGGTACCCATGTCCCTTTCTCGTCAAACACCACACCTAGATATGTGAAGGTTTTTACCTTAGTAAGTACAGCACCGTTACAGGTCAGGGTTCTGATATTACTTTTTGAACTACCCACAGCCATGACGTGCGATTTTCCTGCATTAATTACTAAATCCAAGTCTTGCATAAAAGCCCCAAAGGTATTAAGGAGAAGTTGAAGACCCCTCGGGGTCCTTGACATCAGCACCGTGTCGTCGGCATATAAGAGTACCGGCGTCACGGAACCACCCATGCAGGGCGCATCTGCAGAGGCAGTTTTCAGCGAGTCACCAAGGGAGTTAATATAAAGGGAGAAGAGCATAGGTGCCAAAATGCACCCCTGGCGCACTCCCCTTCCCGATTTAAAAAAGGAGGTACAATTCCCTTCTTGGGTCATGCGGATAGTTGCCTTTAGATCACAATGGAGTCGCGCCAAAAAATCCACAAGAGCCCGATCCAGTCCCAATTCTAGGAGTATTGTCCACAGCTTTGACCTATTGACTAGATCAAAGGCTGTGGACAAGTCCATGAAGGCCAGGTACATCATCCCCCTTGATGCTACAGTGTATTTGCTAAGAATAAGGTGCAAATTGAGGCATTGGTCTTCTGTACCTCTTGCAGATCTAAACCCATACTGTGCATCACACAAGATGTTTTTGTCGGTTGACCAGGCTGAGATTCTCTCTAGTATTATTTTGCCCAAGATTTTAAATGAGGTATCTAGCAGAGATATGGGTCGATAGCATCTAGGGTCCCCCCTTTGGCCCTTCTTGAATATGGGGATGATGACAGCTTGTGACCAAGTAGTTGGAGGTTTTAACTTATCTATACCAACTACATTAAAAACATTAGCAAGAACCACTGACCACATTACTGAGTCTGTTTTGTACATATCAGCGGGAACGCCATCTGGCCCAGGGGCCTTCTGTGATGACATGCCTTCGATAGCACTCTGTACCTCTTTAATGGTAAAACTTAAAAGAGGGGCTTGGATGTCGATTGAAGTTAAATTAACAGGGCCTAAGTCAATATTGCTGCCATAAATTTTTTGGAAGTGGTCAAGCCATTCCTTCTCAGAGATATTTAATTCCAATGGCGCATTTTCTTTCCCATTGAACAGCGGTGTATTAACAATGGTCCAGAACTTTGCGCTGTCCCTCAGGGTAGCTTTTTCATATAAATTATCCCACGCCTGTTTCTTGATTTCCTTCTTCCTAGCAAGGATATCTTGATTGTATTGTTTTCTAAGCCTCGCCACCTCCATTCTATCACGGGGAACCTTTTTGAGTGCTTTCTGGAGTACTCGGTGTGATTTGGAGCATGCCTTGTTGAACCACCCCTCAGCCTTTCTCTCTCTCTTTGTGGCTTTGCATTTTAGGTCATCTGCCACCTGGCGACAGATGGCTTCAAAAGACTCAATGATGTTCCCTTTAAATCTCAAGGGCTCTCTACAAACATTAATATCACTACCCACTTTCTCCTTAAGAGAGTGAAAGAACTCCTCTGGAATAACTTTGCTCCATTTCACCCGTCTCCCTTGCTCTTTTACAGTTATGTCAACAGCAAGATCTACTTCTGGGTTTTTATTGAACAATGATAAAATATTATCCTCCATATTCAACACAACCGGGTTGTGGTCACTATGTATAGTATGTATAGCATTGTAAAATATCACATTCTGCAACATAGCTGGTGAGATAAAAATATAATCTATAATACTGTTACAATCCCTAGCTCTGTAAGTTGGGACCCTTTCTTTGCAGTCAAAAAACTCTGGTTCATAAAGCTCGTTTTCTAGAAGCAGATTTTCTAGGGTTGATCCTTTAACAGAGTGTTCAAAATGTGGGGGTTGGAACATATCTACATTCAAATTATCTATAAAATGACAGTTTTGCTGGCATAGATGTACATTAAAATCTCCCAACAGAATGAAATATATCGACGCGGTTTGACTCTCTTTAAAATCATTCAAAAACTTATTCAGGGAATTGAGACTTTCGATATCACCAGTGCCTTGGGTGGCGTTATAAAAGTTAACGTAAACGCATTTAGATTGATTAGTCAATGTGACTTCCAAGGCTAAAATATTTTGGGATAGACTGTTTATTACTTTTATGGATCCATTCATTTTAACTGACATTAAAAATTGTAAACCTCCTTTGTTTCGACCTGAATTTGAGGCTTGTGCAGCAAGAAAGTAGGATAAATACCCATCTATCCAAAAATCACAGGCCGTATCCCATGTCTCCTGCAACGCTATCACATCATATTTTTTCAGTATAGTCAACCAATTTAAATCTTCCCTTTTAGAGCGGAGACCTGCAATGTTCCAGCTCATTAGGTTTACTATAGAACCCCTAGCAATGCTATTAATAGATGTAGACACGGGGTCAGTAACACTATCATCAGGTATTAGTCAGTCAATCTCCTCCAAATTTGATAGTGCTGAAAACATATTTGATAGCTCCAAGCCCTTACTTAGTTCATGTCCCCGGTTTACATGAGTTATAGGTAACATACCAGTTGTTTGTGTTGCCCAGGGGCTAATACAGTGAATTTTAGTCGGGGGCACATTGTAACTAGCCCTTTCGGGGAGTTTTTTTGGGAATACAGGTGGGGGATAGAAAAAACCTAAGGGTACTGCTCTTATTCTTTCCTCTCTAATCTCAGTTGCATCCCAAAATAGGCGGGATGCCTCATGGGGTCGATTAAAATTAACAATTAGACAATCCCCAGGGAATTTCTTCTTTGTATATCCCACCCAGTCCACACGTCTACCAGTTTGGATATATTCAGAAATATTGTTAGGGCCAGTGCAGTTAGCATTACACCATGATTTTATATTGGCCAGTACTGAGTCATTTGACTCAGTTTCCCCGGGTTGTAAGATGGGAATATTCACCAAAATTGCTACAAAAGGAGTAGCTTCTGGGGGGAGGTGAACTGGTGGTCTCGGGCGAGGTCTTCTTGACCCTGCTTTGTTATGTCCTTCTTGGGTAGATGTCAGGGGCATTGTCTTTGGAGGGCAAGGTTTGGGCACGGGGTGTAGTTTAGTGCAAGTTTCGCTATCTCCATTCCTCAATCCTTGACCAATCGTTCCTTGTAATGGTACAGGTGGGAGCTGGGGGTTGGCTCGTACAATATTCCCCTGCTCCATAGGGGATTGGGGTAGCCTCATTGAGTTGGTAGGGGATTGTAGGGTAATATTGGGTGCTAAATACCCCTGATGTTTCTCAAAAGAGGTTACAAAATTATTTATCCTGTCACATTTCTTTAAAATATCGGAAACACAATCCCTTAAAGTGTCAATAATATCTGTGGAGATTTGTACAAGTACCCCTTCAAGTTTGTCAACCAGGACCTTCTCCACCATGTCCTTGATAGATGATTCTAGGGCACTCAGTAGGGTATTTTGTTGCTTGCTACTTTGAGGTTCAAGCTCAGATTTCTGGGTGCAGTCCAGAGAGGAATGTACAATTTGGCAATCAGTCCCATTCCCCTCCTCATTTTCTTGTTCCAGTGTATTGTCTGTGACTGCGCCTGACACCATGGGAATGGGTGCTTTTTTAATCACAATTACCGGGTCCAAAGGGATTGGGTGTGTAGATAGTGTAGGCAAATAATCACTATCCGGTGGTAAGGGTTCCAAGCCTAATTCGCGCTCTTTTTCAGCTATTTCCTGATTTAGCTTACCAACAGCTGTAGTCAGGAACGACATAATGTTAGCGGATGCAGGGGTTTTCCGCGCGATTTTTGCCTTAGTTGTACCCCCATTAGCAGAGGTTTGTAGTTTGCGCTTACCCATAGTCCGGTGTGCAGGTCTAAGGGGGGATGCCCGTCCCGTCCCCTTTCGTCCCCTGACGGCCACAGACGGCCCGCCCTCTGCCCGGGCTCCGCCCGGCGCTGCCCGCGCGCGTCCCGCGATGCGGGAGGAGCTCCGCGTTGTTATAGCGCCAGCCGGCGCTGCAGGAGCGTCACAGGAGCGCCGTGGGTCCGGGGCTGCTGGGGGATGTGGTCCCTGGCCTCCGGCGGTGATATTAAGCTGGCCGTTTCCCTCACGGCGGAATGCCTCGACACGCTGGCCGTTTCCCTCACGGCTGACAGGCAGAGTAAGCAGTTGTGAACCCCACCCTCAGTCATACAAAAAGCATTCTTTTATTGACTCTGCGTGCGCCACACATACGCATTCATACCGTACAAATCAGGGCCCATGCGCACATTCATACCATACAATCTTTCACGCTCCCAGAGATAGCTCCTACATATAATGTACCGTCTCACAGAGCTAGCCTATTTTTCCTCGCGTGGAACACGGTGCGGTTTAGGTCTTCTCCATACTTCAGCTGAAATTCCAATGTAACCTGCAGAAAAAGAAAAGAGGGGGGGCAGCGTTCAAAGCACATCAGCGTGCATAAACACGAAAATGTTTTTATCTACCACGTACTTGACTTATCTCTCTGAGATGCATTCCCTTGTGTCTCGGCAATGGTAGTCTGTTCATTACATAGATCGCCCGAGGGCGGTAGTACAGACCGCGCGTAGGAAAGGGTCAAAAGCCAGGGGTATAGGAGTATGTAACAAGCGAGCCATTTAATTGAAAAAACTAAACGTGACAAACGGTTGCAGGATCAGTGAAGGTTGATTTTATAATTGAAAGTAGAACAGGATCAGTTACAATAAAATAGTCCATACGCACACCATGGGCGAGTATCATGGGTAACATTACTTCGAAGCTTTATTAATATAATAATCAATAATGAAAAACCGACATCAATAGGGTTGTCCGTATGCCCAGTCAGTACCCTTCCCCGCCCGCCATGTGCACAAAGACCGCATACATCCCCCATAACGTCAAGGCTAAGTAACTAGAATGTCATAAGGAGTTGCAAGTCGCTCCCATACTGGCGCGATTTTGGTCGAGGCCAGGCAGGTCCAGAGTATAGTTAAATGTCTCCAATAACTAGCGGCAGGACCAGAATCCCTTTCGGCAGTTCAAAAAGTTCGTTAGCGCCCCACATTTGAGATGTCATCAGTGATGTCATCAGTGATGTCACTGACCATGTCATGAATGATGTAATATGTGACATCATCAGCAGTGGATTGCGGGTGCGCGATATATAGTTAGTGCAACTAACTATATATGGAATTTCAATGGTTTTGTGTGAGTAAAATAAGGTTTTGTAAATGCTAATTCCTAACTATATATGGTCTATAACCTATGGTTTTTTCAGTGATATAGATATATATAGATATATATATATATATATATATATATTACCTGCTGGCGGTCGCCAGTAGGTAGTTATAGTTAAGACCTAGCTACCATAGGAAATCCGCAACATTCTATTGGGAATAACTCTGGCACCGGTTGAGGAATTTGCGTGTAATTTTCCCAAATTTTGGCCAGCTCTGCTCCGTTCCTTCCCTGAAAGTTTCGGGGGGATTCGTGAAGGAGAGGCTGAGAAAAAAGGGGGGTCCCAAAACGTGTTTTCCCCATGTTAATTTCTATAGGACGTTCTGACACGTCTACAGCCCGAACCGCTGAACGGAATTACGCCAAACTTTGCAAAAATTGTAGGGACTGGTACGCAGATGTGCCTTTGCTATATTTGGTGAAAATTGCTTCAGTGTTTTTTTTTTAAATTAACTTCAAAAACATATATATCTATAGGCGCGCTCCGAGCGCTCACCGGTACACGTACCGGGGAGCGCACTCGGTGCGCTACGGGAGTGCACTAGCGGAAAGCTGATTGGCTGTCAGATGTCTGTCAACATTCTAAACAGTCCGGAGTCTCCGCCATCTTGTGTCTCGGTAGAATCAAGACACAAGAGGTGAAAAAAAAAGGAGAAATGATTAAAAGGGGGCAGGGTAGACACTCCCTGACCCCCTAGGTTTTCTGAGGGGGGCCTAAAAGGACCCTGAAGGGCAAAAAAACTTTTTTTTTTCCAATTTTCGCGGGGTAAGCGCTGGGTGCGTTCCCGGGTACGCTCTCCGGTATGCACACCCTGAGCGCACCATTAGGAAAAACAGTGTAAAAAAATTAGAGTAGAAAAATAATGTAGAGTGTTTACAGGTAAGTTAGCTCTGAAAAGAGCTGTTGTGTTATGTGGGTGTTTTTGTACCTACAAGTAGGTACCAATGCAGAGTCTCAAATTCAAGAGGAAGACTCTATTCCCCTCATCTGTAAAATGTACACCATCTCTCCTATAGATGCCTTGCATGTTGTAACACAAGTTGTTGTGGTAAATGGAACCCATACCATAGTCTCTGAGGAAAGCAGAAACAGATTTATTTACATGTTTCCTTGCTTTCTCAATCTGTGGACAAAATTGGTTGGACCAGTTCCATTTTTGCCTTTGGCATATATTAGAAAATACCAAGGCAGTTTTTGGAAAAAGTGACATCAATTGCCCAAAGATGTCCTTTAAAAGCATTTCCAGACCTACCCCAGTCAAAGTGCCCAAGTCATTGCCACCACAGTGCACAATTATAAGGTCAGGGTGTGGAAGGTGCATAAAGGATGTTATCAATGGTATAAATTGGTGACTTCTTAATCCTCTCTGTCCAATCCACACAATGTCCACATTTGGTAAATCAAGGTGTAAATCCCTTGTTGCTTGCAAATGTTTCACTCCAGAAGACATAGCTATGACCCACAAACCAGACTTTTGGCATCTTGAAGGTAGATGTGCTTCTATTCAGATGTGGTTGAGATTCAGTGCACTTGAAAACCCAGAAATGATTGGTGCTTTCTTAAAAATCTTCAGCGAAAATTAGGGTGAATGCTTTTTTTTTAAAGAAGTCATTTCAATGGTTGAGAAAAAGTCATTTAAAGAAAGATTGCATTTGATTAGCTAGTACATTGAGAGGTCAAACACCCTTGCTGTATTCTTTTGCAACATAGTATGATGAACTTCTGAACTGTGTGCTGGGTGAGGAGGGAGTTACCATGGTAACAGGGTGAATGAGCACTGGGGGGATGGGTGAATGTTATGTGAGTTTCAAAGTCCTCAAATGTACAACCAATTAAAATGTGCAGTTTGGTTTTGAATTTGTGTGGGAACAATTTTGATTGGTTATGTACAAGAATATGGGTCTGAAATGAGTAAGAATCTGTGCCATTATTCTCAGGCTCCAGTGAAAGAAGCATTATTCAGAGATTCTGCTTAAGAAAATCTGTTGAGTGTGACTGACACTCTTCTACATGTTTCAAAGCATTTTTAAAGGTGAGTAATGATTCTTTTAATAAAGATAGAGTGCTGTATGCACTATGGGGAAGATTAACAAGCATTTTGTGCTTCTTTATTCTTGCATTTTGTGTCATTTTTTTTGTAATGTTGTTTAAAAATAGAATGGTGCATATTGGAAATGTATTTTGAAAATGAGTTAGGTTTCTGCTTTGTTTCTGTAGTGGTCATTTAAATGAGCTGTGCTTTGTGTCAAAAACGATTTAGTATGCAAAATCTTTTCTGGAAAAAAGTCTGCTTTTTAAATTATGGAGAAGCATTACACTGACTTTCTGTTTGAAATAAGAGAAAATATTTTAACATTTTTCAATAATGTCACCTGTGCCTTGTAACAGTTTGCCTCAATTAGCTTAAAGAGTATTCTTTGCTTGTGTCTCACTTTACTTTGTGCCTGTGTGTAATCTGATATATGATTCATTTAATGAAGATACACTGCTATTAAAAATATGGTAGTATATGTCTTTTGAAGACATGGTAGATTACATGTAACGTTCTGGTCATGTGCCTAAGTTCACACTGATGGATGAATCAAGCTTCAGTCACAGTGTGATCTTAGGCACATGACCAGGATGTTACATGTAATGAGAAATTAATGTTATGTCTTGCTTATATATAGGTGGCCTGTTTTTAGTCTGCAGAGACTGGGAAATTATTAAGGGTGGGCGTAGTTCGCGAAGTAGCACTACGCGAAGCTACGCGAAGTGCACTTCGCACTACGCGAACTTCACGTAGCACTACGCGAGCTGCGTAGTAGCATGTTCGCACTGTGCAAGATGCGTTTTCAATGATTGCACAGTGCGGACAAGCATCCGGCACTGTGCAAGCATTGAAAACGGCATCTTGCACAGAGCGAGCTGTAGTTTTCTGCTGCTTGAGTAGATTATTACTCGAGCGGCAGCTTTCTCAACGCGAACAGGTAGTTTCTCATTGAGAGCGGTCGCGAGCATGCACAACCACGCACAATGAGAAACCTGACCTCCTCGCGTTGAGAATCTCGCGGGGATGTCATTTTGCTTGCTCACGGTCGCAAACATGACGTTCAGGACCGCGAACAAGCAAAAAATGACCGCTGCACTACGCTACGCTGCACTACGCATGTTCGCACTGTGCTACGTGCAGCTCGCGTAGTGCGAAGTTGCGAAAACTTCGCAAACTCCGCGAGCGTATCGTAGTGCTTCGCCCAGGGTTAAAAATTATATGAGCAGAAACACACATACTGCTTGCAGAGACAGACATGGTAGATTATATGTAACATGTTAGTCAAGTGCCTAAGATCACACTGTGAGTCTAGCTTGATTTTAAATGGATGTGGGTGAATAATATGCTTACTTGATGTCTTTAAAAATATGGAAGTAAATGTTTTTTAGAGACATGGTTGATTACATGTAACATCCAGATCATGTGCCTAAGATCACACTGTGAGTCAAGCTTGATTTTAAATGGATCTGGGTGAATAATGTGATTAGTTGATGTCTTTAAAAATGTGGAAGTACATGTTTTTTAAAGATATGGTAGATTACATGTAACACCCTGGTCATGTGCCTAAGATCACACTGATGGGTGAATCAAGCTTCACTCACAGTGTGATCATAGGTACATGACCAGGATGTTATATGTAATGAGAAATTAATGTTATGTATTGCTTACATATAGGTGGCCTGTTTTTGGCCTGTGGAGACAGTGAAATAATATGACAAGAAACACATATACTGCTTGCAGAGACAGACATGGTAGATTACATGTAACATGCTGGACATGTGCCTAAGATCACACTGTGAGTCAAGCTTGATTTTAAAAGGATCTGGGTGAATAATGTGATTAGTTGATGTCTTTAAAAATATGGAAGTACATGTTTTTCAAAGTCATGGTAGATTACATGTAACATCGTGTATATGTGTCTAAGATCACACTGATTGGTGCATCAAGCTTCACTCACAGTGTGATCTTAAGCACATGAGCAGGATGTTAGATGTAATGAGTTATTAATGTTATGTCTTGCTTATATATAGGTGGACTGTTTTTGGCCTGTAGAGACAGTGAAATATTATGAGCAGAAAGACACATACTGCTTGTAGAGACAGACATGGTAGATTATATGTAACATCCTGGTCATCTGCCTAAGATCACACTGTGAGTCAAGCTTTATTTTAAATGGATCTGGGTGAATGACATGCTTAGTTAACGTCTTTAAAAATATGGAAGTACAAGTTTTTTAAAGACATGGTACATTACATATAACATCCTGGTCATGTACCTAAAATCACACTGATGGGGTAATCAAGCTTCACTCACAGTGTGATCATAGGCACATGACCAGGATGTTACATGTAATGAGAAATTATTGTTATGTCTTGCTTATATATAGGTGGCCTGTTTTTGGCCTGTAGAGACAGTAAAATAATATGACCAGAAACACACATACTGCTTGCAGAGACAGACATGGTAGATTACATGTAACATGCTGGCCATGTGCCTAAGATCACACTGTGAGTCAAGCTTGATTTTTAATGGATCTGGGTGAATAATGTGATTAGTTGATGTCTTTAAAAATATGGAAGTACATGTTTTTTAAAGATATGGTAAATTACATTTTACATCCTGGTCATGTGCCTACGATCACACTGATGGGTGAATCAAGCTTCACTCACAGTGTGATCTTAGGCACATGACCAGGATGTTACATGTAATGAGAAATTAATGTTATGTCTTGCTTATATATAGGTGGCCTGTTTTTGGTCCGTAGAGACAGTGAAATAATATGACCAGAAACACATATACTGCTTGCACAGACAGACATGGTAGATTACATGTAACATGCTGGTCATGTGCCTAAGATCACACTGTGAGTCAAGCTTGATTTTAAAAGGATCTGGGCGAATAATGTGATTAGTTGATGTTTTTAAAAATATGGAATTACATGTTTTTTAAAGATATGGTAGATTACATGTAACATCCTGGTCGTTGTGCCTTTGTTCACACTGATGGGTGAATCAAGCTTCACTCACAGTGTGATCTTAGGCACATGGCCAGGATGTTACATGTAATGAGAAATTAATGTTATGTCTTGCTTATATATGGGTGGCCTGTTTTTTGCCTGTAGAGACAGTGAAAAATTATGAGCAGAAACACACATAATGCTTGCAGAGACAGACGTGGTAGATTACATGTAACATCCTGGTCATGTGCCTAAGATCACACTGTGAGTGAAGCTTGATTATAAAAGGATCAGGGTGAATAATATGCTTACTTGATGTCTTTAAAAATATGGAAGTACATGTTTTTTAAAGTCATGGTAGATTGCATGTAACATCCTGGTCATGTGCCTAAGATCACACTGATGGGTGAATCAAGCTTCACTCACAGTGTGATCTTAAGCACATGACCAGGATGTTAGATGAAATGAGTACTTCCATATTTTTAAAGACATCAACTAATCTCATTATTCCCACAGATCTATTTAAAAAGAAGCTTGACTCACAGTGTGATCTTAGGCACATGACCAGGATGTTACATGTAATCTAACATGTTTGTCTCTGCAAGCAGTATGTGTGTCTCTGCTCATATTATTTCCCTGTCTCTACAGGCCAAACACAGGCCACCTATATATAAGCAAGACATAACATTAATTACTCATTACATGTAACATCCTGGGCATGTGCCTAAAATCACACTGTGAGTGAAGCTTGATTCACCCATCAGTGTGATCTTAGGCACATGACCAGAATGTAACATATAATCTACCATGTTTTTTAAAAACATGTACTTTCAATTTTTTAAAGATATCAACTAAGCATATTATTCACCCAGATCCATTTAAAATCAAGCTTGAACCATAGTGTGATCTTAGGCACGTGACCAGGATGTTACATATATGCTACCATCTCTGTCTCTGCAAGCAGTATGTGTGTCTCTGCTCATATTATTTCACTGTCTCTACAGGCCAAAAACAGGCCACCTATATATAAGCAAGACATAACATTGATTAGTAAATCGTTTTTGACACAAAGCAAAGCGCATGTAATGTAAATCAGCCTTTTGTTGTATACTAGTGTTTATATCGTTTACTTATTGTAATTGCTATGTAATATGGTTGTAGTGGCCTATAATATGTTATTTTTTCTTTACCACAGATTATAATCATCTATACAAAGAAAGAAAAAGAAGCTTCCAAGCAATGACGTGAACAAATGTATAAAAAAAATGTAAGGTCTAAGGAAAAAGAAAAACAAGACTCAACCAAAACAAAATCTTCAGAGAAAAAAAATAATGCTCCTGGTAAGCAAACTAAAAATGTTCTCAGGAACTTATTGAAATGTCAAAAAAAAACGTGTGTATTTAAACAAGAATAAGACACCTGTAATTAGAAAGAAGACAGTGTGTCCCTTTAAAAATGTTAGACCTGTACAAGGAGATGATATTTTCTACAACAAAAGAAGGAGAAATCAATTTATTGAAATTCGTAGACGAATGTTTTATAACAGAATTATATCTAATTTATTAAAAAATTTAAAAAGGTATCAAAAAAAGACCGCTTTTTACAAGAAAAAACAAACATAGTTAAGATTGTGGATGAAGCATTTAAAGTGAAAAATAAATTGTTTAGTTTAGTAATGAATAGAATTCGTACACTCGATAAGGTAATCAATGTGTTCAAATCAAAATGTAAGTGGAGGAGAGTAATTAATCGGACTAATTTTTGTGATTTTTTTTCTGGAGAATGGAAGCATAGTTCAAGTTGTGAGCCATTTTTTAATGAAGAAAGTTACTTTCAGGATAATGATTTGGTGCATGTAGTTGACACTAGTGGTCGAGCATATGAGGTGAAGGACGGTTGTCCGGTTGAAACAGAAGAGATTGTGCCTAGAAATACAGAAGAGGTGTTAGCTGATGAAGTTTTAGGGAGATGTCCTAGGGCTCCAGTGGACACTTGGAATTGTAGTAGTATGTGTAGTGTGCGACAGGATTCAATTGATTTGTTTCACACTTTCTTACGGACATATAGTAAGAAAAGTGTGAAACAAAAAATGAAAATTTTACAAGAGTTAGATCTTTTTTTTTTAAACCTTTATTTAAATTATAGACACTTGTACATGACAAAAAGAAGGTAAAGAATGGGCAAAAAGCATAGCGAAGTAATGGTATGCAGAGAGGGTACACTGCTAGCTTAAATTTGAAAGTATGTCCAGGACGAGACACTGAGCAGGAGTGTGTACAACATTACAAATACTCATAATAATCGAGTAGCATTACTACAGCAGTGACAGCTGGATTAGCAAGCAGAAGTCAGCATCGCGTTCCTCTGATACAGAAACTGGGTAAGATCAACCTACCCCAGTCGGGGTGATGCTAGATTGTGTCAGGGTTTCCTGTGCTATTAGCTGCCTGGAAATGTAGGCGCGGTAGGGTTCCCATATATCAACCGGTCTGGAGGTGGGGGGGGGGGGAGAAGGGTGCTGTACTCTACACTGTTAACATTACAGAATGCCAAACTATGTAGCCACGCTCGGAGAGATGGGACCCTCCCGCTGCCCCAATACACAGCTATCTCTCTCTTAGCCAGCATGAAGCAGATCGCCGCCAGCCTACGAATGCCCTTGGGAAATTTTGCGACGTATCCCAACAGTGCAATCTCAGGTGTGGGTGAAAGGGGAATGGAGAGTATATCACTCAAGACTGCGTGTACCTCTAGCCAATATTGCTGTATCTTAGGGCAAGTCCATGTCAGGTGTGCAAAGTCGGCGAAGGGGGAGTGGCATTTCTGACAGTGATGGGGACGGAATTGTCTATCCTGTGGGCACGTGCTGGGGTAAAGTACAGTCTCTGGAGAAACTTGAACTGCAGCAACTTGTGTCAGCTATTCAAGGAGACTTCCGTTGTGGCTCTACAGCAATATGCCCATTGCTCATCTGTTATAGGACCGCCTAGATCTGGCTCCCAAGCGGCTCTAATTTTAGAGTCATCATTAGGCTTAAGTGATGCGCATTGTCTATACAATTTGGATATCAAGTGTGCATTGGATGTGCTCTGTATCACTACTGTAAGAGGGGGAACTTCATCAGGGGCTAGAGGAAAGGAGCGAAAGCATGCCCTTAATGCTGATCGAATCCGTGTAAGGACAAACGCGTCCATGAAGGAGCGGTCAGAGAATCGGGTGTCCTCTGTTACAGAGAACACGTGGCCCTCAGGGAAGAGGTCTCCGATAGTGTTAATGTCAAATGTCCTGAGCGTACGTTTCACTAACTCCTCTCCTGTAATGGGGAGAAGGCAGGCATTCGGAAGGGGAAGTGCAGGTGAATAGAATACGGGCAGCCCCAGCAATTTACGTAGTTTGACCCAGGCCCAGCTTGTGGTAGAGACAGTCTGTATGTCACTAGGGTCTCGGGGGAAGCCTGAGGGGAGGATTGTGAGCAGCTGCCTAGGAAGAACCAAGTCTGCTTCTGGGCGCAGATACGGAATTCGTGCATTCAGGTGGAACCATGCATAGGAATAGGAGCATTGGGCCAGTAAATAATACAAACAGAAGTCTGGAACACCCAGCCCGCCCCCATCAGTCGGCATGGTCAAGATCCTCCAGCTGATACGGGGAGTGCGGTCTCCCCACACCAGGCGCAAAAGAAGGGAGCGAAGCTGTTTGAAGAAGGTGTTGGTTAGGGGACCCGGTATATTATAAAAATAATATAAAAATCACGGGAGCATCACCATTTTGATGATTGCAACCCTCCCAGCCATGGAGAGGGGTAAAGCGATCCAGCGTTCGATCTGTGCCTCTAGTTTGGAGATTGCGGCGCCATAGTTGAGGCGTATCAGCAATGTAGTGTCTAGATGGACATGTATTCCCAAATATTTAACGGAATCCTGGCACCATTCCAGCGGAAATTCTAGTGGACTGGGAGTGGTGCTGGCGGTTAGTGGAAAAGTGATCGATTTGTGCCAATTGATATTTAGTCCTGTGAAGGTGCCGAATCTGATAATTTCATGTATTAATGGGCATAGATTACTGTGGGGGTGTCTGACATATAGAATCATGTCATCAGCATACATAGACATCAACAATGGGCCTGTACGAAACTGTAGCCCGTGCTGGAGGTGATTATCTTGGAACTGCCTGGCCAAGGGATCCAGTGCAAGAATAAACAAAAGAGGGGAGAGGGGGCAGCCCTGCCGTGTACCTCACGACAACGAAAAGGAATCGGATAAGGTGCCATTAAGTCGCAGCAGTGCCGTGGGCCTGGTGTATAGAAGAGCTATAGCCGCGACAAAGCACTCCAGCATGCCCATACGGCGCATGACTGATTGAAAGAAAGGCCATTCCAGTGAATTGAATGCCTTCTCTGCATCCAATAGAATTGCAGCGGCCGGTATGGAAGGATCGATACGGTGTAAGGTAGTAAATAAGGTTCGGAGATTGAGGGAAGTAGATCTGTGCGGTACGAACCCTGACTGTACGGGAAAGATAATGAATTCCATTAGATGCGACAGTCTGATAGCCATTACCTTAGCTAGGATTTTGTAGTCTACGTTCAGCAGTGACAGCGGCCTATAAGAGCCACAAAGAAGAGGATCCTTCCCGGATTTGGGCAGCAGAATGATCACCGCCTCCCTAAATGTTGGAGGGAGTGTACTGACCTCCAGGGCCTCCGCGTAGACTTCAACCAGGCGAGGCACCAGGAGGTCCTTGTATATTTTGTAAAAGTTGGCAGTGAAGCCGTCCAGTCCAGGGGCAGAAGAGGCATCATTGGCCTCAATGATGCTGTCCGCGGTAATAGGGAGTAAAAGGAACTCTTGCATGTAGCGCTCCAGATACACAAGGGCCACCTCAGATAGATATTCCTCCTGCTCAGTAGAGTTCCCAGTTAGGCTTGAGATGTAAAGGGTCTTATAGTATGGAAGGAAGAGTTCGCAGACTGCCGGAGTGGAGTGTATGAGGGAGCCATCTGGCCCCAACATGGAAGCGATACAGGTTGGGCTTCTAGGAGGCCGCAGTGTGTTAGCTAACAGGCAACCAGGGCGTTCGCCCTCTCCATAACGCCACGCTACGCAGTGCTTGTTTAGGAAAGAGAGTTCCCTGTCTGCCGCATCACGGAACTTAAGATAGAGTGCTAGGTGGGTGTCTGATAGCTTTTCTGAGGGGGCAGTGAGAATTTCGCGATCAATGGCGGAAATGTCGTCTTCGAGTTTATCTAAGGTGGAGCACAGGTCCCGGAGGATCCCCGCGTGTTTTGAGATGCACACCCCTCTGATGTATGCTTTAAAGCCCTCCCACAGGACCGCCCACGTGTCTACAGAGCCAGTGTTTAAGTCAAAGTAGTCCTCTATAGCTTGGCGCACCTCCTCAGTAAAGACAGGATCTAATAACGCCCTACCGGGGAAGCGCCAACTTCTCTCGTAACCTCCCTCCCTCGGGACCGACAGCTGAAGGACAACCGGGCAGTGATCAGAAAGAGTGCAAGGGAGAGTGCGGATTGATCCCAGCCAACCGGCAATCGTAGGGGATATTAGCCAGTAGTCCAGTCTGGTTCAAGTGTTGTGGAATCCGGAGTAGTGTGTAAAGGCGGGGGAGATATGATGTAATTGGGCCTCAATGTCTACTAGGGAGTAGTGAGCGCAGAGATCTTGAAGGGCCTGGCGGGAGTGGGGTTTGGAATCAGGGGTGGAGGCGGTGGTGTCCCTCTCCTGGCCCAGGAGCAGATTAAAGTCTCCCCAACAATCAGGAGGCCTGTGTCTGTTGCTAATAGACGGGAGAATAGGGATTGAAAAAAGGAGGGAGTATCAGTGTTTGGGCCATAATCACCAGTGATAGCCTATGCCCCAGTAGTTGGCCCGTGACGATTAAAAAACAGCCTTCTGGGTCGCAGTGGGTGTTGGAGTGTGTGAAGTGGAGACGCTTATGTACTAGAATAGCCACTCCTCGTGAATACGAGCTATAACCAGAGAAATACCTATGTGGGCGCCATCCAGAGGCGAGGCCACTGGCCGATGCGGTAGTTAAATGTGTTTCCTGAAAGAAGAGGATGTCTACTCGATGGCGTGCGACATAACTCAGGACGTGTCTCCGCTTCCGGTTATCGTTCAGACCCCGAACATTCCAAGTTAACAAGGATAACCCGGATGGACCAGGTACACTTCCTAACACAACCATATCAATGATAATGCACAATTGGAAAAAAAGCATCGGTAACCCACAATACTCAGTAGCATCCGCATGTTCTGCAAACCACAATACTTATTCAAAAGAGCTAAAAAAGGGAAGAAAAAAACCATTACCATAACCAAAAACCCCTCCCACCCGCCACCCACCTTCTCCGCAACCAGAAAGAAGAATACCCATACATTTTCCCCACAAAAATAAACCATGGGGGTTTTCACCATGGGGCATGGCGACGCCACGCCGGTCAGGCAACCAGCATGAAAGGCATTTAAACAGTAGAATGGTAACTATGTATTTGAACGAGCAACAACCATCAAACATTTGGGTGCACCAAGGGAGTAATAGGAAGCAATTATTCAGCGCCATAGGAGTGGGCAAAAAGGTCTACGCTGGTTTGTGAAGACTGCTGCGACGGGGATGGAGGACGAGAACCAGCTGTCTGGCCGCCTTTTTTATGCTTAAAATTGTGAAAGAATTCCTGAGCGGCCTGTGGGGAGTCAAAAATTCTTGGTCTGCCATCCAAGTCCACGCGGAGCCGGGCAGGATAGAACATGCCACACCGGAGTCCCAGATTTCTCAACATGGCCTTAACGCTCTGGTATTTCCTTCTAGCTTCCTGCACTATGAGCGTAAAGTCTGGGAAGAAGGATAAGTTGTTACCTTGCCATTGGATGTTCCCTTTCTCACGAGCAGCATGGAGGGCTGAATCCCGATCACGGCAGTTCATTAGCCGGGCAATAATCGGTCTGGGGGGTTGCCCCGGACGGGTGCGAGGGCCTAATGACCGATGTGCCCTTTCAACTACAAATCCCGGGGTGAAGGTCTCTCTACCAAATAGTTCCAACAAAAGCTGCTCCACAAATACGTCCATTCGACCAGTTGGCATCGTCTCCAGTACGCCAAGAAGGCGGATGTTGTTGCGTCAAACTCTCGCCTCCAAATCTTCGTTCTTCATCGCTACATCCTTTAGGATTTTCTCGACCCTCTCCAGTCTTTTCAGCGACGAAGCGGCGCCATCTTCAAGGTCCGAAACCCTGGATTCCACCACATCGAGCCTGCGGTCGTGGCCCTGAATTTTGACGCCCATATCTGCCAACTTTTTATCAAGATCATCAAAGCGGGCGTCCAGCACTTTGAAGCCAGATCTTATTTCGGCAATCATGGCGACTGCCAGGGAGCCCAAGCCCGTCTCCTCCGCAGGAGGGGCCACCGCAGCCAAAGAGTCCGCAGCTGGATCCGCGGACGCATCCGGTGGCTTATCAAATTGGAGCTTGCTCTGTCGCGGGTCTTATTTAACCATGTTGGAGGTCAGGTAGAGCCCCGGTAAGGTGGTGCTGTCTGTAGTGAGCAAAGGCACTGAGGATCCAGACAATCGGCCTGGCACAAATCCACGGGAGGCAGGAAGGCAAGCGGGAGGGCAGACCCAGGGGGCGCACGTGCAAGACCGCAGAGGCCACTAGTAATGCAGTGACATATGCCCCGCGGGGCGCCACCAGGATGGTATGGTCGTCAGGAGCTGTAGAGCGCCAGGTGGGTTCACCTCGTCACCGTGGAGGCACATATCGCTGAGGGTGCAGGTGATGAAAGTCTGCCCCAGGCTGGGGTAGTTCAGTTCCGCTGGGCTCCGAATCGTGGGCCAAGAAAACGATCAGGCTGGATGTCTCGCAGCTTCCCACTCGGGGGGCCGAGTGCTCAGGCCAGGCCGAGGGAGGGACTGGGGAGACAGCAAAGCTAGAGCTCCACCACAGTGCACAAGCACCCTTCTGGCGTTCGGAGGAAGGCAGGGCCCACCCGCCGGCACCTCGCCCGCCCACAGCCACAGCCACCCTCCCGCCCCCTAACCACTAGGGCGACCCTACTGTGGGTCCCGGCGTCAAGGGACGGAGCAGGCCCGAAAGTCGGCCTCCGTCCAACGGTCGCATGAGCCCAGCAGGGGGGACCCTCCGGGGGACCGGGCGCAACGATAGGCCCCAGCGCGGAAGAGAGCAGTGCGGGGAGCGCGGGCAGGCAAAGCAAACGGCAATGGGCCTACCTCGTCTCCGTCGGCACCGTCGCGGCGTCAGCAATGGCGCAGTACAGGCCAGGACTCCTCAGGCGGGTCGCTGTTTAACGGAGAGGCGCAGGCATCACGGATCGGCCTCCCTCAGCATCGCAGCTCCGTGGGTCGCATCAGGAGCAGATTTGGTGTCGTTTCGCCCGCTCAACGCCGATGTAGGGCTGCTGGAATTGCCCGACCAGCGGAGCTCTACGCGGATGCAGCCATCTTGGTCGCTCCTGTAGCCACACCCCCTAAAAGAGTTAGATCTTTGTAGAGTGAGAGAAAAAACAGGTTTGCAAGGGCATACACTGGCTTGTCTTTCAAGAAAAGTATGTCAGAGTGTTTTTCACCATTTTAGGATGTTAGCAGTGCATCATAATAACGTGAGGAAATTAGTGAGAAGGTTGTATTATGCAAAAAGGCCAGCACTTAAACTAAAACAGTTAAACAGTGCTCTTTTGCATGGAACTGAATTAGATGTCAAAAACATTTGTGATGAAATTGAGTTTTGTTACTTTGGTGAAAAAGAGGTCAGTGCAGATATTTTTATTTTTTTATTTTTTTTATTTGTGAACCTTTATTGATAGCAAATACGATTACAAGGATGGGCCTACAACCATCACGGCTGGCCGCTAAAAGATCAGACATTGCAAGCATTACGTACAGTGGCAACAGTTCAGAGCGGAAGGTAATATCAAAACAGTAGAGAAGTTATAAGTGAACACAGCAGCTCGGGTCAGGATGGAAAAGTTTCATTTTCAAATAGAGAACTGAAAAGTGGTGTCGCACAGTTACTCCCACTCTCGCGAAAGTATAAGAATCAGGATATTAAGAACAATGACAATACGGGGGGGCCCCATCAGGGGATAAAATACAAATGGTAGGAGAAGTGGAAACACAACCCCCACATGCAACGAGTCTAAACCCCGCCCTTCCACTCCAAGCACCCCGCAGGAAACATGGGCAATGGCGACACTGAAAAAAGGGGAGAAGAAAAAAGGAAACTAAAGGGCCATAGAACCAAATACTGATCCAATACCCAACCCGCCACCCCCCACCCTGCACACCCGCAGAAGGCCATGGCCTACCCCCCAGCCGCGTGCCCGTCACCCTAAGAGAACCCGAAATATAGAAGATAGGAAAGGGAAGAAGAAAATAAAATAAAACATAAGTGGAGGAGGGCCCACAACGCGCCGCCCGGCCCCGCCCAGTACCCCAACACTACAGAAATCCCACGAAGGAAGCAATATCACAAGGAAAAAAATGCAAATCACGAGCATAAAAAAAAAAAATCCCAATGAAATGTCAGTCGAAGATACCCACTGCATCGTTTAACGGTAATAGAGCAAATAAGCCGTAAGCCATCTCATCCCTGACCCTGTCTATCGGTGGCACAGCCCGAAGCCTCCCTAGTAATCAATGTGGAGCACAGTATCGAGGATCCAAACAGGATGAGCGGGCCCGGAAGGGACGAGGCCATAAAAAAACATAATAATCTAAAGCCATCCCAATATAGATAGTGAAGATCAGACAATAACAACACCGGTCCCATGAAATTCCCAAAGCTGGCAAGGAGTAGAAACATCCAGGAGATGAAAGTCAAACAATCCGGCCACTGCCGCGATATATCCAGGCCAGTCCAGGGAGGAGAGCAACTCACCGCTGACCACCAGTCGGAGATGCGTCCCAGGGATAGAGCCATACGAGCAGTCAAGATGAGTCGCACGGGCACAGGAGTCCAGTCTCTAAACGGCCCGAAGGGCACTCGAAGATCCGAGACCTCCTCCATGGTGACAGTATCAAGTTCAGTGGCCGATCCCTGAAGTAGAACCGCGGCCTCCACAGCCAGCGGAACAACAATGGCGCCAAGCCGTACGCCTAGATCGTAGGCATGACAATCAATGGTTTCGTGCAAAGTTGTTATGGCCACAAACACATCCCGGGGCGTGAACTCTGTCACAGGTTGCAAGCATCTCGGCCCCATCTCTGGAACAGTCGCCCGGTCCGGACGTGAGCCGTGAAGAAGGGCACCAGCCGCCATCTTAGTCCAATCAACACCGTCCCCCCTCACATATTCAGGGACCAGGCCGCATTGCGAGGGCACCGCAGGATGCGTCTTCAGGTCAAACGGAGTTTGGGACAGGGTCCAGAATGGAAGAGTAACCAAAAGGCTAAAAGTCCCTCAGGACCCCGGGAGCCGGCCGCCTATGTCGGGGGCGATCTTAGGCTACACCAGGGCAACAAGACTTGAGGAGGGGGCAGGAGCCAAGTGCCCCCTCCGAGTCCTCACCACCACACCGCCCCTCGGGGGCCTCCGTCAAGCGGCTCAGGGAGCCACCGCAGGCAGCGGTCGTTCAGATCAGTGGCTCTCACCGGCAAGGCTCCCCTCCGCCATCAACGATCGTTGGCGCTATGGTTGCGACCGGAGGCCCCGCCTAATCAACGCCCCGGTCTCTCCACCGCGCAGGCCACAGAGCAGTCGGGGAGAACTCCCGGGATCGGCGGCACGCAGGAGCTCCGGGTGCAAACGGTAGGTGCTCGTTATCTTTCCTCGATCAAAGTATGCCTCCGTGGGCCAGGATATGTGGCAGGATAACCGTGTGGGGAGAGAGGGCTCGCGGAGCCGAGCGACTATGCGACCATTTCGAATGCCTTCTTCCTAGTGCTTTCGTCAGTGCAGATATTGATACAGTAATAGAAGGTAATGTAGAAGAGAATGTAGAGATTTTAAGTACAGAAACATTTGAAAATGAAATTACAAAGTTTAAGGTCAATTCAAGTGAAAGGCCTAATTTTACTTGTGCGTGTTGTCGACAAACTCATTATAAGCATCAGACTAGATTAGTTGATTTATATGTAAAAAGCGAAAAGATAAATAATAATGAGTGGAAGGATTTTACAAATTATTTGTTGGTTGAAAATTGTTTTGATTTGGGTTCTGATCAACGTATTTGTAAATATTGTTATAATAAATTAAATGAAAACAGAATGCCTGCTAGAGCTGTTCATAATAATCTGGAGTTGGTAGACATTCCTTCTGAATTGATGGATTTAAATACCTATGAGTCTATTCTGATTCAATGTGTGCATCCTTTTCAGGCTATTGTTCGCATGGAGCCTAAGACAGCGAAATTGTCTCTTTCAGATTTACAGAGAGGATTAAAGGGAAGAGTTGTTTATTTGCCTCTAGATTTTAAGAAAAATATTGATACAATTGGTGTCGAAAAAGTAGAAGAGGAACCTCTGGTTATTCTAGTTAATGGTGTTCCGACAAAAAGTAAGAAAATCTGGCAAGAATTAGTGGATGTTAGGAAAGTCAAAAAGGCAACGTTGTATCTGGTAAAAAATAATCAGTACTATAAAAATGTGTATGTGGGAGAAGAGGAAACAACTCTAGAAGACGACACTGATGTCTCTGCTGGGCAAATAGAAAAAATTGATGTCTCTAGAAGTGAAGAAATTTATGAACATTATAGTGTTCATCCATTGCATTCCAAAGAAGTAATGGGGAATGCTATTGACTTGTTTCAGATGAAAAAAGCCAAAGGAAGTCCCATTAGTGTATGGGAAGAAAGTTGTTTTCCACAGTTATTTCCAACAGGTGAAGGTGGACGATATGAGGACCGACCTGTTCAAATTCCTGCATCTGAATACCGGACTTCAAGATTATATGCAGAAGATCCAAGGTTTCGTCAATGCATTCCATATTTGTTCCATCTACTGTTTGAGAGTGATTTGTCTGGACTTTCCTATGCAGTAAACCATATACTGAAAAGTGGAACACATCTTCAAAATGTTTCGGCAAGGGATTTTATGGATAAAGTGAAACTGCAAGACAGTGTTTTGGAATCTCAGGTAATTAATCTCATGGCATGTCAGCGTGGTACTAACGAATATTGGTACCGTCATCATGGGGAATTGAAATGTATGCTAAGAAACTTAGGAACTCCTACATGGTTCCTCACACTTAGCTGTGCTGAGTATGCTTGGGAAGACTTACTTGAATTTCTACGAGAGGCAAATAAAAGCATTGAAAATATTGAATACAAGACACCTGGAGAACTGTGCTCTTTGGATCCAGTTAATGTATGCAGATATTTCAATCATAGGTTTGAAGCTTTGATGTCTTTTATTACAAACAAAAAAAATCCTCCGCTTGGAGAGGTGTTGGATTTCTTTTGGAGAAAGGAGTATCAAGCAAGAGGTGCTCCTCATATACATATGCTGCTATGGATTAAAGATGCACCAGAATTTTGAACAGATTCAGATGAGAAAGTGATGAGTTTCATTGAGCAGTATTCTACATGTGCTGTTCCGAAAAGTACAGAAGAAAACAATTTAAGACATCAAGTGTTACGCTTTCAAACACATCATTGTGGGAAGTACTGTAGTCGAAAATACAAATCCAAGGACAAGTTCTACACGAAATGTCGTTTTGCATTTCCACGTCCAGTAACATCGAAAGAAAGAGTCAACAATTTTATGTCTTCTCTGCGACATACTGTGACAAGAAAATCATCCCAAAAATACATACAACCTAAGAAGAAATGACGATTCCAAATTCATAAATGACTACAACCCAGTCATGTTGTCCATGTGGAATGCTAACATGGATATTCAATATGTGGCAGACAACTCTATTGCTGTGGCTCGATATGTGACGTCAGAAAAGACGGAACTGAAGGAAATGTCACATGAAAAGAGTCTAAGCAAGAAATTATACAGTTACAGTCTGAAGATGTTGTCGCATCGAGAAATTGGAGGATATGAATGTTCTGATTGGTTATCATCAGCAAGTCTATATGCCAAATCTAGAACCATCATTTGGGTGAGTCTAGGTCTTGCTGCAACACGAAACCGAGTTTTGAAATCTGTACAAGAAATAGAGTATTTGGCGGAGAAAGAACCAGACAGTACAGATATTTTGAAGACAAACATGTTGGATACATACTATCCAAATATAAGTGCTCACCTTGAGAACGTTTGTCTCTATGAAGTTCTGCAAACCTATACTTTTAAAAACAACGTCACAGAATACATCAATAAAGGTGTATATGCAGTAATTGGTTGTGAAGGCTGTCTAGTGAAACAAAGAAAAGGCCATTTGATTAATCATCGAAAATTGAGTTGTGAATGTCCAGACAAAAGGGAATTTTATTACTTAGCTCTTTTGCAACTCTTTAAGCCTTGGCGTACAGAAGAGGAACTACTTGGAGATTTTCTTACTTATGAAGATTCGTTCAATGCAACCAAGGATACCATAGAATGTCCTGTTTTTTCAAATTATCTGCAAATGTTGAAAATGGAAATACAGCAAGAAGCTACAATTGCAGCAGAGATTGCTAGAGACAGTTCTCAAGATAGTCAGAGTTCTGCTTCATTGAATCAGGATCCACTAGGAGGACCAATTATACAAAATGAAGCTGCCACTGCCATGGATGAAGTTGAAAGAGCCATGGAACAAGCTCAGGAGGATGGAGTTCACTTAGAAGATTTGGAAAAAGAACTAAATGTTGAGCAGAGACAAATATATGATGAAGTCACAGAACACATTGAGCATGGTTTATCTCATGACAAAAAAGAGTGCTCATGTACATCATTTATACCTGTCTGACTGTATGTGAGTGGAGAAGCAGGAACTGGAAAAAGTTTCCTGATTAAAGCGATTGCAACATATTTGCAGAAAACAACGAAGTCATTGCTCTCTTGTGTTGTTACTGCTCCAACTGGGTTGGCAGCACACAACATTACAAGGATTACTTTACATCGCTTATTGATGCTGCCAGTGGAGCATGATAACACATTACAATACCACAAGCTATCTGGAGAAGCTTGTTGTGAAGTTTCAAGAGTCCTAAAGAAAATGAAACTTCTTATCATTGATGAAGTAAGCATGGTATCAAATGTAATGCGTGCTTTTGTGCATTTACGAATGCAAGAAATTCTTAAATCAGACTATGATGTTTTATTTGGAGGCAAACACATCATTGTTTTTGGAGATCTACTGCAACTAACTCCAGTGAAAGGACAGCCAGTGTTTAAAATGCTTACGCATGAAGATACCAGGAAGTGCTTAGGAAGCATTGGAAATGTTAACATATGGTTAAATTTCAAATATGCAGAACTGCTTCAAAATATGTGACAGGCAAAGGATGAGGATTATAAAAATATTCTACAAGATGTTAGAATTGGAAAACTAACTGAGCATGGCAAAGAAGCTTTACATGGACGATTAATTTCAAATTTGTTTCCAAAAGAAAACATTCTCCCAGAGAATATTTTTATGAAAATTCCTGAAAACAAATCTTTTATATACTTGATGCCAACTCTAAAAGAATGTTCAATCTTCAACAACAAAATGTTAAAGGTGGAAAATCAAGAGATTGTAAAACTGGAAGCTATTGATAAAATAGAACATGAAGGAGCAACTATTGTTTTGTCTGAAAAGTTGAAATCAAAATTGGATTCTTTAGAGAAGACAATATCTAAAACTGCTGGATTAGAAAAGACTCTGTACGCATCTTTAAATTGTCATATAATTTTACGACGTAATTTACATGTGGAAAGAGGTTTAGTAAATGGAGCAATGGGTCATGTTGTTGACTTTGTGAATTACCGAAATAGAGATGGAATTGAATTTATAAATATTAAATTTGATGGTATTGAAGAAGTACAACAAATCAGTCGTTGTTCTGCATGATTTTTGCTTTTTAAAGATTTATATGTCCGCCGAAAACAGTTTCCTGTTTCTTTGGCATATGCAGTGACTATTCATAAATCTCAAGGTTTAAGTGTGGATACTGCTTTGGTGAATATTGGAAGTTCTGTGTTCAAGGAGGGTATGGCATATGTTGCTTTATCTCGAGTCAGAACTTTATCTGGATTGTACTTGATTGATTTTGATGAGACAAAGATAAATGCATATCTAAATTGTGTAAAAGAATATAATAGTTTAAGAAGAGAGTATGCTCCAAATTTACCTCAATATCCTCTATTTGAAAAGCGTGTGGTAGGCCGAAAAAGAAGAAATGATAAAAATTGTAGTGAAGATGTAGCAAAAAGAAAAAAAGTAGATGAACCAGTAATTGTAAGCAGAAAGGAAAAGGATTCAGGTAAAGATGTTGGATTTCAGTTTGAAAACAGTTCTGGTGTCAAGTGCTATGCTAATGTAGTGGTTAACATTGGGTTTTTTCTCCAAACTGTACAAGAAAAGATTGCTGAAAATCGTGATCAAACATTTTGTTGTTTATTAAATTCTGTGTTTGACAAATGTAGCAGTGATAGAACAAAAATACAAAGTGTTTCTGAAATTCGAAATGTGTTAGACATATGTTCTGGTCAAAAACTATTTTCACAGAATATTCAGCAAGAGTGTCAGGAATTTCTAATGTATATGCTTGTTGTTTTACAAGATGAAGGTGTAGATGTAGAAAATCTTTTTGGCCTTTCTTTTAAATGGCAGCATGACTGCGACAATTGCTCCTTTTCAAGTAGTACTACAATAGACACTGAAAGATTTATATATTTGACTTTACCAGACTGCAAATCAGTGTCATTTAATAATCTAGTTAGACAAGCAAATCAAAGCATGGTCTGTACTCAATGTAAATCTGCAATGCTATCAACATTATTTATACAAAGATATGGACAGTATGTAATTTTAATGTTCCAACGATGTAGACCTGATGGAACTAAATTGACAACATTCATTAAAATTTTTGTGGCTTCTCAATTATCAATTTCAGGAAGAACCTTTACAACTGCAGCAATTATTTACCATGATGGTCCTTCAACAACATCAGGACATTACACAGCTTATTTAAAATGTCAAAAGGATGGAATCACTGTAATGATACTCAATTGACTTTCAAACAACGTTTGCCTTCTGACTTACAAAATTCTTACCTAGTGTTCTTACAACCGAAATTTTAGGGAAGGTAATTGGCCTATGAAGATTGCAGCAGTTATTAAAATTTAGTTTGCTGTTCAAAATTACTTTCTGAGTGACAGTGATAAAGATAATCAAAAACATGTAGTTCTGATAGAGGTAGTATATGAATTTCACATAGTGTGTGCTGTGAGTATCATAGAAAATATTAGTAAAAACTAAGCTAGAGGTGGAAATTAAACTATTGTTTCATAATGTAAAAGATGTTGGAGCTTTTCTTTCACAAACTCGGGTAAATGAGAGATAAAGAATACTCTTGACTAATTTCCAAAGAAAATGACTTTCCATATACCATTTGGCCTCATGGAAAAGTACGTGGATCAAAAGTGAGTTAAGATATGTTTTTTCTAAATGTTATATTATTATTCAAACGTTCTATGGTTTTTTTAAACACAACCATTTTGACTGTGTTTTTTTTCCCGCTGTTATATGATGAGTAGTATTGAAGTCACTGTTTAAAGTGAAAATCAATATATTCTGAGAACAGCAAAAATAAACCATATAACATGTTGTACAAATTATTTTGTATTTTGTATTATCTAATATATATTATTTTCCTCTTCTCTTATGCTCACTCACCTATTTCCACCCTCTATCACTCCTCTTAACTCACCCTCACTGGCCTTTTCTCACTCTCCTTCACCTCCCTTCTTTTATTCCACTTTACTCACTTACAACCCTTTCCCTCTCTCCCATCAACCACTTTCTAGCTGTCAGTCACTCTAATTCACTTACCTTACCCTTTTTACCCTTCTTTCTTTTCTTTGTTCCCTTAATAATTCCCCTTTTCTCATACACCTTACTCCACTTCACTCACTCCTTTTCTCACTTCCTCTGTCTTCTCACATCCTCACTCTCCTTTCCTCACTTCGTCTCTCTTAGCCTCACTCTGTCGATCCTCTCACTCTCTCACTCCTCTTCCATCATGCTTACTCCCTAAAACTCATCCACTCTCCCTTACTTACCTTTCTTTGCTCTCTCACTCAGTTCCTTTCTGCCACTCATTCCTTCACTACTTCTATGTTCTCACTCCTTCACTTCCTTTGTCTCATGCTCACTTGCTTTTATCCTCTCTCTATCTTTCCTTTTTCCTCAATCTCACTGCCCTTCACTCACCCTCCCTCACCCTTGTTCCCTTACTTCAGTTATTCTCATTCATCTTCCTTAACTCCCCTTCCTCTTTCTCTCCTCACGCACTCACTTTTTCCCAGTCCCTTTGCTTCACTTTTCTTTCCTTTCTTCCCGTCCTTTGTTGTCTCAGTCATTCTCCTTCCCTTAATCCCCTTACTGCCTTTAACTCACTTTTTCTCTTGCTCCCTCTGTTCTCTCATATTCTCACGTGTCTTCCCTCACTCTCTCTCTGTTACCTTCACTCCCTTTGTCTCCTCACTGTCTTACGACCTTACATTCACCGTCACTCACCTTCCATGCCTCATTGTCATTAATCCACCGTTATTGACTCCTGCTTCTCTGTCACTCACTCCCCTTTCTTTACTCTCCTTTCTTTCTTTAGTTTTCCTAATACACATTTCTTTAGTATTTTACTCACCTTCACTTCATTTCTCTCTCCTGCTCTTGTTCACTGTCACTGAATGTATCCATGTCATTATTCTTTTAGTCATTTGCTTTCTTTCTATTTCTTTTTAACTCTCTCTGACCTTCACCATTCCTTTGTTTTTCTTTCTGAGTCCTTTCACTTTTACTTTATCTCTTACTAACCTTTTATGACTTTTAATCTCCTACTTTGTCTTTTATATTGTAAAATATATATTATAAATATTCTATTTTTTTTTCTCTTTCACAGATATTAAATTTACTGAAATATGTAAATAAGATTACATTACTTATCAGGTAAGTCTGATGTACAAAATTAACTTTCTCTATACTCTTTTCCTTAACCTCACTACTCTTCTCTCATGCTGCCACACCCCTGTTCCCTTATTGCGCTTGCCTCACTTATTCTGAATCCCCATGTTTACTCCCCTTTTCTTCACTCTTCTCTCACACTCACCTTCTTTCAGACCTTCTCCTTTACTTTCCTTCCTCTCTCTTCCCTTCCTTCGCTCCTTCACTCTTTTCCCTTCCCTTACTCTCCTTACTCCACTTTACTAACTCCTTGTCTTACTCCGTCTGTCCTCTTAGTTCTACACTCCCCTTCCCTCATTCTCTCTATGTTAGCCTCATTCTCTCCATCCCCTTAGTTTCTCACTCCTCTTCTGTCACACTCACTCCCTATAACTCAGCCATACTCCCAAACTCATGTAAACAATGAGATTCTATCAATGTGTAGAGGTGCAAAATATTTTTAATATGTTTTTATTTTTTGTGAAATGCTGGGCTCTCTCTTAGAAGTGGAAAGACGAGAGCACGATGTGCTTGTTAAAATACCCCTCACACACTAAAAAAATCCTTTAGTGTCATGCTTCATCATAGGGGTCTTCCCGTCCCTATAACGGGGCGGGGCGTGCTACGACCAGACGAACTACGCGGTGTGAGGGGTATTTTAACAAGCACATCGTGCTCTCGTCTTTCCACTTCTAAGAGAGAGCCCAGCATTTCACAAAAAATAAAAACATATTAAAAATATTTTGCACCTCTACACATTGATAGAATCTCATTGTTTACATGATACGTCTAGGAGGGTGATTCTATCTCAACCTCTACGCTTCCCTTTTTGGTTTTTTGAAGATACTCCCACACTCACCTTCTTTCAGACCTTCTCCTTTACTTTCCTTCCTCTCTTTTCCCTTCCTTCGCTCCTTCACTCTTTTCCCTCCCCTTACTTTCCTTACTCCACTTCACTAACTCCTTCTCTTACTCCCTGTGTCCTCTTAGTTCTACACTCCCCTTCCCTCATTCTCTCTCTGTTAGCCTTATTCTCTCCATCCCTTAGTGTCTCACTCCTCTTCTATCACACTCACTCTGTATAACTCAGCCATACCCCCACACTCTCTTTCTTTCAGACTTTCTCCTTTACTTTTCTTTCTCTCTCTTCCCTTGTTTTGCTCCTTCATTCTTTTCCCTTCCCTTACTCTCCTTACTTCACTTCACTAACTCCTTCTCTTACTCCCTCTGTCCTCTTAGTTCTACACTCCCCTTCCCTTATTCTCTCTGTTAGTCTCATTCTCTTCATCCCCTTAGTCTCTCACTCCTCTTCTGTCACGCGCACTCCCTATAACTCAGCCATACTCCCACACTCACCTTCTTTCAGACCTTCTCCTTTACTCTTCTTCCTGTCCCTTCCCTTCTTCAGCTCCTTCCCTTACTTTCCTTACTCTACTTCACTAACTCCTTCTCTTACTCCCTCTGTCCTCTTAGTTCTACACTCCCCTTCCCTTATTCTCTCTCTGTTAGCCTTATTCTTTCCGTCCCCTTAGTCTCTCACTCCTCTTCTGTTACACTCACTCCCTATAACTCAGCCATACTCCCACACTCACCTTCTTTCAGACCTTCTCCTTTAATTTCCTTCCTCTCTCTTCCCTTCTTTCACTCCTTCACTCTTTTCCCTTCTCCGATTCTCCTTACTCCACTACATTAACTTTTTCTCTTACTCCCTCTTTTCTCTTAGTTCTACACTCCCTTTCACTCATTCTCTCTGTTAGTCTCATTTTCTCCATCCCCTTAGTCTCTTACTCCTCTTCTGTTACACTCACTCCCTATAACTCAGCCATACTCCCACACTCACCTTCTTTCAGACCTTCTCCTTTAATTTCCTTCCTCTCTCTTCCCTTCTTTCACTCCTTCACTCTTTTCCCTTCTCTGATTCTCCTTACTCCACTACACTAACTCTTTCTCTTACTCCCTCTTTTCTCTTAGTTCTACACTCCCTTTCACTTATTCTCTCTGTTAGCCTCATTCTCTTAATCCCCTTAGTCTCTCACTCCTCTTCTGTCACGCTCACACCCTATAATTTAGCCATACTCCCACACTCACCTTCTTTCTTACCTTCTCCTTTACTTTTCTTTCTCTCTTTTCCCTTGTTTTGCTCCTTCACTCTTTTCCCTTCCCTAACTCTCCTTACTCCACTTCACTAACTCCTTCTCTTACTCCCTCTGTCCTCTTAGTTCTACACTCTCCTTCCCGCATTCACCCTCTGTTAGCCTCATTCTCTCCATCCCCTTAGTTTCTCACTCCTCTTCTGTCACACTCACTCCCTATAACTCAGCCATACTCCCACACTCACCTTCGTTCAGACCTTCTCCTTTACTTTCCTTCCTCTCTCTTCCCTTCCTTTGCTCCTTCACTCTTTTCCCTTCCCTTACTTTCCTTACTCCACTTCACTAACTCTTTCTCTTACTCCCTCTGTCCTCTTAATTGTACACTCCCCTTCTTTCATTCTCTCTCTGTTAGCCTAATTTTTTCCGTCCCCTTAGTCTCGCACTCCTCTTCTGTCACACTCACTCCGTATAACTCAGCCATACTCCCACACTCAACTTCTTTCAGACCTTCTCCTTTAATTTCCTTCCCCTCTCTTCCCTTCTTTCACTTCTTCACTCTTTTCCCTTCTCTTACTCTCCTTACTCCACTACACTAACTCTTTCTCTTACTCCCTCTGTATTCTTAGTTCTACACTCCTTTTCCCTCACTGTCTCTCTGTTAGTCTCATTCTCTCCATCCCCTTAGTCTCTCACTCCTCTTCTGTTACGCTCACTCCCTGTAACTCAGCCATACTCCCACAGTCACCTTCTTTCAGACCTTCTCCTTTACTTTCCTTCCTCTCTGTTCCCTTCCTTCACTCCTTCACTCTTTTTCATTCCCTTACTTTCTTTACTCCACTTTACTAACTCCTTCTCTTACTCCCTCTGTCTTCTTAGTTCAACACTCCCCTTCCCTCATTCTCTCTCTGTTAGTCTCATTCTCTCCGTCCTCTTAGTCTCTCAGTCCTCTTCTATCACGCTCACTGCCTATAACTCAGCCATACTCCCACACTCACCTTCTTTCAGACTTTCTCCTTTACTTTTCTTCCTCTCTCTTCCCTTCTTTCACTCCTTTGCTCCTTTCCCTTCCCTTACTCTCCTTACTCTACTTTACTAACTCCTTGTCTTACTCCCTCTGTCCTCTTAGTTCTACACTCCCCTTCCCTCATTCTCTCTCTATTAGCCTCATTCTCTCCGTCCCCTTAGTCTCTTACTCCTCTTCTGTCACGCTCACACCCTATAAGGCAGCCATACTCCCACACTCACCTTCTTTCAATCCCCCACTTCACTTCACTTCCCCTCTCGTCCCTTTTTTTGCTCCCTCACTCATTTTCCTTTCCTCTCTCACTGCACTCCACTTCACTCACTCTTTTTGAATTTGTTAAGAATACAGCTCTTTTTGGAGAATTGGAGGTAGTTCTAAAAAGAACTTTTTTTTCTTCTTTTTTAGGTTTTCTTTGTGAACAAAAACAAAAACAGGGAATGTCAAACTGCTCAACAGGAGCAAAAAAAAGTAAAAATTAGGGCTGGGGACGGCAGCAGTGGTTTTCCCTTGTACGTACAATGTTCATGATACGTTGTTCTCCGTAACAAAGGAGTTCATCACAGTCCTTACATTTTATAATGATGCCATCAAAAACAGGCTGAATATTAGGAATCAGCTGCTCAGGTCTCCCTCTCACGGATGATGTAGTTGGTCCTCCAGTAGAAGTTGAAGCACCATCCCTTGGGGGATTTCGTGCCAGAGCCCTGACACTCTCCCGGGCATAGGTATGGGGGTGCCTCCTATGAACGTGCCGAATCATGGTTGAATTGCCAAAACTGTACTTCCTTGTAGGGTCACCCCCGTGAAAGCACAGTTTGGCAAATTCTGCACTCCACCTTTGGAGCATTCACCTTTTTTTTACCTGCTGGTATGGTAAAAAACTTCCATATGAAGTGCTCCTTTACCTTGGGCTGAGGAGCCTCTTCCTGAATGAACTCATCCGAGTCCTCACTGCTAGTGGGTCTAGCAGCCATTCTTTTCCAAAACAGGTAGAACAGAGAAGAACAAGTCTTGCTGTCACCAAAGTGAAAGAAGAAGTGAAGGAAATTGGTGGGGTTTTCATTATTTGTAAAAAAAAACTGTTAACAACCAATGAAAAGAGTTTTTTTACAGTCACATGACTTGACGCGCTTACGCTGCGTGCACCGGAGCGCTTCCGGGGGCGCTTGCGCAGCACGAACGTAGGAGCTTCTGTGGGCGCTTACGCGGCGCGCCTAAATGACGTTTTGCTAGCTTTACGGAAATGCAAAATCATTTTCATTCGGAAAATCAAAAATACTACTTTTATAAGTATGGTACTGAATGTCTTGCATTATTATTTAGTTTACATACATATTTTTTTTTACAAATGCAGAAATAGCGCTCTTGCTGCGGTCTTGGGTGAGCTTACCGGTGCGCGTAACCTGAGCGCTCCAGGGCAAAATGATAAAAAAAAAAAAACATGAAAAATACATTGATTTTTTTTAATAAAAAATAATCATAATTAATAATAATAAAAAAAGCTAATAAAAAAACACTTTAAAAATCGTAGGTTACAAACTCGATATGCAAAGGAATTAGCTTTTAAAAAACCTTTGAAATTCACTGAAAAAAACATAGGTTTCACAATCGTTATAGTTAGAAATTTGCATTTAAAAAACGTTTGAAATTCACTGAAAAAAACATAGGTTTCACAATCGTTATAGTTAGAAATTAGCATTTAAAAAACCTTTGAAATTCACTGAAAAAACCATAGGTTCCACATTTGTTATAGTTAGGAATTAGCATTTAAAAAACCTTTGAAATTCACAGAAAAAAACATAGGTTTCACACCAGTTATAGTTAGCTAAACATTTTACTCATACAAAACCATTGAAATTCCCACGTTATAGTTAGTTAGACTCACTATAACTCACGCGCCCGCAATCCACTGCTGATGATGTCACATATTACATCATTCATGACATGGTCAGTGACATCAGCGATGACATCACTGATGACATCTCAAATGACATCACTGATGACATCTCAAATGACATCACTGATGACATCATCCAGTGTCTGTGTGTTTCTGTAAAGTTTAAATATGTTTGACATATTGAAGAATGTATAAGTGTCTGGATAAAGGATTTAGTAGGTGCGTGACTGACTGTATGAGTGAGTGATTAAATGTGTCTTACTGAATGCATGAATTAGTGACTAAACTGTCTGAATGTGTGCATCATTATGTCTGTTGTTGTGTAAGCTGCTGCATGTGTTGAACAGTAGCTATATGAGTGGCTATATGAGTTATTGATTGGTTGCCCAAGTATTTGTATGTGAGGCTGCGTGTGTGTGGCTAGGTGGTGTGTGACTGTGCATAGATGTGTGAGTAGTTGATTCACTTGGTGTATGGGTTCAAGAGTGTATGTGGAAACAGCTGTATAGGCGGTTTACTGTGTGCATGGGTGTGTTGGTGAGTGAATGGATATCTCAGTGCTACATGTCCAAGTAAGTACATATGTAAAACACAGTGCATGTGAGAGTTGGCATATATAAATGACTATATATGACAACCTGTGATTGCATACGTGAATGTTTCTATCAATGTGTACTTGTATCAGTGATTGTAAAAGTGAGTAAGTATGTGTTAGTCTCTGTTTAAATAAGTAAGGTTTTGTTTGTATAACTGTATAGATGAGGAAATGTGAGTGTGATTGATTCTTTACATGACTGACTAGGTGTGTGAGTAACTCCATGGATGAATGGCAGTGTGTGAGTCTCTGTATAGGTGTATGAGTGCATATGATAGTGTATTGATGAGTGACTGTATGTATCAGTGATTGTATGGGTGAATGAGTGGATGTGTGTGTAGACCTAGAAATCAGTGAGTGCGTATGTGGTAACTGGTATTGCTGTGTCAATGGTTTCAGGAATGGTAGTTTGTATTTAACACTGGGTGTGAGTAGGTGTATTGTATTATCACATGGATGATGTCATCAGTGATGTCATCAGTGATGTCATTTGAGATGTCATCAGTGATGTATTTTTTTATTTTTAATGAATTTTTTATTTGCATCAAGGGGATCAGCCAAGAAAAAAAAATAAGGTTATTTACATACAGCAAAAACAAAAACAGTACAAAAACATATCAATAACAAAATACTAATAAAGTAATAATAAGGTAATTAAAGAAGCAATTTTTATGACATAATTAATCCCCACATTTTATCCACTTTCCGCTTACTATTCAGACCCCTTGTAATCGCAAGAGATTGCTCCATATTATATATTTCCTTGACAAGACTCCACCACTCCATAACCGTCGGTGAATTTTGTTGAACCCAAACTCTCGCAATAGTCAGCCTAGCACATGTAATTAAAATATTCAGCAAATCGCATAACAAAGTATTGCCCCCCTGAAACACTCACAAATACATCCGTTAATGAAAAATTAATAGGACTAGCTAGTCTAGTAGAAGCAATTTTAATAACTCCATTCCAGAATTCAGCAAGATGCGGACAAGAAAAGAACATATGAATATTATCAGCCCCGATTAAATCGCATTTGGGGCATTTCATACGATCACTAAATTTATGATTTGTTGCCCATTTAAGAATCCTATCCAGTGTGTAATACAGCTGGCATACTGTTTTAAATAACTGCAATTTAAGGTTTGAAGATTGAACAGAAAGATTGAGGCTATTTAAAGATGAAATGATCAAATCCGGTGGTACATTCATCGCCAATTTGCTAGTCCATTTTTCTGCCATTTTAGTGATATCGTTAATATTATAATCAGAAAATATTTTGTACCCAATACTGATATGGGATTTATCTACTTCTCTATAGATACAATTCCAAACTTCAGATTCTATCAAAATGGTAAATTCTAATTTCCTCAAAAAGTAATCCCTAATCTCATAGTATTTAAACCTAGCCCCCTCTGACAAATTATAGCAAGCCTTCAATCTTTCAAATGCAAAAAAGCCGTTATGATCATATAAGCCTCCCAATACATTAATACCACATTCTGATAGTACACGGCCAGCTGGATCCTGAATAATGTCCGGTAAACCCGGATTAAACCACAAAGGGGTTATATAATGAAACAAAGATACTTTACTTTTAACAAGAATGGAGCGCCAAATGTTAACTGTATCTCGTACCGTCTTAAATTGTACTCGTTTAAAATAATTAGGGTCATTTAGTCTGTAGAGAAACATGTTTGCATCCACTCCTAACAAAAATCTATTAAAATATAAGCACTTATCAGGGATCAGCAAGCTACGGAAGCGGGTCAAAAAAGCAGACCAGTTATAAAATGTAATATCTGGAAGACCCAGTCCTCCTTGATTAAACAGAAGTTTAAGAAGTGACACAGCCCGCCGTGCCTTCGTATAGCCCCAGATGAAACCGCTGATGACACCTTCTAATCTATGAAAATAAGAATTATTCACCCGTAGAGGTATAGAGCGAAAAAGATATAAATATTTTGCTCATATTTTCATTTTGACCAAATTTATTCGGCCAATAATACTAAGCGGTAGTTTATGCCATTTCTTAAATAATATAGCAGTCTCCTTTAATAATGGCTCATAATTTAAACAATTAAATCAATATTCGAGGAAATTTTTACCCCCAGATACGTTGCTACATCACATCTCCCTATCACCGGAGTTGGGAGTTGGTGATTCGAAACAATTTGAGTTTTACTAGTATTAAGGCGATAGCCAGACACTAGGCCAAATTTCCCTGCTTCTTTTACAATGCCTTTCATAGCTTCAGACACATTGGTGGAGTAAACTGCAACATCATCCGCGTATACAGTTATATCAAGAAGATTTGGGCCGTTTGCAAAAGGACATATAAGGGTCTGACTCTGAAGTGCAATTAGAAAAGGTTCCATTCCTAGAGCAAATAGAAGGGGGGATAAAGGGCACCCCTACCGCATCCCTCGTTTAATAAAAAAGGTTGAAGAGCATTTTCCCAAGTAGCAAACCTTACCCAGTGGCTTATTGTATAATGATTGGACCCATTTCAAAAATTGGCCTTTTATACCAAAGGCCTGTAAAGCCGGCCATAAAAAGCCCCACCCCACTCGGTAAAATGCCTTCTCTGCATCTAATAAAATCATACTGAGTGGGGTGGACTCAAATGCACATCAAATGCAGAGATGGCCATATTAATATGTGCCGTAGTGTCTCTTTTTGGGATAAACCCATGTTGCTGAGGTGACACCAATTGAGACATTAAAGGAGCCAGCCGAGTTGCCAGTATTTTAGCAAGATTTTTGCATTGCTATTAATAAGCGAGATTGGTCTATAAGAACCTCTCTCCTGCGGTGGTTTGCCCTTTTTTAAGAAAAAGATAATTTGGGTAGAATATACTATACCATAACAAATAACAAATGTGAAACCTATGTTTTTTTCAGTGAATATATATATTTGTTGTGTGCAGGTGAATTCTACAAACATTAGGCATCTGAAGAAGGCACGTTGTGCCGAAATGCATCATGCTGTTTGTTTCCTGTTAATAAAGGAGGTCCGTTTCAACTTACCTGCGTGGGCTGACTTCTTCCTTCTGTAAGGGTTCATTTGTTCGGATGTTTAGTGCGCTGCCACTCGCACTTGAAGCCCCCGCCCTGAAGTGCTCGGCGCATTGTGGTAACTTTTGGAAAGTCTCGATGTTCTTGGGAAGACGCCGAGCCACCGCAGCTGACAGCGCATTGATAGGCCATTCACATTGGGAGATGACTGCATCGCGTCACCTCTGCCTACTGAAAGAAGTGACACTGGCACGCTGTTAGTATTGTTGGTGGGGTGAAGCTAAAGACAGATGACCCCCTCACACTACAAAGACCACAATCCTGGGAGTGCTGCGGACACCGCCCACTGGGGCGAGGACTTCCGTTAGTGTGTCTGCAGCCAATCAACTCGCAGCTGCGGGTTGAAATTTCACCTTCTTCTCAGTGGGACCCGTTGTGTGCAGGTGAATTCTACAAACATTAGGCATCTGAAGAAGGCACGTTGTGCCGAAATGCATCGTGCTGTTTGTTTCCTGTTAATAAAGGAGGTCCGTTTCAACTTACCTGCGTGGGCTGACTTCTTCCTTCTGGAGAGGTTCGTTTGTTCGGATATATATATATATATATATATATATATATATATATATATATATGTATATATATATATATATATATATATATATATATATATCCACAAAATCCTCTCGTTCCAAGCAAGGATGACAAGCCACACCATCAGGTACTTTGAAAGTTGTTTATTTGGGCATAAACAAACGACGCATTTCGAGCTCACGGGCTCTTGGTCACATATATATACACTGATGAAGGCTAAACGCCGAAACACGTTTGTTTGTTTCCTAAAATAAAGGCTGTTATGAAATTGTCCCCTCCAGAGTGCTGTTTTCTTCTAAGTAGGAGAAAATTTGAGCGTTATATATATATATATATATATATATATATATATATATATTTATATATATATTCACTGAAAAAACCATAGGTATAGACCATATATAGTTAGGACTTAGCATTTACAAAACCTTGAAAATTCACTGAAAAAAACATAGGTTATACACCATATATAGTTAGGAATTAGCATTTACAAAACCTTATTTTACTCACACAAAACCATTGAAATTCACTTATATAGTTAGTTGCACTAACTATATATCGCGCACCCGCAATCCACTGCTGATCATGTCACATATTACATCATTCATGACATGGTCAGTGACATCACTGATGACATCATTGATGACATCTCAAATGACAACACTGATGACATCACTGCACCCCCACCACCACCACCACCTCCTAGGAAGAGAGGACCACCTCCTCAGGTTATCCTTCAGCAAGAGGAGGAAGAAGAGGAAGAAGAGGAAGAGGAGCAAGAGAGGAGGCAGTTTTTGCCTGAGGAGCCAAGGAGGTCCCATGTAAAAGAAAATTTCATCTGGCAATTTTACTCATTTCCCCGGGGCCAAAAAAAAGTAAATGCCCGCTATGTTACCTGTCTCATCTGCAAAAAAGATCTGTCCAGAGGGACTGATAAGAAATACAGCTATGGCAATTACACCATGCATCGCCATATGGAGAGGTGGCACCCTAAAAATTATAGTGCTGCGCAGGTATGTGACCTGCAGGATAACCCCCCTCCTGTGGCCAGTGCATCAAATGAAGAGGCAGTGACGGGACCAGAGGGGAGGGAGACGGTCCCAAATATCCAGCTGAAGTTTGGGAATGTGAAGCAAGTGTGCATTTTTTGCGGCCAATTGATTTGCTACAGGGAGAGTAGCATGAATTTAATCAACACAGCTATTGACAATCATAAATGTACAAAACGCCCCAGAAAATAAATTATCTTTTTTTGTTGTTGCTCCTGTTGAGCCCTTTATAATGAATCATTTTCGTTTCCCCCCCCCAAAAAAAACAAAAAAAATCTAAAAACCGTTAAAAAACATACAAAAAAAGTAAAAAAATGTTCAGAAAAATAATAAAAAAAATATAAAACAACAAAAATTATTTTAAAAAAAGTTCTTTTCAGAACTACCTCCCCTTTATAAAAAAATTGCTAGAATGTTTAGCACTCTGGCAACCTCTATTTCTTTTGATTCGCGGGCCGGTTCGCGCGCCGGTACGCGAACCGGAAGCGAACCAGAAAAAAAAAAAAAAAAGAAGAGTAAGTATAAGGGAAGGAAACAGAGAGTAATGTTAAAAGAAAGACAGCTAGAGGGAGTAACACAGAGATACTGTTTAATAGATCTATTTACCGAAGAAAAGATGTAAGAGGGCATAATTGTGAAAAACAAAATAGATAAGGAAGTGAAAGAAAAAAAGGAGAGTAGAAGAATAATAAACAAGAGTTTCTTAGAGAATGTGAGTGAATGTTCAAATTAAGAAGAAAAACAGTAAAGGATGTGGAATGAGTGGTAGGGATAGAACCGGACTAAAAGAACAATCCTGAGGGAAAGTGTTAAGAAAAGAGTATGCGAAAGTAAATAGGAATAAAACAAGATGTATGACAGTGACTAAGGTTAAAACATGTGTGGAGAGAAAAAACAGAAAGCAGAAAAGAAGAAGTGACAGAAAAGGAATGATTGAAACAGCAAAGAAATGTAAATAACATAGTGTGCTTGAACTACAGGGAGAAAGCATAATGATCAAGTAGTGAAAGAGTGATGAGTCAGAGACAGTGAGAGTAATAGAGACGGAGTGAGTGAACAGGAGTGAGGAACTATGAGAACAGAGGGACTGAGAAAAGGAGTGGAAGGAGTAGAGTAAGTAAGTAATAGAAAAAGGAATGAGGGAAGTAGCAAAGGCAGGAAACTGAGGGTTAAAGAAATGAAGCAGTGGAACTAATAGAAGTTAAATGTGATAGAAATGTAACGAAAAGAGTACAAAACACTTACCTTATAATTGTAGTTAACTTAGTCACTTGTTATTTTTATACTTTCAATCTGTGAAAGAAAGAACAAAAATTTGAAAAATATTAAAACATGTATTTAAAAATTAGAAAAGACAAGGTAAAAGATTGACAATCATCCAATTTTACAAAGAAATAAAGTTAGAGATAAACATGCCGAAAAAAAGAGAAAGAAACGGTGATAGACAGTCACAGACAAAAATAAATTGTAATAGAGTAAATTACTAAGAGAAAAAAAAGAAAGATACTTTCAGTGACAGAAAAGAAGGAAAGAAGAGAAAAAGAAATTGAAGTTGTGTAAGCTACTGAAAGAAAGTGAGTAAGGTAAACTATATAAGGAAAGGGTGAATAAGGAAAAGAGAGTGAGGGAGAGAGGAGACAGAGGAAGTGAAGGAAAGAGTGTCAGATACAGACTGAGTGAGGCAACAAAGAAAGATAAATGACTGAGGGTGAGTTATACTAACTGATTGCACCAAAAAAGGAAAACCCAAAAATATTTAATTTAGAAAACAAAGGGAGGAAAGATGGAAAAGACAAGCGAAGCAGAAGGTCTAAAAGCTGGAAAATGGTGCAAGGGAGAAAAGAAAAAAGCAGAGTTGGAATAGGGAAACAAAGGTTGAAAGATAAGTGGAGTTAGAGAGCAAGGGTGAAGGGGAATAAAACAAAAGGCAATGTGAGTATGTAAAGAGGATTGATAGAAGGTAGTAAAAGATGAGTGAGCATGAGACAAGATGAGTACAAATTAAAATTCACTATACAAAGTACAGAATTAATTATACATGTTAAATGGTTTATTTTTGCTGTTCTCAGAATGTATCAAATTTCACTAAAAACAGTGAGTTGAAGGTATTCATCATATAACAGCGGGGAAAAAAAACACAATCAAAATGATTGTGTTTAAAAAACCCATATAACATAACCAATTAGAAATCAGAACTCCTCAAAAGTAACTTACTTTCCATGACGTCGAAGAATGTCCTATGAACAGCTTATACTCTGTTGTGCTGCTATTATTTTCTGCCCGCCACTTTCTGAAAGAAAAGCTCCATCGTTTTGACAAATATGTTACATACAATAAATGACTTCTCGCTCTCTACCGCACTTCTCCTCAAGGCCAAATAGTGTAAGAGCCATTCTTGGAATTCTTCTCAGCAAATCCCGTCATTTTCTTTTTCCGCAACTTTCAGAAAGAAAATGTTCAAGATCACTTTCACAATCCTGTACTAGTAATATCTCACCCTTCTTGCTCACTCATGTTCCACATTTCCTATGACACTGATACTGCTTACTATGAGGCACACTTACACTACCTCTATGACTACTACAATTATTTAATTCTCTTGATCACTGTTAATCACAAAGCAATTTAAAACAGTACATAAAATTATATCAACTCCTAGAATCATTATAGGCCAGTTACCTACCCTAAATTCCCTCTTCTGAAAACACAAAGTAAGAATATTTTAAGTCAAAAGGCAACATTGTTTCATAGTCAAATGGGAATCATTTCCGAAACACCAGCTTTTTTTTACATTTTAAATAAGCTGTGTAATAAGCGGATGTTGTCAAAGGACCATCATGTCATATAATAGCTGCAGTTACAAATGTTCTTCCTAAAATCAACGACTGTGTAGCCACAACATTTGTAATTAAAGTTGAAAACTCACTTTCATCAGGTTTATATAGTTGGAATTTTAAAATGACATTATAACCAAAAGTTTGTACAAATAATGTTGACAGCATTGCAGACTTACATTACCTCTACTCCGTGTTTTGATTGGCTGCTTGAATTAGCTTATTAAAAGAAACAGTTTTTCTGAACTCATTCAAAGTGCAGTTATTTTTCCATGACATCAAGTGTTATGGAAAGAACACCGTTTGCTTTGGGAAATACTCTGTTGTCCTTTAACTAATCCGTGCCCACCACTTTCTGTAAGAAAACCTTCTTTTTTTCCAGGAACTACTTAAAACTCAAAAATAACTTTTCACTCTGTACTACACTTATCCTCAAAGCCAAATAGTGTAGGAGCCATTAGAACCTCTTGAAATTCCTCAGAGCAAATCCCGAGATTCCTTCCCTAAAATTTTGGTTGTAAAAACACCAGGTAAGAATTTTTAAGGTCAAAAGGCAATCTTTTTTTGAAAGTTAAAACAGAATCATTGCAGAATGACCAGCCGTTTCCAGACTTCAAATAAGCTGTGTAATGTCCTGATGTTGTTGAAGGACCGTCATGATATATAATTGCTGCCGTTACAAAAGTCCTTCCTGATATTGACAACTGCGAAGCCACAAAATTTTTAATTAAAGTTGTCAATTTTGTTCCATCAGGCCTACATCGTTGGAACATTAAAATGACATACTGGCCATATGTTCGTATAAATAATGTGGACAGCATTGCAGATTTACATTGGCTACACTCCATGTTTTGATCGGCTGCTTTTACTAGCTTATTAAAGGACACTGATTTACTGTCTGGCAAAGTTAAATATATAAATCTTTCTGAGTCTACACTAGTAGTACTTGATACCCTACAGTTCTCGCAGTCATGCTGCCATTGATAAGAAAGGCCAAACAGATGATCTACATCTACACCTTCATCTTGCAATACATTAAGCATATACATTAAAAACTCCTGACAATCTTGCTGAATATTTTGAGAGAATTGCGTTTGACCTGAACATTTGTCTAACAGATTTCGAATTTCAGACACACTTTCTATTTTTGTTCAATCAGTGCTACATTTCTCTAACACAGAGTTCAGTAAACAGCAAAAACTTTGATCCGAATTGATCACAATCTGTTCTTTTAAAGTTTCTAGAGAAAAGACAACATTAATCACTACATTAGCATAGCAGAACTATTTTCAAATTGAAAACCAACAACATCTTCAACAGAATCCATTTTCTTTCTGCTTATAATTTCAGGTTCATCGACTTTTCGTCTTTTTGCTACAACCTCCCTTCTAGTGGTCACATTTCTTCGTTTCCGGCCTACCACACGTTTCTGAAACAAAGGATATTGAGGCAAATGTGGCGCATACTCTCTTCTTAACCTATTGTATTCCTTAACACAATCTAGATCCGCACAAATGTTTGTCACATCACACTCAATCAAGTACAATCCCGATAAAGTTCTGACTCGTGACAATGCCACATATGCCATACCCTCCTTGGACACAGAACTGCCAATATTCACCAATGCACTGTCTACACTTAAACCTTGCGATTTATGGATTGTCACCGCATATGCCAAGCAAACAGGAAACTGCTTACGGCGAACATATAAGTCTTTTACAAGCAAAAACCTAGCAGAGCAATGACCAATTAGCTGTACTTCCTCAATGCGATCAAATTTAATTTTTAAAAATTAAATTCCATCTCTATTTCTGTATTTCTCAAAATCAACAACATTACCCATTGATCCATTTACCAGACCTCTTTCAACATGTAAGTTCCTTCTCAAAATGATACGGCAATTTAAGCACACATTCAGAGTCTTTTCAAAACCAGCAGTTTTAGATATAGTCTTCTCTAATGAATCCAATTTAGATTTCAAATTCTCAGACAAAATAATTGTTGCTCCCATATGCTCTATTCTGTCAATAGCTTCCAGTTTCACAATCTCTTGGTTTTCCAAATTCAACATTTTGTTGTCGAAGATGGCACATTCTGCAAGAGTTGGCATCAAACATATTCCAGATTTCTTCTCAGTAATTTTCCGAAAAATATTCTCTGGCAGAACGTCTTCTTCTGGATACAAATTTGACAGTAATCGTGCATGTAAAGCTTCTTTCCCATGCTCGGTCACTTTTCCGATTCTAACATCTTGTAGAATATTCTTATAATCTTCATCCTTCGCCTGACGCATATTTTCACGCAGTTCAGCATAATTGAAGTTTAACCATATATTAACGTTGCCAATGCTCCCTAGGCACTTCCTGGTATCTTCATGTGTAAGTAGTTTAAACACTGGTTGTCCTTTCACTGGTGTCAGCTGCAGAAGATCACCGAAAACAATGATGTGTTTGCCACCAAATAACACATCATACTCTGTTTTAAGAACTTCTTGCATTCTCAAATGCACAAAGGCAAGCATGACATTGGAAACCATGCTTACTTCGTCAATAATAAGAAGTTTCATTTTCCTCAAGACTCTTGAAACTTCACAACAAGCATCTCCAGATAACTTGTGGTATTGTAATTTGTTATCATGCTCCACTGGCAGCATCAGTAGACGATGCAAACTAATACCTTTAATGTTATGTGCTGCCAGTCCAGATAGAGCGGTGACAACACAAGACAGCGATGACTCAGTCCTTTTCTGCAAATAACATGAAATTGCTTTAATGAGGAAACTTTTTCCAGGTCCTGCTTCTCCGCTCACGTACAGTCGGACAGGCTTCAACGACGTACATGAGCACTCTTTCTTCTCATGACTTAATCCATGATCAATTTGGTTGGTAACTTCGTCATATATTTTCCTCTGCTCAACGTTGAGTTGTCTTTCCAAATCTTCTAAGTTAACCACATCCTCCTGAGCATGTGCCATGGCTCTTTCCACTTCAATCATGGCAGTGGCAGCTTCATTTTCGATAACTGGTCCTCCTAGTGGATCCTGACTCAATGAAACAGAACTCGGACTGTCCTGAGAACTGTCTCTAGCAATCTCGGCTGCAATTGTTGCTTCCTGCTCGATTTCCGCATTCAACATATCTAGATATTTTGGAAAAACAGGACATTCTATGGTCTCCTTGGCTGCATTGAAAGAGTCTTCGTAACAGAGGAAATCTCCAAGCAGTTCCTCTTCTGCACGCCAATGCTTGAAAAGTTGCAAAAGAGCTAAATAGAAAAACTCTTTTGTTTCAGGAGATTCGCCACTCAATTTTCGATGATTTACCAATTGGCTTTTTCTTTGCTTGACCAGACATCCCTCACTTCCAATTACAGCATACACTCCTTTATCAATATCTTCTTTGATGTTCCTCTTGAATATGTAATTTTGTAGAACCTCATACATACAAACATTCTCGAGGTGACTGCTTCTATTTGGATAATATGTATCCAACATGTTGGTCTTCAAAATATCTGTACTGTTTGGCTCCTTTTCCGCCAAATACTCAATTTCCCATACAGGTTTCAGAACTCGATTACGTGTTGCAGCAAGACCAAGACTCGCCCAAATGATACTCCTAGATTTGGCATAGAGACTTGCTGAAGATAACCGGTCAGAACATTCGTAATCTCCGATTTCTCGATGCGACAACATCTTCAGACTGAAACTGTACAACTTCTTACTGAGGCTCTTTTCATGGGAAATGTCCTCCCACATATCCTTCAATTCTGTCTTTTCTTTTTTGGTGATGTAAGATGTCACATACCGAGCCACAGCCATACAGTTATCAGCCACAAACTGTATATCCATGTTAACATTCCACATGGACAAAATCACTGGGTTGTAGTCGTTCATGTACTTGGACTCTTCGTTCCTTTTCAAATTGTATGTATTTTTGGGTGATTTCCTCGTCACATTATGTTGCAGCGAAGACATCAAACTGTTCACTCTTGTTCACCGGTCGTGGAAAGCCGAAACGACATTTTGTGTAGAACTTGTCCTTGTTTCTGAATTTACGACGACAGTACTTTCCACAACGATGGCTTTGGAAGCGTAAAACTTGTTCTCTTAGGCTTTTGTCTTCCTTTGTCTTTGGAACATCACATGTAGAATACTGTTCTATAAAACTCATCACTAAGTCATCCGGATCTGTTCCAAATTTGGGTGCATCTTTGATCCATAGCAGCATGTGTATATGAGGAGCACCTCTTGCTTGGTACTCCTTTCTCCAGAAGAAATCCAACACCTCTCCAAGAGGTGCATTTTTCTTGTTCATGATGAAAGACATCATAGCTTCAAATCTATGATTGAAGTACCTGCATAAATTCACTGGATCCAAAGAGCACAGTTCTCCGGGTGTCTTGAATTCGATATTTTCAATGTTTCCATTTGCCTCTCGTAGAAATTCAAGTAAGTCTTCCCAGCCATACTCAGCACAGCTGAGAGTGAGGAACCATGTGGGAGTTCTTAAGTTCCTCAGCATACATTTTAAATCACCATGACGACAGTACCAGTACTCATTAGTACCACACTGACATGCCATGAGATTAATCAGGTGAGAATCCAAAATACTGTCTTGCACATTGACTTTATCCATAAAGTCCCTTGCCGAGATATTTTGCATCTGTACACCACTTTTCAAGATGTGGTTCACTGCATAGGACAGTCCAGACAGATCCCTTTCAAACAGTAGATGAAACAAATAGGGAATGCATTGACGAAACCTAGGATCTTCTGCATACAATCGTAAAGTCCGGTATTCAGAAGCAGGAATTTGATCAGGTCACTCATCATATCTTCCTCCTTGACCTGTAGGAAATAGCTGTGGGAAACACCGAGCTTCCAAACTTTCCTCCCAAACACTAATGGGGCTCCCTTTGGCTTGTTTCATTTGAAACAACTCAATAGCATTCCCCATGACTTCCTTGGAATGCAAAGGATGAACACTATAATGTTCATATATTTCTTCATTTTTAGAGGCTTCTACTTTCTCAATTTGTCCAGCACACAAATCGCTGTCCTCTTCTTCACTTACTTCCTCTTCTGCAACACATACATTCTTGTAGTGCTGATTGTTTTTCATCAAATACAATGTTGCCTTTTTGACTTTCCTAACATCCACTAAATCTTGCCAGATTTTCTTACTCTTTGTCGGAACCCCATTAACTAAGATAACCAGAGGTTCCTCTTCCACTTTCTCTACTCCAATTGTATTAATGTTTTTCTTCAAATCTAGAGGCAAATAAACAACTCTTCCCTTTAATCCTCTCTGTAAATCTGATGGAGGCAATTTCCCAGTCTTTGGCTCCATTCGTACAATAGCCTGGAAGGGATGGACACTTTGAATCAAAATAGATTCATAAGTATTTAAATCTTTCAATTCAGAAGGAATGTCAACCAACTCCAGATTATTATGAACCGCTCTAGCAGGCATCCGGTTTTGATTTAATTTGTTACAACAATAAGTACACACACGTAGATCCGATCCCAAATCAAAACAATTTTCTACCATCAAGTATGTTGCGAAATCCTTCCATTCACTATTATTTTCCCTTTCACTTTTTGCATATAAATCCACTAACTTAGTCTGATTCTTATAATAAGTGTGTCGACAACACACACAAGTGAAATTAGGCCTCTCACATGATTTCACCTGAAACGTGGCAATTTCCTTCTGAAAATTATCTGTACTGGAAATCTGTACACTCTCTTCCACATTACCTTCTTCTTCTGGGTCAATTTCAACATTCTCCTCTTTACTTGCAAAGTAACAAAATCAATTTCTGCACAAATATTCTTCACATCTACTTCTGAACCATGCAAAAGAGCAGTGCATAATTGTTTAAGCATAATTGCTGGACTCTTAGCATAATACAACATTCTAACTAATTTCCTTACTTTATTATGATGCACTGCTAGCATCCTGAAATGATGAAAAACACTCTGGCATACTCTCCTGGAAAGACAAGCCAATGAATGACCATGCAAACCTGTCACTTCTCTCACTCTGCAAGGATCTAATTCTTGCAACAACTTCATTTTCTGTTTCAAACTTTTCTTATTAAATGTCCGTACAAAATCACAAAGCAAATTGATGGAATCCTGTCGCACACTGCAAATACTACTACACTTCCAGGTGCACACTGGTCCCTTAGGACGTTTTCCTAAAACCTTATTACCTAACACCTCTTCTGCCTCTGTTGTCACAAGTTTTTCTTTTTCAACCGGACAACCATCTTTCACCTCATATGCTCGACCACTGGTGTCAACTGCATGCACCAAATCATTATCCTGGAAATAACTCTCCTCATTAAAAAATGCCTCACAACTTGAACTATGCATCCATTCTCCTGAAAAAACTTCACAATAATTACTACGATTAACTGTTCTCTTCCATCTACTATTTGATTTGAAATCATAAATTGCCTTGTTTAGTTTCCTAATTCTATTGATTATCAAAATAAATAACTTTCGCTTAATTTCGAATGCCTGATCAATAATTTTCTCAAGATTTTTCCTTCTTTTATAAAAAGCCACTTTCTGTTGACCTTTCTTAATATTTTTTAACAATTTGCCAATTATCCTGTTGCGGAACATTCGTCTACGAATGTCCCTAAACTGATTTTTCCTTCTACTACCATGCACAGAGTTATCTCCTGCTGTAGCAGTAACATTTTTGAGTGGCCTTTCCTTTCCGTTTAAATTGGCTCTCTTTTTCTGGACTAAAACATGTTCTGTAGTGATACTTTTTTTTCTGGAAATGTTTCTTAGGAATGATTTCGTTGTCTTACCCCGAGCTTTTTTGGTGACTTGACAAGTTTTTATTGTAGAGGACTGCTGCAAGCATGTAGTAAGCTGCTGTGTTTGACGTTTTGTAGCCTTTCTCCTCCTTTGCTTCGAAGGCATCGTATAATTTTGAAATGATCTACAGTTGAATCTGTGGTAAAATATAATAAAAATTTTTATTAACCACTATTACCAAACAGTAAATCAATAACAGTCGTCAAAAAATTAACACACTAGTTGTCATTTCTACATACAATAATTTTTAGTGCATTGACAAATTTAAAACTCACAAATAGTAGCAAAGAAATGGAATGCTTCTACATTTGACCTGTGCTCTTTTATATGTGAATCTGAACTAATTTTATTAGTATACTTCACTATTTTATTAAAGACACTTCACACAAGCTGTTTTTGAAGTTGTATTTAATTTTAAATGAAACGGTTAACATGGTTACTTTTCATTTCCAGTAACTTAAATTTATTTTTAAAAGTCTTTATAGGTTAATCGGCTCGAGCAGGTCAGCTGCCCACCCTATGTCATACAATTCTGACAATCAGCATCCTCATCATATTCTTCATCATCCACAGGATATAATTCATGCAACGGATCTACTTCCACTGACGTTTCAATGACAAGTTCAATGATAAGATCGAGATCAACAGATTGCTCATTATCACTCATGGTTGATGTTGTCGTTATCTTTAAAGAAAAGGAACAACAATGAGATGTTGCAGAGTAAGAGACAAATCTCAGAGACTATAATAGTAAAATTGTTTAACAAGAGTAACATTTTGCAGATATTATTTAGCCATGTCCAGCGATGCTGAGGAGGTGAGGCCTATGTCCAAGTTTTCAGTGAACAGGACTCATCTTTTCTTAACCTTGGATAAGCCTCACCAACTCTGTGTCCCCTGCTCATACTTAAATGTAAAGGTGCAGATTTATGTTAACTGGCGCATCCCCAGGGATGCACCAGTTAACGTGCGCCGCTGCTCTGCCACCCATGGTGTGCCGCATTTACAATGCGGAGCACCATGGGGCAAAAACAGCACAGATGCGTCACGCATCTGTGCCGCAAAAGCGGCACATTGCAGGAATCACGTCGCAAGCGCGACTTGACTCCTGCAATGCACAGGGGCAAGCCACACATTGCATGGTGCGTCACTCCTTATGCCTGTTTCAAACAGGCGTAAGGTTTTGATTCACCAATGCCATAAAGCTGACTCAGTGAAATCTTGTAAATTTCACTGTGTTAGTTTTACAGGCTTTCATGCAAGTGAATGCCCACCCTGCAACAAAACGCCCACATGAAACCTGACGCAGGTTTCATGTGGCGCAGGACTTTACAGCGTGACACATCTGCCTAGATGCATCAAGTTGTAAATATGTCACAACATAGCGCATCTTTTGTGCCGCCGCTGCGTCACAAAAGTGACGCACAGCGACGCAAAAGAGGCGCACGGCCATCATAAATCTGCCCCTAACATTTTAAATGATTGGTTCAGGATGCCGATAAGGTGTGGCCTATCCAGAGGTTTGTTTGAGGTGAGGCCTACTCAGGGTTACAGATGAAATTTAGGCTTGTTGAAGAGTACAGAGGAGATAATACATGTGCAGGCCTACCAATGAAGTGAGTCATGTCCACTGCACTCTTGAACAAAGGCCAGACCTCCTCTGTCTCCCTGGACAGGCCTAAACCTCATCTGCACAATGTGATTCGTAATGTTAGGAAACACAGGTGATGTAATTGAAAAACGTGCAATTTTTTTGGCTCATTTTACAATCACATCACCTGTGTTTCCTTTGCTTAGGTATCTCATTGTGCAGATGTAGTCTAGCATATCAAAGAGTACGCAGAAGGTGAGCACTGTATGCAACAACTTTGACACTTACAGAAGCCTCAGCTTCTCCATGCCCCCTACACAGTCATAAATGTATACAGTTTAAACTGACGGTATCTTGTTGCAGATGAAGTGAGGCCTATCTTGCAACATGGTGCATCTTTTGCACCGCTGCTGCGTCATAAAAGTGATGCAACAGCGGCGCAAAAGAGTCGCACGGCCATCATAAATCTGCCCCTAACATTTTAAATGATTGATTCAGGATGCCGATAAGGTGTGGCCTATCCAGAGGTTTGTTTGAGGTGAGGCCTACTCAGGGTTACAGATGAAATGTAGGCTTGTTGAAGAGTACAGAGGAGATAATACATGTGCAGGCCTACCAATGAAGTGAGTCATGTCCACTGCACTCTTGAACAAAGGCCAGACCTCCTCTGTCTCCCTGGCCAGGCTTAAACCTCATCTGCACAATGTGATTCGTAATGTTAGGAAACACAGGTGATGTAATTGAAAAACGTGCAATTTTTTTGGCTCATTTTACAATCACATCACCTGTGTTTCCTTTGCTTAGGTATCTCATTGTGCAGATGTAGTCTAGCATATCAAAGAGTACGCAGAAGGTGAACACTGTATGCAACAGAGCAATGTACATTACTCACCTCCCTTGACACTTACAGAAGCCTTAGTTTCTCTATGCCTCCTACACACTTCTAATTGTATTTCATTATCATCATAGTGACTATGAAACTCTAGCAGTACATATTGTGAAACCTAAATGTCTTAAAGTAACGATTTTTTAAACAACAAACAAGGAAATAATTCTCCCAGCTTGATGGTGAGAAGTGATATATTTATTTACAGAAGCAGACACCTTTTTGTCATTGTCATAAATGTAAAAAGCATTCCTTTTCTTTATGAACCATTTTCTGGTCATAATTTGAAAACACACCACAGCTCCTATGTACAAACACACCCTGTCAGTACTTAAATTTGCCAAGCACACATGGGGGCGTATTTACAAGGACCTTGCACCACGGGGAAATGACTTAAATTTGCAAAACACTCATGAGGGCGTATTTACAAGGACCTTGCACCACCTTTAAAGTCATTTTCAACATGGGGAAAATAATGTGAATGTAGCTCATAAGCTTTGTAAATTTGCCCCGATACTGACTATGAAACTCTTGCAGAACATATTGTGAAACCTTAACGACTTCAACAAACGTGTTTTTAAACCGGCAAACAAGGAAATTATTAATTATTCATTTCACATGTATCCAGGACCTTGCACCACTTTTGTGTCACTTTTAACATAGGGAAAATAACATGAAAGTGGCTCAAACATGAGAGTGTATTTACAAGGCCCTTTCATCACTTTAGCGTCACCTTTAACATGGAGAAAATAACGTGAAAATGGCTCAAAGTCCTTCTAAATATGCCCCATGCTGGCTATGAAACTCTAGCAGCACATATCAGGAAACTTAATTGACTTCAAGAAACGTTTTTAAACACATCAAGTAAGCTAATTATTCAATCACCCAGATTCATGGGGAAGTGACTTAAATTGCCCTAACACACATGAAAGCGTATTTTTAAGGCCCTTGCACCACTTTTGCGTCACTTTTAACATGGCTATGTAACTCAAAGAAACCAAATCTATTTGTAAAACACTTGACACAAAGCATGACCTTTAACATGGGGAAAATAACGTGAAAATGGCTCAAAGTCCTTCTAAATATGCCCCATGCTGGCTATGAAACTCTAGCAGCACATATCAAGAAACCTAATTGACTTCAAGAAACGTTTTTAAACACATCAAGTAAGCTAATTATTCACCCGGATTCATGGGGAAGTGACTTAAAATACCCTAACACACATGAAAGCGTATTTTTAAGGCCCTTGCACCACTTCTGCGTCACTTTTAACATGGCTATGTAACTCAAACAAACCAAATCTATTTGTAAAACACTTGACACAAAGCAACATTTTAAATACACAACTTTCTTCATAATTTTCTCCTTAAAGCATACTATTCTCTATTTAAATTAAATGAATCTTTTCTCACCTTTGCAAATACTTTTTGAGTTTTAAAACAGTCTCAGACACACACCAATTTTTCTTTAGCAGAGCAAAGGGTATGCACTCCAGAGGCTGCAACCAACAAAGGCACAGAAATGCTGTAATTCATCACACATATCTCTCATGTCACCCAATAAAAACTCTTCCCTCACTTTTTTCAAATCAACACCCTTCCTCCTGCCCTTTCTGCCTTTTTTCCATAGCAACCACCTCCTGAAAGACCTCTCATGTTTGCAAGTTCACACAACAATGTTTCAATTGAACTCTGAACTCTCAGTACACCTGCGTATCCAGTGCAATCTTTCATAAAATGATTTTTTCTTGATCATTCAAATTACATCTTTCAAAGAACTCATCCATGCACCCTAACTTTCTCTTTTCAGCAATCAAAATCCACCAATCACTGCTACTGAATCATTAGCACAGAAACTCCACAGTTTTTTTCATTACATACTCCTACTGTTTCAACTGCCATTTCATTACCACACTTCATCTGACTGCAGCAGAACCTTCTCTCACCATGTTTTCTGTCTGGATTGTTGGACATAGTTACATCCACTGGGCTCAAAGGTATGCTGATAACAGAAATGTACACAACCTCAATTTACAAAATGTGGAAATCAACTGGATTGGCCACAGAGGATTAAGATGTCACCAATTGATACCATTGGTGAAAACGTTTTTGCATTTGCCAAAACCTGATCTGTTAATTGTACACTGTGGAGGAAGGATTCTGTTGAAGATGTTGTTGGTTTTCAATTTGAAAATAGTTCTGGTGTCAACTGCTATGCTAATGTAGTGGTTAATTTTCTCTTTTCTCTAGAAACTTTAAAAGAACAGATTGTGATCAATTTGGATCAAAGTTTTTGTTGCTTGCTGAATTCTGTGTTAGAGAAATGTAGCACTGATAGAACAAAAATAGAAAGTGTGTCTGAAATTCGAAATCTGTTAGACAAATGTTCAGGTCAAACGCAATTCTCTCAAAATATTCAGCAAGATTGTCAGGAGTTTTTAATGTATATGCTTGATGTATTGCAAGATGAAGGTGTAGATGTAGATCACCTGTTTGGCCTTTCTTATCAATGGCAGCATGACTGCGAGAACTGTAGGGTATCAAGTACTACTAGTGTAGACTCAGAAAGATTTATATATTTAACTTTGCCAGACCGTAAATAAGTTTCCTTTAATAACCTAGTAAAATCAGCCGATCACAACATGGAGTGTAGCCAATGTAAGTCAGCAATGCTGTCCACATTATTTATACGAACATATGGCCAGTATGTCATTTTAATGTTCCAACGATGTAGGCCTGATGGAACAAAATTGACAACTTTAATTAAAAATTTTGTGGCTTCGCAGTTGTCAATATCAGGAAGGACTTTTGTAACTGCAGCAATTATATATCATGACGGTCCTTCAACAACATCAGGACATTACACAGCTTATTTAAAGTCTAGAAACGGCCGGTCATTCTGCAATGATTCTGTTTTAACTTTTAAAAAAAATTGCCTTTTGACCTTAAAAATTCTTACCTGGTGTTTTTAAAACCAAAATTTTAGGGAAAGAATCTCGGGATCTGCTCTGAGGAATTTCAAGAGGTTCTAATGGCTCCTACACTATTTGGCCTTGAGGATAAGTGTAGTACAGAGTCAAAAGTTAAATGTGGAAATGTGGAACATGAGTGAGCAAGAAGGGTGAGATATTACTAGTACAGGATTGTGAAAGTGATCTTGAACGTTTTCTTTCTAAAAGTTGCGGAAAAAGAAAATGACGGGATTTGCTTAGAAGAATTCCAAGAGTTATAAATGGCTCTTACACGATTTGGCCTTGTGGAAATGTGCGGTAGAGAGCGAGAAGTCATTTATTGTATGTAACATATTTGTCAAAACGATGGAGCTTTTCTTTCAGAAAGTGGCGGGCTGAAAATAATAGCAGCACAACAGAGTATAAGCTGTTCATAGGACATCCTTTGACGTCATGGAAAGTAAGTTACTTTTAAGGAGTTCTGATTTCTGATTGGTTATGTTATATGGGTTTTTTAAACACAATCATTTTGATTGTGGTTTTTTCCCCCCCGCTGTTATATGATGAATACCTTCAACTCACTGTTTTTAGTGAAATTTGATACATTCTGAGAACAGCAAAAATAAACCATTTAACATGTATAATTAATTCTGTACTTTTTGTATTTATGATATACATTGAGAACTGTGTAGGAGGCATGGAGAAACTGAGGCTTCTGTAAGTGTCAAGGGAGGTGAGTAATGTACATTGCTCTGTTGCATACAGTCCTCACCTTCTCCGTACTCTTGGATATGCTAGACTACATCTGCACAATGAGATACCTAAGCTGAGGGAATACAGGTGATGTGATTGTGGAATGAGCAAAAAAAATTGCACGTTTTTCAATTACATTACCTGTGTTTCCTAACATTACGAATCACATTGTGCAGATGAGGTTTAGGCTTGTCCAGGGACACAGAAGAGGTCTGACCTTTGTTCAAGAGTGCAGTGGACATGACTCACTTCATTGGTAGGCCTGCACATGTACTCTTCAACAAGCCTAAATTTCATCTGCAACCCTGAGTAGGCCTCACCTCAAAAAAACTTCTGGATAAGCCACACCTTATCATCATCCTGAATCAATCATTTAAAATGTTAGGAGCAGATTTATGATGGCCGTGTGCCTCTTTTGCGCCACCGTTGCGTCACGTTTGTGACGTAGCAGCAGTGCAAAAGATGCACCATGTTGCAACATGGGCCTCACTTCATCTGCAACAAGATACCGTCAGTTTAAAATGTATATATTTAGGACTGTGTAGGGGCATGGAGAAGCTGAGGCTTCTGTAAGTGTCAAAGTTGTTGCATACAGTGCTCACCTTTTGCATAGTCTTTCATATGCTAGACTACATCTGTACAATGAGATACCTAAGCAAAGGAAACACAAGTGATGTGATTGTGGAATGAGCAAAACAAATTGCACGTTTTTCAATTACATTACCTGTGTTTCATAACATTACGAATCACATTGTGTAGATGAGGTTTAGGCCTGTTCAAGGAGATAGAGGAGGTCTGACGTTTGTTCAAGAGTGCAGTGGACATGACTCAGTTCGTTGGTAGGCCTGCTCATGTATTATCTCCTCTGTACTCTTCAATAACTTCAATTTCATCTGTAACTCTGAGTAGGACTCACCTGAAACAAATCTGTGGATAGGCCACACCTTATCAGCATCTAGAAACAATCATTTAAAATGTTAGGGGTAGATTTATGATGGCCGTGCGCCTCTTTTGCGCCGCTGTTCCATCACTTTTGGGATGTAGCAGCAGTGCAAAAGATGCACCATGTTGCAAGATAGGCCTCACTTCATCTTCAACAAGATACGGTAAGTTTAAAATGTATATATTTAGGACTGTGTAGGGGGCATGGAGAAGCAGAGGCCTCTAACTTTATTTCTTTGTAAAATTGGATGATTGTCAATCTTTTCCCTTGTCTTTCCTAATTTTTAAATACATGTTTTGATATTTTTCAAATTTTTGTTCTTTCTTTCACAGATTGAAAGTATAAAAATAACAAGTGACTAAGTTAACGACAATTATAAGGTAAATGTTTTGTACTCTTTTCGTTACATTTCTATCACATTTAACTTCTATTAGTTCCACTGCTTCATTTCTTTCACCCTCAGTTTTCTGCCTTTGCTACTTCCCTCATTCCTTTCTCTATTACTTATTTACTCTACTCCTTCCACTCCTTTTCTCAGTCCCTCTGTTCTCATAGTTACTCACTCTTGTTCACTCACTCCGTCTCTATTACTCTCACTGTCTCTGACTGATCACTCTTTCACTACTTGTTCATTATGCTTTCTCCCTGTAGTTCAAGCATACTAAGGGGCATATTATCAACACAGGCAATAAAATTATTGCTGCTTTTATCGGCAGAAAACTGCTGCAAAAGCAGCTTCAGCTGCAGTTTTCTGCCGCAAAATCGGCTTTAGCGGCAGATTTCTGCCGATAAAAGCAGCGATAATTTTATCGCCTATGTTGATAATATGCCCCTATGTTATTTACATTTCTTTGCTGTTTCAATCATTCCTTTTCTGTTACTTCTTCTTTTCTGCTTTCTGTTTTTTCTCTCTGTTATTCCACATGTTTTAATCTTATTTTGAACATTCACTCACATTCTCTAAGAAACTCTTGTTTATTATTCTTCTACTCTCCTTTTTTTCTTTCACTTCCTTATCTATTTTGTTTTTCACAATTATACCCTCTTCCATCTTTTCTTTGGTAAATAGAACTATTAAACAGTATCTCTGTGTTACTCCCTATAGCTGTCTTTCTTTTAACATTACTCTCTGTTTCCTTCCCTTATACTTACTCTTCTTTTTTTTTTTTTTTAGTTAGCTTCCGGTTCGCGTACCGGCGAGCGAACCGGGAAGCGAACCAAAAGAAATAGAGGTTGCCAGAGTGCTAAACATTCTAGCATTTTTTTATAAATGGGAGGTAGTTCTGAAAATAACTTTTTTTTTAATTGTTTTTGTTGTTTTTTATTTTTTTATTATTTTTCTGAACATTTTTTTTTTGTATTTTTGGAACAATTTTATAATTTTTTTTGTTTTTTTTGAGGGGGAACAACGAAAAACAGGCATTAGAAACGACTCAACAGGAGCAAAAAAAAAATCAATTTTTGGGGCGTTTAGAGCACCTGTGATTTTCATATGCCCTGTTCATTAAAATGACACTCATCTCCCCGTGGCAAAGTAGTCCCCCACAATAAATACACACCAGCTTGATGTGCTGAAAATTGCTTTGAATATTCAGGACCGTCTCCCTCGCCTCTGGTCCCGAAAAACTTTCCTGTGTTGAGGTGGTGGCTACAGGAGTTCGCGGGTTTTCACGCAAGTCACGCACCTCAGCCACGCTGTAATTTATTGGATGCCACCTTTGCATGTGGCGATGCATTGTATAGTTCCCAAAGATATATTTTTTATCTGTGCCTCGGGACAGAACCTCTTTACATATCAGGCATGTGACATGACGTGCATTGACTTTTTTTTGCCCTGCTGGAAAGGAAAAAAATTGCCATATGAAATGGTTCTTATGGTGGGATTTCCGGGGCTGTTCAGGCAAGAATACTCTTTACTGTACCTCCTCTTCCTCTTCTTCCTCCTCTTTCTCAGGGTTGGGAAGGAACTGGGTAGGTGGTCCTCTCTTCCTAGGAGGTGGTGGTGGTGGTGGGGATGCACCAGCTGAAGCTACAACACTTGCCATTGCTAAGTGATGAAAAAAGGTCTTCCTCTCACAAAGTCATTTGAGATGTCATCAGTGATGTCATCAGTGATGTCATTTGAGATGTCATCAGTGATGTCATCAGTGATGTCACTGACCATGTCATGAGTGATGTAATATGTGACATGATCAGCAGTGGATTGCGGGTGCGCGATATATATTTAGTACAACTAACTATATATGGAATTTCAATGGTTTTGTGTGAGTAAAAAAAGGTTTTTTAAATGCTAATTCCTAACTATATATGGTCTATAACCTATGGTTTTTTCAGTGAATTTTCAAGGTTTTGTAAATGCTAATTCCTAACTATATATAGTCTATAACCTATGTTTTTTTCAGTGAATTTTCAAGGTTTTGTAAATGCTAATTCCTAACTATATATGGTCTATAACCTATGGTTTTTTCAATGTATATATATATATATATATATATATATATATATATTCACTGAAAAACACCATAGGTTATAGACCATATATAGTTAGGAATTAGCATTTACAAAACCTTAAAAATTCACTGACAAAAACCATAGGTTATACACCATATATAGTTAGGAATTAGCATTTAAAAAACCTTATTTTACTCACACAAAACCAATGAAATTCCATATATAGTTAGTTGTACTAACTATATATCACGCACCCGCAATCCACTGCTGATGATGTCACATATTACATCATTCATGACATGGTCAGTGACATCACTGATGACATCACTGATGACATCTCAAATGACATCACTGATGACATCACTGATGACATCTCAAATGACATTACTGATGACATCACTGATAAAATCATTCATGTGATAATATGATGAACCTCTTCAGACTCTAATATAACCTTAGATACACTCAGTGTAAACACAGACTCACAGATTGTCACTCATCCATGAAGTTACACACACACCTAGACAGTCATGCAAACAATCAATCACACCTCCGTTTCCTTAACTATACAGTTAAACACACCTTACTTATTCAAACATATACTAAAACATATTTACTCACTTATACAATCCTGGATACAAGTTCACAATGATCCATACAGCCACTCACACATTCACTGGCTCTTATGCACAGTTATTTATATATGTCAACTCTCACATGTACTGTATTTTACATATGTACTTAATTTGACATGTAGCACTGAGATATCTATTCACTCACCAATACAGTCATGCACACAGTCAACCGCCCATACAGCTGTTTCCAACATGCACTTTTGAATCCATACATCTATGCACAGAGTCATACACTTCCCAGCCACCCACACACACACTCAGTCTCCCATACAAATGCTTGTGCAACCAATCAATAACCTATATAGTTACTCATATAGCTACTGATCAACACATGCAGCAGTTTACAGAACAACAGACATAATGATGCACAAATTAAGACAGTTTAGTCACTAACCCATGCACTCAGTGAGACACATTTAATCACTCACTCATACATTCAGTCATGCACCTACTAAATCCTTCGTCCAGACACTTATACATCGACTCATTCATAAATATGTAAGACATATTTTAACTTTACAGAAAAATACAGTCACTGGATTTTGTCATCAGTGATGTCATCAGTGATGTCATTTGAGATGTCATCAGTGATGTCATCAGTGATGTCACTGACCATGTCATGAATGATGTAATATGTGACATCATCAGCAGTGGATTGCGGGTGCGTGATATATAGTTAGTACAACTAACTATATATGGAATTTCATTGGTTTTGTGTGAGTAAAATAAGGTTTTTTAAATGCTAATTCCTAACTATATATGGTGTATAACCTATGGTTTTTGTCAGTGAATTTTTAAGGTTTTGTAAATGCTAATTCCTAACTATATATGGTCTATAACCTATGGTTTTTTTCAGTGAATTTCATTGGTTTTTTAATAGCTAATATCAAAACCTTTACAATGTATTATTCTTTAAAAAGAAAAATATTTTTTACATGTTTTTTATACAATTTTTTTTTTATTTTTTTTTGTTTCGCTCCCAGTACGCGTACCGGTTAGCTTCCCGTTAGCTCAATCCGGAGGCGCGACCCGGTACGCGAACTGGTAAACGTTCCTTTTGCGCACCTCTCGCGTTACAAAACAACATCGTGACGCTTCGCGTCAGCATGACGTTTCGCGTTCTCGCGTAATACGTCATATTACGTGCTACGTTCGCGTACCCGGAAGCGCAGCGGTACGCGAACCGGAAGCGATCCGCGGCGCGGCGCCGACCGCGTAACGTAAACATAGCAGGTCATGTGACTCGGTAATAACACTTTTCATTGGTTCATTTCACTTTTGGTTTCCTAATGATGTAATACAAGGTCATGTGATCTAAAATGGACACTTTTCATTGGTTTAGAACTTTTGTTTTTCCCAAATGATGAAAACCCCTCCTTCTTTCATCACTCTGACTTTCATCTTGGTGAGAGAAAGACCCTTTATTGAGACTTTGAGATGGCTTCATTAGTAGCTTCAGCTGGTGCTAGCCCACCACCTCCACCAAATCCAAGAAAGAGAGGACCACCTGCAGAAGTAATTTTGCAAGAAGAGGAAGAACAGGAAGAGGAGGAAGAGGAGGAAGAGCATGAGTTTTTGCCAGAGGAGCCCAGGAGGTACAATCGAAAGGAGAATTACATCTGGCAATTCTACAGAATTCCTGAGGGGCAAAAGAAAGTGAATGCACGTTACGTGTTTTGCCGCATATGCGGTGATAGATTGTCAAGGGGCACTGATAAAAAATACAGTTATGGCAATCATACTATGCATCGGCATATGAGTAGGTGGCACCCAAATAATTATAGTGCTGCCCAGCTACGTGACGAACAACAAAATCCCCTCCCAATGGCAAGAAGATCGGTGGTTCCAGAGGTGTCGGGACCAGAGGCGAGGGAGATGATCGCAAACATCCAAATGTTGTTTGGGCACGTAAAGCAAGTGTGCGTGGAATGTGGCACTTTCATCTGCTACAGAGAAAGTAGCATCACTTTGATTTTGCGAGCAATTCAAAATCATATTAATGTTTGTACGAAACGCACCAAAAAATAAATTCTTTTTTTTTTTTTTGCTCCTGTTGAGCCCTTTATAATGGATCGTTTTTGTTTCCCCCCCCCAAAAAAACCAAAAAAATTTTAAAAACGTTCAGAAAATACAAAAAAAGTAAAAAAATGTTCAAAAAATACTAAAAAAAATATAAAACAACAAAAACATAAAAAAAAAGTTCTTTTCAGAACTAACTCCCCATTATAAAAAAATTGGTAGAATATTTGGAACTCTGCCAACCTCTATTTCTCTTAGTTCGCTCCCGGAGCGCTACCCGGTACGCGTACCGGAAGCTAACCAAAAAAAATATTTTTTAAAAAAAAGAACAGTAAGTTTAAGGTAAGCAAACAGACAGTTATGTTAAAAGAAAGACAGCTCTAGGGAGTAAACTAAGGATACTGTTACCTACAATCCACTGCTGATGATGTCACATATTACATCATTCATGACATGGTCAGTAACATCAACAGCAGTGGATTGTAGGTAACAGTATCCTTAGTTTACTCCCTATAGCTGTCTTTCTTTTAACATAACTGTCTATTTCCTTCCCTTATAGTTACTGTTCTTTTTTAAAAAACATTTTTTTGATCAGTCATAAACAGTGACATTAATAGAAACAGAGAGAGTGAACAAGAGTGAAGAACTATGGTCCTCCTCAGCCACCCTCAGAAAACCAAGGGGGTCAAGATACATCTACCGTGCCCCCTTCTACCCATTCTGAACATTATTTGCCCTCCATCTTGTATCTTGATTCGACCGAAACACAAAATGGTGGACTGCCATAACGCTGCTGGTTTGCGAACCGGGCAACTTCCCGGGAAGCGGTCCAAAAAAAAAAAAGTTGGGAAAGTAATTCACAGACACTAAGAGTAATAGAGATGGAGTGAGTGAACAAGACTGAGGAACTATGAGAACAGAGGGACTGAGAAAAAGAGTGGAAGGAGTTGAGTAAATAGGTAATAGAGAAAGGAATGAGGAAAGTAGCAAAGGCAGGAAACTGAGGATTAAAGAAGTGAAGCAGTGGATCTAATAGTAGGTGAATGTGATAGAAATGTAACGAAAAGAGTACAACTATTTACCTTGTAATTGCCGTTAAATTAATCACATTTTATTTCTATACTTTCAATCTGTGAAAGAGAGAACCAACATTTGAAAAAAATTAAAATATGTATTTAAAAATTACAAAAGACAAGGGAAAATATTGAAGGACAAATAGTTTTTCAACAACTTTGACACTGACAGAAGCTTCTGCTTCTCCAGGTCCTCTACACAATCCTAAAGATATACATTTTAAACTAACAGTATCTTGATGCAGATGAAGTGAGGCCTATCTTAAAACATGGTGCATCTTTTGCATTGCTCTTGTTTCAGAAAAGTGTCGCTTCAGTATGCCAATAACATGTCTCCTATCCAGAGATTTGTTTGATTTGAGGCCTACTCAGAGTTCAAGATGAGATTTACACTTGTTGAAGTGTACAGAGGAGATAATATCTGTGAAAGTCTACTAATGAAGTGAGTCATGTCCACTGCACTCTTCAACAAAGTAGAAACCTCCTATGTTTCCCTGGACAGACCTAAACTTGATCTGCACAATGTGATTCGTAATGATAGGAAACACAGGTGATGTAATTGAAATATGTGCAATTTATTTTGCTCATTTCACAATCACATCACTTGTGTTTCCTTTGCTTAGGTATCTCATTGTGCAGATGTAGTCCAGCATATGAAAGAATACGTAGAAGTGCAGCACTGCATACAATAAATTTAACACTTACAGAAAACTCACCTTCTCCATGCCTCCTACACAGTTCTACATATACATCATAAATGCAAACAGTACAGAATTAATTATACATGTTAAATGGTTTATTTTTGCTGTTCTCAGAATGTATCAAAATTCACTAAAAACAGTGACTTGAAGGTATTCATCATGTAACAGCGGGGAAAAAAAAACACAATCAAAATGATTGTGTTTAAAAAACCCATACAACATCAGAAATTAAAATTCAGAACTCCTTAAAGTTAACTTACTTTCCATGACGTCCAAGGATGTCCTATGAACAGCTTACACTCTTTTGTGCTGTTATTACTTTCAGCCCGCCACTTTCTGAAAGAAAACCTCCATCGTTTTTAAAAACACGTTACATGCAATAAATGACTTCTTGCTCTCTACCACTATTTTCCACAAGGCCAAATCTAGTCAGAGATATTTATAACTCTTGGATTTCTTGTAAGCCAATCCCATCATTTGGCATTTCCGCAACTTTCAGAATTAAAATGTTGAAGATCATTTTCACAATCCTGGAATAGTAATATCTTCCCCTTCTTGCTCAGTCATGTTCTACATTTCCTATGACACTGATACTGCTTAATATGAAGCAGACTTACACTACCTCTATGAGTACTACAATTATTTAATTCTCTACATCACTTTTAATCACAAAGCAATGTAAAACAGTAGACAGCATTGCAGACTTACATTCCCTCTACTCCATGTTTTGATTGGCTGCTTCAATTAGCTTATGAAAAGAAACAGTTTTTCTGAACTCATTTAAAGTGCACATACATCTCCATGATGTCCAATCCTATGATTAGAAGTTATGTCTCTGAACTACACTTATCCTCAAGGCCAAATTGTGTAGGAGCCATTAGAACTTCTTGAAATTCCACAGATCATATCCCGAGATTATTTTCCTAAAATTTTGGTTTTAAAAACACCAGGTAAGAGTTTTTAAGGTCATACGGCAATTTTTTTTTGAAAATTAAAACAGAATCATTGCAGAATGACCAGCCATTTCTAGACTTTAAATAAGCTGTGTAATGTCCTGATGATATTGAAGGGCCGTCATGATATATAATTGCTGTAGTTACAAAAGTCCTTCCTGATATTGACAACTGCGAAGCTACAAATTTTTTTATTAAAGTTGTCAATTTTGTTCCATCAGGCCTACATCGTTGGAACATTAAAATGACGTACTGGCCATATGTTCGTATAAATAATGTGGACATCATTTCAGATTTACATTGGCTACACTCCATGTTGTGATTAGCAGCTTTTACTAGCTTATTAAAGGAGACTGATTTACTGTCTGGCAAAGTTAAATATATAAATCTTTCTGAGTCTACACTAGTAGTACTTGATACCATACAGTTCTCGCAGTCATGCTGCCATTGATAAGAAAGCCCAAACAGCTGATCTACATCTACACCTTCAGCATGTAATACATCAAGCATATACATTAAAAACTCCTGACAATCTTGCTGAATATTTTGAGAGAATTGTGTTTGGCCTGAACATCTATCTAACAGATTTCTAATTTCAGACACACTTTCTATGTTTCTTCTATCAGTGGTACATTTCTCTAACACAGAATTTAACAAACTGCAAAATCTTTGATCAGAATTGACCACAATCTCTTCTTTTACATTTTTTAGAGAAAACAAAACATTAATTACTACATTAGCATAGCAGTTGACACCAGAACTGTTTTCAAACTGAAAACCAACAACATCTTCAACAGAATCCTCTTTGTTTCTGCTTGTAATTTTAGGTTCATTCACTTTTTGTCTTTTTGCTACAACCTCCCCAGTATTGTTCTCATTTCTTCGTTTCCGGCCTACCAGACGTTTCTCAAACAAAGGAAACTGAGGCAAATGTGGCGCATACTCTCTTCTTAACCTATTGTATTCCTTAACACAATCTAGATCTGCACAAATGTTTCTGACATCACACTCAATCAAGTACAATCCCGATAAAGTTCTAACTCGTGACAATGCCACATATGCCATACCCTCCTTGAACACAGAACTGCCAATATTCACCAATGCAGTGTCTACACTTAAACCTTGCGATTTATGAATTGTCACCGCATATGCTAAGCAAACAGGGAACTGCTTACGGCGAACATATAAGTCTTTTACAAGCAAAAATCTAGCAGAACAACGAGCAATTAGCTGTACTTCCTCAATGCCATCAAATTTAATTTTTAAAAATTCAATTCCATCTCTATTTCTGTATTTCACAAAATCAACAACATTACCCATTGATCCATTTACCAGACCTCTTTCAACATGTAAATTCCTTCTTAAAATTATACGGCAGTTCAAGCACACATTCAGAGTCTTTTCAAAACCTGCAGTTTTAGATATACTCTTCTCTAATGAATCCAATTTTGTTTTCAGATTCTCAGACAAAATAATTGTTGATCCCATATGCTCTACTCTATCAATAGCTTCCACTTTCACAATCTCTTGCTTTTCTAAATGCAACATTTTGTTGTTAAATTTGGCACATTCTGCAAGAGTTGGCATCAAACATATTCCAGATTTCTTATCAGTAATTTTCTGAAAAATATTCTCAGGCACAACATCTTGTTCTGGATATAAATTTGACAGTAATCGTGCATGTAAAGCTTCTTTCCCATGCTCGGTCACTTTTCCAATTCTAACATCTTGTAGAATAGTCTTGTAAACTTCATCCTTTGCCTGACGCATATTTTCATGCAGTTCAGCATAATTGAAGTTTAACCATATATTGACGTTGCCAATGCTGCCTAGGCACTTCCTGGTATCTTCATGCGTGAGCATTTTGAACACAGGTTGCCCTTTCACTGGTGTCAGCTGCAGAAGATCTCCGAAAACAATGATGTGTTTGCCACCAAATAACACATCATACTCTGTTTTGAGAACTTCTTGCATCCTCAAATGCACAAAGGCAAGCATGACATTGGAAACCATGCTTACTTCGTCAATGATAAGAAGTTTCATTTTCCTCAAGATTCTTGAAACTTCAAAACAAGCATCTCCAGATAGCTTGTGATATTCTAATTTGTTGTCATGCTCCACTGGCAGCATCAGTAAACGATGTAAAGTAATCCCTTTAATATTATGTGCTGCCAGTCCAGTTGGAGCAGTGACAACACAAGACAGCGATGACTCTGTCCTTTCCTGCAAATAGCATGAAATTGCTTTAATGAGGAAACTTTTTCCAGTTCCCGCTTCTCCACTCACGTACAGTCGGACAGGCTTCAACGACGTACATGAGCACTCTTTCTTATCATGACTTAATCCATGATCAATTTGCATGGTAACTTCGTCATATATTTTCCTCTGCTCAACGTTGAGTTGCCTTTCCAACTCTTCTAAGTTAACCGCATCCTCTTGAGCATGTGCCATGGCTCTTTCCACCTCATTCATAGCAGTGGCAGCTTCATTTTCAATAAGAGGTCCTCCTAGTGGATCCTGACTCAATGAAGCAGAACTCTGACTGTCCTGAGAACTGTCTCTGGCAATCTCGGCTGCAATCGTTGCTTCCTGCTCAATTTCCGCATTCAACATTTCTACATATTTGGGAAAAGCAGGACATTCTATGGTCTCCTTGGCGGCATTGAAAGAGTCTTCGTAACAGAGGAAATCTCCAAGCAGTTCCTCTTCTGCACGCCAAGGCTTGAAAAGTTGCAAAAGTGCTAAATAGAAAAACTCCTTTTTTTCAGGAGATTCGCCACTCAATTTTCGATGGTTTATCAAGTGGCATTTTCTTTGCTTGACCAGACATCCCTCACTTCCTATTACAGCATACACTCCTTTCTCAGTATCTTCTTTGATGTTCCTCTTGAACATGTAATTTTGCAGAACCTCATACAGACAAACATTCTCTAGGTGACTGCTTCGATTTGGATAATATGTATCCAACATGTTTGTCTTCAAAATGTCGGTACTGTTTGGCTCCTTTTCCGCCAAATACTCAATTTCCCGCACAGGTTTGAGAACTCGATTACGCGTTGCAGCAAGACCAAGACTCGCCCAAACGATACTCCTGGACTTGGCATAGAGACTTGCTGAAGACAACCGGTCAGAACATTCGTACGCTCCGATTTCTCGATGCGACAACATCTTCAGACTGAAACTGTACAACTTCTTGCTGAGGCTCTTTTCATGGGAAATGTCCTCCCACATATCCTTCAATTCTGTCTTCTCTTTTTTGGTGATGTAAGACGTCACATACCGAGCCACAGCCATACAGTTATCAGCCACAAACTGTATATCCATGTTAGCATTCCACATGGACAAAATCACCGGGTTGTAGTCGTTGATGTACTTGGACTCTTCGTTCCTCTTCAAATTGTAAGTGTTTTTAGGTGATTTCTTCATCACATTATGTCGCAGCGAAGACATCAAACTGTTTACTCTTCCTTTAGAAATCACCGGTCGTGGAAAGCCGAAACGACATTTGGTGTAGAACTTGTCTTTGTTTCGGAATTTACGACGGCAGTACTTTCCACATCGATGGCTTTGGAAACGCAGAACTTTTTCTCTTAGGCTTTTCTTCTCCTTTGCGTTTGGAACAGCACACGTAGAATACTGTTGGATGAAACTCATCACTGAGTCTTCTGGATCCGTTCCAAATTTAGGTGCATCCTTGATCCACAGCAACATATGTATATGAGGAGCACCTCTTGCTTGGTACTCCTTTCTCCAGAAGAAATCCAACACCTCTCCAAGAGGTGGATTCTTCTTATTCATGATGAAAGACATCATAGCTTCAAATCTATGATTGAAGTACCTACATACATTGACTGGATCCAAAGAGCACAGTTCTCCGGGTGTCTTGAATTCGATGTTTTCTACGTTAGCATTTGCCTCTCGTAGAAATTGAAGTAAGTCTTCCCAGCCATACTCGGCACAACTCAGAGTGAGGAACCATGTGGGAGTACCTAAGTTCCTCAGCATACATTTTAAATCACCATGACGACGGTACCAGTACTCATTAGTACCACGCTGACACGCCATGAGATTAATCAGGTGAGAATCCAAAATACTATCTTGGACATTCACTTTATCCATAAAATCACTTGCCGAGATGTTTTGCATGTGTATACCACTTTTCAAGATGTGGTTCACTGCATATGACAGTCCAGACAGATCGCTTTCAAACAGGAGATGAAACAAATAAGGAATGCATTGTCGAAACCTAGCATCTCCTGCATACAATCGCAAAGTCCGGTATTCAGAAGCAGGAATTTGATGAGGTCGCTCATCATATCTTCCTCCCTGACCTGTTGGAAAAAGCTGTGGGAAACACCGAGCTTCCAAACTTTCCTCCCAAACACTAATGGGACTCCCTTTGGCTTGTTTCATTTGAAACAACTCAATAGCATTCCCCATGACTTCCTTTGAATGCAAAGGATGAACACTATAATGTTCATATATTTCCTCACTAGTAGAGGGTTCTACTTTCTCAATTTGACCAGCACACAAATCGCTATCCTCTTCCTCACTTACTTCCTCTTCTGCAACATATACATTCTTATAGTATTTATTATTTTTTTTCAAATACAATGTTGCCTTTTTAACTTTCCTAACATCTACTAAATCTTGCCATATTTTCTTATTCTTTGTCGGAACCCCATTAACTAAGATAACCAGAGGTTCCTCTTCCACTTTTTCTACTCCAATTGTGTTAATGTTTTTCTTGAAATCTAGAGGCAAATAAACAACTCTTCCCTTTAATCCTCTCTGTAAATCTGATGGAGGCAATTTCCCTGTCTTTGGCTCCATTCTTACAATAGCCTGAAAGGGATGGATACTTTGAATCAAAATAGATTCATAAGTATTTAAGTCCTTCAATTCAGAAGGAATCTCAACCAATTCCAGATTATTATGAACTGCTCTAGCAGGCATCTGGTTTTGTTTTAATTTGTTACAACAATAAGTACACACACGTTGATCCAATCCCAAATCAAAACAATTTTCTACCATCAAGTATGTTGCAAAATCCTTCCATTCACTATTATTTTCCCTTTCACTTTTTGCATATAAATCCACTAACTTAGTCTGATTCTTATAATAAGTGCGTCTACAACACACACAAGTGAAATTAGGCCTCTCACTTGATTTCATGTCAAACGTCGCAATTTCCCTCTGGAAATTATCTGTACTGGAAACATGTACACTATCTTCCAAATGACCCTCTACTTCTTGCTCAATTTCAACATTCTCCTCTTTACTTCCAAAGTAACAAAACTCAATTTCTTCACATATATTCTTCACATCTATTTCAGAACCATGCAAAAGAGCAGCGCATAATTGTTTCAGCATAATTGCTGGACTCTTAGCATAATACAACAGTCTAACTAACTTCCTCACTTTGTTATGATGCACTGCTAGCATCCTGAAATGATGAAAAACACTCTGGCATACTCTCCTGGAAAGACAAGCCAGTGAATGACCATGCAAACCTGTCACTTCTCTCACTCTGCAAGGATCTAATTCTTGCAACAACCTTATTTTCTGCTTCAAACTTTTCTTGTTAAATGTCCGTACAAAATCACAAAGCAAATTGATGGAATCCTGTCGCACACTGCAAATACTACTACACTTCCAGGTGTACACAGGACCCTTAGCACGTCTTCCTAAAACCTCATTACCTAACAACTCTTCTGCCTCTGTTGTCACAAGTTTTTCTTTTTCAACTGGACAACCATCTTTCACTTCATAAGCACGACCACTGATGTCAACTGCATGCACCAAATCATTATCCTGGAAATAACTCTCTTCATTAAAAAATGCCTCACAGCTTGAACTATGTATCCATTCTCCAGAAAAAACTTCACAAAAATTACTACGATTAACTATTCTCTTCCATCTACTATTTCTTTTGAAATCAAAAATTGCCTTGTTTAGCTTCCTAATTCTATTGATTATCAAAATAAATAAATTACGTTTAATTTCAAAAGCCTGATCAATAACTTTCTCAACTTTTTTTTTTCTCCTATAAAAAACTAATTTCTGTTGACCTTTCTTAATATTTTTTAACAAATTGCCAATTATCCTGTTACGGAACATTCGTTTACGAATCTCCCTAAACTGTTGTTTCCTTCTACTATCATGCACAGATTTATCTCTTGCTCTAGCAGTAACATTTTCATTTGTCCTTTTCTTTCCATTTGATTTACTTCTCATGTTATGGATTGAAACATTTTCTGTACTAATATTTTTTTTATTAGAAATATTTCTTATGAAATATTTAGAGCTCTTACCCGGTGCTTTCTTCATGGCTTGAGAAATCTTTTTGTTAGAGGACTGCTGCGTTTTTTTTTTCTCCTGCTGTCTTTGACGTTTTGCAGCCTTTATCTCTCTTATTTTTGTAGGCATATTGAAATCTTGAAATGATCTGCAGTTGAATCTGAGGAAAAATATAATAAAAAATGTTATTAAACATTATTATCAAACAGTAAATCAGTAATAGTGATCAAAAACATAACACACTACTTGACATTTTAATTTGAAGATTTTTTAGTCATTGCCATTTTTACAATACAGAAATACCAGAAAAGAAATGACATTTATATTTATGTTACCTATGCTATTTTATATGTGAATCTGATCTAATTTTATGAGCATATTTTAATATTTTATTGAAGACACTACACATAACCTGTTTTTGAAGGTGTCTTTATTTTTAAATTAAACGGTTTACCTTTTTACTTTTTATTGATTATAAATTTTAAAAATAAATGTTTATAATTCCAAAGGCTCAAGCAGGTCAGCTTCCCATCCTATATCATATAATTCGGACAAATCTGCATCCTCATCACGCTCTTCTTCATCCTCAGGATTTAAATCATCCAATGGATCAACATCCACTGATGTTTCAATTACAAGTTCAATGATGAGGTCAAAATCAACTGATTGCAGATTGTCGCTCATGTTGAGGTTGTCTTTATCTTTAAAGAAAGATAACAACAATGAGATGTTGCAGAGTAAGAGACAAATCTCACAGATTATAATAGTAAAATTATTTAACAAGAGTAACATTTTGCAGCTATTATTTAGCCATGTCCAGCGATGCTGAGCAGGTGAAGCCTATGTCTAATTTTTCACTGAACAGGACTCATCTGTTCTTAACCTTGGATAAGCCTCAACGACTCTGTGTCCCCTGCACATACTCAAATGTTAAAGTGCAGATTTATATTAAATGGCACATCCCCAGGCATGCACCAGTTAATGTGCACCACTGCTTTACCACCCATGGTGTGCCGCATTTACAATCAGATAGGAGAAAGCTGCTTCAAAACCCTGCGCCTGCTTGAAGCTGGCATAGGTCTTGACGCAGCATTGTAGAGATGGGGCACCCCTGAGCCTTGCTGGAGCTGCATCGCACTTACGATACAACTCCAGCAATGCGCCACCTTTACGGCACAGATGCGTCACGCATCTGTGCCGTTTTTGCCCCATGCTGCGCCGCATTGTAAATGCAGCACAACATGGGTGGTGGAACAGTGGCGCAGGATGACTGTCACATCCCTGGTGATGCGCCACTCATCATAAATCTATCCCTAAGCTTCTTATCTTGTTACAGATGAACTGCCATATGTATCATCAAAATATTTTACATATTATAAATAGCAAATTTTAAGGAATAAATAGCGATTCTTTACTATTCCTAATTTGCAATGAGCAAATTGCTAATTGCAAATTACCCATTCATTTCCATAGGCTAGGAGGCTCATAGGAATTAATGTTGCAAGTTGTGATTAGCAATTAGCTCATCACAAAATAGGATTTTTTTCAAGCGTGCAGGGGTATCTCAAGAACACCCTGCTGCACCCCTGAAAAAGAAATTTGGGAGCACATGGCACACCTACATGCCCTAATGGCATGTATGGGCGTCATATGGGACCTTTTTTTTTTTTTTTTTTAAAATGCTTTTTGAAAAGAATTCGCAAATTACCACAAACTAGAAGTTGGTGGTAGTTTCCAAATCCTTAATATCATTTTTTACATATTTTTTTTTGATACATTGCATTTAAGGAATCACAAATTTTGAATTATTGACATTTTAAGTAATTTCCACATGTGCAGTGTTTTCAAAATATAATTTGAAAATCGTTTTTGGGGAAAAGTAATGGTTTGCAAATTTATGACAAGGACATAATGGTGTATGCTTCTCTATAAGGCATTTCAGTATCTCTAATGTCATTTTTCCCATATTACATTATAAGACCTTTCCCCATGAAGCACATTTCTTGTAAATATGCTCCCACCTGTGCATTGCAAATTTAGATTTTGACTGTTTCAGACACATAGCCATGTTGAAAGTGACCCAAAAAAATTGCAAACGTTTTAAAAAAAAACATTCATGTGTCTTAATGACATTTTAAGTCATTTCCCCATGGACAATGTTTTCTAAGTGGCACAAAAGAGGTATACACCTATCATAAATCTGTCCCTAGCATTATAAATGATTAAATCAGGATGACAATAAGATGTGGCCTATCCAGAGGTTTGTTTAAGGTGAGGCCTACTCAGGATTGCAGATTAAAGTTACGCTTGATGAAGAATACAGAGGAGATAATTTATTGTAAAGGCCTACCAATGAAGTAAGTGATTTCTACTTCATTGCACCAGTCATCATAAATGTATCCATAAGCTTCTTATCTTGTTAGACATCAACCGCCATATGTATCATATAACTATTTTGCATTTCCAAAAAAGCGAATTTTAAGGAATAAATAGCGATTCTTTACCATTCCAAATTTGTTTGAGAAAATTGCTAATTGCAAATTACCCATTCATTTCCATGGGCTAGGAGGCTCATATAAATGAAGGTGCAATTTGCGATTAACAATTTGCTCATCACAAATTAGGAATTTATTCCAAAGGTGCAGGGGTGTCTCAAGAACACCCTGCTGCAACCCTGAAAAAGAAATTTGGGGGCATATGGCGAACATAAATTTTAACAACATTCCTTTACCTCAAAAACGATTTTCAAATCATAACTTCAAAACACTACACATGGGAAAATTACTTAAATTGTCCTTAAGACACATAAAAGCGTTTTTTGATTGGCTTTCCTGCATGGTAGGGTCACTTTTAACATGGCTATGTAACATAAACATTCAAAATCAAAATTTTCCATGTACAGGTGGGAGCATATTTACAAGCAATTTGCGCCACAAAGAAAGGTCTGACATTAAAATGGGAAAAATAACATCAGGGACAGTCAATTGCCTTATAAAGAACCATACACCATTATGTCCTTCTCATGAATTTAAAAACAATTCCTTTTTCCCAAAAACGATTTTCAAATCATAATTTCAAAAAACTGCACATGAGAAAATGACTTAAAATGTCATTGAAACACATGAAAGCGTTTTTTGATTGGCTTTCCTGCATGGTTGGTTCACTTTTATCATGGCTATGTAACACAAACATTGATAATTAAAATTTTCATGCACATGTAAGAGCATATTTACAAGCAATTTGCGCCACAGAGAAAGGTCTTACACTAAAATGAGAAAAATAACATCAGGAACAGTCAATTGCCTTATAAAGAACCATACACCATTATGTCCTTGTCATGATTTTATAAACAATTCCTTTTCCCCAAAAACGATTTTAAAATCATAATTTCTAAACACTGCACATGGGAAAATGACTTAAAATGTCATTAAAACACATGAAAGCGTTTTTTGATTGCCTTCCCAGCATGGTTTGGTCACTTTTAACATGGCTATTTAACACAAACATTCAAAATCTAAATTTTCCATGCACATGTGAGAGCATATTTACAAGCAATTTGCGCCACAGAGAAAGGTCTTACACTAAAATGAGAAAAATAACATCAAGGACAGTCAATTGCCTTATAAAGAACCATACACCATTATATCCTTGTCATGAATTTAAAAACAATTCCTTTTCCACAAAAACGATTTTCAAATCATAATTTCTAAACACTGCACATCAGAAAATGACTTAAAATGTCATTAAAACACATGAAATCATTTTTTGATTGGCTTTCCAGCATGGTTGCGTCACTTTTAACATGGCTATGTAACACAAACATTCAAAATCAAAATTTTCCATGCACATGTGAGAGCATATTTACAAGCAATTTGCGCCACATAAATCATAATTTTCTCCTTAAAGCACACTATTCTCTATCTAAAGTAAAGAAATATTTTCTCACCTTAGCAAATACTTTGAGTTTGAAAACAGTCTAAGAAACACACCAATTTGTCTTCAGCAGAGCAAAAGGTATGCACTCCAGAGTCTGCAGCTATCAAAAGCACAGAAATGGTGTAATTCTTCACACATATTTCTCATGTCACCCAATCAAAACTCTTCCCTCACTTTTTTTCAAATGAAAACCCTTCCCCCTCTGCCCTTTCTGCCTATTTTCCATAGCAACCACCTCTTGGAGAAACTCTGGTGTTTGCAAATTCACACAACAATGTTGCAATTGAACTCTGAACTCTCAGTGCACCTGCATATCCAGTGCTTTCTTTCATTTAATGATTTTTTATTGACCACTCAAAATACATCTTTCAAACAACACATCTGTACACCCTAACTTTCTGTTTTCATCAATCAAAATCCACCAATCACTGTTACTACTTCATGAACACAGAAACTTCACAGTTTTTTTCATTTCAAACTCACATTTTTTCAACTGCCATTTCATTGCCACACTTCATCTGACTGCAGGAGAACCTTCTCTCACCATGTTTTCTGTCTGGATTGTTGGTCATAGTTATATTCACTGGGCTCAAAGGTACGTTGAAAGCAGGAATTTACCTAACCTCAATTTACAAGATGTGGAAATTAAGTGGTTTGGCCACAGAGGATTAAAATGTCACCAATTGATACCATTGGTGAAAACCTTTATGCATTTGCCAAAACCTGACCTGTTAATTGTGCACTGTGGAGGTAATGACTTGGGCACTTTGACTGGTGTAGGTCTGGAAATGCTTTTAAAGGACACCTTTGAGCAATTAATGGCACTTTTTCCTCAGACTGCCTTGGTATATTCAAATATATGCCAAAGACAGAAATGGAGGTGGTCAAACCAATTTTGTCCACAAATTGAGAAGTCGAGGAAGCATGTAAACAAATCTGTTTCAGCTTACATGAGAGACCATGGAATGGGCTCCCTGTACAACAATAACTTGCGTTACTACATGCAAGATATCTACAGAGGAGATGGAGTTCACTTCTCAGATGAGGGCAACAGAGTTTTCACTCTGAATTTAAAAATGTGCATTGGTACCTACTTATAAGTACCAAAATGTACCATAAACCCAAAAGCTCTTCTCAGAGCTACCCTACATCTAATCACTCACAATTATTATTTTACTCTAACTTTTTTCACTAATTTTCAACAAAGTACACTCCCTGGGGCGCTACCCGGTACGCGTACCGGGAGCTAACCTCGCGAAATTTTTTAAAAAAAATGTTTTTTTTTCGCACATATAAACCTCCTCAGCCACCCTCAGAAAACCTAGGGGGTCAAGATAAGTCTACCGTGCCCCCTTCTACCCATTCTGAACATTATTTGCCCTCCATCTTGTATCTTAATTCGACCGAAACACAAAATGGTGGACTCCCGGAACGCTTAAGGTACGCGAACCGGGGCGCTCAACGGTTCGCGTACCGGGTCGCTCCCTGGGAAAAAAAGGTGGGAAAGTAGTTCACAGAAAAGCCACTGGAGACAATTTCACCAAATATAGATTAGCTCATACTACATACCAATCCCTACCATTTTCACAAATTTGATTGGAATTCCATTTAGCCATTTAGCCTGTAGACCTCTCTAAATACCGTGAGGTAAATTACTTCACAAAACACATCTGAAATGTTGGAATTGACAACCAATTAAAATGTTACTTTCATTTTCTACTTTTTTTACCTCACATTTGATTGGTTATGTACCCGAATATATATAAAGGAAGAGAAGGAAACACAGCCATTTTGACTACTACTTCCTGGTGTACATTTCAATAGGATTTTCATTAATAACTTCAACTTCTTTTTAAAGGTAAGTTGTTATTTTTAAAACTGAAGTATATTGTGCACTTTAAGTTAATATGGCAAACTTTTTCTGTTAGTTATATACTATCCCTCTGTAGTACTTATAAATTTAGATACACTTTTTTATATTCCTACTTCCACTCTGATACTATACACTGCCCAAAGATAAATTCTCTGTTAAAAACTGCCTATCTAAAATTAATCCCAACAGTGCCCTACCTCTACTAATATATATTTTTTTTATGCAAATTTCAGGAAAAATGGAAAGTGAACAAAACATTTCATTTGAAATTGTCCTTCCAGAGTCCAACACAGAAATCATTGATCCAAATGAGATTGAATTTATGGATGAAACTTGGGACCAAGAACTACTGCAATGTGTACAAGCAGTAGATAACCTCCTTGCAAATGAGGACATTTTACAACCTCAGAGACTACAATCTATATTCCATGATTATTATGAAATTTCTGACAATGAAATGTTAGAAAGTTTAATAAATTATGAAACACAATAAAAAAAGCTTAAAAAAATAAAAATAAAAAAATAATCAACAAAACCAACAATCAATTAACATACAGCATTTGAAAAGTCTATCATTCATTTTTCATTGTGATACGCTCCCCAGAACGCTTCCCGGTTCGCGTACCGGGCGCTAACCACGAAAAAAAACAAAAAAATATTATTTTTTTTTGCTTAGCGGGGCCCCTTTAAAGCCTCCACATCAAACCTAGGGGGTCAGGGAGGATCTACTATGCCCCCTTATGGTCATTTCCCCCTTTGTTTTGTCCTCCTCTTGTCACTCGATCCTACCGAGAGACAAGATGGCGGCCGCTCCGGACTGTTCAGAATGTTGACAGACACCGGAGAGCCAATCAACTTCGCTACGCGAAGTTCCGTTACGCGTCAAGTACGCGTACCGGGGCGCTGCCTGGTCCGCGCTTACAGATATATATCTTTTTTTGAACGTTATTTTCTCAAAATCCACTGCAGCACATATATTGAGACCTACAAAAGGCACATCGGGCTACCAGTCCCTACAATTTTGCCAAGTTTCGTGCAAATCCATTCAGCCGTTCGGGCTAAAAGTGAGGCTAACCGCCCTATGGAAAACTCAATGTTAAAAACACGTTTTGGGACCCCCCTTTTTTCTCGGCCCCCCCTGGACCAACTCCCCCCAAATTTCCAGTGGCTGCTCAGAAACAAAATGTTCAATTTTGCTGAAAATTTCAGCCAATTCCGTCCACAAACGCCAAAGTTATTAGACATAGAATTTTCAAAAAACCCATAGAGAAAAAATCCTAACTATATATACCTACTGGCGACCGCCAGTAGGTAATATATATATATATATATATATGTCAACACTGTCAGGGCAATCCTAGCCCGAACACATAGACGGCACTCACGGGAATTCTTTCAAAGGTGTTTATTTCAGGTGCAGGAACCCTCTCCCCTGCCGACAGAAGTGTTTTGGCATTACCGCCTTCCTCTGTGTCAGCTACATGTAAACAGTCCACCATTTCTAAAGTGCACAGTGCAATTGAAAAAGTTCATGAGCAGCAAAGATGGCCACATTGCCTTTCAATTTCATAACGTTCTTTTTTGTGCAAACCTATAAATGCTTTGTTAAATATATTTATAAAAACAATGAATTGTCAAAAAGCGGTTCCACATATTTACAAACAGTATATGGCCAATATATATTATTAGATTGTAATCTTTTTTAAGAAAGCAATAGGTAGTTGCCATGCCACAATTAAATATATATATATATATATATATATATATATATATATATATATATATATATATATATATTGCATCAGCTTCTTCTCCCCACGATTCCCGCAGACGAAGACACGGCACAGCAACAGGTAGTTTCTCACTTATTTTATTTATACACCATGTGCAAAGCAAAAGTGCATCAAAATATGGACGGTCTATGCGTTTCGGCTCCTTGCCTTCAACTGGACCATAGAGTCCCTAGGTCTAGACCTAATTTAAATATAGTGCTATGTGTAAGTACCCTCTTCCCTTTCCATGGTCATCTAGACCTTCAACCCTGCACAGTATGTTTTTTGCCAGCTCATGCTCTTGACCATTTTGTGTTTTTCAATTAACGTGAAGTACTCATTTTAAACAAACCGTTCCAAAGCAAAATAAAATATTTACAATGATATGATTGTCTAATCATGATACTCATTTTCCCCCCCTTACTATATACAGTGTAAATCATACAATAAAGATTTTAAATTTAAACTCATTGCATTTTCACTCTTTCCAGTAAAGTAACTTTCTTATATCATGGATAGTTGATTTCTAACTCATTGTTTCCAATGTTCCCAATACTTTGCCAAATCAAGTTTTCATAGACATATGTACAACATTCCAAATTATAACCGATATTATAATCTTCTATTTACAATTATGTACATATTCAATTAATTTTGAATTATATGGCCAATTGTGCTTGATTTCGGGGATATGTATAAACAAGATATCTGTAAAGTACTATATCAAACAGTTCCATATCCCTTAATTCCTCCTATGCACTCTATTGTGTTATTTTTTACTTTCCATGATTGTATCCTGTATTTAGAAGAGGGGGGATTTATTAAGCTAAGGTTTGGTTTCCGGTATGTGCTGTATCCAGTATCCTACACATCTTTTTTACATAAATCATCATATACATTATGTAAATTGATAATCAAAAATCTCTAATGAAGAATTCAATCCCATAGTTCATATTACATCAATTTCTATCTACAGATGTACATGTAGTTCGGCATCCAGACTGTGCCCAAACGGCACCTCAGTTCCCATACTTAATATCATCCTTGATTCAAGTCGTCTTAGTTGTACAGTTTGATCACCGCCTCTTTCCGAGATTTTACTCAGCTTGATCCCTGAGTATTTTAATAGGGCGGGATTGTTCTGATGATATTTGGCAAAGTGTGTGGCCATCGGGTAGCATGGGTCCTTGTTCTTGATGGCCCTCAAGTGTTGAAGTATTCTTAGTTTCAGTTTGTTTACAGTGCTACCGATATAAAACTTGCCGCAGGGACATTGTAGTCTATAGACCACACACTTTGAATCACGTGTAATGTGGTCCTGTATTTTTTCTGTTTTGCCATTTTGCAATTTGTAGTCTTTGATGTTAATTCCATGCTCACATGCCTTGCATTTATAGCATCTCCAAAAACCTGGTGTGGTTAGCCATGTCTGTTTGCTCTCTTCCCGTAATTCCAAATGACTTTGTGTCAAGATGTCCCTTAGGGAAGAAGTCTTTCGGTATGTGATACTTGGATGTACCGTCAAGGTCTCTTTTAGGGTGTCATCCAAAAGTAGAACTTGCCAAGTTTTTTGGAGGGCTTTTTTCATATTTGTACTCTGATTGTCGAAGTCCATAATAAGTCTGGTTACTTCATTCCCTTGGTTAGTCTCAGGTTCCAAGATGTTATTAGGCCTTTTGTTTTTTGGAATCAGTAGATCAGTTCTATTCTTCAGATGCATCCTGGTTCTAGCAGAGGATATTACTTCCTCAGGGTATCCCATTTGCAGAAACCTTGTGCTCATTTTATTTATTTCTTCTACTAGATCTTCCTGTTCGGAGCAATTTCTTTTAGCTCGTAGCATTTGGCCATATGGAATGCTCCATTTCAATCTCGCAGGATGTCCACTATTTGCATGTAGGATGCTATTACATGCAGTCTGTTTCCTGTGGATTTTGGAACACAATTTATTGTCTTTCACTGATATTTCCACATCTAGAAAAATCAGGGACTGAGAGCTAATTGTTGAGGTGAAGTTTAAGTTGTAATCATTATTTTCTAGAGATCCAATAAAGGTTTTTAGTGAGTTCTCATTTCCGTCCCATATGACGAACAAGTCGTCTATGAAACGACACCAAAGTCTTATTCTAGGCCCCTCCGGGTTCTCTTGGTCTTTCCTTACTACATCGCTCTCCCATGCTCCCATCAGAAGATTTGCATAGGTGGGTGCAAATGATGTCCCCATTGCAGTCCCCTGCTTTTGGCGGTATACCCCCCAAAAACAGAACAACATTGTGGGTCAGGCAGTTAAGGAGCATATCCAGTAACATTGTCGTATGTTCTATTAGGTTCACGGAGCGTGTTTCCAGTGCTTTCCTGACCACCCTTACGCCATCCTCGTGGCGAATTGAGGTGTAGAGCGATGCAACATCAATGGTTGCCATTAAATAGGTTGATCTCCATTCACTTGTAGAGATTTTGTGTAAGAAGTCCATTGTATCCCTCAGAAAGGAAGGTAAGGCTGTTACATAGTTCATAAGAAAAATGTCTATGAATCTTGATGTGGATTCCAATAGTGATCCTATCGAACTCACAATCGGTCTCCCTGGGGGGCATTCAAGCGACTTGTGAACTTTTGTTAAAAAGTATATGGTTGCCATGATTGGATTGTCAGTTTTTAGGTAGCAATACTCCTCGAAGTCAAGTAGACCCCTTTCTTTCCAGCCCAACAACATGGAGTGATACTCGCTGGTCCATTCTTCCATGGGATTTTTCGTTAATTTCTTATAGTGTTCTTGAGTCTTTAATTGCCTATTTGCTTCCTCGATGTAGCTGGAAACATTTTGTACAACGAGATTGCCACCTTTATCAGATGATTTGATAATTATCGATGTGTCATTTTTTAATTCAGCCATGGGTTTATACTCCTCTGGTGAGAGATTTTGTTTTTTCTTTTTTCCTTTTCTTGCTGATTGGTCAGCAATCTTTGTTATTTCTTCAACCGTCAGTTCTTGAAATAAATCCACTTTATTGCCTGGTGGAAGTTGCGGACAAAATTTCGAGTTTCTTTTCAATCCGCTATTGCCTCCAAAATCCGTTGCTATTCCAAGAGTTTTACAGAAGTCGATTTCCATTTCTGGAGATATTATGTTATCTTCTTGACTTAGTGAGGGGGTTTCCTTGATAGATGCAAGAGTTATCATTGCTGGTAGGTCTTTCTGCACGACAGTAGATGTTGTTTTGTTTATTTTCAGTATATCCACTTAATAGGAGTCAAGAGGGGCATAAAGGACTAGGTCGCCCTCCACTCAGTCAACCACTAATCACAAATTGACCCAGTCCTAAAGGCAAATAATCCATGTGGAACTGTGAACAACTATGGATTGTCGAGTGATCATTCCAATCATAACTCTAATTATAGAGATTATTACCCTGTTCCAGTCTATTGCCATACATAAAAAATAGCCAGTCTCTGATAAACATATAACCAGACAACACAGTACAAACATCCACTAGAAGGACAACATTTGAAAAAAGTGTGAATAGCTAGATGACACCTCACGGGCGCACCACCAATGGGACCCACGGTTGGTACTCACCAGGATGGCCCTGTTCTCATCATCGGTGTCAAATAGCTTAACGTAAACGTGTCCAAAACCCAAAGGAAAAAGGAAGACAGTGAATGGTGCAGTGTACGCAAAAAACTTATATGTGACAAGGACTAACAACATTCAACATATAACACACAAACTACTGTGCAACAAGATACAAAAACATTTTTACTCATATTTTCTTGTTGCCAACAGTAAACATATATATATATAAAAAGGAGAGGTACGAATACTACCTATCGATTCGTACTCAGCTCACAGCCGACATGTTTCATTGCCTTAGGTATTTTATCAGGCAATTTCTTCAGGGCAAGCGAAATTTAGGGTGCCACTGGCAGCGGTACTGTGTTTTAAATGCTGGGCGGCACCTTTAGCTTTCATACCGTTACCAAAATGGCTATGTAAAAATCCTGGACCCACTTCCAAGCGGTAAGTATGGTCTTTCCTCCCTTCTATTTTTATCAGTGGAGGGAATTCGTTCGGCGTCTTCTCGGCACCGGCTTACCGCTTGGAAGTGGGTCCAGGATTTTTACATAGCCATTTTGGTAACGTATGAAAGCTAAAGGTGCCGCCCAGCATTTAAAACACAGTACCGCTGGCAGTGGCACCCTAAATTTCGCTTGCCCTGAAGAAATTGCCTGATAAAATACCTAAGGCAATGAAACATGTCGGCTGCGAGCTGAGTACGAATCGATAGGTAGTATTCGTACCTCTCCTTTTTATATATATATGTTTACTGTTGGCAACAAGAAAATATGAGTAAAAATGTTTTTGTATCTTGTTGCACAGTAGTTTGTGTGTTATATGTTGAACGTTGTTAGTCCTTGTCACATATAAGTTTTTTGCGTACACTGCAACATTCACTGTCTTCCTTTTTCCTTTGGGTTTTGGACACGTTTACGTTAAGCTATTTGACACCGATGATGAGAACAGGGCCATCCTGGTGAGTACCAACCAGGGGTCCCATTGGTGGTGCGCCCGTGAGGTGTCATCTAGCTATTCACACTTTTTTCAAATGTTGTCCTTCTAGTGGATGTTTGTACTGTGTTTTCTGGTTATATGTTTATCAGAGACTGGCTATTTTTTATGTATGGCAATAGACTGGAACAGGGTAATAATTTCTATAATTAGAGTTATGATTGGAATGATCACTCGACAATCCATAGTTGTTCACAGTTCCACATGGATTATTTGCCTTTAGGACTGGGTCAATTTGTGATTAGTTGTTTATTTTCAGGACATATGATTTTCTATGCTCCTTTTCTGCAAAATATTTTTTCAATTTTACTTTTCGGCAGAATTTGTAAAGGTCTATGCGTGCATTAGGTACATTCATGGTTTTTGTTGGACAATATGAAAGGCCTCCATTTAAAAGTCTTAGTTGTATATCCGTCAATTGCTTATTCGATAAGTTTATTACTATATTGTTGGATATTGACATCTTCTTTTTCATAGCTACTTTTGCTTTCCTTTGCCTCGCTTTGCTTTTACTTCTTTTTCCACCCCTTCTGGTTTTTCGGTTTGTTGGGGGTCTCTTAAATATATATTTCTTATATATGTATATATATATATATATATTCACTGAAAAAACCATAGGTTATAGACCATATATAGTTAGGAATTAGCATTTACAAAACCTTGAAAATTCCCTGAAAAAACCATAGGTTATAGACCATATATAGTTAGGAATTAGCATTTACAAAACCTTATTTTACTCACACAAAACCAATGAAATTCGCATATATAGTTAGTTGTACTAACAAATTTTCGCGCACCTGCAATCTACTGCTGATCATGTCACATATTACATCATTCATGACATGGTCAGTGACATCACTGATGCCATCACTGATGGCATCTCAAATGACATCACTGATGACATCACTGATGACATCACTGATGACATCTCATTTGACATTACTGATCACATCACTGATGACATCATTCATGTGATAATACGATGAACCTCTTCAGACTCTAATATAACCTTATATACACTCAGTGTAAACAGACACTCACAGACTGTCACTCATCCATGGAGTTACTCACGCACCTAGTCAGTCATGCAAAGAATCAATCACACCTCCATTTCCTCAACTATACAGTTATACACACCTTACTCATTCAAACAGATACTAACACATATTTACTCTCTTATACAATCCCTGATACAATTTCACAATGATCCATACAGCCACTCACACATTCACTGGCTCTTATGCACAGTTATTTATATATGTCAACTCTCACATGTACTGTGTTTTACATATGTACTTACTTTGACATGTAGCACTGAGATATCCATTCACTCACCAATACACTCATGCACACAGTCAACCGCCCATACAGCTGTTTCCACATGCACTTTTGAACCCATACATCTAGTGAATCAACTGCTCACACATCTATGCACAGAGTCATACACCTCCCAGCCACCCACACACACACTCAGTCTCCCATACAAATACTTGGGCAACCAATCAATAACCCATATAGTTACTCATATAGCTACTGATCAACACATGCAGCAGTTTACAGAACAACAGACATAATGATGCACAAATTAAGACAGTTTAGTCACTAACCCATGCACTCAGTGAGACACATTTAATCACTCACTCATACAGTCAGTCATGCACCTACTAAATCCTTCATCCAGACACTTATACATCCACTCATTCTTCAATATGTAAGACATATTTTAACTTTACAGAAACATACAGTCTCTGGATGTTGTCATCAGTGATGTCATCAGTGATGTCATTTGAGATGTCATCAGTGATGTCATCAGTGATGTCACTGACCATGTCATGAATGATGTAATATGTGACATGATCAGCAGTAGATTGCGGGTGCGCGATATATAGTTAGTACAACTAACTATATATGCGAATTTCAATGGTTTTGTGTGAGTAAAATAAGGTTTTGTAAATGCTAATTCCTAACTATATATGGTCTATAACCTATGGTTTTTTCAGTGAATTTTCAAGGTTTTGTAAATGCTAATTCCTAACTATATATGGTCTATAACCTATGGTTTTTTCAGTGAATTGCAATGGTTTTTAATAGCATATATCAAAAGCTTTAAAATGTATTCTTCTTTAAATCGAAAAATATATTTTATATGCTTTTAATACAATTTTTTAATGTATTTTTTGTAATTATTTTTTTTTGTTTCGCTCCCGGTCCGCGAACAGGGTAGCTTCCCGTTAGCTCAATTTGGTGCCGCGACCCGGTCCGCGAACCGGTAAACATTCCATTTGCGCAACTGCCGCGTTAGAAAACAACATCGTGACGCGTCGCGTAAGCGCGACGTATGGCGTTCTCGCGTAATGCGTCTTATGACGCGCCGCGTTAGCGCACCCGAAAGTGCTCCAGAGCGCGAACCGAGGCGCGAAGCGCAGCTCCCCGGAAGCGATCCGCGGCGCGCGTAACGTAAGCGTAACAGGTCATGTGACTTGTTAATAAAACTTTTCATTGGTTCATTTCACTTTTGGTTTCCTAATGATGTAAGGCTAGGTCATGTGACCTAAAAATAACACTTTTCATTGGTTTAGAACTATTTTTTTTTCCAAAATGATGAAAGCCCCCACCTTTTTTCTCACTCTGACTTTCAACTTTGTGAGAGGAAGACCTATTTTGCTTACTAAAAAATGGCTTCAGTAGTAGCTGCAGCTGGTGCACCCCCACCACCACCACCACCACCTCCTAGGAAGAGAGGACCACCTCCTCAGGTTATCCTTCATCAAGAGGAGGAAGAAGAGGAAGAAGAGGAAGAGGAGCAAGAGAGGCAGTTTTTGCCTGAAGAGCCTAGGAGGTCCCATGTCAAGGAAAATTACATCTGGCAATTTTTTAAATATCCCCGGTGCCAAAAAAAAGTAAATGCCCGCTATATTACCTGTCTTATCTGCAAAAAAGATCTGTCCAGAGGGACTGATAAGAAATACAGCTATGGCAATTACACCATGCATCGCCATATGGATAGGTGGCACCTTATAAATTATAGTGCTGCGCAGGTACGTGACCTGCAGGATAACCCCAGTCCTGTGGCCAGTACATCAAATCAAGAGGCAGTGACGGGACCAGAGGCGAGGGAGATGGTCCCAAATATCCAGCTGAAGTTTGGAAATGTGAAGCATGTGTGCATTTTTTGCGGCCAATTGAATTGCTACAGGAAGAGTAGCATACATTTAATCAACACAGCTATTGACAATCACAAATGTCCAAAACGCCCCAGAAATAAATTATCTTTTTTTTTTGTTGCTCCTGTTGAGCCCTTTATAATGAATCATTTTCGTTCCCCCCCCCAAAAAAACAAAAAAAATATAAAACCGTTCAAAAAATACAAAAAAAGTAAACAAATGTTCAGAAAAATAATAAAAAAATATAAAACAACAAAAATAATTAAAAAAAAGTTCTTTTCAGAACTACCTCCCCTTTATAAAAAATTGCTAGAATGTTTAGCACTCTGGCAACCTCTATTTCTTTTGATTCGCTTCCCGGTTCGCACGCCGGTAAGCGAACCGGAAGCGAACCAGAACATTTTTTTTTTTTTAAAAAGAAGAGTAAGTATAAGGGAAGGAAACAGAGAGTAATGTTAAAAGAAAGACAGCTAGAGGGAGTAACACAGAGATACTGCTTAATAGATCTATTTAACGAAGAAAAGATATAAGAGGGTATAATTGTGAAAAACAAAATAGATAAGGAAGTGAAAGAAAAAACAGGAGAGTAGAAGAATAACAAACAAGAGTTTCTTAGAGAATGTGAGTGAATGTTCAAATTAAGAAGAAAAACAGTAAAGGATGTGGAATGAGAGGTAGGGATAGAACCGGACTAAAAGAACAATCCTGAGGGAAAGTGTTAAGAAAACAGTGAGCGAAAGTAAATAGGAATAAAACAAGATGTATGATAGTGACTAAGGTTAAAACATGTGGAATAACAGAGAGAAAAAACAGAAAGCAGAAAAGAAGAAGTGACAGAAAAGGAATGATTGAAACAGCAAAGAAATGTAAATAACATAGGGGCATATTATCAACACAGGCGATAAAATTATCGCTGCTTTTATCGGCAGAAAACTGCCGCTAAAGCCGCTTTTGCGGCAGAAAACTGCCACTAAAGCCGCTTTTGCTGCAGTTTTCTGCCGATAAAAGCAGCGATAATTTTATCGCCTGTGTTGATAATATGCCCCTTAGTGTGCTTGAACTACAGGGAGAAAGCATAATGAACAAGTAGTGAAAGAGTGATGAGTCAGAGATAGTGAGATTAATAGAGACGGAGTGAGTGAACAGGAGTGAGGAACTATGAGACCAGAGGGACTGAGAAAAGGAGTGGAAGGAGTAGAGTAAGAAAGTAATAGAAAAAGGAATGAGGGAAGTAGCAAAGGCAGGAAACTGAGGGTTAAAGAAATGAAGCAGTGGAACTAATAGAAGTTAAATGTGATAGAAATGTAACGAAAAGAGTACAAAACACTTACCTTATAATTGTCGTTAACTTAGTCACTTGTTATTTTTATACTTTCAATCTGTGAAAGAAACAACAACAATTTGAAAAATATTAAAACTTGTATTTAAAAATTAGAAAAGAAAAGGGAAAAGATTGACAATCATCCAATTTTACAAAGAAATAAAGTTAGAGATAAACATGCAGAAAAAAAGAGAAAGAAACGTTGATAGACAGTCAGAGACAAAAAGAATTGTAATAGAGTAAATTACTAAGAGAAAAAAAACGAAGATACTTTCAGTGACAGAAAAGAAGGATAGAAGAGAAAACTAAATTGAAGTTGTGTAAGCTACTAAAAGAAAGTGAGTAAGGTAAACTATATAAGGAAAGGGTGAATAAGGAAAAGAGAGTGAGGGAGAGAGGAGACAGAGGAAGTGAAGGAAAGAGTGTCAGATATAGACTGAGTGAGGCAACAAAGAAAGATAAATGAGTGAGGGTGAGTTATACTAACTGATTGCACCAAAAAAGGAGAACCCAAAAATATTTAATTTAGAAAACAAAGGGAGGAAAGATGGAAAAGACAAGCGAATCAGAAGGTCTAAAAGCTGGAAAATGGTGCAAGGGAGAAAAGAAAAAAGCAGAGTTGGATTAGGAAAACAAAGGTTGAAAGATAAGTGGAGTTAGAGAGCAAGGGTGAAAGAGAATAAAACAAAAGGCAATGTGAGTATGTAAGGAGGATTGATAGAAGGTAGTAAAAGATGAGTGAGCATGATATAAGACGAGTACAAATTAAAATTAACTATACAAAGTACAGAATTAATTATACATGTTAAATGGTTATTTTTGCTGTTCTCAGAATATATCAAATTTCATTAAAAACTGTGAGTTGAAGGTATTCATCATATAACAGTGGGGAAAAAAAACCACAATCAAAATGATTGTGTTTAAAAAACCCATATAACATAACCAATCAGAAATCAGAACTCCTTAAAAGTAACTTACTTTCCATGACGTCGAAGGATGTCCTATGAACAGCTTATACTCTGTTGGGCTGTTATTATTTTCAGCCCGCCACTTTCTGAAAGAAAAGCTCCATCGTTTTGACAAATATGTTACATACAATAAATGGCTTCTCGCTCTCTACCGCACTTTTCCTCAAGGCCAAATCGTGTAAGAGCCATATATAACTCTTGGAATTCTTCTAAGCAAATCCCGTCATTTTCTTTTTCCGCAACTTTCAGAAAGAAAACGTTCAAGATCACTTTCACAATCCTGTACTAGTAATATCTCACCCTTCTTGCTCACTCATGTTCCACATTTCCTATGACATTGATACTGCTTACTATGAGGCACACTTACACTACCTCTATGACTACTACAATTATTTAATTCTCTACATCACTTTTAATCACAAAGCAATTTAAAACAGTACATAAAATTATATCAACTCCTAGAATAATTATAGGCCAGTTACCTACCCAAAATTCTCTCTTCTGAAAACAGAAAGTAAGAATATTTTTAAGTCAAAAGGCAACATTGTTTCATAGTCAAATGTGAATCATTTCAGAAACATCAGCTTTTTTTAAATTTTAAATAAGCTGCGTAATAAGCGGATGTTGTCAAAGGACCATCATGTCATATAATCGCTGCAGTTACAAATGTTCTTCCTAAAATCAACGACTGTGTAGCCACAACATTTGTAATTAAAGTTGAAGACTTACTTTCATCAGGTTTATATAGTTGGAATTTTAAAATGACATTATAACCAAAAGTTTGTACAAATAATGTGGACAGCATTGCAGACTTACATTACCTCTACTCCATGTTTTGATTGGCTGCTTGAATTAGCTTATTAAAAGAAACAGTTTTTCTGAACTCATTCAAAGTGCAGTTATTTTTCCATGACGTCAAGTGTTATGGTAAGAACACCGTTTGCTTTGGGAAATACTCTGTTGTCCTTTAACTAATCCGTGCCCACCACTTTCTGTAAGAAAACCTTATTTTTTTCCAGGAACTACTTAAAACTCAAAAATAACTTTTGACTCTGTACTACACTTATCCTCAAGGCCAAATAGTGTAGGAGCCATTAGAACCTCTTGAAATTCCTCAGAGCAAATCCCGAGATTCCTACCCTAAAATTTTGGTTGTAAAAACACCAGGTAAGAATTTTTAAGGTCAAAAGGCAATCTTTTTTTGAAAGTTAAAACAGAATCATTGCAGAATGACCAGCCGTTTCCAGACTTCAAATAAGCTGTGTAATGTCCTGATGTTGTTGAAGGACCGTCATGATATATAATTGCTGCAGTTACAAAAGTCCTTCCTGATATTGACAACTGCGAAGCCACAAAATTTTTAATTAAAGTTGTCAATTTTGTTCCATCAGGCCTACATCGTTGGAACATTAAAATGACATACTGGCCATATGTTCGTATAAATAATGTGGACAGCATTTGGCTACACCCCATGTTTTGATCGTCTACTTTTACTAGCTTATTAAAGGACACTGATTTACTGTCTGGCAAAGTTAAATATATAAATCTTTCTGAGTCTACACTAGTAGTACTTGATACCCTACAGTTCTCGCAGTCATGCTGCCATTGATAAGAAAGGCCAAACAGATGATCTACATCTACACCTTCATCTTGCAATACATCAAGCATATACATTAAAAACTCCTGACAATCTTGCTGAATATTTTGAGAGAATTGCGTTTGACCTGAACATTTGTCTAACAGATTTCGAATTTCAGACACACTTTCTATTTTTGTTCTATCAGTGCTACATTTCTCTAACACAGAATTCAACAAGCAGCAAAAACTTTGATCCGAATTGATCACAATCTGTTCTTTTAAAGTTTCTAGAGAAAAGACAACATTAACCACTACATTAGCATAGCAGTTGACACCAGAACTATTTTCAAATTGAAAACCAACAACATCTTCAACAGAATCCTTTTTCTTTCTGCTTATAATTTCAGGTTCATCGACTTTTCGTCTTTTTGCTACAACCTCTCTACTATTGGTCACATTTCTTCGTTTCCGGCCTACCACACGTTTCTCAGACAAAGGATATTGAGGCAAATGTGGCGCATACTCTCTTCTTAGCCTATTGTATACCTTAACACAAACTAGATCCTCACAAATGTTTGTGACATCACACTCAATCAAGTACAATCCCGATAAAGTTCTGACTCGTGACAATGCCACATATGTCATACCCTCCTTGAACACAGAACGGCCAATATTCACCAATGCACTGTCTACACTTTAACCTTGCGATTTATGGATTGTCACCGCATATGCCAAACAAACAGGAAACTGCTTACGGCGAACATATAAGTCTTTTACAAGCAAAAACCTAGCAGAGCAATGACCAATTAGCTGTACTTCCTCAATGCCATCAAATTTAATTTTTAAAAATTCAATTCCATCTCTATTTCTATATTTCTCAAAATCAACAACATTACCCATTGATCCATTTACCAGACCTCTTTCAACATGTAAATTCCTTCTCAAAATGATACGGCAATTTAAGCACACATTCAGAGTCTTTTCAAAACCAGCAGTTTTAGATATAGTCTTCTCTAATGAATCCAATTTAGATTTCAAATTCTCAGACAAAATAATTGTTGCTCCCATATGCTCTATTCTGTCAATAGCTTCCAGTTTCACAATCTCTTGGTTTTCTAAATTCAACATTTTGTTGTTGAAGATGGCACATTCTGCAAGAGTTGGCATCAAACATATTCCAGATTTCTTCTCAGTAATTTTCCGAAAAATATTCTCTGGCACAACGTCTTCTTCTGGATACAAATTTGACAGTAATCGTGCATGTAAAGCTTCTTTCCCATGCTCGGTCACTTTTCCGATTCTAACATCTTGTAGAATATTCTTATAATCTTCATCCTTCGTTTGACGCATATTTTCACGCAGTTCAGCATAATTGAAGTTTAACCATATATTAACGTTGCCAATGCTCCCTAGGCACTTCCTGGTATCTTCATGCGTAAGTAGTTTAAAAACTGGTTGTCCTTTCACTGGTGTCAGCTGCAGAAGATCACCGTAAACAATGATGTGTTTGCCACCAAATAACACATCATACTCTGTTTTGAGAACTTCTTGCATTCTCAAATGCACAAAGGCAAGCATGACATTGGAAACCATGCTTACTTCGTCAATGATAAGAAGTTTCATTTTCCTCAATACTCTGGAAACTTCACAACAAGCATCTCCAGATAACTTGTGGTATTGTAATTTGTTATCATGCTCCACTGGCAGCATCAGTAGACGATGCAAAGTAATACCTTTAATGTTATGTGCTGCCAGTCCAGTTGGAGCAGTGACAACACAAGACAGCGATGACTCAGTCCTTTTCTGCAAATAACATGAAATTGCTTTAATGAGGAAACTTTTTCCAGTTCCCGCTTCTCCACTCACGTACAGTCGGACAGGCTTCAACGACGTACATGAGCACTCTTTCTTCTCATGACTTAATCCATGATCAATTTGGTTGGTAACTTCATCATATATTTTCCTCTGCTCAACGTTGAGTTGTCTTTCAAAGTCTTCTAAGTTAACCGCATCCTCCTGAGCATGTGCCATGGCTCTTTCCACTTCAATCATGGCAGTGGCAGCTTCATTTTCGATAACTGGTCCTCCTAGTGGATCCTGACTCAATGAAACAGAACTCTGACTGTCCTGAGAACTGTCTCTAGCAATCTCGGCTGCAATCGTTGCTTCCTGCTCGATTTCCGCATTCAACATTTCTAGATATTTGGGAAAAACAGGACATTCTATGGTCTCCTTGGCGGCATTGAAAGAGTCTTCGTAACAGAGGAAATCTCCAAGCAGTACCTCTTCTGCACAACAAGGCTTGAAAAGTTGCAAAAGAGCTAAATAGAAAAACTCTTTTCTTTCAGGAGATTCGCCACTCAATTTTCGATGGTTTGCCAATTGGTATTTCCTTTGCTTGACCAGACATCCCTCACTTCCAATTACAGCATACACTCCTTTATCAATATCTTCTTTGATGTTCCTCTTGAATATGTAATTTTGTAGAACCTCATACAGACAAACATTCTCGAGGTGACATCTTCTATTTGGATAATATGTATCCAACATGTTGGTCTTTAAAATATCGGTACTGTTTGGCTCCTTTTCCGCCAAATACTCAATTTCCCGCACAGGTTTCAGAACTCGATTACGCGTTGCAGCAAGACCAAGACTCGCCCAAATGATACTCCTAGATTTGGCATAGAGACTTGCTGAAGACAACCGGTCAGAACATTCGTAAGCTCCGATTTCTCGATGCGACAACATCTTCAGACTGAAACTGTACAACTTCTTACTGAGGCTCTTTTCATGGGAAATGTCCTCCCACATATCCTTCAATTCTGTCTTTTCTTTTTTGGTGATGTAAGATGTCACATACCGAGCCACAGCCATACAGTTATCAGCCACAAACTGTATATCCATGTTAGCATTCCACCTGGACAAAATCACTCGGTTGTAGTCATTGATGTACTTGGACTCTTCGTTCCTTTTCAAATTGTATGTATTTTTGGGTGATTTCCTCGTCACATTATGTCGCAGCGAAGACATCAAACTGTTCACTCTTCCTTTAGAAATCACCGGTCGTGGAAAGCCGAAACGACATTTTGTGTAGAACTTGTCCTTGTTTCTGAATTTACGACGACAGTACTTTCCACAACGATGGCTTTGGAAGCGTAAAACTTGTTCTCTTAGGCTTTTGTCTTCCTTTGTCTTTGGAACAGCACATGTAGAATACTGTTCTATGAAACTCATCACTAAGTCATCCGGATCTGTTCCAAATTTGGGTGCATCTTTGATCCATAGCAGCATATGTATATGAGGAGCACCTCTTGCTTGGTACTCCTTTCTCCAGAAGAAATCCAACACCTCTCCAAGAGGTGGATTTTTCTTGTTCGTGATGAAAGACATCATAGCTTTAAATCTATGATTGAAGTACCTGCATACATTCACTGGATCCAAATAGCACAGTTCTCCGGGTGTCTTGAATTCGATATTTTCAATGTTTCCATTTGCCTCTCGTAGAAATTCAAGTAAGTCTTCCCAGCCATACTCGGCACAGCTGAGAGTGAGGAACCATCTGGGAGTTCCTAAGATCCTCAGCATACATTTTAAATCACCATGATGACGATACCAGTACTCATTAGTATCACGCTGACACGCCATGAGATTAATCAGGTGAGAATCCAAAATACTGTCTTACACATTGACTTTATCCATAAAGTCCCTTGCCGAGATATTTTGCATCTGTACACCACTTTTCAAAATGTGGTTCACTGCATATGACAGTCCAGACAGATCACTTTCAAACAGTAGATGAAACAAATAGGGAATGCATTGACGAAACCTAGGATCTTCTGCATACAATCGTAAAGTCCGGTATTCAGAAGCAGGAATTTGATGAGGTCGCTCATCATATCTTCCTCCTTGACCTGTTGGAAATAGCTGTGGGAAACACCGAGCTTCCAAACTTTCCTCCCAAACACTAATGGGACTCCCTTTGGCTTGTTTCATTTGAAACAACTCAATAGCATTCCCCATGACTTCATTGGAATGCAAAGGATGAACACTATAATGTTCATATATTTCTTCATTTTTAGAGGCTTCTACTTTCTCAATTTGTCCAGCACACAAATCGCTGTCCTCTTCTTCACTTACTTCCTCTTCTGCAACACATGCATTCTTGTAGTGCTGATTGTTTTTCATCAAATACAATGTTGCCTTTTTGACTTTCCTAACATCCACTAAATCTTGCCAGATTTTTTTACTCTTTGTCGGAACCCCGTTAACTAAGATAACCAGAGGTTCCTCTTCCACTTTCTCTACTCCAATTGTATTAATGTTTTTCTTCAAATCTAGAGGCAAATAAACAACTCTTCCCTTTAATCCTCTCTGTAAATCTGATGGAGGCAATTTCCCAGTCTTTGGCTCCATTCGTACAATAGCCTGAAAGGGATGGACACTTTGAATCAAAATAGATTCATAAGTATTTAAATCCTTCAATTCAGAAGGAATGTCAACCAATTCCAGATTATTATGAACCGCTCTAGCAGGCATCCGGTTTTGATTTAATTTGCTACAACAATAAATACACACACGTAGATCCGATCCCAAATCAAAACAATTTTCTACCATCAAGTATGTTGCGAAATCCTTCCATTCACTATTATTTTCCCTTTCACTTTTTGCATATAAATCCACTAACTTAGTCTGATTCTTATAATAAGTGCGTCGACAACACACACAAGTGAAATTAGGCCTCTCGCTTGATTTCACCTGAAAAGTGGCAATTTCCTTCTGAAAATTATCTGTACTGGAAATCTGTACTCTCTCTTCCACATTACCTTCTTCTTCTGGGACTATTTCAACATTCTCCTCTTTACTTGCAAAGTAACAAAACTCAATTTCTTCACAAATTTTCTTCACATCTACTTCAGAACCATGCAAAAGAGCAGTGCATAATTGTTTAAGCATAATTGCTGGACTCTTAGCATAATACAACATTCTAACTAATTTCCTCACTTTATTATGATGCACTGCTAGCATCCTGAAATGATGAAAAACACTCTGGCATACTCTCCTGGAAAGACAAGACAATGAATGACCATGCAAACCTGTCACTTCTCTCACTCTGCAAGGATCTAATTCTTGCAACAACTTCATTTTCTGTTTCAAACTTTTCTTATTAAATGTCCGTAGAAAATCACAAAGCAAATTGATGGAATCCTGTCCCACACTGCAAATACTACTGCACTTCCAGGTATACACTGTTCCCTTAGGACGTTTTCCTAAAACCTCATTTCCTAACACCTCTTCTGCCTCTGTTGTCACAAGTTTTTCTTTTTCAACCGGACAACCATCTTTCACCTCATATGCTCGACCACTGGTGTCAACTGCATGCACCAAATCATTATCCTGGAAATAACTCTCCTCATTAAAAAATGCCTCACAACTTGAACTATGCATCCATTCTCCTGAAAAAACTTCACAAAAATTACTACGATTAACTGTTCTCTTCCATCTACTATTTGATTTGAAATCATAAATTGCCTTGTTTAGTTTCCTAATTCTATTGATTATCAAAATAAATAACTTTCACTTAATTTCGAATGCCTGATCAATAATTTTCTCAAGATTTTTCTTTCTTTTATAAAAAGCCACTTTCTGTTGACCTTTCTTAATATTTTTTAACAAATTGCCAATTATCCTGTTGCGGAACATTCGTCTACGAATGTCCCTAAACTGATTTTTCCTTCTACTACCATGCACAGAGTTATCTCCTGCTCTAGCAGTAACATTTTTGATTGGCCTTTCCTTTCCGTTTAAATTGGCTCTTTTTTTCTGGACTAAAACATGTTCTGTAGTGATACTTTTTTTTCTGGAAATGTTTCTTAGGAACGATTTCGTTGTCTTACCCGGAGCTTTCTTGGTGACTTGACTAGTTTTTATTGTAGAGGACTGCTGCAAGCATGTAGTAAGCTGCTGTGTTTGACGTTTTGTAGCCTTTCTCCTCCTTTCCTTCAAAGGCATCGTATAATTTTGAAATGATCTGCAGTTGAATCTGTGGTAAAATATAATAAAAAATGTTATTAACCACTATTTGTCAATTCTACATACAATAATTTTTAGTGCATTGACAATTTTAAAACTCACAAATAGTAGCAAAGAAATGGAGTGCTTCTACATTTGACCTGTGCTCTTTTATATGTGAATCTCAACTAATTTTATTAGCATATTTCACTATTTTATTAAAGACACTTCACACAAGCTGTTTTTGAAGTTGTATTTAATTTTAAATGAAACGGTTAACATGGTTACTTTTCATTTCCAGTAATTAAAATTTATTTTTAAAAATCTTTATAGGTTAATAGGCTCGAGCAGGCCAGCTGCCCACCCTATGTCATACAATTCTGACAAATCAGCATCCTCATCATATTCATTATCATCCACAGGATATAATTCATCCAACGGATCTACTTCCACTGATGTTTCAATGACAAGTTCAATGATAAGATCGAGATCAACAGATTGCTCATTATCACTCATGGTTGATGTTCTCGTTATCTTTAAAGAAAGAGAAAAACAATGAGATGTTGCAGAGTAAGAGACAAATCTCAGAGATTATATTAGTAAAATTGTTTAATTGAGGAGATAAGGCCTATGTCCAGTTTTAATGAACAGGACTGATCTCTTCTTAACCTTGTATAAGCCTCACCGACTCTGTGTCCCCTGCTCATACTTAAATGTAAAGGGGCAGATTTATGTTAACTGGCGCATCCCCAGGGATGCACCAGTTAACGTGCGCCGCTGCTCTGCCACCCATGGTGTGCCGCATTTACAATGCGGAGCACCATGGGGCAAAAACAGCACAGATGCGTCACGCATCTGTGCCGCAAAAGCAGCGCATTGCAGGTATCACGTTGCAAGCGCGACATGACTACTGCAATGCACATGGGCAAGCCACACATTGCATGGTTCGTCACTCCTTATGCCTGTTTCAAACAGGCGTAAGGATTTGATTCAGCAATGCCATAAAACTGACTCAGTGAAATCTTGTAAATTTCACTGTGTTAGTTTTACAGGGCTTTCATGCAAGTGAACGCCCACCCTGCAACAACACGCCCACATGAAACCTGACGCAGGTTTCATGTGGGGCAAGATTTTACAGCGTAACACATCTGCTTAGATGCATCAAGTTGTAAATATGTCGCAACATAGCGCATCTTTTGCTCCGCCACTGCGTCACAAAAGTGACGCAACGGAGGCGCAAAAGAGGCGCACGGCCATCATAAATCTGCCCCTAACATTTTAAATGATTGTTTCAGGATGCCGATAAGGTGTGGCCTATCCAGAGATTTGTTTGAGGTGAGACCTACTCAGGGTTACAGATTAAATTTAGGCTTGTTGAAGAGTACAGAGGAGATAATACATGTGCAGGCCTACCAATGAAGTGAGTCATGTCCACTGCACTCTTGAACAAAGGCCAGACCTCCTCTGTCTCCCTGGACAGGTCTAAACCTCATCTGCACAATGTGATTCGTAATGTTAGGAAACACAGGTGATGTAATTGAAAAACGTGCATTTTTTTTCTCATTTCACAATCACATCACCTGTGTTTCCTTTGCTTAGGTATCTCATTGTGCAGATGTAGTGTAGCATATGAAAGAGTACGCAGAAGGTGAGCACTGTATGCAACAACTTTGACACTTACAGAAGCCTCAGCTTCTCCATGCCCCTACACAGTCCTAAATATATACAGTTTAAACTGACGGTATCTTGTTGCAGATGAAGTGACGCCTATCTTGCAACATGGTGCATCTTTTGCACTGCTGCTGCGTCACAAAAGTGACGTAATGGCGGCGCAAAAGAGGCGCACGGCCATCATAAATCTGCCCCTAACATTTTAAATGATTGTTTCAGGATGCCGATAAGGTGTGGCCTATCCAGAGGTTTGTTTGAGGTGAGGCCTACTCAGAGTTACAGATTAAATTTAGGCTTGTTGAAGAGTACAGAGGAGATAATACATGTGCAGGCCTACCAACGAAGTGAGTCATGTCCACTGCACTCTTGAACAAAGGCCAGACCTCCTCTGTCTCCCTGGACAGGCCTAAACCTCATCTGCACAATGTGATTCGTAATGTTAGGAAACACAGGTGATATAATTGAAAAACGTGCAAATATTTTTGCTCATTTAACAATCACATCACCTGTATTTCCTCAGCTTAGGTATCTCAGGTGATGTCATTGAAAAACGTGCATTTTTTTTCCTCATTTCACAATCACATCACCTGTGTTTCCTTTGCTTAGGTATCTCATTGTGTAGATGTAGTCTAGCATATGAAAGAGTACGCAGAAGGTGAGCACTGTATGCAACAACTTTGACACTTACATAAGCCTCAGCTTCTCCATGCCCCCTACACAGTCCTAAATATATACAGTTTAAACTGACGGTATCTTGTTGCAGATGAAGTGAGGCCTATCTTGCAACATGGTGCATCTTTTGCACTGCTGCTGCGTCACAAAAGTGACGCAACAGCGGCGAAAAAGAGGCGCACGGCCATCATAAATCTGCCCCTAACATTTTAAATGATTGTTTCTAGATGCCGATAAGGTGTGGCCTATCCAGAGATTTGTTTGAGGTGAGTCCTACTCAGGGTTACAGATGAAATTTAGGCTTGTTGAAGAGTACAGAGGAGATAATACATGTGCAGGCCTACCAACAAAGTGAGTCATGTCCACTGCACTCTTGAACAAACGTCAGACCTCCTCGGTGTCCCTGGACAGGCCTAAACCTCATCTACACAATGTGATTCGTAATGTTAGGAAACACAGGTAATGTAATTGAAAAACTTGCAATTTTTTTTGCTCATTCCACAATCACATCACTTGTGTTTCCTTCGCTTAGGTATCTCATTGTGCAGATGTAGTCTAACATATGAAAGAGTACGCAGAAGGTGAGCACTGTATGCAACAACTTTGACACTTACAGAAGCCTCAGCTTCTCCATGCCCCCTACACAGTCCTAAATATATACAGTTTAAACTGACGGTATCTTGTTGCAGATGAAGTGACGCCTATCTTGCAACATGGTGCTTCTTTTGCACTGCTGCTGCGTCACAAAAGTGACGCAACAGCGGCGCAAAAGAGGCGCACGGCCATCATAAATCTGCCCCTAACATTTTAAATGATTGTTTCTAGATGCCGATAAGGTGTGGCCTATCCAGAGATTTGTTTGAGGTGAGTCCTACTCAGGGTTACAGATGAAATTTAGGCTTGTTGAAGAGTACAGAGGAGATAATACATGTGCAGGCCTACCAACGAAGTGAGTCATGTCCACTGCACTCTTGAACAAACGTCAGACCTCCTCTGTCTCCCTGGACAGGCCTAAACATCATCTACACAATGTGATTCGTAATGTTTGGAAACACAGGTAATGTAATTGAAAAACGTACAATTTTTTTTTTGCTCATTCCACAATCACATCACTTGTGTTTCCTTTGCTTAGGTATCTCATTGTGCAGATGTAGTCTAGCATATGAAAGAGTACGCAGAAGGTGAGCACTGTATGCAACAACTTTGACACTTACAGAAGCCTCAGCTTCTCCATGCCCCCTACACAGTCCTAAATATATATACAGTTTAAACTGACGGTATCTTGTTACAGATGAAGTGAGGCCTATCTTGCAACATGGTGCATCTTTTGCACTGCTGCTGCGTCACAAAAGTGACGCAATGGCGGCGCAAAATCATAAATCTGCCCCTAACGTTTTAAATGATTGTTTCAGGATGCCGATAAGGTGTGGCCTATCCAGAGGTTTGTTTGAGGTGAGGCCTACTCAGAGTTACAGATTAAATTTAGGCTTGTTGAAGAGTACAGAGGAGATAATACATGTGCAGGCCTACCAACGAAGTGAGTCATGTCCACTGCACTCTTGAACAAAGGCCAGACCTCCTCTGTCTCCCTGGACAGCCCTAAACCTCATCTGCACAATGTGATTCGTAATGTTAGGAAACACAGGTGATATAATTGAAAAACGTGAAAATATTTTTGCTCATTTAACAATCACATCACCTGTATTTCCTCGGCTTAGGTATCTCATTGTGCAGATGTAGTCTAGCATATCCAAGAGTACGCAGAAGGTGAGCACTGTATGCAACAGAGCAATGTACATTACTCACCTCCCTTGACACTTACAGAAGCCTCAGTTTCTCCATGCCTCCTACACAGTTTTAAATGTATATCATTATCATCATAGTAACTATGAAACTCTAGCAGTACATATTGTGAAACCTAAATGTCTTAAAGTAACGATTTTTTAACCAACAAACAAATAATTTATTCTCCTAGATTGATGGTGAGAAGTGATATATGTATTTAAAGATGCAGACACCTTTTTGTCATTGTTATAAATGTAAAAAGCATTCCTTTTCTTTATCAACCATTTTCATGTTATAATTTGAAAACACAGCACAACTCCTATGTACAAGTACACCCTGTCAGTACTTAAATTTGCCAAGCACACATGCGGCCGTATTTACAGGAGCCTTGCACCACAGAGAAATGACTTAAATTTACCAAGCACTCATGAGGGCTTATTTACAAGGACCTTGCACCACCTTTAAAGTCACTTTTAACATGGGGAAAATGACGTGAATGTGGCTCATAAGCTTTGTAAATTTGCCTCCATGTTGACTATGAAACTCTTGCAGAACATATTGTGAAACCTTAATGACTTCAAGAAACGTGTTTTTAAACCGGCAAACAATAGAATTATTCTCCCATATTCATGGTGTAAATTAAATATTTATTTAAACAAGCACACACCATATTGACGTTCTTATGAAATGTAAAAAGCATTTCTTTTTTAAAAAAAACGATTTTGTGGTTATAATTTGAAAACACAACACAGCTCCTATGTACAAGCACACCCTGTCAGTACTTAAATTTGCCAAGCACACATGGGGGCGTATTTACAAGGACCTTGCACCACGAGGAAATGCCTTAAATTAAAATGGGGAAAATAACGTCAAACTGACTCAAAGGCCTTGTAAATATGCCCCAAGCAGCCTATAAAACTCTAGCAGTACATATCAAGAAACCTAATTGACTTCAAGAAACGTTGTTAAACACATCAAGTAAAAAAATTATTCACCCAGATTCATGGGGAAGTGACTTAAAATGCCCTAACACACATGAAAGCGTATTTTTAAGGCCCTTGCACCATTTTTGCGTCACTTTTAACATGGCTATATAACTCAAAGAAACAAAATCTATTTGTAAAACACTTGACACAAAGCAACATTTTGCACCATGGGGAAATGACTTAAATTAAAATGGGTAAAAATAACGTCAAAGTGACTCAAAGGCCTTGTAAATATGCCCCAAGCAGCCTATGAAACTCTAGCAGTACATATCAAGAAACCTAATTGACTTCAAGAAACGTTTTTAAACACATCAAGTAAAAAAATGATTCCCCCAGATTCATGGGGAAGTGACTTAAAATGCCCTAACACACATGAAAGCATATTTTTAAGGCCCTTCCACCACTTTTGCGTCACTTTTAACATGGCTATGTAACTCAAAGAAACCAAATCTATTTGTAAAACACTTGACACAAAGCAACATTTTAAATACACAACTTTCTTCATAATTTTCTCCTTAAAGCATACTATTCTCTATTTAAATTAAATGAATCTTTTCTCACCTTAGCAAATACTTTTTGAGTTTTAAAACAGTCTCAGACACACACCAATTTTTCTTTAGCAGAGCAAAGGGTATGCACTCTAGAGGCTGCAACCAACAAAGGCACAGAAATGCTGTAATTCATCACACATATCTCTCATGTCACCCAATCAAAACTCTTCCCTCACTTTTTTCAAATCAACACCCTTCCCCCTTCTGCCCTTTCTGCCTTTTTTCCATAGCAACCACCTCCTGAAAGACCTCTGATGTTTGCAAGTTCACACAACAATGTTTCAATTGAACTCTGAACTCTCAGTACACCTGCGTATCCAGTGCAATCTTTCATAAAATGATTTTTTCTTGACCATTCAAATTACATCTTTCAAAGAACTCATCCATGCACCCTAACTTTCTGTTTTCAGCAATCAAAATCCACCAATCACTGCTACTGATTCATTAGCACAGAAACTCCACAGTTTTTTTCATTACATACTCCTACTGTTTCAACTGCCATTTCATTACCACACTTCATCTGACTGCAGCAGAACCTTCTCTCACCATGTTTTCTGTCTGGATTGTTGGACATAGTTACATCTACTGGGTTCAAAGGTATGCTGATAACAGAAATGTACACAACCTCAATTTTCAAAATGTGGAAATCAACTGGATTGGCCACAGAGGATTAAGATGTCACCAATTGATACCATTGGTGAAAACCTTTTTGCATTTGCCAAAACCTGACCTGTTAATTGTGCACTGTGGAGGAAATGACTTGGGCACTTTGACTGGGGTAGGTCTGGAAATGCTTTTAAAGGACACCTTTGAGCAATTGATGGCACTGTTTCCTCAAACTGCCTTGGTATATTCAAATATATGCCAAAGACAGAAATGGAGGTGGTCAAACGAATTTTGTCCACAAATTGAGAAATCGAGGAAGCATGTAAATAAGTCTGTTTCAGCTTACGTGAGAGACCATGGAATGGGCTCCATCTACAACAATAACTTGCGTTACTACATGCAAGATATCTACAGAGAAGATGGAGTTCACTTCTCAGATGAGGGGAACAGAGTTTTCATCCTGAATTTAAGACTATGTATTGGTACCTACTTATAAGTACCTAAATCTACCACAGACCCAAAAGCTCTTCTCAGAGCTACCCTAACTATGATCACTATAAACAAATTTTAAATGTAACTTTTTTTTTACTAATTTTCACGATTTACGCTTTCCTGAGCGCTACCCTGTAAAATGTGGGGTTTTTTCGCACATATGGGCCTCCTCAGCCACCCTCAGAAAACCTAGGGGGTCAGGATACGTATACCGTGCCCCCTTCTACCCATTCTGAACATTATTTGCCCTCCATCTTGTATCTCAATTCTACCAAAACACAAAATGGAGGACTCCCGTAACGCTGCCGGTTCGCGTACCGGGGCGCGCACCGGGAAGCGCTCGCTTAAAAAAGGTGGGAAAGTAATTTACAGAAAAACCACTGGAGACACTTTCACCAAATATAGATTAGCTCATACTACATACCAATCCCTACCATTTTCACAAATTTGGTTGGAATTCCATTTAAACATTTAGCCTGCAGACCTCTCTAAATACCCTGAGGTAAATTACTTCACAAAACACATATGAAGTGTTGGAATTGACAACCAATTAAAATGTTACTTTCATTTTCTACTTTTTTTACCTGACATTTGATTGGGTATGTACCTGAATATATATAAAGAAAGAGAGAGAAACACAGCCATTTTGACTACTACTTCCTGAAGTACATTGCAAGAGCATTTTCACTGACAACTTAAACTTGTTTTTAAAAGGTAAGATGTTATTTTATAAATTTGAAAGGAGAACTATGTTATGCACTTTAAATTAATTTGGGAAAACATTTTCAGATAGTTATATACTGTCCCTCTGTAAGAGTTAGACATTGAGAAAGGCTTGTTTATTATAATTATGGATTGATTTAGGTTTCTGTGGTATAATTATGAATTTACTTAGACTTCTTCACAGGCACTTTTTAATAGTACTACTTCACGCCTGAAACCATACGGTGCCCATAGATAACTTCTCTGTTATAAACTCACAAGTACCTGTCTGAACTTAAACCCAACAGTGCCCTACCTCTACTGATATATTTATTTTTTATGCAAATTACAGCAAGAAAATGGAAGGAGAGCAGAATATTTCCTTCAAAATTGTTCTGGAGAACAACACAGAAAAAGTTATTGAGGACAATGATAACTCAGATTTCATGGATGAATCACGGGACCATGAATTAGTTCAATGTGTAGATGCAGTAGATTCGCTGATTGAAAATGAGGACATTTCCGACAATTTGTTGTTAAATGTTCTGTTAAATTTGGAAAAAGAATCACAAAAATAAATTTATATTTAATAATCAAAAATTGTTTGAGACTTTAATCATTTTTATATGTAATTCATAAACTAGTACCAAATTGATTATAATGTAAAGTCAGACTTATAGTATACTCTGCAACTTTTTTATGTTACATAGTATTTTTGCTCATAGTTACTTCCTTTCTCCAACTATATTATCGCCAATGTGTATTTAACATCTCTTTTTCATCTCCTGCCTCCATGTTCTTTCTGCTTTCCTGACAGACTATGATATGGATTCCATATTCCACAATAACTTCTGAAACAACATGCAAGATATCTACAAAGGAGACGGTGTATATTAATTTTTTGACTCTGCATTGGTACCTACATATTGCTACTTAAATAAAAAATAAAAAAACGAACAATCAATAAACATACAATATTTGAAAAGTCTATCATTCTTTTTTCCTCATAGTACGCTCCCCGGATCGCTTCCCGGTGCGCGTACCGGGCGCTCCCCACGCAAAAGGAACGCATTTTTTTTTTTTTTTTGCCCCGCGGGGCCCTTTTAAAGCCTCCACATCAAACCTAGGGGTTCAGGGAGGATCTACTATGCCCCCTTATGGTCATTTCCCCCTTTGTTTTGGCCTCCTCTTGTCTCTCGATCCTACCGAGAGACAAGATGGCGGCCGCTCCGTACTGTTTAGAATGTTGACAGACACCGGAGAGCCAATCAGCTTCGCTTCGCGAAGTTCCGTTACGCGTCAGGTATGTGAACCGGGGCCTAACCAGAGCGCTGTTACAGATATATATATTTTTTTGAACGTTAATTTATCAAACTCCACTGGAGCACATATATTGAGACCTAGCAAAGGCACATCGGGCAAACAATATCTACAATTTTGTCAATTTTCGTGGAAATCCATTCAGCCGTTCGAGCTAAAAGTGAGTCCAATCTCCCTATGGAAAATTGCATGGGAAAAACGCGTTTTGGGACCCCCCTTTTTTCTCGGCCCCCCCTTGACGAAACCCCCCCAAGTTTCAGGGGCTGCTCAGAAACAAAATGTTCCATTTTCCTGAAAATTTCAGCCAATTCCGTCCTCAAACGCCAAAGTTATTCGACATAGAATTTTCAAAAATCCCATAGGGAAAAAATCCTAACTATATATACCTACTGGTGACCGCCAGTAGGTATATATATATATATATTCACTGAAAAAACCATAGGTTATAGACCATATATAGTTAGGAATTAGCATTTACAAAACCTTGAAAATTCACTGAAAAAACCATAGGTTATAGACCATATATAGTTAGGAATTAGCATTTATTATTATTTATAGCATCAACAGGTTAGGTCGGGTGACCCTAGATGAGACTAAGAGTGAAGATGGTCGACATGTTTCTCGCAGTGGGTATAGTCACCCGCGATTCATCAGGACCTTAACAAAGTGAAGGGAAACATGCTAGTGTCATGTGTATGATTTAAGTTACCTCTGTGGGTTCTCCTATGCCTAATGGTCAAGGACTATGTGCCACATGAGGGGTCAGTGGGACAAAACATCAGGGATGAGCCTAGGGGTTCAGCTCTGATCTCCTGTGTCCGCGTAGTCAGACCTACCCTTCTCCGCCGAGCTCGAGTAGATTGATTGGTTGCCCAAGCATCAGTGATGTCATCAGTGATGTCACTGACCATGTCATGAATGATGTAATATGTGACATGATCAGCAGTGGATTGCGGGTGCGCGATATATAGTTAGTACAACTAACTATATATGGAATTTCAATGGTTTTGTGTGAGTAAAATAAGGTTTTTTAAATGCTAATTCCTAACTATATATGGTCTATAACCTATGGTTTTTTCAGTGAATTTTCAAGGTTTTGTAAATGCTAATTCCTAACTATATATGGTCTATAACCTATGGTTTTTTCAGTGAATTTCATTGGTTTTTTAAAAGCTAATATCTGTAGCTGTAAAATGTATTCTTCTTTAAATCCAAAAATATATTTTATATGTTTATTAATAATTTTTTTTTTTTATATTTTTTTTGTTCGCTCCCGGTTCGCGAACCGGGAAGCTTCCCGTTAGCTCACCTTGATGCCGCGACCCAGTCCGCGAACCGGTAAACGTTCCGTTTGCGCAACTGCCGCGTTAGAAATCAACATCGTGACGCGTCGCGGAAGCGCGATGTATCACGTTGTCGCGTAATGCGTCTTATGACGCGCCGCGTTAGCGCACCCGGAAGTGCTCCGGTACGCGAACTGAGACGCGAAGCACGGCTCCCCGGAAGCGATCCGCGGCGCGTCGCGAAAGCGCGACGTATCGCGTTGCCGCGTAATGCGTCTTATGACGCGCCGCGTTAGCGCACCCGGAAGTGCTCCGGAGCGCGAACCGAGGCGCGAAGCGCAGCGACCCGGAAGCGATCTGGGGCGCGTTCCGCAGTGCGTAACTTAAGCGTAAGAGGTCATGTGACTTGTTAATAAAACTTTTCATTGGTTCATTTCACTTTTGGTTTCATAATGATGTAAGGCTAGGTCAGGTGACCTAAAAATAACACTTTTCATTGGTTTAGAACTATTGTTTTTCCCAAATGATGAAAACCCCTCCTTCTTTCCTCACTCTGACTTTCATCTTTGTGAGAGGAAGACCTTTTTTGATAGTTGAGCAATGGCTTCATTAGTTGCTTCCGCTGGTGCACCCCACCACCACCTCCACCTCCTCATGGGAAGAGAGGACCACCTCCCCAGTTCATCAGCAACACAGAGGAGGAAGAGGATGAACTAGAGGAAGAGGAGACAGAAGGACCACAGTTCTTACAAGAGGTGCCCTGGGTTTCTCATCGGAAAGCCAGTTTTATTTGGCAGTTTTTTTCACTCCCTCGAGGGCAGAAGAAAGTAAATGCTAGGTATGTCACCTGCCTCATTTGTAAAGACCAGTTATCTAGAGGCACTGATAAAAAGTATAGCTTCGGTAACTATACAATGCATCGTCACATGAACAGGTGGCATCCATTGAACTACAGCCAGGCAGAGATACGTGACATGCAGGATAACCCAACAACAACTCCTGTGGCCAGGTCAACATCACAGATATCGTTGACAGGAGCAGAGGCACGGGAAACTGTGCCAAACATTCAGGAGAACTTTGCTCATATCAAATGTACCTTTTTGTATTGCGGTGCATTGCTGTCATGTGGTAACATGAGCATTACCTTAATCAACCTAGCTTATGAAAATCACAATTGCCCTAACCGCCCCAGACAGTAATTTTTTTTTTTGCTCCTGTTGAGCCCTTTTCAATGCCTGTTTTTTGTTGTTTCCCCTCCATCAAAAACAAAAAAAAAACATAAAACTGTTCATAAAATACAAAAAAAACAAAAAATGTTCAAAAAATAAAAAAATATATAAAACAACAAAAACATTAAAAAAAGTTCTTTTCAGAACTACCTCCCCTTTCAAAAAAAATTTGCTAGAATGTTTAGCACTCTGGCAAGCTCTATTTCTTTTAGTTCGCTTCCCCGTTCGCTTCCCGGTTCGCGAACCGGGAGCGAACCAAAAAAATTTAAAAAGAAGAGTAAGTATAAGGGAAGTAAACAGAGAGTAATGTTAAAAGAAAGACAGCTATAGGGAGTAAACCAGAGATACTGTTTAATAGATCTATTTACAGAAGAAAAGATGGAAGAGGGTATAATTGTGAAAAACAAAATAGATAAGGAAGTGAAAGAAAAAAAAGAGAGTAGAACAATAACAAAGAAGAGTTTCTTGGAGAATGTGAGTGAATGTTCAAAATCAGATTAAAACATGTGGAATAACAGAGAGAAAAAACAGAAAACAGAAAAGAAAAAATAACAGAAAAAGATTAATTGAAACAGCAAAGAAATGTAAATAACATAGAGCCATATCATCAACATAGGCAATAAACGTTTTGCAGCTTTTATCGGCAGAAATGTGTCGCTAAAGCCGCTTTTGCGGCGGAAAACTGCCGCTAAAACCACTTTTGCAACAGTTTTCTGCCAATAAAAACAGCAATAATTTTATTGGCTGTGTTCATAATATGCCCCTTAGTGTGCTTCAACTACACAGAAAAAGCATAATGAACAAGTAGTGAAAGAGTGATCAGTCAAAGACACTAAGAGTAATAGAGACGGAGTGAGTGAACAAGAGTGAGGAACTATGAGAAGAGAGGGACTGAGAAAAGGAGTGGAAGGAGTAGAGTAAGTAGGTAATAGAGAAAGGAATGAGGGAAGTAGCAAAGGCAGGAAACTGAGGGTTAAAGAAATGAAGCTGTCGAACTACTAGTAGGTGAATGTGATAGAAATGTAACGAAAAGAGTACAAAACATTTACCTTATAATTGTCGTTAACTTACTCACTTTTTGTTTTTATACTTTCAATCTGTGAAAGAGAGAACAAACATTTGAAAAATATTAAAACATGTATTTAAAAATTAGAAAAGACAAGGGAAAAGATTGAAGGACAAACAGTTTTTCAACAACTTTGACACTTACAGAAGCTTCTGCTTCTCCAGGCCCCCTACACAGTCCTAAAGATATACATTTTAAACTAACAGTATCTTGATGCAGATGAAGTGAGGCCTATCTTAAAACATGGTGCATCTTTTGCACTGCTGTTGTCTCACAAAAGTGTCGCAAGACACTAACATTTTAAATGATTGTTTCAGGATGCCAATAAGATGTGTCCTATCCAGAGGTTTGTTTGAGGTGAGGCCTACTCAGGGTTCCAAATGAAATTTCGAGTTGTTGAAGAGAACAGAGGACATAATACATGTGAAGGCCTACCAATGAAGTAAGTCATGTCCACTTCACTCTTGAACAAAGGCCAGACCTCTTCTGTGTCCGTGGACAGACCTAAACTTCATCTGCACAATGTCATTTGTAAACTTAGGAAACACAGGTGATGTAATTGAAAAATGTGGAGGTTCTTTTCCTCATTTCACAATCACATCACCTGTGTTGCCTTTGGTTAGGTATCTCATAGTGCAGATGGAGTCTAGCATATCAAAGAGTACATAGAAGTTGAGCAGTATATACAACAATTTTGACATTTACAGAAGACTTAGCTTCTTATCTTGTTGGAGATGAAGTCAGGCCTGTCTTGCAACATGGTGCATCTTTTGCATCACTGCTGCATCGGTTTCATGTGGCACGGGTTTTTTACAGCATGACACATCTGCCTAGATGCATCAATTTGTAATTTTGTCGCCTCATAGCAAATCTTTTGCACCGCCGCTGCATCACAAAAGTGACGCACAGTGGCGCAAAAGAGGCATACACCTATCATAAATCTGTCCCTAACATTTGAAATGATTGATTCAGGATGACGATAAGGTGTGGCCTCTCCAGAGGTTTGTTTAAGGTGAGGCCTACTCAGATTGCATATCAAATTTATGCTTGTTGAAGAATACAGAGGAGATAATACATGTGAAGGCCTACCAATGAAGTAAGTCATGTCCACTTCACTCTTGAACAAAGGCCAGACCTCTTCTGTGTCCGTGGACAGACCTAAACTTCATCTGCACAATGTCATTCGTAAACTTAGGAAACACAGGTGATGTAATTGAAAAATGTGGAGTTTCTTTTCCTCATTTTACAATCACATCACCTGTGTTGCCTAGGCTTAGGTATCTCATAGTGCAGATGTAGTGCAGCATATTAAACAGTACCCAGAAGTGCAGCACTGCATGCAACAACTTTGACACTTACAAAAGCTTCAGCTTCTGCATGCCCCCTACACAGTGCTAATTATATACATTTTAAACTGATGGTATCTTGCTGGAGATGAACTGAAACCTATCTTGCAACATGGTGCATCTTTTACACAAAAGTGACCCACAATGGAGCAAAAGAGGCGCACGGCCACCATAAATCTGACCCTAACATTTTAAATGATTGTTTCAAGATGCCAATTAGGTGTAACCTATCCACAGATTTGTTTCAGGTAAGTCCTACTCAGGGTTGCAGATGGAATTTAGGTTTGTTGAAGAATACAGAGGAGATAATACATGTGGAGGCCTACCAACGAAGTGAGTCATGTCCACTGCACTCTTGAACAAATGTCAGACCTCCTCTGTCTCCAGGAACAGGCCTAAACCTCATATACACAATGTGATGTGTAATGTTAGGAAACACAGGTAATATAATTGAAAAACGTGCAATTTTTTTTGCTCATTCCACAATCATATCACCTGTGTTTCCTTTGCTTAGGTATCTCATTGTGGAAATGTAGTCTATCATATGAAAGACTACGTAGAATATGAGCACTGTATGCAACAACTTTGACACTTACAGAAGCCTCTCCTTCTCCATGCCTCCTACACAGTTCTAAATGTATATCATAAATGCAAACAGTACAGAATTAATTATACATGTTAAATGGTTTATTTTTGCTGTTCTCAGAATGTATCAAATTTCACTAAAAACAGTGACTTGAAGGTATTCATCATATAACAGCGGGGATAAAAAACACAATCAAAATGATTGTGTTTAAAAAACCCATACAACATAACAAATCAGAATTCAGAACTCCTTAAAGTTAACTTACTTTCCATGACGTCGAAGGATGTCCTATGAACAGCTTACACTCTGTTGTGCTGTTATTACTTTCAGACCGCCACTTTCTGAAAGAAAACCTCCATCGTTTTGAAAAACATGTTACATACAATAAATGACTTCTTGCTCTCTACCACACGTTTCCACAAGGCCAAATCATGTCAGAGCCATTTATAACTCTTAGAATTCTTGTAAGCCAATCCCGTCATGTTGTATTTCCGCAACTTTCACAATTAAAATGTTGAAGATCATTTTCACAATCCTGGACTAGTAATATCTTCCCCTTCTTGCTCAGTCATGTTCTACATTTCCTATGACACTGATACTGCTTACTATGAAGCAGACTTACACTATCTCTATGACTACTACAATTATTTAATTCTCTACATCACTTTTAATCACAAAGCAATATAAAACAGTAGACAGCATTGCAGACTTACATTCCCTCTACTCCATGTTTTGATTGGCTGCTTCAATTTGCTTATAAAAAGAAACAGTTTTTCTGAATTCATTCAAAGTGCAGTTATTTCTCCATGACGTCCAGTGTTATGTTAAGAAGTTATGTCTCTGTACTACACTTATCCTCAAGGCCAAATCGTGTAGGAGCCATTAGAACTTCTTGAAATTCCTCAGAGCACATCCCGAGATTCTTTCCCTAAAATTTTGGTTTTAAAAACACCAGGTAAGAGTTTTTAAGGTCATACGGCAATTTTTTTTTGAAAATTAAAACAGAATCATTGCAGAATGACCAGCCATTTCTAGACTTTAAATAAGCTGTGTAATGTCCTGATGTTATTGAAGGACCGTCATGATATATAATTGCTGCAGTTACAAAAGTCCTTCCTGATATTGACAACTGTGAAGCCACAAAATTTTTAATTAAAGTTGTCAATTTTGTTCCATCAGGCCTACATCGTTGGAACATTAAAATAACATACTGGCCATATGTTCGTATAAATAATGTGGACATCATTTCAGATTTACATTGGCTACACTCCATGTTGTGATCAGCTGCTTTTACTAGTTTATTAAAAGAGATTGATTTACTGTCTGGCAAAGTTAAATATATAAATCTTTCTGAGTCTACACTAGTAGTACTTGATACCCTACAGTTCTCGCAGTCATGCTGCCATTGATAAGAAAGCCCAAACAGGTGATCTACATCTACACCTTCAGCATGCAATACATCAAGCATATACATTAAAAACTCCTGACAATCTTGCTGAATATTTTGAGAGAATTGTGTTTGGCCTGAACATCTGTCTAACAGATTTCGAATTTCAGACACACTTTCTATTTTTGTTCTATCAGTGCTACATTTCTCTAACACAGAATTTAACAAACTGCAAAATCTTTGATCAGAATTGACCACAATCTCTTCTTTTACATTTTCTAGAGAAAACAAAACATTAACCACTACATTAGCATAGCAGTTGACACCAGAACTGTTTTCAAATTGAAAACCAACAACATCTTCAACAGAATCCTTTTTGTTTCTGCTTATAATTTCAGGTTCATCGACTTTTCGTCTTTTTGCTACAGTATTGGTCACATTTCTTTGTTTCCGGCCTACCACACGTTTCTCAAACAAAGGATATTGAGGCAAATGTGGTGCATACTCTCTTCTTAACCTATTGTATTCCTTAACACAATCTAGATCCGCACAAATGTTTGTGACATCACACTCAATCAAGTACAATCCCGATAAAGTTCTAACTCGTGACAATGCCACATATGCCATACCCTCCTTGAACACAGAACTGCCAATATTCACCAATGCACTGTCTACACTTAAACCTTGCGATTTATGGATTGTCACCGCATATGCCAAGCAAACAGGAAACTGCTTACGGCGAACATATAAGTCTTTTACAAGCAAAAATCTAGCAGAACAACGACCAATTAGCTGTACTTCCTCAATGCCATCAAATTTAATTTTTAAAAATTCAATTCCATCTCTATTTCTGTATTTTACAAAATCAACAACATTACCCATTGATCCATTTACTAGACCTCTTTCAACGTGTAAATTCCTTCTTAAAATTATACGGCAGTTCAAGCACACATTCAGAGTCTTTTCAAAACCTGCAGTTTTAGATATAGTCTTCTCTAATGAATCCAATTTTGTTTTCAAATTCTCAGACAAAATAATTGTTGATCCCATATGCTCTACTCTGTCAATAGCTTCCAGTTTCACAATCTCTTGCTTTTCTAAATGCAACATTTTGTTGTTGAATTTGGCACATTCTGCAAGAGTTGGCATCAAACATATTCCAGATTTCTTCTCAGTAATTTTCTGAAAAATATTCTCAGGCACAACATCTTGTTCTGGATATAAATTTGACAGTAATCGTGCATGTAAAGCTTCTTTCCCATGCTCGGTCACTTTTCCAATTCTAACATCTTGTAGAATAGTCTTGTAAACTTCATCCTTCGCCTGACGCATATTTTCATGCAGTTCAGCATAATTGAAGTTTAACCATATATTGACGTTGCCAATGCTCCCTAGGCACTTCCTGGTATCTTCATGCGTGAGCATTTTGAACACAGGTTGCCCTTTCACTGGTGTCAGCTGCAGAAGATCTCCGAAAACAATGATGTGTTTGCCACCAAATAACACATCATACTCTGTTTTGAGAACTTCTTGCATTCTCAAATGCACAAAGGCAAGCATGGCATTGGAAACCATGCTTACTTCGTCAATGATAAGAAGTTTCATTTTCCTCAAGATTCTTGAAACTTCACAACAAGCATCTCCAGATAGCTTGTGATATTGTAATTTGTTGTCATGCTCCACTGGCAGCATCAGTAAAGGATGTAAAGTAATCCCTTTAATGTTATGTGCTGCCAGTCCAGTTGGAGCGGTGACAACACAAGACAGCGATGACTCTGTCCTTTCCTGCAAATAACATGAAATTGCTTTAATAAGGAAACTTTTTCCAGTTCCCGCTTCTCCACTCACGTACAGTCGGACAGGCTTCAACGACGTACATGAGCACTCTTTCTTCTCATGACTTAATCCATGATCAATTTGCATGGTAACTTCGTCATATATTTTCCTCTGCTCAACGTTGAGTTGTCTTTCCAACTCTTCTAAGTTAACCGCATCCTCCTGAGCATGTGCCATGGCTCTTTCCACTTCATTCATAGCAGTGGCAGCTTCATTTTCGATCCTGACTCAATGAAGCAGAACTCTGACTGTCCTGAGAACTGTCTCTGGCAATCTCTGCTGCAATCGTTGCTTCCTGCTCAATTTCCGCATTCAACATTTCTACATATTTGGGAAAAGCAGGACATTCTATGGTCTCCTTGGCAGCATTGAAAGAGTCTTCGTAACAGAGGAAATCTCCAAGCAGTTCCTCTTCTGCACGCCAAGGCTTGAAAAGTTGCAAAAGTGCTAAATAGAAAAACTCCTTTTTTTCAGGAGATTCGCCACTCAATTTTCGATGGTTTACCAAGTGGCATTTTCTTTGCTTGACCAGACATCCCTCACTTCCTATTACAGCATACACTCCTTTCTCAGTATCTTCTTTGATGTTCCTCTTGAATATGTAATTTTGAAGAACCTCATACAGACAAACATTCTCGAGGTGACTGCTTCGATTTGGATAATATGTATCCAACATGTTGGTCTTCAAAATGTCGGTACTGTTTGGCTCCTTTTCCGCCAAATACTCAATTTCCCGCACAGGTTTCAGAACTCGATTACGCGTTGCAGCAAGACCAAGACTCGCCCAAACGATACTCCTGGACTTGGCATAGAGACTTGCTGAAGACAACCGGTCAGAACATTCGTAAGCTCCGATTTCTCGATGCGACAACATCTTCAGACTGAAACTGTACAACTTCTTACTGAGGCTCTTTTCATGGAAAATGTCCTCCCGCATATCCTTCAATTCTGTCTTCTCTTTTTTGGTGATGTAAGATGTCACATACCGAGCCACAGCCATACAGTTATCAGCCACAAACTGTATATCCATGTTAGCATTCCACATGGACAAAATCACCGGGTTGTAGTCGTTGATGTACTTGGACTCTTCGTTCCTCTTCAAATTGTATGTGTTTTTAGGTGATTTCTTCATCACATTATGTCGCAGCGAAGACATCAAACTGTTTACTCTTCCTTTAGAAATCACCGGTCGTGGAAAGCCGCAACGACATTTGGTGTAGAACTTGTCCTTGTTTCGGAATTTACGACGACAGTACTTTCCACATCGATGGCTTTGGAAACGTAGAACTTTTTCTCTTAGGCTTTTCTTCTCCTTTGCGTTTGGAACAGCACACGTAGAATACTGTTGTATGAAACTCATCACTGAGTCTTCTGGATCCGTTCCAAATTTAGGTGCATCCTTGATCCACAGCAGCATATGTATATGAGGAGCACCTCTTGCTTGGTACTCCTTTCTCCAGAAGAAATCCAACACCTCTCCAAGAGGTGGATTCTTCTTATTCATGATGAAAGACATCATAGCTTCAAATCTATGATTGAAGTACCTGCATACATTGACTGGATCCAAAGAGCACAGTTCTCCGGGTGTCTTGAATTCGATGTTTTCGATGTTTCCATTTGCCTCTCGTAGAAATTCAAGTAAGTCTTCCTAGCCATACTCGGCACAGCTCAGAGTGAGGAACCATGTGGGAGTTCCTAAGTTCCTCAGCATACATTTTAAATCACCATGACGACGGTACCAGTACTCATTAGTACCACGCTGACACGCCATGAGATTAATCAGGTGAGAATCCAAAATATTGTCTTGGACATTGACTTTATCCATAAAGTCACTTGCCGAGATGTTTTGCATGTGTATACCACTTTTCAAGATGTGGTTCACTGCATATGACAGTCCAGACAGATCGCTTTCAAACAGGAGATGAAACAAATAGGGAATGCATTGTCGAAACCTAGCATCTCCTGCATACAATCGCAAAGTCCGGTATTCAGAAGCAGGAATTTGATGAGGTCGCTCATCATATCTTCCTCCCTGACCTGTTGGAAAAAGCTGTGGGAAACACCGAGCTTCCAAACTTTCCTCCCAAACACTAATGGGACTCCCTTTGGCTTGTTTCATTTGAAACAACTCAATAGCATTCCCCATGACTTCCTTGGAATGCAAAGGATGAACACTATAATGTTCATATATTTCTTCACTAGTACAGGGTTCTACTTTCTCAATTTGACCAGCACATAAATCGCTATCCTCTTCCTCACTTACTTCCTCTTCTGCAACATATACATTCTTATAGTATTTATTATTTTTTTTCAAATACAATGTTGCCTTTTTAACTTTCCTAACATCCACTAAATCTTGCCATATTTTCTTATTCTTTGTCGGAACCCCATTAAATAAGATAACCAGAGGTTCCTCTTCCATTTTTTCTACTCCAATTGTGTTAATGTTTTTCTTCAAATCTAGAGGCAAATAAACCTGCATATCCAGTGCAATCTTTCATTTAATGATTTTTTCTTGACCACTCAAAATACATCTTTCAAAGAACTCATCCATGCACCCTAACTTTCTGTTTTCAGCAATCAAAATCCACCAATCACTGTTACTGCTTCATTAACACAGAAACTCCACAGTTTTTTTCATTTTAAACTCTTATTTTTTCAACTGCCATTTCATTGCCACACTTCATCTGACTGCAGCAGAACCTTCTCTCACCATGTTTTCTGTCTGGATTGTTGGACATAGTTACATCTATTGGGCTCAGAGGTATGCTGAGAACAGAAATTTACCTAACCTCAATTTACAAGATGTGGAAATTAAGTGGTTTGGCCACAGAGGATTAAAATGTCACCAATTGATACCATTGGTGAAAACCTTTATGCATTTGCCAAAACCTGACCTGTTAATTGTGCACTGTGGAGGTAATGATTTGGGCACTTTGACTGGGGTAGGTCTGGAAATGCTTTTAAAGGACACCTTTGAGCAATTGATGGCACTTTTTCCTCAAACTGCCTTGGTATATTCAAATATATGCCAAAGACAGAAATGGAGGTGGTCAAACCAATTTTGTCCACAAATTGAGAAGTCGAGGAAGCATGTAAACAAATCTGTTTCAGCTTACATGAGAGACCATGGAATGGGCTCCATGTACAACAATAACTTGCGTTACTACATGCAAGATATCTACAGAGGAGATGGAGTTCACTTCTCAGATGAGGGCAACAGAATTTTCATTCTGAATTTAAGACTGTGCATTGGTACCTACTTATAAGTACCTAAATGTACCATAAACCCAAAAGCTCTTCTCAGAGCTACCCTACATCTGATCACTCACAATTATTATTTTTCTCTAACTTTTTTCACAAATTTTCAACAAAGTACGCTCCCCGGGGCGCTACCCGGTACGCGAACCGGAAGCTAACCTCGCGAAATTTTTAAAAAAATGTTTTTTTCCGCACATATAAGCCTCCTCAGCCACCCTCAGAAAACCTAGGGGGTCAAGATAAGTCTACCGTGCCCCCTTCTACCCATTCTGAACATTATTTGCCCTCCATCTTGTATCTTAAGTCGACCGAAACTCAAAATGGTGGACTCCCGTAACGCTTCAGGTTCGCGTACCGGGGCGCTCGCCAGTTCGCGTACCGGGTCGCTCCCTGGGAAGCGCACCATCAAAAAAGGTGGGAAAGTAATTTACAGAAAAACGACTGGAGACACTCTCACCAAATATAGATTAGCTCATACTACATACCAATCCCTATCATTTTCACAAATTTGATTGAAATTCCATTTAGCCATTTAGCCTGTAGACCTCTCTAAATACCGTGAGGTAAATTACTTCTCAAAACACATCTGAAGTGTTGGATTTGACAACCAAGGAAAATGTCACTTTCATTTTCTACTTTTATTACCTGACATTTGATTGGTTATATACCTGAATATATATAAAGGAAGAGAAGGAAACACAGCCATTTTGACTACTACTTCTTGTTGTACATTTCAATTGGATTTTCACTAATCACTTCAACTTCTTTGTAAAGGTAAGTTGTTATTTTTAAAACTGAAGTATATTGTGCACTATAAGTTAATATGGTAAACTTTTTCTGATAGTTATATACTATCCCTCTGTAGTAGTTATAGATTTAGATAGACTTCTCTGTTATAGTTATGGATGGAGTTAGGTTTCTCTTGTATAATTATGAAATTACTTACGTTAAATCACATACACTTTTTTATATTCCTACTTCCACTCTGATACTATACACTGCCCAAAGATAAATTCACTGATAAAAACTGCCTATCTAAAATTAATCCCAACAGTGCCCTATCTCTACTAATATATATTTTTTTTATCCAAATTTCAGGCAAAATGGAAGGCGAACACAAAGTTTCATTTCAAATTGTCCTGCAAGAGAGCAGCCAAGAAATAATTGATCCAAATTATATAGAATTTATGGATGAAACTTGGGACCAAGAACTACTGCAATGTGTGCAAGCAGTAGATGACCTCCTTCAAAATGAGGACATTTTACACCCTCAGAGATTACAAACTATGTTCAATGAAAATAATGACATTTCAGACAGTGAAATGTTAGAAAGTTTATTAAATTTTGAAACACAATCACAATAATAAATAATTGCTTAAAAAATAAAGAAATTAAAAAATAATCAACAAAAGCAACAATCAATTAACATACAGTATTTGAAAAGTCTATCATTCTTTTTTCCTTATAGTACGCTCCCCAGAACGCTTCCCGGTTCGCGAACCGGGCGCTCCCCATGCCATGCAGGGCCCTTTTAAAGCCTCCACATCAAACCTAGGGGGTCAGGGAGGATCTACTATGCCCCCTTATGGTCATTTCCCCCTTTGTTTTGGCCTCCTCTTGTCTCTCGATCCTACCGAGAGACAAGATGGCGGCCGCTCCGGACTGTTTAGAATGTTGACAGACACCGGAGAGCCAATCAGCTTCGCTTCGCGAAGTTCCGTTACGCGTCAAGTACGCGAACCGGAGTGCTGCCCAGAGCGCGCTTACAGATATATATCTTTTTTTGAACGTTAATTTCTCAAAATCCACTGGAGCACATATATTGAGACCTAGCAAAGGCACATCGGGCTAACAGTCCCTACAATTTTGCCAAGTTTCGTGCAAATCCATTCAGCCGTTCAGGCTAAAAGTGAGGCCAACCGCCCTATGGAAATTAACATTGGAAAAACACGTTTTGGGACCCCCCTTTTTTCTCGGCCCCCCCTTGACAAACCCCCCCCAAATTTTCAGGGGCTGCTCAGACACAAAATGTTCCATTTTCCTGAAAATTTCAGCCAATTCCGTCCACAAACGCCAAAGTTATTAGACATAGAATTTTCAAAAATCCCATAGGGAAAAAAATCCTAACTATATATACCTACTGGCGACCGCCAGTAGGTAATATATATATATATATATATTCACTGAAAAAACCATAGGTTATAGACCATATATAGTTAGGAATTAGCATTTACAAAACCTTGAAAATTCACTGAAAAAAACATAGGTTATAGACCATATATAGTTAGGAATTACCATTTATAAAACCTTATTTTACTCACACAAAACCATTGAAATTCGCATATATAGTTAGTTGCACTAACTATATATGTCGGGCACCCGCAATCCACTGCTGATGATGTCACATACTACATCATTCATGACATGGTCAGTGACATCACTGACGACATCACTGATGACATCTCAAATGACATCACTGATGACATCACTGATAACAACATCCAGTGACTGTATGTTTTTGTAAAGTTTAAATATGTCTTACATATTGAAGAATGAGTGTATGTATAAGTGTCTGGATGAAGGATTTAGTAGGTGCATGACTGACTCTATGAGTGAGTGATTACATGTGTCTTACTGAATGCATGGGTTAGTGAGCAAATTGTCTGAATGTGTGCATCATTATGTCTGTTGTTGTGTAAGCTGTTGCATGTGTTGATCAGTAGCTATATGAGTGGCTATATGGGTTATTGATTGTTTGCCCAAGTATTTGTATGGGAGACTGAGTGTGTGTGTTGGTGGTTGGGAGGTGTATGACTCTGTGCATAGATGTGTGAGCAGTTGATTCACTAGATGTATGGGTTCAAAAGTGCATGTGGAAACAGCTGTATGGGCGGTTGACTGTGTGCATGAGTGTATAGGTGAATGAATGGATATCTCAGTGCTACATATCAAAGTAAGAACATATGTAAAACACAGTATATGTGAGAGTTGACATATAAAAATAACTGTGCATAAGAGCCAGTGAATGTGTGAGTGGCTGTATGGATCATTGTGAAATTGTATCAGGGATTGTATAAGAGAGTAAATATGTGTTAGTATCTGTTTGAATAAGTAAGGTGTGTATAACTGTATAGTTGAGGAAATGGAGGTGTGATTGATTCTTTGTATGACTGACTAGGTGTGTGAGTAACTCCATGGATGAGTGACAGTCTGTGAGTGTCTGTTTACACTGAGTGTATATAAGGTTATATTAGAGTCTGAAGAGGTTCATCGTATTATCACATGAATGATGTCATCAGTGATGTGATCAGTAATGTCAAATGAGATGTCATCAGTGATGTCATCAGTGATGTCATTTGAGATGTCATCAGTGATGTCATCAGTGATGTCACTGACCATGTCATGAATGATGTAATATGTGACAGCAGTGGATTGCGGGTGCGCGGAATATATAGTTAGTGCAACTAACTATATATGCGAATTTCAATTCTTTTGTGTGAGTAAAATAAGGTTTTATGAATGCTAATTCCTAACTATATATGGTCTATAACCTATGGTTTTTTCAGTGAATTTCAATGGTTTTTTAATAGCAAATATTAAAAGCTGTTAAATGTATTCTTCTTTTAAAGGAAAATTAATTTTATATGTATTTAATATAATTTTTTTATGTATATAATTTTTTTATTTTTTTTTAGTTTTGCTACCGGTCCGCGCACCGGATAGCTTCCCGTTAGCTCATTTTTATGCCGCGACCCGGTCCGCGTACCGGGAAACGTTCCGTTTGCACAACTACCGCGTTCGAGAACAACATCGTGACGCGGCGCGTAAGCGCGACGTATCGCGTTGATGCGTAATGCGTCTTATGAGGCGCCGCGTTCGCGCACTCGGAAGTGCTCCGGTGCGCAAGGCATAGCGCAGCACACCGGAAGAGCTCCGGGCGCGGAGCGGGACGCGTAACGTAAGCGTAACAGGTCATGTGACCTGTAAATAACACTTTTCATTGGTTTAGAACAATTTTTTTTCCCAAATGATGAAAACCCCTCCTTTTTTCCTCACTCTGACTTTCATCTTTGTGAGAGGAAGACCTGTTTCTGCTTGTTAAAATAATGACATCTGTAGTAGCTGCAGCTGGTGGACCCCCACCACCACCACAACCACCTAGGAAAGAAGGACCACCTCCACAGTTCCTTCCAAACCCAGAGGAAGATGAAGAAGAAGAGGAAGAGGACGTAGAGCCGAGGCAGTTCTTGCGGGAAGAACCCCGGAAATCCCACCACATAGCCAATTTTATATGGCAATTTTTTTCTTACCCTCCAGACCAAAAAAAGGTCAATGCCCGATACGTCACATGCCTCATTTGCAAAGATGTTTTGTCTAGAGGTAAAAACAAAAAGTATAGTTTTGGGAACTATACTATGCACCGCCACATGCAGAAGTGGCATCCAATCAATTACAGCGCTGCTGAGCTGCGTCACCTCCAGGATAACCCACGAACTCCTGTGGCCAGTACATCATCAGAGCAAACTCTATCGGGACCAGAGGCGAGGGAGACGGTCCCAAATATTCAACATAATTTTGTGCACATGAAGCTAGTGTGCATTTATTGTGGTGAACTAATTTCATATGGGAATATGAGTATCATTTTGATTAATAGAGCATTTGAAAACCACAAGTGCTCAAAACGCCCCAAGAAGAAAAACATTTTTTTTGCTCCTGTTGAGCCCTTTCTAATGCCTGTTTTTCGTTGTTCCCCCCAAAAAACCAAAAAAAACATAAAATTGTTCAAAAAATACAAAAAAAAATAAAATGTTCAGAAAAATAAAAAAATATATAAAACAACAAAAACATAAAAAAAGTTATTTTCAGAACTACCTCCCATTTTTAAAAAATTACTAAAATTTTTAGCACTCTTGACTTCATTTTTGTCATGGGTGTGCTTCCCGGTACGCGCACCGGTGAGCGCCCCGTTAGCGCAATAAAAAAAAAAAGAAAAAAAAAAACAAGAGAAGGAGAGCATAAGAGAAAGAGAGAGTAATGTTAAGAGACAGACAGCACGAGAGAGCAACACAGAGGTACTGTGTAATACATAGTAAAACAGTGTAAAAGATATAAGAAAGTGTAAGAGAGAAAATGAAAAAAAATATAAGGCTGTGAAACAAAGAAAGAGAGAAGAAGAATACTAAAGCAGAGGCACATAAAGAATGTGAGTGGCTGTAAAGCGTAAAAGAAAAGAGAAAAAATGATGTACAAATAAAAGGTAATAACGGAACCAGATTTAAATAACACTGGTAAGGGAGAGAGAGAAAAAAGTAGTGTGCATAACTAAAGAGGGATGAAATAAGATGGATAAAATCGACTAAAGTTAAAACATGTGGATTGACAGAGAGGAAAATCTGAAAGAAGAAAAGAAGAAGTAACAGAAAGGGAATAATTGAAGCAGCAAAGAAATGTAAATAACGTAGTGTGCTTGAACTTCAGGGAGAAAGCATAATGAACAAGTAGTGAAAGACTGAAGAGACAGAGACAATTACAGTAAGAAAAACGGACTGAGTGAACGGGAGTGAGGAACTGTGAGAACAGAGGGACTGAGAAAAGGAGTGGAAGGAGTGCAGTAAGTAAATCATCCACACAACACAACAGCTACCCTACCTCAAAGCACTCTAAAATATTACTTTACTGTTTCTCTTGGTTTTCCCTTTTGTTACGCTCCCCGGTGCGCTACCCGTAGTATAAGTAAGGAGGGGTGAAAGAGGGAGAAATATTGGATTAGGATTACACATGGGGAGCGACAAAGAGAGAGGACAAAGAGAGTAAAGGAAACAGTACCTGAATGGGCTTGAGTACAACAGCAAAAAAAGATAAGTAATGCAGTGTGTGTGACTTACAGGGAGTCAGTGGGTGTAGGTCGGAGTGTGGGTGTGTAAGGTGTGTCTGTGGGTGTGGTTGTGTGGAGTGTTTTGGTGTGGGTAGAGATGAGGGTGTGTGAAATATGTGTGAGAAGTGTATGAGTGTGGGGTGTATATGTGTTCGATGTATGTGTGTGTATGGAATGTGTGTGTGTTGAGGAGTGTGTGTGGGAGTTTTTTTGTGTGTATATGAGGTGTGTGTGTGGTGTGTGTGTGGGGTGTATGTTACAGGTGTGTGTATGTGTTGGGAGGGGGATGAGGTATATATGTAGGAGTAAAGTAAATAATTAAGAAAATGAGAATGAGTGAAGAAGCAAAGGAAGGGAACAGAGGGTAAGTGAAGTAAAGAATAGGGATCAAAAGAAGTTGAATATGAGAGGGTAAATAGGGAAAGGGGAGTAAACTTGGAGAATAAGAATAAGTGAGAGAAGCAGAGTAAAAACACAGGAGTGAGGTAGATTGAGCAAATGTTAGTGACCTTAAAGCAAAGGGTGATAACAAACTACATTTTTTTAGTCATACTTACCATATAATAAATGTAACTTTAATTTTTTTTACTACAGTTGGAACCTGTAAAAGAGAGAAGAAAAAATAAGTTATAATTAGTAAAATATGTATTTTAAATTAAAAGATACAAATGAAGAGGTTAAACATCATAACACTCTATTTAGAATTAAAGTTAGAGTGAAGAACACAGAAAGGGAAATAAACTAAGGTAGAAGGACAAAAAGAGGGAAAAAGAAATAGAAGGAGAGCAAATTACAAAGAGTAAGGCATATAGATTCACTAAGAAAAAGAGAGAGAAGAACAAAGAAATGAACTGAAGGTAAGAAAGATACTAAAACAATGTGAGTTAGCAAAACTAAATCAGGAAACAGAAGTAAGTAAAAAGATAATGACTGAGACAGAAAACAGTCTAATTAAGGATGAATTTAGAAGAATGAGGAATAGAAGATAGCTGAGAGTAACTGAAGAACAGTCATAGAGTGAAAGGATGAAGGGAGACAGAATAATATACAACAATTGAAGGAAATGGACTGAGGAAGTTATAAGGTAGACACACTAAGAGAAAAACGGAGTGAGGTGGAGTACAATGAGTGAGAAAAGAAAAAAGTAAGTGAGCAAAAAAAAGGAAAAAGAGGAGAAGACGACTAAAACAGTGGTACTGAGAGAAAATAATTTGGTGATGAAAGTAAAGAGAAGGACATTGAAAGAAAGGAAATGATGGATAGTAACGGAACCGGAGTAAAAGAAATGGGATGAAGAACGACGAGAGAGGAGCAGTGAAGTTGTTGTAAAAGAAGTGATAGAAGGAAGATAAACACAGGTGAAAAAAACACAAGTAGAGTGAGGCACTGAGCACAGAGAAGTAGTGAACGAAAAATAGAGAGAAGAGGTCAAAAGTAAGGAGCAAACAAAGATAAGCGAAGGAGAGTGGATGTCAGAGAATGGGAAATACAATTTAATTTACACAATCCAAAGTATAGAATAACTTCTACAACATGTTACATAGTTTATTTTTGCTGTTCTCAGAATATATTGAATTTCACTTAAAGCAGTGAGTTCAAATTACTCATCATATGACAGCGGGAAAAAATACACAATCTAAAAGATTGTGTTTTAAAAAAACCCTTATATACTGACAAATGACAAATGTTCGCTAATCTTTGATTGACTTACTTTTCCTTGAGGCCAAATAGTATATCATGGAGGTCCTTTGCATAGTATTTTTCTGTTCACCTAGAAATCCATTTCATCGACTTTCTACAAGAAAAGCTCCAAGAACATCTGAAATATTTTCCAAATTTTAATATACTCCTTTTTTTCAGTCATGACTCTTTACTCATTCTAGCACCTTTCCATTTGGCCAAATAGTGTCAGATGTGTGAGTATATATGAGTACTCCTCCTGTCTTCATAGGCCAATTACCTTTACCTAAATTTTGTCTGTAAAAACACTAGGTATGAATTTATAAAGCCAAAAGGCAAACGTTGTTTGAAAGTCAAATGAGTGTTGTTACATTGGGTCCACCCTTTAGAAGTTTTTAAACAGCATGTGTAATGCCCTGATGTTGTAGAAGGACCGTCATGAAAAATAATAGCTACAGTTGCAAAGGTTCTTCCTGATATTGATAACTGAGAAGCCACGAAATTTTTAATAGAAGTTGTCAATTTAGTTCCATCAGGTCTACATCGTTGGAACATTAAAATAACATAGTGACCATAATTTTGTAGAAATAATGTGGACAGCATTGTAGACTTACATTGGGTACATACCATATTGTGATCCGCAGCTTTAACTAGATTATTGAAAGACACTGATTTGCAGTCTGGTAAAGTTAAATATATAAATCTTTCAGAGTCTATTCTAGTAGTACTTGATGAAGCACAGTTATCACAGTCATGTTGCCCTTGATAAGAAAGGCCAAATAGATTTTTTATATCTACTCCTTCATCTTGTAATACATCAAACATATATATTAAAAATTCCTGACAATCCTGCTGAATATTTTGTGAAAATTGATTTTGACCTGAACATATATCTAGAAGATTTCTAATTTCTGAAACACTTTCTATTTTTGCTCTATCACTACTACATTTGTCTAACACAGAATTCAATAAACAGCACAATGTTTGTTCCCGATTTTCAACAATCTGTCTTTGTAAATTTTGAAGAAAAAAAACAACATTAACTACTACATTAGCATAGCAGTTGACACCAGAACTGTTTTCAAACTGATATCCAACAACATCTTCAACAGAATCCTTTTTGTTTCTCTTTACAATTACACTTTTATCTACTTTATGCCTTTTTGCTGATACCTCACTGCAATTACTCTCATTTCTTCTTTTTCGGCCTACCACATGTTTTTCAATCAGAGGATATTGAGGCAAATGTGGAGCATACTCTCTTCTTAACCTATTGTATTCTTTTACACAATCTAGATCTGCACAAATCTTTGTTTCATCACACTCAATCAAGTACAATCCTGATAAAGTTCTGACTCGTGATAATGCCACATATGCCATACCCTCTTTAAACACAGAACTTCCAATGTTCACCAAAGCGCTATCTACACTTAAACCTTGAGACTTATGAATTGTCACCGCATATGCCAAACAAATAGGAAACTGTTTTTGGCGAACATATAAGTCTTTCACGAGCAAAAATCTAGCTGAACAACAACAAATTTGTTCTATTTCATCAATGTCATCAAATTTAATTTTTAAAATTTCAATTCCATCTCTATTTTTGTAATTCACAAAACCAACAACATAACCCATTGCTCCATTTACCAGACCTCTTTCAACATTTAAATTCCTTCTTAAAATGACACGACAATTCAAACACACATTCAGAGTCTTTTCAAAACCAGCAGTTTTAGATATAGTCTTCTCTAATGAATCCAATTTTGATTTCAAATTTTCAGACAAAATAATTGTTGCTCCCATATGCTCTATTTTATCAATAGCTTCCAGTTTCACTATCTCTTCATTTTCTAACTGTAACATTTTGTTGTTGAACATGGAACATTCTTTCAGAGTTGGCAACAAACATATGCCAGATTTCTTCTCGTTAATTTTCTTAAAAATGTTCTCTGGAAGAATGTTTTCATTTGGGTACAAATTTGAAATTAATCGTGCATGTAAAGCTTCTTTCCCTTGCTGACTTACTTTTCCGATCCTTACATCTTGTAGAATATTTTTATAATCTTCATCCTTTGCCTGCCGCATATTTTGAAGCAGTTCTGCATATTTAAAGTTTAACCATATATTAACGTTTCCAATGCTCCCTAAGCACTTCCTGGTATCTTCATGAGTGAGTATTTTGAACACAGGTTGTCCTTTTACTGGAGTCAACTGCAGAAGATCTCCAAAAACAATAATATGTTTTCCTCCAAATAAGACATCATAGTCTGTTCTAAGAATTTCTTGCATCCTCAAATGCACAAAAGCAAGCATTATATTTGACACCATGCTTACTTCATCAATGATAAGAAGTTTCATTTTCTTCAGGACTCTTGAAACTTCGGAACACGCATCTACAGATAGCTTGTGATACTCCAATTTGTTATCATGCTCCACTGGCAGCATCAGTAAACGATGTAAAGTAATCCCTTTAATGTTATGTGCTGCCAGCCCAGTTGGAGCGGTAACAACACAAGACAGCGGTGATTCAGTCCTTTTCTGCAGATAAGTTGCAATGGCTTTAATCAGAAAACTTTTTCCAGTTCCCGCTTCTCCACTCACGTACAGTTGGACAGGCTTAAATGATGTACGAGAGCACTCTTTTTTCTCATGACTGAATCCATGTTCAATCTGTTCTGTGACTTCATCATATATCTGTTTCTGCTCAAGGTTTCGTTGTTTCACCAAATCTTCTAAGTTAACTTCATCATCTTGAGCTTGTTCCATAGCTCTTTCCACCTCATCCATGGCAGTAGCAGCTTCATTTTGTATAATTGGTCCTCCTAGTGGATCCTGACTCAATGAAGTAGAACTCTGACTGCCTTGAGAACTGTCTCTCGCAATCTCTGCAGCAATTGTGGCTTCTTGCTCTATTTCTTCATTCAACATTTGCAGATAATTTGGAAAAACAGGACATTCTATGGTATCCTTCGTTGCATTAAAGGAGTCTTCATAACAGAGAAAATCTCCAAGAAGTTCCTCTTCTTCACGCCATGGTTTAAACAGTTGCAAAAGAACCAAATAATAAAATTCTCTACTATCTGGATTATCACAACTCAATTTTCAATGATTAATCAAATGACCTTTTTTCTCTTTCACTAGACATCCTTCACATCCAATGACTCCATATATTCCATTATTGATATCTTCTCTGATGTTCCTCTTATAAATATATCTTTGCAGCACTTCATAGAGACATGTTTGTCTTCAAAAAATATCTGTACTTTCTGGTTCTTTCTCCGCCAAATACTCTATCTCTTGTACAGATTTCAAAACTCGATTTCGTGTTGCAGCAAGACCTAGACTTATCCAAATGATGGTTCTAGATTTGGCATAGAGACTTGCGGACGACAATCGATCAGAACATTCATACGCTCCAATTTCTCGATGCGACAACATCTTCAGACTGTAACTGTATAATTTCTTGCTTAGACTCTTTTCATGTGAAATGTCCTCCCACATTTCCTTTAGTTCTGTCTTTTCTTTTTTTGTGATGTAAGACGTCACATATAGAGCCACAGCAATAGAGTTGTCAGCAACGAATTGAATATCCATGTTAGCATTCCACATGGACAAAATCACTGGGTTGTAGTCGTTGATGTACTTGGACTCTTCGTCTCTTTTTAAATTGTATGTATTTGTTGGTGATTTCCTCATCACAGTATGTCGCAGAGAAGACATCAAATTATTTACTCTTCCTTTAGAAATCACTGGTCGTGGAAAGCCGAAACGACATTTTGTGTAGAACTTATCCTTGTTTCTGAATTTTCGACTACAGTACTTTCCACAACGATGGGATTGAAAGCGTAAAACTTGTTGCCTTAAACTGTTTTCTTCCGTAGTTTTTGGAACAGCACATGTTGAATACTCTTCAATGAAGCTCATCACTGTCTCATCCGAATCTGTTCCAAATTTGGGTGCATCTTTAATCCACAACAACATATGTATATGAGGAGCACCTCTCGCTTGATACTCCTTTCTCCAAAAGAAATCCAAAACCTCTCCAAGGGGAGGATTTTTTTTTGTTGGTAATAAAAGACATCATAGCTTCAAATCCATGATTGAAATATCTGCATACATTCACTGGATCCAAAGAACACAGTTCTCCAGGTGTTTTGAATTCTATATTTTGTATATAAGCATTGGCCTCTCGTAGAAATTGAAGTAAGTCCTCCCATGCATACTCGGCACAGCTAAGAGTGAGGAACCATGTAGGGGTTCCTAAGTTTCTTAGCATACATTTCAATTCCCCATGGCGACGGTACCAATACTCATTTGTACCACGCTGACATGCCATGAGATTGATTAGATGAGATTCCAAAATATTATCTTGCAGATTCACTTTCTCCATAAAGTGCCTCGCCAAAACATTTTGCAGATGTGCTCCACTTTTCAGTATATGATTTACTGCATAAGAAAGAGCAGACAAGTCACTTTCATACAGTAAATGAAACAAATAGGGAATGCATTGACGAAATCTTGAATCTTCAGCATATAATCTTACAGTTCGATATTCAGATGCTGGAATTTGAAGTGGTCGATCGTCATATCGTCCACCTCGACCTGTTGAAAATAGCTGTGGAAAACAACAAGCTTCCAAACTTTTTTCCCATACATTAATGGGACTTCTTTTTGCTGCTTTCATTTGAAACAATTCAATTGTATTCCCCATTACTTCCTTGGAATGCAAAGGATGAACAGTATAATGTTCATATATCTCTTCACTTCTAGACACATCAACTTTTTCAATTTGGCCTCCTGAACAATCACTGTCTTCATCTGCAGCTTTTTCCTCTGCTCCAACACATACATCTTTGTAGTACTCATTGTTTTTGACTAAATACAACGTTGCCTTTTTGACTTTCCTAACATCCACTAAATCTTGCCAGATTTTTTTTACTCTTTGTTGGAACCCCATTAACTAGAATAACTAAAGGTTCCTCTTCTACTTTTTCTATACCAATTGTATCAATATTTTTTTTTAAATCTAGGGGCAAATAAACAACTCTTCCCTTTAATCCTCTCTGCAAATCTGTAGGAGGCAATTTCCCTATCTTAGGCTCCATGCGAACAATTGCCTGAAAAGGATGGACACATTGAATCAAAATAGACTCATATGTATTTAAATCCATCAATTCACAGGGAATGTCTACCAACTCCAGATTATTATGAACAGCTCTAGCATGCATTCTGTTTTGATTTAATTTATCATAACAATATTTACAAATACGCTGATCAGAACTCAAATCAAAACAATTCTCCACCCACAAATAAGTTGCTAAATCTTTCCACTCATAATTATCCATCTTTTCACTTTTTGCATATAAATCAACTAACCTAGTCTGAATCTTATAATGAGTCCGTCGACAACACACACAAGTAAAATTCGGCCTTTCACTTGATTTCACTTTAAACCTGGTAATTTCCTGCTCAAACTTTTCTGTATTTGAAATCTGTACATTGTCTTCCACATTACCTTGAATTGCTGTCTCAATTTCTACACTGTCCTCTTTTTCACCAAAATAACAAATCTCAATTTCTTCACAAATCTTCTTCACATCTAATTCAGTTCCATGCAAAAGAGCACTATTTAATTGTTTAAGCTTAAGTGCTGGACTTTTTGCATAATACAACATTCTCACAAATTTCCTTATTTTGGTATGATGCACTGCTAACATCCTAAAATGATGAAAAACACTCTGACAGACTTTTCTAGAAAGACAAGCCAGTGAATGGCCTGCCAAACCTGTCTTTTCTCTCACTCTGCAAGGATCTAAGTCTTGCAACAACTTCACTTTCTGCTTTAGACTTTTCTTACTATATGTACGTAAGAAATTACAAAACAATTCAATTGATTCCTGTCGCACACTTCAAATACGACTACACTTCCAAGTGTACACTGGACCCTTAGTACGTCTCCCTAAAACGTCATCAGTTAACACGTCTTCTGGTTCTCTAGGCACAAGTTTCTCTTTTTCAATCGGACAACCATCTTTCACTTCATACGCTCGACCACTGGTGTCAACTGCATGCACTAAATCATTCTCCTGGAAGTAACTCTCCTCATTAAAAAATGGCTCACAACTTGAACTGTGCATCCATTCTCCTAAAAAAACTTTACAAAAATTAGTCCGATTAATTACTCTTTTCCATCTACTGTTTGATTTGAAAACATCAATTGTCTTGTTAAGTGTCCTAATTCTATTGATTACTAAAATAAATAATATTTTCTTAACTTCAAAAGCCTGATCAACAATCTTCTCTACACTTTTCTTTTTCTTATAAAAAGCAGCTCTCTGTTTTCCTTTTCTAATGTTTTTTAACAAATTTAAAACCACCCTATTGCGAAACATTCGTTTGCGAATGTCTCTAAACTGATTCTGCCTTCTATTCCGATACATATTATTCTCTCCTGCTCCAGTTTTAGGATTCTTTGAGGTTCTCGCCTTCCTTTTCAATTTGACTCTCATTTTCATTTTCTACATCCTGTCCATCATTTCTTTGAAAAGTACATATGTTTCGTAAGAAAGACTTAGTTCTCTTACCAGGAGCATGGTTCCTGTTTTTTGAAGTATTTGTTGTGGAAGAGTGCTGTAATTCCGTTGCTGTTTTTGATTTTTCCCGGTTACGTTGTTTAATTGACCTTTCCCTCGTGGGCATCTTTCCTTATTCTTGAAATAACGATTTCAATCTGTGTTAAAGAAAAAAATAGCACATTATAGACCACTATTACCAAACAACAAAGCAATGACAAAAAGCAAACAATCTATTCAAAATTACAGATCAGGTGAGGATTCTCCAGGGGTGCACAAAAGGTGAGGCCTGTATTGAAGAGTATAGTGGAAGACAGCTCTGTCCACAAGTACAAAGAAGATGAGACCTATGTCTAAGTCCACTGCACTCTTATACACAGGCTTCACCACCTATGCTTCCCGAGAAAGGCCTCTCTCCCACTACAGTCTTCATCATAAACCTCACCTCCTCTATCCCTCTGGACATGTCTCACCTCATCTGCACAATCTACTTCCTAATCTCAGGTAACGCAGATGACATAATTGATCCTCATTTATAAATCCATGCGTCAGTTTTGCGCTACTGAAGCATCACTTTTTGTGACACATTGGCGTCATAAAACATATGCCTTGTTGCACCATATGTAAAAAGTGATGCATATAGGTAAAAGCGTCATTTTTTAAACCTTTTGCACCACATTATACCTCTGTCAAGTGTAATGTACAAAGAGGGGTCATTTCTCCACAAAAAGCCTCGTAATAAAGACACAGTTAAATCTATGCGATTTCATTGCGTCACTTTTACGACACTGTTACATCAAAATCTTGCACCTGCCTCACAACAGGGATAAGACTGAGGCAAACGCTTTCACATGGACCTTCACAATTTTACAAAATACAATTCCTCTATGCAAACAAATTGAATATACTTCCTACACTGAGTTAACACAGGTAACATCATTGTAAAGAATCAAATTCACACCTGTGTCTAAGAGTGCAGACAGGAATAGGCTTCATGAAGCCTAATCCACTTCACTCTTAGACACAAGCCTCACCACCTACGCTCCCCAGGAAAGCCCAAACATGTACCTTTTTGCACCATATTTAAAAAGTGACACATGTAATTAGATGCGTCACTTTTTAAACCTCTGCGCCACAATATACTCAAATATGTAAAAAACATTCATTTCCCCAAAATCGTTTTTGACATCACATTTAGGAAACACAGCACAGATCCTATGTACAACCATCTGCCTCACAGCAGGGATAAGACTAAGGCAAAAGCTTTCACATGAAGCTTCACAATTTTACAAATTACAATTCCTCTATGCAAACAAATTCAATATGCTTCCTACACTGATTTAAAACACAGGTAACATCATTGTAAAGAGTCAAATTGACACCTGTGTCTAACAGTGCAGTCAGGGATAGGCTTCATGAAGCCTAGTCCACTGCACTTTTAGACACAAGCCTCACCACCTACGCTCCCCAGGAAAGCCCAAACATGTACCTTTTTGCACCATATTTAAAAAGAGACACATGTAATTAGATGCGTCACGTTATAAACCTCTGTGCCACAATATACTCAAATATGTAAAAAACATTAATTTCCCCAAAATCGTTCTTAACATCACATTTAGGAAACAAAGCACAGATCCTATGTACAACCATCTGCCTCACAGCAGGGATAAGACTAAGGCAAAAGCTTTCACATGAAGCTTCACAATTTTACAAATTACAATTCCTCTATCCAAACAAACTCAATATGTTTCCTACACTGAGGTAACACAGGTAACATCATTGTAAAGAGTCAAATTCACACCTGTGTCTAACAGTGCAGTCAGGGATAGGCTTCATGAAGCCTAGTCCACTGCACTCTTAGACACAAGCCTCACCACCTACGCTCCCCAGGAAAGCCCAAACATGTACCTTTTTGCACCATATTTAAAAAGTGACAAATGTAATTAGATGCGTCACTTTTTAAACCTCTGCGCCACATTATACTCAGAAATGTAAAAAACAGGGATAAGACTGAGGCAAAAGCTTTCACATGGAGCTTCACAATTTTACAAAATACAATTCCTCTATGCAAACAAATTGAATATACTTCCTACACTGAGTTAACACAGGTAACATCATTGTAAAGAATCAAATTCACACCTGTGTCTAAGAGTGCAGACAGGAATAGGCTTCATGAAGCCTAATCCACTTCACTCTTAGACACAAGCCTCACCACCTACGCTCCCCAGGAAAGCCCAAACATGTACCTTTTTGCACCATATTTAAAAAGTGAAACATGTAATTAGATGCGTCACTTTTTAAACCTCTGCTCCACAATATACTCAAATATGTAAAAAAACATTAATTTCCCCAAAATCGTTTTTGACATCACATTTAGGAAAAACAGCACAGATCCTATGTACAACCATCTGCCTCACAGCAGGGTTAAGACTAAGGTAAAAGCTTTCACATGAAGCTTCACAATTTTACAAATTACAATTCCTCTATGCAAACAAATTCAATATGCTTCCTACACTGATTTAAAACACAGGTAACATCATTGTAAAGAGTCAAATTGACACCTGTGTCTAACAGTGCAGTCAGGGATAGGCTTCATGAAGCCTAGTCCACTGCACTTTTAGACACAAGCCTCACCACCTACGCTCCCCAGGAAAGCCCAAACATGTACCTTTTTGCACCATATTTAAAAAGAGACACATGTAATTAGATGCGTCACTTTTTAAACCTCTGTGCCACAATATACTCAAATATGTAAAAAACATTAATTTCCCCAAAATCGTTCTTAACATCACATTTAGGAAACACAGCACAGATCCTATGTACAACCATCTGCCTCACAGCAGGGATAAGACTAAGGCAAAAGCTTTCACATGAAGCTTCACAATTTTACAAATTACAATTCCTCTATCCAAACAAACTCAATATGTTTCCTACACTGAGGTAACACAGGTAACATCATTGTAAAGAGTCAAATTCACACCTGTGTCTAAGAGTGCAGTCAGGGATAGGCTTCATGAAGCCTAGTCCACTGCACTCTTAGACACAAGCCTCACCACCTACGCTCCCCAGGAAAGCCCAAACATGTACCTTTTTGCACCATATTTAAAAAGTGACACATGTAATTAGATGCGTCACTTTTTAAACCTCTGCGCCACAATATACTCAAATATGTAAAAAACATTAATTTCCCCAAAATCGTTTTTGACATCACATTTAGGAAAAACAGCACAGATCCTATGTACAACCATCTGCCTCACAGCAGGGATAAGACTAAGGCAAAAGCTTTCACATGAAGCTTCACAATTTTACAAATTACAATTCCTCTATGCAAACAAACTCAATATGCTTCCTACACTGAGTTAACACATGTAACATCATTGTAAAGAGTCAAATTCACACCTGTGTCTAACAGTGCAGTCAGGGATAGGCTTCATGAAGCCTAGTCCACTGCACTCTTAGACACAAGCCTCACCACCTACGCTCCCCAGGAAAGCCCAAACATGTACCATTTTGCACCATATTTAAAAAGAGACACATGTAATTAGATGCGTCACTTTTTAAACCTCTGCGCCACATTATACTCAGAAATGTAAAAACCAGGGATAAGACTGAGGCAAAAGCTTTCACATGGAGCTTCACAATTTTACAAAATACAATTACTCTATGCAAACAAACTCAATATGCTTCCTACACTGAGTTAAAACACAGGTAACATCATTGTAAAGAGTCAAATATATTTCTTTAAACATGCACACATTCTTTATTCCTTTTTAAAAATGTAAAATCCATTTATTTTTTCCCAAAATCGTTTTTGACATCACATTTAAAAAACATAACACAGGTCCTATGTAGAAGCATTCCATGTCACTACTAAAACTTCACAATTTTACAGAATACAATTACTCTATGCAGTAAACACTTTTTACCAAGCATTATCAAAAAGCATGACACAAAGCAACATTAAAAAACCACAATTTGCTTCCAAATCTTCTCCATAGAGTATACAAGTCTCTATGTATATTAAATGAATCATAACTCACCTTTACAAATGCTTTAGGAGATTCAGAACAGTGTCAGATACGCACACCAATATTTCTTTAGCAGAGCAAAAGGTATGTTCTCCGGTCACTGCAAACCATAAAGGCACAGAAAACCTCTAATTCTACACACATATTGCTCATGGTAACCAATCAAAACTCTTCCCTCTGTATTTTCAAACCAACACCCTTTCCCCCCTCAGCCCTTTCTACCTGTTACCATAGCAACTCCCTCCCTACTGACCTGCCAGGGTTAAAAGTTTATTCTACAATGTTGCAAATCACCTCTGCAAGGATGTTTGACCTGCAAATACACCAGCTTATCTGGTGTAAGGTTTCTTTAAATGACTTTTTTTTAACCATTCAAATTACTTCTTACACAGAACACAACCATGCACCCTAACTTTCAGTTTTCACCTATCTCATTCTACCAATCATTGCTTGTAATTCAAAAGCACTGAAACTCCACAGGTTTTTTTTTGCAAACTTCTATTGTTCCAACTGCCATTTCTTTTCCACACTTCATCTAACTGCACCAGAATCTCCTCTGACCATGTATTCTGTCTGGATTATTGGACATAGCTATATCCACTGGGCTCAAAGGTATGCAGCTACCAGAAATTTACACAACCTTGATTTATCAAACGTGAACTTAAAATGGATTGGCCACAGAGTATTAAAATGTCACCAATTGATTCCATTGGTGAAAACCTTTTTGCATTTGCCACACTCTGACCTGTTAATTGTGCACTGTGGAGGAAATGACTTGGGCACTTTGACTGGGGTAGGTCTGGAAATGCTTTTAAAGGACACCTTTGATCATTTGATGGCACTTTTTCCACAAACTGCCTTGGTATATTCCAATATATGCCAAAGACAGAAATGGAAGTGGTCCAATCAATTTTGTCCACAATTTGAGAAAGCACAGAAACATGTGAATAAATCTGTTTCTGCTTACATGAGAGACTATGGAATGGGTTCAATATACAATAATAATTTACGTTACAACATGGAAGATATCTACAGGGGAGATGGTGTGCACTTTTCTGATGAGGGGAATAGAATATTCCTCCTGAATTTAAGACTGTGCATTGGTACCTACTTGTAGGTACCTAAATCAGCCACAGAACCCAAAAGCCCTTTTCAGGGCTACCCTATCTCTGATCACTCCAAATGATTATCATTTTTTAACTTTTTTCACTATTTTTCACCATAGTACGCTCCCCGGTACGCTCCCCGGTGCGCGTACCGGGCGCTCCCCCCGCGAAACAAAAATATATATATATATTTTTTGACCTATATGGGCCTCCTAAGCCCCCCTCAGAAAACCTAGGGGGTCAGGAGGTGTCTACCGTGCCCCCTTATACCCATTCCCAACGTTGTTTATCCTCCATCTTGTGTCTCAATTCTACGGAAACACAAAATGGAGGACTCTTGTTGCGCTGCCGGTACGCGTACCGGGGCGCGCACCGGGAAGCGCTCCCAAAAAATTTAAAACGTAATTTACATAAAAACTTCTGTAGAGAAGTTCACCAAATAGAGAATAGGCAATACTACATACCAGTCCCTACCATTTTCCCAAATTTGTTGGAATTCCATTGAGCCATTTGGCCTGTAGCCCTGTCTAAATATCCTGAGGGAAATTACATAACAAAAACACATCTGAAGTGTTAGAATTGACAACCAATTAAAATGTTACTTTCATTTTCTATTTTTTTTCCTGACATTGGTTATGTACATGAATATAAATGAAAAATGAGAGGGAAACACGGCCATTTTCACTACAACTACCTGAGGTACATCTTGGAAGGATTTTTGCATTTTGTCTTCTTCACTTCTCTGTAAAGTAAGTTGATAATTTGTAAGGGGCACTTTAAGTTATTTTTTAAAAACATTTTCTGATAGGTATTTACTGTCCCTCTGCTATAGTTATAGATAGAGATAGGCTCCTCTGTTATATTTATAGATTGACTTAGGCTTCTCTCCTATAATTATGAATTTACTTACGCTTCTTCACAGGCACTTTTTAATATTTCTACTTCCTGCCTGTTACCATACATTGCCCAAAGTTAACTTCACTATTAAAAAATCAAATCTACCTGTCTGAACTTAAACCCAACAGTGCCATATTTCTACTGATTTTTTTTTTAGGCAAATTTCAGCACAAAAATGGAAGGAGAACAGAACGTTTCCTTTGAAATTGTCCTAGAGATGAACAATGAGGAAATCATTGAACCCATTGACTTGGAATTCATGGATGAATCACGGGACCATGAACTTCTGCAATGTGTAGAATCTGTGGATTTGTTAATTCAATATGAGGACGTTTCTGACAGTCAAATGTTGGAAGTTATGTTCAGTCAAGAAGAGGACATTTCGGACAGTCAAATGTTAGACGTTCCATTAAATTTTGAAAAAGAATCAAAAAAATAAATTTATATTTAATAATCAAAAATTGTTCGAGACATTATTCATTATTATATGTAATTCATAAACTAGCACCAAATTGATTATAATATAAAGTCAGACTTATAGTATACTGTGCAACGTATTTGTGTTACATAATAATTTTGCTCATAGTTACTTCCTTTCTCCCACTATATTATCTCCAATGTGTATTTGACATCTCTTTTTCATCTCCTGCCTCCATGTTGTTTCTGCTTCCCTGACAGACTATGGTATAGATTCCATATACCACAATAACTTCTGTAACAACATGCAAATAAATTATCTACAGAGGAGACGGTGTACATTGACTTTAAGACTCAGCATTGGTACCTACATGTTGGTACTTAAAACACCCAAACAACACAACAACTCTATTCAGAGATACCCTACCTCTAAGCACTTTAAATTATTATTTTAGTGTTTCACTTAGTTTTCGCCATGTGTAGACGTGGGGAAGGTGTGTGTGGGGGATGTGCGGGGGGTGTCTGTGAGGTGTGTATGTGTGTGTGTGTGTGTCTGGGGGGGATGAGGTGTATAGGTGTGTGGGGTATATGGATGTGGGTGGGGATATGGGTATGTAAGGTGTGTGTGTGGGTGTGAGTGTGTGGGGTGTTTGAGTGTAGGTGGGAGTGTGGGTGTGTGAGGTGTGTGTGGGGTGTGTGTGGGTGTGGGAGGTATGTGTGTAGGATGTGTATGTATGTGTGAGATGTGTGGATGTGTCTGTGAGTTGTCTCTGTGTGTGTGGGGGGGAGATGTGTGTGTGGGATGTGTGGGGTGTGTCTGTGAGATATTTGTGTGTATGTGCATGTGTGTGTGTGTGTGGTGGAAGGGGGGTGAGGTGTGTGTTTGAGTGTGGGTGTGTAGGATGTGGGTGTGGGTGTGGATGTGTAAGGTGTCGATGTGGGTGTGTGGGGTGTTTGAGTGTGAGTGGAGGTGTGCGTGTGTGAAGTGTGTGTGGGGAGTGTGTGGGTGTGGGGTTGTGTGCATGTGGGTGTGTGTGGGACACACTTGTAGGTACCTAAAACAGCCACAGACCCCAAAAGCTCTTTTCAGAGCTACCCTACCTGTAATCACTCAAAATGATTATTTTACACTATTATTTTCACTATTTTTCACCTAAGTACGCTCCCTGGTACGCTCCCCGGTGCGCGTACTGCCGCGAAAATCGGTTTTTGTGTGTGTTTTTTTTGTCCCACGGGACCCTTTTATGGCCCCCACATCAAACCTAGGGGGTCGGGGGGGGGGGTGTACAATGCCCCCTTTTGCTCATTTCCCCCTTTGATTTTTGCCACCTCTTGTATCTCAATCTTACCGACACACAAGATGGCGGCCGCTGCTGACTGTTTCGAATGTTTACCGACACCGGAGAACCAATCAGCTTGCCGTGCGCAAGTCGCGTGGCGCGCACGGAGGGCTCCCCGGTATGCGTACCGGGGCGCGCTTACAGATATATAATTTTTTAAACCTAAATTACTCAAAATCCACTGAAGCACATATCTTGAGACATAGCAAAGGCACATCGGGCTACCAGTCCCTACAATTTTGCCAAGTTTGGTGCAAATCCATTCAGCCGTTCGAGCTAAAACTGCGACAGACCGCCCTATGGAAATTAACTTGGGGAAAACACATTTTGGGACCCCCCTTTTATCTCAGCCCCCGCTTGATGAATCCCCCCCAAACTTTCAGGGAAGGAGCGGAGAGCCGTGAGGCAAAGTTGCTGAACAATTCAGCCTGATTGCTCAACCGGCGCCAAAGTTATTCCAAATAGAATGTTGCGATTTCCCTATGGAAATCGATCCTAACTATATATACCTACTGGCGACCGCCAGTAGGTAATATATATATATATATATATATATATATTTACTGAAAAAAACATAGGTTTTAGGGGTGTTGTAGTTACCTTGACATTTCACTCATACAAAACCATAGAAATTCCTCCGTTGTAGTTAGTTCTGATAACTGTAACTTGCGCCCCTGCAATGCACTGCTGATGACGTCACATATTACATTACTCATGATAAGGTCAGTGACATCACTGATGACATCAATGATGACATCTCAAATGACATTCTAATGACATCACTGATGACATCATCTAGTGACTGTGTTTCTGTAAAGTTTAAATATGTTTAAAATATATAGGGACAGGCATATTGAAGAATGAGTGTGTGTGTATAAGTGTCTGAATGGATGATTTAGTAGCTGCATGACTGACTCTATAAGTGAGTGATTAAACGTATCTTACTGAATGCATGGGTTAGTGATTAAACTGTGTGAAAGTCTGTATCCGTCTGTCTGTTGGTGTGTATCCGGCTACATGGGTTTGTGAATAGCTACATGAGTGTCTATATGTGTTATTGATTGGTTTTCTGAGTATCTGTATGAGTGCCTGAGTGTTTATGTTGGTGGGGTGTGTGTGACTCTGTTCATAGATGTGTGAGTGGTTGATTCACTGGGTGCATGGTTTCAAGATTGCATCTGTAATGGACTGGATGGGTGGGTGACTGTGTGTATGGTCGTGTTAGTGAGTGAATATATATCTCAGTGGTTCATGTGTGAGTAACTACATATGTGAAAGGCAGTATATATGTGTGTTGGATTATATAAAAGGCCATAAGTGAGAGTGTGTGATTCTGAGAGTGCCTGTATGGATGGGTGTGTGCTTGTATCAGTGATTGTATAAGAGCGAAAGAATGTGCTAGTATTTGTATGAGTATTTGAGCTGGAGTGTGTATAACTGTATAGGTGAGTAAATTGCAGTGTGATTAATTATTTGCATGACTGACTAGGTTTGTGAGTACCTCTATGGATGAGTGGTGGTGTGTGAGTGTTTATATAGGTATATGAGTGCATATGATAGTCCTGTTCTGAGTGACCATACGTACGAGTGACTGTACAGGTGAGTGAGTGGATGTGTGTGTAAACCTAAGAATCAGTGAGTGTGTATGTAGTTATTGCTGTTGGAGTGTCTATGGTTTTGAGAATGGCAGTCTGTAATTTAGAGTGGCTGTATCAAAGGTTAGAATAGGGTCTGAGAAGATGCATCAATTTATCACATGGATGATGTCATCAATGATATAATTGGAGATGTCATCAGTGGTGTCATCAGTGATGTCACTGACCATGTCATGAGTGATGTAATATGTGACGTCATCAGCAGTGCATTGCAGGGGCACGAGTTATAGTTAGCAGAACTAACTATAACGGAGGAATTTCTATGGTTTTGTTCGAGTGACATGTCCAGCTAACTATAACACCCCTGAAACCTATGTTTTTTTCAGTGAATTTCTAAGGTTTTGTAATTGCTCATTTCTAACTATAACGTGCCTGAAACCTATGGATTTTTTTAGTGAATTTCAAAGGTTTTTTAAATGCTCATTTCTAACTATAACGTGCCTGAACCCTATGTTTTTTTCAGTTAATTTCAAAGGTTTTTCAAATGCCAGTTTCTAGCAATGCCTACTGAGGTAGGACATGTGAAGAAAGAAGAAAAAACGCACAGAACGAAGCAAAAGAAATGCAGAAAGAAGTCCACAAAGATGAAGAAAAGTGCAGGAAGAAGCAAGACATGTGCAGAAAGAACCAACAGAGGAGCAGAAAGAGGCCTTGTTACAAAATGATCCTGTGCCCACAACTTTTTCAGAAGGGGGCTGGTGGTAACTGACTCTGACTGACCAGGCCTAGAGCCAGTGGTATGCTAAAAGACACTTAGAAAACAGTGAAAACACCTGCATACACTAGGGAACACTATGTGTTGGGGTACCCCTATGATTAGCATGACCTCCTCTGTAGTGGAGGGGGTAGTGTTTTAGGGTTTAGGGCAGTGCAGTGGTGTTTATGCAGTGTAGGGGGTTGTGCTGGGGGTAGTGTTTTAGGGTTTAGGGTAGTTCAGTGGTGTTTGGGTAGTGTAGGGGGTCATGCTGGGGGTAGTGTTTTAGGGTTTACGGAAGTGCAGTGGTGTTTGTATAATGTTAGGGTCGTGCAGGGGGTTGTGTTTTAGGGATTTGGGTAGTGCAATGGTGTTTCTGTAGTGTAGGGGGTCGTGCTGGGGGTATATTTAGGGTTTAGGGTAGTGCAGTGGTGTTTATGTTGTATAGTGAGTCGTGCTGGTGTAGATTTAGAATTTAGGGTAGTGCAGTGGTGTTTGTGTAGTATAGGGGGTCGTGCTAGGGTGGTGTTTTAGAGTAGTGCAGTGGTGTTTGTGTAGTGTAGGGGTCATGCTGGTGTAGTGTTGCAGAGTTTAGGGCTTATGCAGTGTTGTTTGTTTAGTGTATGGGGTAGTGTTTTAGGGTCTAGGGTAGTGCAGTGGTGTTTGTGTAGTGTAGGGGGTCATGCTGGGGGTAGTGTTTTAGGGTTACGGGTAGTGCAGTGGTGTTTGTGTAGTGAAGGGGGTTGTGTTTTTAGGTTTAGGGTAGTGCAGTGGTGTTAGGGTAGTGTAGGGGGTCGTGATGGGGTGAGTTTTAGCATATAAGGTAGCGCAGTGGTGTTTGGGTAGTGTTGGGGGTTGTGCTGGGGTAGTGTTTTAGGGTTTAGGGTATCGCAGTGGTGCTTGGGTAGTGTTGGGGGTCGTGCTGCGGGTAGTGTTTTAGGGTTTAGGGTAGCGCAGTGGTGTTTGGGTAGTGTATGGGGTCATGCTGGGGTAGTGTTTTAGTGTTTATGGTAGCACAGAGGTATTTGGGTAGTGTAAGGGGTCATGCGGGATAGTGTTTTAGGGTTTAAGTAAGCGCAGTGGTGTTTGTGTAGTGTAGGGGGTCGTGCCTGGATTAGTGTTAGGGTTTAGCGTAGTGCAGTGGTTTTTAGGTACTGTAGGTGGTCATGCGGGGGGTAGTGTTATAGGATTTAGGTTAGCGCATCGGTGTTTGGGTAGTGTAGGGGGTCGTGCCGGGGGTAGTGTTTTAGTGTTTAGGGTTGCACAGTGGTGTCCTTGTAGTGTAGGGGGTCGTGCTGGAGGTAGTGTTTTAGGCTTTAGTGTAGTGCAGTGGTGTTTGGGTAGTGTAGGGGATCGTGATGGGGTTGTGTTTTAGGGTTTAGGGTAATGCCGTGGTGTTTGTGTAGTGTAGGGGTCATGCTGGGGGTAGGGTTTTAGGGTTTGGGTAGTGGAGTGGTGTGTGTGTAGTGTAGGGGGTTGTGCCGGGCAGAAGATTTAGGGTTTAGGGTAGTGCAGTGGTGTTTGTGTAGTGTAGGGGGTCACGCTGGGGGTAGTGTTATAGGGTTTAGGGTAGTGCAGTGGTGTTTGTGTAGTATAGGGGGTCATGCTGGGGTAGTGTTTCCTCATTTAGGATAGTGCAGTGGTGTTTGTGTAGTGTAGGGGGTTGTGTTTTAGGGTTTAGGGTAGTGCAGTGGTGTTTGTGTAGTGTAGGGGGTTGTGTTTTAAGGTTTAGGGTAGTGCAGTGGCATTAGGGTAGTGTAGGGGGTCATGCTGGGATACATTTAGGGTTTGGGGTAGTGCAGTGGTGTTTGGTTGCTGTAGGGGGTCATGCTGGGGTAGTATTTTAGGGTTAAGGGTAGTGCAGAGGTGTTTGGGTAGTGTAGGGGGTCGTGCTGGGGTTAGTGTTTTACGGTTAAGGGTAGTGCAGTGGTGTTTGTGTAGTGTTGGGGGGTGTTGTAAGGTTTAGGGTAATGCAGTGGTGTTAGGGTAGTGTAGGGGGGCTTGCTGGGGTAGATTTAGGGTTAAGGGTAGTGCAGTGGTGTTTGCTTATTGTAGGGGGTTGTACTGGGGTAGTGTTTTAGGGTTTAGGGTAGTGCAGAGGTGTTTGGATAGTGTAGGGGGTCACGCTGGGGTAGTGTTTAGGGTTTAGGGTTGCACAGTGGTGTAGGGGGTCATGCTGGTGTTAGAGTTTTAGGGTTTAGTGTAGCACCATGGTGTTTGGATAGTGTAGGGGTTGTGCTGGGGTAGTATTTTAGAGTTTAGGGTAGCGCAGTGATGTTTGGGTAGTGTAGGGGTTGTGCTAGGGGTAGTGCTTTAGGGTTTAGGGTAGCGCAGTCATGTTTGGGTAGTGTAGGGGGTCATGCTGGGGGAAGTGTTTTAGGGTTTAGGGTAGCACAGTGGTGTTTGGGTAGAGTAGGGTGTTGTGACGGGGGTAGTGTTTTAGGGTTCAGGGTAGCGCAGTAGTGTTTGGGTAGTGTAGGTGGTCTTGCCGGGGGTATTGCTTTAGGGATTAGGGTAGTGCAGTGGTGTTTAGGGAGTGTAGGGGGTCGTGCTGGGGGTAGATTTAAGGTTTAGGATAGTGCAACAGTGTTTGTGTAGTGTAGGGGGTAGTGCTGGGGGTAGTGGTTTAGGGTTTAGGGTAGTGCAGTGGTGTTTGGGTAGTGTAGGGGGTTGTGCCAGGGGTAGTGTTTTAGAGTTTAGAATAGCGCAGTGGTGTTTGACTAGTGTAGGGGGTCATGCCGGGGGTATTGTTAGGGATTAGGGTAGTGCATTGGTGTTTAGGTAGCATAGGGGGTTGTGCTGGGGGTAGATTTAAGGTTTAGGGTAGTGCGATGGTGTTTGTGTAGTATAGGGAGTAGTGCTGGGGGTTGTGTTTTAGGGATTAGGGTAGTGCAATGGTCTTTGTGTAGTATAGGGGGTCATGCTGAGGGTAGATTTAGGGTTTAAGATAGTGCAGTGGTGTTTATGTAGTATAGTGAGTCGTACTGGGGGTAGATTTAGAGTTTAGGGTAGTGCAGTGGTGTTTGAGTAGTATAGGGGGTCGTGCTGGGGTAGTGTTTTAGGGTAGTGCAGTGGTGTTTGGGTAGTGTAGGGGGTCGTGCTGGGATAGAATTAAGGTTTAGGGTAGTGCAATGGTGTTTGGGTAGTGTAGGAGATCATGCTGGGGTAGTGTTTTAGGGTTTAGGTTAGTACAGTGGGGTTTGTGTAGTGTAGGGGGTCGTGCTGGGGTAGTGTTTTAGTGTTTAGGGTTGCCCCTGTATTTCTGTGTTCTGTTATTTGCCTCTGGGCCACTCGATTTTCCGGTATTTCTGTGCCCTTTTGCCTTCTGTGCCACTTGTTTTTCCCTCTTTTTTGTGCCCCTTTTTCCTTCTGTTCCACTCGTTTTTTGTGCCCATCTGCCTTCTGTGCAACTCATTTCCCCTCGTTTTTGTGCCCCTTTTGCCTTCTGTTCCACTCATTTTTTGTGCCCTTCTTCCCTCTGTTCCACTCGTTTTTTGTGCCCTTCTGCCCTATCTGCCACTCGTTTTTCCCTCGTTTTTGCGCCCCTTTTGCCTTCTGTTCCACTTGGTTTTTGTGCCATTTTGCCTTCTGTGCCACTTGTTTTTCCCTCAATTTTGTGCCCCGTTGTCCCTCACCGCCTTCGCTGCTGCGTCCCCTGCGGCCCTGCCCACCTGACGGCCCACTGCCTATTTGCTGCCCCCGCCTCCCGCCTCCCAGCTGCTCCTCCCTCCCACCTACCCATATATGCCGGGCGCTGCACGGCCGTGCCGCTGGCGTGCCGAAGGCGCGCCTAAGGCAAGCCCGTCTGTTCCCTCGTGCCTGGACCACACCCAACGCGAGAACCACTGGCCCCCGTACCTGCCATGATGACCGCCGCCACTATGAAGCCAGCACTCTGCACGCTCTCAACTCCGGATGGAGCCACACCTGCTTCAAGGCCGCCCCAAAACGCATACACGGCCCCTTCACCTGTCGGAACTGCAGCTACAACAGCCTCAGAGCTGACGAACCACCCGCCAAGAAAGACCCCAGCCACCTCCGACTCATACTCCTGAACACCAGCTCTGCACGCAAGCATGCTGTCGAGCTCTGGCATCTGCTCGACACAACATCCCAGGACGTCGCCTTCCTGGCAGAGACCTGGTTTAACGAATCCTCTGCACCCGACATCGCCATAGCCATCCCAGACGGCAACAAGATTACCCGCAGAGACTGCACCAACGGAGTCGGAGGAGGAATTGCTATTGTCCACAAGAACAGCATCAGGGTCTCGACTAGCACCCACGACGCGCTCAGCCCCACCCAACACATGCATTTCCAGATCCACACAGACCCTAACTCCACCCTCAGAGGCACCCTTGTCTACCGACTCCCCGGACCCCGCCTCCAGTTCAGCGACTCCATCACCGACTTGATCAGCACGCACGCCCTGACCTCCACCGACTACATCCTCCTTTCACCTTGAGAACATCAACGACAATAACTCCACAACCCTGATTGATAACCTTGCCAACCTCGGACTGAAGCAACTGGTCACAACGCCCACCCACTCTGCCGGCCACACGCTTGACCCCGTCTTCTCCTCAAGCCTGCACGTCTCCTCAGCCACACCACCGAACTCCTCTGGACCGGCCACCGCTGCATCCACTTCGCCTTCCAGAAGCCCACCACATACCACCACACCCAACAGATCCCCCGCTGCTGCTGGAGCAAAATCACTGAAGACCAACTGCACGCAAACCTCGCTCTCAGCCCACCAACTGAACCCTCCAACACCGACGACGCTGCCCACAGCCTCAGACGCTGGATCGAGTACTGCTCCAACACCCTCGCCCCGCTGAAGAAACCCTCCCACAGAGACACCAGCAAGAGGGCCAGATGGTTCACCCCAGAACTATTAGCCTCCAAGCAAGCCTGTCAGAAACTAGAGAAGAAATGGCACAGTGAACAAACTCCGGACAGCCACGCTGCACACAAGGACGCCATCCGTAACCACCACCACCTCATCAGGGCGGCCAAGAGGTCCTCCTTCAAAGACCCCCTCGACACTAACGCACACAATAGCAATGAGCTCTTCGATATCATGAAGGAACTCTCCAACCCCAGCTCCAACACCAACGGCATACCACCGTTGCAAGCCCTGTGCGACTCCCACGCCACCTTCTTCCACCACAAGATAGCAGACATCCACAACAGCTTCAACACCCAGACAGCACCAACAGACAGCAACACAACAGACTCTCCGCACACTATCGACCACGACCCCCTGCTAGCCTGCCATCATCATGACCATGCGCACAATCCACTCCGGCTCTCCGTCAGACCCATTCCCGTACCACGTCTTCAACAGAGCAAGCAGCTCCATTGCACCCCACCTGCGCAACATCATCAATCTCTCCCTCAAGACCGCGACCTTCCCACAGACCTGGAAACACGCCGAGATCAACGCCCTACTCAAAAAACCTAAGGCAGACCCAAGAGACCTCAAGAACTTGAGGCCCATCTCTCTGCTCCCCTTCCCGGCCAAGGTCATCGAGAAAACCATCAATAGACAGCTAACCCGATACCTCGAAGTAAACAGAATCCTGGACCCTTCCCAGGCAGCAACCACAGCACAAAGACTGCCCTCATCGCCGCCACCGATGACATCAGGACCCTGCTGGACAACAGTGAGACCGCAGCACTCATCCTCCTAGACCTCTCTGCCGCCTTCGACCCATCTGCCACTGCACACTACGTGCACGCCTCCACGCTGTAGGGATCCGAGACAAGGCTCTGGATTGGACCACCTCTTTCCTCTCTGGCATAACCTAGAGCGTCCTCCTCCCCCCATTCCGTTCCAAAGCCTCCGAGATCATCTGCGGCATACCCCAGGGATCCTCCTTCAGCCCGACACTGTTCAACATTTACATGGCCCCGCTCACACACGTAGCCCGACAGCACTACCTCAATATAATCTCCTACACCGACAACACTCAGATGATCCCCTCCCTCACCAAGGACCCCATCTCCGCCAAAGCCAACCTCCACGAAGGAATGAAGGCCGTTGCTGAATGGATGAAGACCAGCCATCTGAAGCTGAACTCAGACAAGACGGGGGTCCTCATCCTCAGCTCCAACCCTTCACCCTGGGATGACTCCTGGTGGCCGATGGCACTGGGGGGCAGCCCGACACCCACCGACCACGCATGCAACCTGGGAATCACCCTTGACTCAGCGCTCTCAATGACCAAGCAAGTCAACGGCGTCTCCTCCTCCTGCTTCAACACCCTCCGCATGCTCCGCAAGATCTACAGATGGATCCCGACAGATACAAGAAAGACAGTCACCCAGGCCCTCGTGAGCAGCAGATTCGACTATGGAAACGCCCACTACACTGGAGCCCTGACCAAGCTCATCAAACGACTACAAAGCATCCAAAACGCCTCAGCACGACTGATCCTCGACGTACCACGCCACGGCCACATCACCCCCCCACCTGAGAAACCTGCACTGGCTCCCCGTCAACAAGAGGATATCCTTCAAGCTCCTCACCAATGCACACAATGCACTCCACAAGACCGGCCAACCCTACCTCAACAGATGGCTCTCCTTCTACATCCCCAACCGCCAGCTACGCTCCACCGACCTCTCACTCGACACTGTCCCGTGCATCCAAAGAACAACCACCGGTGGGAGATCCTTCTCCCACCTCGCCGCCAAGACATGGAACACCCTCCCACTGAGCCTACGACAGACCCAAGACCTGCTGACCTTCAGGAGGATACTCAAGACCTGGCTGTTCGATCAGTAGCGCCACCCCCTGCGCCTTGAGACCCTCGCGGGTATGTAGTGCGCTTTACAAATGATTGATTGAGGGTAGCGCAGTGGTATTTGGATAGTGTAGGGGTCGTGCTGGTGGGTAGTGTTTTAGGGTTAAGGGAAGCACAGTGGTGTTTGTGTACTGTAGGGGGCAGTGCTTTAGGGTTTAGGATAGTGCAGTTGTGTTTGGGTAGTGTAGGGGTCATGCTGGGAGTAGTGTTTTAGGGTCATGCAGTGCTGTTTGTTTAGTGTACGGGTTGTGCTGGGGTAGTATTTTAGGGTTTAGGGTAGTGCAGCTGTGTTTATGTAGTATAGGGGGTTGTTCTGGGGGTAGATTTAGGGTTTATGGTACTGCAGTGGTGTTTGTGTAGTGTAGGGGGTTGTGCTGGGGTAGTGTTTTAGGGTTTAAGGTAGTGCAGTGGTGTTTGGGTAGTGTAGGGGGTCATGCTGGGGGTAGATGTAGGGTTTAGGGTAGTGCAGTGGTGTGGGTAGTGTAGGGGGTCTTGCTGGGGGTATATTTATTGTTTAGGGTAGTGAAGTTGTGTTTGTGTAGTGTTTGTGGGTTTGTGCTGGGGTAGTGTTTTAGGGTTTAGGGTAGTACAGTGGTGTTTGTGTAGTGTAGGGGTCATGCTGGGGGTAGTGTTTTAGGGTTTACTGTAGTGCAGTGGTGTTTGTGTAGTGTAGGGGGTAGTGTTTTAGGGTTTATGGTAGTGTAGGTGGTCGAGCTGGGGGTAGTCTTTTAGGGTTAAGGGGAGTGCAGTGGTGTTTGTGTAGTGTTGGGAGTAGTGTTTTAGGGTTAAGTGTAGTGTAGTGGTGTTTGGGTATTGTAGGGGGTTGATATGGGGTACATCTAGGGTTTAGGATAGTGCAGTGGTGTTGGAGTAGTGTAGGGGGTCGTGCTGGGGTAGTGTTTTACTATTTAGGGTAGCACAGTGGTGTTTGTGTACTGTAGGGGGTAGTGTTTTAGGGTTTAGGGTAGTGCAGTGGTGTTTGTGTAGTGTAGGGAGTCATGCTGGGGGTAGTGTTTTAGGGTTTAGGATAGTGCAGTGGTGTTTGGGTAGTGTAGGGGGTAGTGTCATCAGTGATTTAATTTGAGATGTCATCAGTGATGTAATTGGTGATGTCACTGACCATGTCATTAGTGATGTAATATGTGACATCATCAGCAGTGCATTGCGGGCACGCAAGTTATAGTTAGCTCAACTAACTATAACAGGCGAATTTCTCTGGTTTTATATGAGTCAAATGTTCAACTGATTATAACATCCCTAAAATCAATGGTTTTTTTAAGTGAATTTTAAAGGTTTTTTAAATGCTAATTCCTAACTATAACGTCTGTAAAACCTATGGTTTTTTCATTGAATTTCGAAGGTTTTTTAAATGATACTTTCATATTTTAATGTTTCTAAAACCTATTTTTTTCAAATATTTTTTTTTCATATTTTGGAACTCTATTATACTTTTTTTTTACTTTAAAATTTGTCATGTTTTATATCGTCCCAAAAAATATGTATATTTTTTTTGGGGGGGGGGGGGAACTAATCTAAATTGCACTCCCATAGTGGTAATGAACCAAGCTCCATCACCACACTAATCCTATCTGTCATATTGCTAAACTTGTAAATGATGCGCATTTTGTATCCGACGATTTCGTGGCACCACGTCCTGTGTAATATCATATACGCATGAAGTCACCTCAGGTGCTACTTTGGTATCCAACGGGTACGCAGTACCAAGCCACGTGTTACTTCATGTACGTATGGGATTCGCCCGCTGTGCTTTGCTTATGCGACAAGTACAAGCTGCCAGGCCCTGTGTTACGTCACAGACGTATAGTATCGCGCCAGGAATGCCATTCCCTTTTTTTTGTTTCAAAAGTATATATAAATAACTTTAAACAGTATATGAGAGCAAGCAATATTCTAAAATATTTTAAACATGTATATATTTCTAACTGTAATAAACTTATATTATGATAAATATATTTTGTCAAAAGCGCGTTGGGTGCGGCCTCCTTGCGCGCTCGGTGTGCGATTGCCATGTGACCTTAAAAATAAGCATTTGATTGGTTCATAACATTTCCCAATGTAGCAGTTGGACGACCCCACCCTTTCTACTCATTCTCTCTGCAGCGTTTGATGACCTCTTCTGCTTAGAAAGCTTTTTTGAAAAGTGTTTTCCTGTATACACATATCTTATACTACACACAACATGCAACGATCATCTTGATCAATATTCATGCTCTGTACATTAGCCTTCCACGTTTGATTGCCATGCATCTCAAACATTCCATCAAAAACCAAATATGTGTTACACGATGCCCCTGGTGTGTGTGTGCAGATTATTGTGCTGCCTTTCGGCTTGGGTATTGGTGATTCTAAGGAGTATCATCAGCCACGGGCAGAGTGCACATCCTAGATCACATGTAACAAACACTAAACATTAATGTATAGATTTGTATTGCTGTTTGCTCTGTTGTCAGGCTTTACCAGTATAGTAGTGTGTCATATGTAAGACTTTCAGATTCACGTTTGACATACATTGCTTGACTGTATTGAACATTATCATTGTGTCTGAAATAGCCTCACTGCTGATCCTCCCTCGATCCGAGCACATTCACATGTGTACACTTCGCGATAGCAACACTTTCAATAATACCGCACACCATTGACATGCGTGCCTGAGCAAATCCAGACCCTTGACAACTACATGTAATGTTCACCATTCAATCTTTTCAAACACCATCTCATTAACGATAGTTTCCGCCCTCCCGACACATGCTACACTAATCTAAATTGCACACTCTGCGAGGTCAGAACTACAAATGAAACACATATAAGTACACTTCCTGGCCAGACAGGAACTGAACAACGCCCAGGTCCCCGGAATAATTATTCACACCTCTACGCTGGCCTGGCATACGCAAGCCCAGCCCTTTTTGCGTACGTATAAATAGGATAACCCCGACGCCACGCATTCCTCTTCTTCCTCATTACCTCAAGTGATATGCCGCATCCACCTCGCATATCACAATGCGCAATAAAAAAAAGAAATGGATCCATGAGGTGTACACCATCCTGGCAATCAACAAGGGCTCTAAATTGTGAGCCCTACTGCCCGTCGTCTACGAAAGGGATCCATGAGGTGTACACTCTCCTGCAATCAACACTCCATCTGAATTGTGAGCACTGCTGCCCGTAGTGTTTGCTCACACAACATTGACAGCAGGTAAGCAGAGCGGCCTGGGTGCACAGGGCCTCCAATTGAGCACGGTGCAGCGGGAGGGGTAGGGTGCTTCAGCCTGGCTGCACAGGTGCGAAGAAACAATATTGCCGGGCGCAATGATGTGATCTTTGACATCATTCAGCCTCATCTCTGTCTCATTTTAAAGACCTGCTGGGCCGTAATGTAGGCCTCAGCCAGCGAGCAGCGCTGCCCTACAGCCACCTCTTGAGTGCATGCTGCGGGAGGGGTGGGATGCATGAGCCAGAGTATGCACATGCGAATAAGCGATATTGCCATGTGTAATAATGTGATCTCTGACCTCATTCAGACACATCTCTGTCTCATTTTAAAGACCTGCTGTACCATACAGTAGGCCTGAGCCTACCGGCAGCGCTGCCCTACAGATACCTGTTGAGCGTGTTGCTGCGGGAGGAGTGGGGTGCATAACCCTGAGTGCACACGTGCAAAACAGCAATGTTGCCGTTCGTAATGATGTAATCTCTGACCTCATTCAGTCACATCGGTCTCATTTTAAGGACCTGCTGGACCGTACTGTAGTCCTGAGCCAGCGGGCAGCGCTGCCCTACAGACACATGGCGTTGGCTTTTAGGACACTGTAGTGAGCTCCTTACTAAGTGTACATGCACACAGGCTCCTGTCACTGCATTACACGAGCACATTATGCTTCTAGCATGCACGCTGTTCCTTTGTATGTGAACGTTGGTATAACATAATATTATTTAACCTTGGGTATTCCCGTGCACTCCAACTCCTCTTTGAACCATTATTACCACTAACAGTTGGTAGATCGTACTTCAAAAACAAAGGATGCACTCAACTCCTATTTTCTATCACGCTTGAAATAAACTTTCATTGAGATCCAGATGTTTCCACCTTTTGCCTTTTACTTGCTGGCAACTCTCCGGCACAACGCGGCTTCTCTTGAAGGGCCCTTTGATGTGAAGAGAGGCTGCCTGGGAGATCAGCGACACACCATTAGCGGCGGCCAGCCCTCGGTGGTTGGCATGCTACTCTTCTGGGAGGGGGCTATTTAAGCAGCCACAGAGGACAGACACCTCGGCAGGCTCGACAGTGTTGTATTTCACCTCTGGTACTGCTGACTATTATTTTAAACAGGGAATCTTGGGGGGAACGTCTTTTAAATTGCACTTTTTATTTCTTGCCTTTTACTTGCTGGCAACTCTCTGGCCCACCACGGCCTCTCTTGAAGGGCTATTTTATGTGGAGAGAGGCTGCCAGGGTGATCAGCGACACACCATTAGCGGTGGCCATCCCTCGTGGTTGGCATGCTAGTCTTCTTAGAGGGAGTTATAAATCAAACTCAGCAAGCGGAAGCGCAGCGGACGCGCCGCCAGCACGCCGAAGGCGCGCCAAAGGCAAGCCCATCTGCGCCCGTCTGCGCCTGGACGCTGCCGGCTGACAGGAAGTGCTACCCGGATCTCAGGTCAGGATGTCTCCCATTACCTACATGAGAGAACAACTTTGGGGACTGAGGCAGGGGTGCAGAGAAAGTATGCGGATCAGGGAGGTGGCTCCGGGTGGGCAGTGCAGGAGCTGTGGCTGGGGGGGTGAATCTGGAAGTAACCTTAACCACAGTCTCTCCACCAGGCAGCACACTAGAGCACGGGGGTTGTTTCAGCATAAGGGGGAATCTCCTCAGGTAGTCAACCTTGCTCAGAGACGATTGTTTCAGGGGCTATATGTGAATGCAAGGTTGGTCTCTAACCACTCGGCTGAAGTTTGGGACCTGCTGGAGGAAGGGCAGCCTGATTTATGTCTGCTGAGCGAGACCTGGCTCCAGAACCATTCCGCCCCTATGTTAACAGTTGCCTTTCCCAAACAGTATAAGGTTACCAGACTGGATAGGGAGGGCAAACGAAAAGGAGGGGTGGCTGTTGCAACGAGAGCTCCTCATCATATTAGGGTGGTGGACTCAGTACTCTCAACCTACATAGAACTACTGGTGTTTCAGATAGACTCTCTGAAGGACTCCAGATGGATGGGCACAGTAGTCTACCATCCCCCGGGGGAAAGTAAGCAATTGTTTTGCTCCTCCCTCCTAGAAACCCTTGCCCCATATATCCTTCAATCTGACTGCTTTGTGTTAGCAGGGGATTTTAATCATCATTTGGAAGATCCCTTGAACTCAGAATCCAGGGCCCTTCTATCAGCTATGAAATCCTTTTTCCAGAGTGTCTGAGCCTACGCATTGCGCAAGACACACCCTGGATTCGATTTTCAACAATGTCCCCCTCTTGTCCATAAAAGCTCCATTGGAGTTAACATGGATGGATCACCAGGCCTTAAGATTCTCCTTCACTCAGCCGGAGGACAAGAAAATGCCCCGGGGAAGGAAGGATGTGCGTAGGTCTTGGAGGAAGGTCACGCCCGAGGCATTCAGCGGAGCCTTCACAGCCACCTCCATAGAAGAGGGGCTGGACAGCAACAAGGCCTTGGAGAACTGGGAGGCAGCTGTTAAGACTGCGCTCGACTGCATTGCCCCCTTAAAAACAGTGCAGATAAAAGAGAAACGAGCTCCGGCTCCATGGTACTTGGAAAAACTTAAAGAGGAGAAGGGACGTTGCAGGGTTCAGGAAAGAAAGTGGAGAAGGACCAAAAGCAAGGAGGATAAGTCGACCTATAATATGGCACACAGAGCTTATCTAGGTCACTGCAAAACTGCCAGGAGAGAACATTTGAGTGTACGGATTAGGAGGCAAATAATTCCTCACAGGAATTGTTCAATATATTGAAAGAATTCACCAATCCGACGGTGAGCCGTACAGTGGTCCCTCACTCGCAAGACCTATGCGATAAGGTAGTCACCTACTTCAGAGAAAAGATAGATGATATCTACTATTAGATGGGGTGTAGTGAGACCATAAGGGTTCTCAACTCGATGAGTAGGGACCCTTCCCTTCCCAAGCTTGTCTCCTTCTCCAGCTTCTCCAAAGAGCAAGTAAGGGTGGCTCTGGCAGCCACGAAATCAGGCTCAGAGGTAGATTGTGCTCCTTCTTTTGTGATGACAGAACTGTCCTCCGTCCTAGCCCCCTCACTCACGGCAGTCTATAACTTCTCTTTGGGTATGGCCAGCTTCCCTGATAAATGGAAAAATGCCTTGATTAGACCACTTCTGAAAAAGACGTCAGCCGATCCCTTTGAGATGAAAAACTATGGGCCGATCTCTCTTCTGCCGTGTGGCGCAAAAGTTATGGAGAAGTTGATCAACCAACAACTGACGGGTTATTTGGAGCAGAATCAACTTCTAAATCCTGCTCGATCGGGCTTTCGAGCAGGACATAGCACGGAGGCAGCCCTGATGGAAGTCATAGACAGCATTAGAATGTCCCTTGACAAAGGGATTCCCAGCATGCTGGTGCTTGTAGATCTGTCGGCAGCCTTCAACACCATCTCACATTCTATCTTGCTTGGCAGACTGCAGGAGATCGGTGTCGAGGGCCAAGCACTGGCGTGGTTGGAAAGTTTTCTGGCAAACACATCCCAATGGGTTAAACTGGAGCCATTTATGTCAGATCCCACCTGTCTGGACAAAGGAGTTCCCCAGGGCTCCATCCTAAGCCCTACTCTGTTCAACATATATGTGGCCCGTTGTCTGCTATCATAAGATCTTGTGGGTTTGAGACAATCTCATATGCAGACGACACTCAGGTGATCATTCCATTTGCTCCAGACCCATCGGTCACGAGAACCAAGTTTAAGATCTGTATGCTGAACATAGCGGCCTGGATGAGAGATCATTTTCTCCAGCTTAACTCAAACAAGAGGGAGATCCTTCTGCTTTGGAAGGTCTACAGATTTGTGGCCTTCGGAACTGGGGATCTCACCTCCCCTACGAATCAGGCTAGGAATTTGGGAATCCTACTGGACTGTAAGCTATCCTCGGAGGATCATGTAAAAGCATTGTCCAGCTCTTGCTTTGGGACCTTGAAAATGCTGAGGAAAATATTTTCTTGGATCCCTCAGGATGCAAGAAAGACCCTCATCCAGGCATCGAAATTGTGAGCAGGTTAGACTATGGGAACGCTATCTTGGTGGGCGCCAGGGAAGAACTTTTCTCTAGGCTTCAGACAGTGTAGAATACCGCTGCAAGATTGGCTTTGAACAAGCCCAGGCGTACCCCGTCCCGACCTCTACTGCTATCTCTGCATTAGCTGCCTGTTAGGAAGATAGCAATCTTTAAGCTTCTGATCTTGGCAAGGCCTGGGCACGGCATACCTAAGAAAGAAGGTGAGAGCATATATCCTGGGGCGTCAGCTGAGATCGAGTAATCAAAATCTCTTAGTCACTTGTAAAATAAACAGGGCCAGAGTCGTGCCTTTTCTTATCTTGCCCCATTCCATTGGAACAGGCTACCGGAAGGTTTGCATGGCTGTTCGTCTTTGGGCAATTCAAGAAGAGCCTAAAAACGTGGCTGTTCTAGTGGCTCAGGCTGAGTGAGTGGTTGGTTCTTCTGCTGCAAGGCGCCGTGAGATCCCCCTGGGGATGATTCGTCGCGCCATACAAATGTTAGATAAATAAATGAATAAATTATTTATCCCTTTCCAGACATTCCATTGATTGCCTCAAGAAGGGCGGAGCGGGAGCTGACAAAGCAATGATACCCTGCGCTTTCTGACACCTTCCATTGTGGTATCAAGACACAGTCCCCTACCGGAGACCTGGTCTACCGTACAAACGCACCCCGGACTAGGAGCTTGCACCAACATGTCGTGGGACATACCAGTGGTGGCAGGTGAGCAGTAAAGCCTCTGTGTGCGAGACCTACAATTGAGCACAGTGCGGGGGAAGGTGCTGGTTGCAGCACCCTTGGGTGCACAGGTGCATGCAAGCTATTTTCCTGTAGCTAATAATGTAGGACTATATTATCAAAGAACTACGAAAACATTATCACCACTTAAGCGGCAGGAAACTGCTGCTAAAGCGGCGATAAGGGATTAATAATATGCCCTTGTGAATTCCCATAGAAGCCAAGGTTCACATCATAACCTGGGCTTCAATGGGAATTTACAAGGGCATATTATCAACCCCTTATCGCCATTTAGCGGCAGTTTCCTGCGTTTAAAGCGGCGATAATGTTATAGCCGTTCCTTGATAATATGGCCCATAATCTATGGCCTCATGTGTTTCATTTTAAGGACTTGCTGAACCACACTCTTTCTCGCGGACCCCAGCATCCTAGACAAACGGGTGATGGGAAGGTAAACACTAAGGGCTAGGTGGAGTAGGCCAACGTTCTGTCTCCTCCTCCCTCTCTTCTTTTGACTCTCCCTCCCCTTCTCCCTTCCACCCACTCCCCCTCCCTTCCATTCTCACTATGCTCATTTCATTCGGACTACCTTTATTTACCTCTTTCCGATAGCACACATACTTATGTTTCATTTTTGTCTTGAAGGTTTCTTACACTGCTTCCACTGGAGTCCAATCCACGTTTTTTTTTATTATACTCTTTTTTCTATTAAAGTTACGTTTCTATTTATTTGTGTTTTAAAGGGAATACTTTTTTTTTTTCAAATAAATACCTGAGTGTATAGGTCTTCTTTTTCTGACAACATTTGTCTATTATTTATTGTGAAAATCATCTTTTGATAGGAGATTTTAAGGACAAACTTATTTAATATTAGAGTGCACCTACCAAACATAATCTAACTGACTAATAAAGCCTGGGTAGTTGTAGAACTGCAAGAGTTCTCTGAGTGTATCACTTTATAACACCATAAGTACTGCCCGTTTGATTACAGAACAAATAAGACACTGCCTAGGACCACCGAGGCTTCAGGGACTGCCGAGGCCTACCCTGCGTATTTAAATAAAGCCCTGGAGTGTGGCGATCACCGGACTTCAGTTGGCCTCGAACCCCCCGAACAATTAGTAAACAATTCCCGGGAAGGTTGCTCTACCCTAGGCTGTAAAACTTCTCTGTGCCCTTTTGCGCCTAATTTACATGTGACATTAAGATCCCAAGTCCTATGGAGACCCTGCAATATAATAATTGGATTGGCCACGGAACCCCTAATTTACATGTGACATTAAGAACCCAGTCCTACAGAGACCTTGCAATATAATAATTGGATTGGCCACGGAACATTACCCACCAGGGGCCTCATTTAAAAGAACGGGTGAGACCCCGCTTTTTTGTGTTTTTTGTTTCTTCTTTTCTCTTCATTTTTACCATCAGCATCCCCTCTATTACAGAGCTACAAGGTTTTCCTCCTCTCGCTTCAAGTAGTCGAACAAGTATTTGCTAGCACAGGGTGGAAGCCATGCACCACCCTCCAATAGCAAACACAAATGTCCAGCGAATGCACACCCCAGGACATTGTATGAGCTGCGCCTGAGAGGTCGCCCTCCCTAGGACCCTGATGCATTTGTTAGTATAAACGCATACTAACACTACTTACACATGTGTGGTACAATGACCAGAATTTAGTGAAGAAGCAGAGGCAGCGCAAAATCTAAAAATATAAATCCTACCAGAAGTCTGATGACATAGTTCAATGAGTCGAGGACCATGACATGAGTATAAACAGCTACACAAAGAAAACGGGTCTTCAGCACAACGCAAGCAATTTTGAAATATTGGTGAGTGGTGCCTTCTTTTTCCCTTCTCCTGCTCATCGCCAAATTTATGTAGTGAAGAGGCAGACAGCAGTGGATCCATTAAGTAGATTTATTACAAGAAAACAAGACACCTGAAACAACCACCAACAGGAGCATTGGGCAAAGCAAACGTCTAATCCAGCACCATGTACAAACTCCGCAAGGTTTCCTCATGACAGCCCTACATTCTAACATTACATACTTAGATTCTAGTAGAATTACATACTAACATTCTACTATGACTTACATTGGAATACTACAGAGAGTACATGACTTTACAGGAATGAGCTCATGGTTTCATCCACGAGTCTTGAGACCAGTAGGGGTAAGTATTTAGCTTCCCACTCCCCATGTTGTATAAGCGTAAACTAACACTTCTTCCACAGGTATAATACAGCGCCCAGAGTACATCACTTTACAGCAATGAGCTCACAATTTAGGCCCACGGTTTAATCCCCGAATCTTCACACCAGTAGGGGTGAGTAGTTTGCTTCCCACTCCCTATATATTATAAACGCATACTAACAGTACTTACACACTTATACTATAGCGGCTAGTATCCTACAGAGCCCTAAGCCCATCACTTTACAGCAATCAGCTCGATTTCATCCCCAAGTCTTCACACCGGTAGGTGTAACTACTTCGCTTCCTGCTTCTGGTATACTATCAACACACAGTAGTGGTCAGTAGTTCACTTCCCACTCACTGTATGGAATGAACGCCTACTAACACTACTTGCACACGTATGCTACAAACACCAGACCACATCATTTTACAGCACTGACCTCACGGTTTAGACTCTCGGTTTCATACCGAGTGTAGCACCATATCATATCAGCACCATGCCACTCTGAACAACACCGCACTTTCAGACCGGTAACAGTGATAACTACCTACTGGCGACTGCCAGTAGGTAATAAAGAACAAATTACAATAGTTCCTTGATTCTTTTAGCTTTCAAAACTTCTCTGTATTACTGTCTTTATACTTTTCCATATAAACAGTTTTTTAATATTCAAGTACACATCGAAGTCAAAAATGCAATGTATTCTATCAACACACTTTCTAGAACATTCTACAACACATGGAGGTTAAAAGTTCATAATTGCTTTTAAACCTAACGATATTTTTTTGCAACATTTTCTCGAACATTTGACAGCACGTGCAGGTTAAAAGTTCACGATTGTTTTAAGTTCGAACAGTGCTTTCCAAATGCAAGTAGCAGGTGTGGTTGAGTTGAGCAAATTCTATCGTATAATATGTACTCCACGTGCAAACTGCTTTTTCTTAACCAATCACAAAGATACTTTTCCACAAAACAAATGTGCACCCTACTTTTAAAAAACAATGCTTTTCATCTCCCAATTAGGTACCATTTTGTATGCGAAAAGAAACTAGTTCCCCATCTTTAACCATATCTCTTATTCTATGAAGGAACTGCATGAGCTACAGACATCTTTCCATACCTTCCAGCCATACCTTCAAAATGCTAGTGTGGATCGTAGGACATCGCTATGTTTTCTGGTGCAAGAAGTATGCAGAACAGAGACGTATTGACTTAGACCTAGGTTTACAAAATGTGTACATTTAATGGTTTGAACAGAGAGGATTCAAGTGGCACCAATTGTTGCCTTTGGTTAAAACCTGTTTGCATCTTCAACACCCTGACCTCATGATTATTCACTGTGGTGGAAACGACCTGGGCACATTGACTTGGGTAGGTTTGAAAATGCTAATGAAGGACACCTTTGGACAATTAATGTTACTTTTGCCTGAAACTGTCTTTGTATATTTCAATATTTGCCAAAGACAGAAGTGCAAATTATCCAAACAATTTTGTCCTCAGATTTAAAAATCTCGAAAAAAAGTCAACAAAGCTGTATCTGCATACCTCAGAGACCACAAAATGGGCTCCATCTAAAACAACAACATACGTTTTGATATGACAGATATATACAGAAGTGATGGACACGTCACACATCAGGGAAACAGAGTTTTCCTGAATACCTTGAAGCTGTGCATCCGTACTTATATGTAGCTCCAACCAATGAACACAAGAGCTCTTTTTAGAGCCACCCTATAACTTACAACTTAGGCCCACTATTTTAGGGCCATATAACGGCAACTCCCAGACCCTCGTCAAAATGTATTCTCCACACAGCTGTGGCGCAGGGGCCAGACCATCTCACTTTGCAGCACAGACTTCTCGCTTTGATCCCCAGCTCTGCTCACCCATAGGGGTGAGTAGTTTGCGTTTTACAAATACCGTATTGATATACCTACGCACTCCCCTTACAACACCACCTAAGCACCACACATAAGCTACAATGTTCGAAACAAAAGTTCATCCAAGTAGCTATAACTACATGCTAACCCTACTTGCACAGATGTGGCACAGTGGCCAGAGCACATGACTTCACAGCATATGACACACAGTTTGGCCTCATGCTTTAATCCCCGACTCCGGCAGCAGCTCAGCTCAGCAGCATGAGACTCTAGACAATACCTCACATATATTCCGTACCCCAGGACTTTCAGAACAGCACGGGTCAGTAGTTCATCCTAGTAGATATAAACACATGCTGACACTACTTCCACAACTGTAGTGCAGCGGCCACGTCACATGACTTCACAGCATAAGACACACTACTTGGGCTGACGCTTTAATCCTCGAGTCCCGCACCAGCTCACCTTACCCGCATCAGACTATACTCAATACTTCACTTAATTTCTGTAGCCCCCACTTACACACCGGTAGGGGTGAATACTTTGCTTCGCATCCTTCTATAGCACACCCTAAACACCCCACAGAGGTTACAGTGCTCCTACCCTCCTATATTCCATTTTTCCCCCTTTTTTCCCCTTACTAGCTTCAAGGGAATCACAAAATGGCAGCCAACACTTCCTTGTTGCAATCGCTCGCAACGCTCGCATCCAATCAGCAGCAAGCTCGTGCTCGTAACGCCTCAGCCAATCAGATGGCAGAATTCCCAAATATCGATATCTGTAAATGTAGATATTTCTCAAGAACTACTAAACAAATTTACACCAAATAAACAAAAGCATGTTTTCTAGACTAAGACCCTTCTCCCTGCCAAATTTGGTGTAATTCCGTTAACCCGTTCGACCTCTAGCCTTGTCTAAAGTTTTCCATGAAAATTAACATGGAGAAAACACTTTTGGGACCCCCATCTTTTCTCGTTCCCCCCTCAATGAATCACCCCCAAACTTTTAGCATAGGAGCTGATATTAACAAAGAATTAGTTCTAAAAATTTCGCGAAGATTTGTCAATCGGCGCCAAAGTTATTGTGAATAGAATGTTGCCATTTTCCGATGATAACTAGGTCCTAACTATAACTACCTACGGGCGGTTGCCAGTAGGTAAGATATATATAAAAAATATATATATATATATGTATATATATTACCTACTGGCGGTCGCCAGTAGGTATATATAGTTAGGATTTTTTCTCTATGGGTTTTTTGAAAATTCTATGTCTAATAACTTTGCCGTTTGTGGACGGAATAGGCTGAAATTTTCAGGAAAATGGCACATTTTGTTTCTGAGCAGCCCTTGAAAATTTGGGGGGGGTTCGTCAAGGGGGGGCTGAGAAAAAAGGGGGGTCCCAAAACGTGTTTTTAACATTGAGTTTTCCATAGGGCGGTTGGCCTCACTTTTAGCCCGAACGGGTGAATGGATTTGCACGAAACTTGGCAAAATTGTAGGGACTGGTAGCCCGATGTGCCTTTTGTAGGTCTCAATATATGTGCTACAGTGGATTTTGAGAAATTAACGTTTAAAAAAAGATATATATCTGTAACAGCGGACCGGGCAGCGCTCCAGGACGCGTACTTTTCGCGCAACGGAGCTTTGTGAAGCGAAGCTGATTGGTTCTCCGGCGTCTGTCAACATTCCAAACAGTCCGTAGCGGCCGCCATCTTGTCTCTCGGTAGGATCGAGAGACAAGAGGAGGCCAAAGCGAAGGGGCAAATGACCATAAGGGGGAATAGTAGATCCTCGCTGACCCCCTACGTTTGATGTGGAGGTTTTAAAAGGGCCCCGCGGGGCAAAAAAAATAAATAATAATAATAATCGAACGGCTGAATGGATTTAGACGAAACTTGGCAAAATATTAGGGACTGGTAGCCCGATGTGCCTTTGCTAGGTCTCAATATATGTGCTCCAGTGGATTTTGAGAAATTAACATTCAAAAAAAGATATATATCTGTAACAGCGCTCCGCTTCGCGTACTTTTCGCATTACGGAGCTTTGCGAAGCTGATTGGTTCTCCGGCGTCTGTCAACATTCCAAACAGTCCGTAGCGGCCGCCATCTTGTCTCTCGGTAGGATTGAGAGACAAGAGGAGGCCAAAGCGAAGGGGGAAATGACCATAAGGGGGCATAGTAGATCCTTCCTGACCTCTTAGGTTTGATGTACCATTTTGCCAAGTTTGGTGTAATTCCGTTCAGCCATTCAGGCTGTAGACGTATGTAAATGTCCTATGGAAAATTGCATGGGGAAAACTCATTTGAAAGTGTTGAAATTTAGAACCAATTAAAATGTTACTTTGGTTTTGTATTTGTGTGTGATGAAAGTTAATTGGTTATGTATATATTTCAAATGAGAGGAAACCACAGCCATTTTGTGATACTACTGTCTGAGGTACATTTGTGAGGAATTTTTGGTGGTGAATTTCTGGTGTTTGATTTACACAGTACTAAGACTTCTCCTACTTTTAAAAAGGTGAGTTGTTAATTTGTAAGGGGAACTATGTTGTACACTTGAAGATAATTTGAAAAATGTTTTCTGTTATTTATTTGCAGTCCTTCTGTTATACTAAATACTTGATAAAGTTAGTTTTATATTATGTATTACTAAAAACGATAAATGAAAGTGATTATTTTTTTCTGCAATTTACAGCAAGCAATTTCAAAATAAAATGGCTCACAATGAAGAGACCGTGGCAATTTCTTTTGAATTGTCCACTACATTGATTGAAATTGAGAGCACCAATAATGAAATATTGTCACAAGGAGGACATGACTTGTATGATTCCATTAGATTGATTGAAATGGACAGCACCAAGAATGAAATATTGTCACAAGGAGATGACTTGAATGATTCCACTACATTGATTGAAATTGAGAGCACCAATAATGAAATATTGTCACAAGGAGGAGATGACTTGTATGATTCCATTAGATTGATTGAAATGGACAGCACCAATAATGAAATATTGTCACAAGGAGGAGATGACTTGAATGATTCCACTACATTGATTGAAATTGAGAGCACCAATAATGAAATATTGTCACGAGGAGATGACTTGAATGATTCCACTACATTGATTGAAATTGACAGCACCAATAATGAAATATTGTCACAAGGAGGAGATGACTTGAATGATTTTTTTGATCAATCTCTTGATGGCGAATTTATCGAGTGTTTGGAGACCATAGAGTTACAAGAATCATCATTGGAGACTTTTCATGAGGACATTGCTGATGAGGACATGTTACTAGTTCTTTCAAATTTAGAAAATTCTGAAGAATAAATTTATATTTAGAAATCAAAAATTGTTTGAGACATTATTCATTTTTATTTTTAATTTATGAGGTTGTAGCGAAGTGATTGTAGTATAAAATGAGACTTATAGTATAGAGTGCAACATTTTTATGTTACATGGTAAGTTTACTCATATTTACTTCCCTTCTGCCACTATATTATCTCCAATGTGTATTTGACATCTCTTCTTCATCTCCGGCCTCCTTTCTCTCACTGTGTGTCTCCGATGCATCTTATCGCTGCTATTCCATATACCACAATAACTTGCATTACAACATGCAAGATATCTATCTCCTATTACCAACTTTTGGAGATATTCGCGCTAAGCGCGAATATCTCCAAAAAGTAACACCTGCCCTGAGCAGTTCTTAGCCATGTTATCCAATGGGAGGTGGATAACATGGCTAAGAGCATTAGCTCGGTAATGCATGAATATCGCTGAGTTTTTAGCGATATTCATGCATTGCGGCCGTTTATTATCGCATTTGCGATAAACCTTGATAATAGCAAGGTTTATCTTCGATAATTTCTGACGATGCTTAGTGGTAAAAAGTTCGTTGGTAAGCATCGTTAGCGATAAATATCGCTTAACTTTGGTAATATGCCCCAACGTCTGTTAACGTTCGATTCGAAGGAAATGAGGAAGTGTTGAAAAACATTGTCTGCGCCATCTTGCCTTTTTTGAAATGCCACACTTTTGTCGTGCACGGCAGCCATTTTAGATGTCTTGACCAGACCCACTCTCTGCACGCTGTCGATTCGTAGCATGGCTCCTCACCCACGCAAGCATCTTCCCCAGGCACTGGTCACCACCGCTCTCTGTCTTATGCATGGGCAATAAACCTCCCCCCATCTGCGCTGCTCTTCCCTGAGAATCACACTCTGTGCCCGCCCGACACCTCCCTTTCGCCCTATTCACTACCGCACCCTCTGACACTCCTCTTCCTCTGTGTCCGATTGTCCAGGCTATCAGCTAGCCCTGCAGATGTAGTTTATGGCCCCAGCTGTAAAGAATCACCCCTCTTCAAAGGAGTTATAGTAGATCAAGGCCCACACCCGATGAGATCCGTCACACCACACGTGTTCCTACTATCTGAAAACCATCCTGTATTGTGATTGGGGAGGGGACCGAGCCTGAAGCGGAAGATTCCAGGAATGACTCTTTGTACATCAAAGTTTTTACAATTATGTGTCACATTAAAAATATATAGCACTCCAACAAAGTAGTAGGAATATAAAACTTTAATAACATATAAATATATACAACAAAACAAAAACAGTAAAAACATTTAAACAACGAAGAGACCGTGGCAATTTCTTTTGAATTATCCAATAGATTTATTGAAATTGACAGCACCAATAATGAAATATTCTTGTCAGTAGCGGTCTGTTGTGCGAATAGTTCCAAGGCAGCAGAACGCGCTGAAATCTAGATGGCACGAAGGTGATGTCTAGTAAGTTGCCGCCCAGCAAATAACGGCGTGGGGCGCTGCGGGGGTGAGTGAGTCCAGTAGGCACCACAGCTATTCTTACCGGCATTGCAGAATTACTGCTGGGGACAATGCCTGTGCTGTAGCAGGGTCACAGCAGAAACAAAAAGGATTCTGTTGAAGATGTTGTTGGTTTTCAATTTGAAAACAGTTCTGGTGTCAACTGCTGTGCTAATGTAGTGGTTAATGTTTTGTTTTCTCTAGAAAATGTAAAAGAGGGGGAGGCAGTCCAAAGTTCCGTTAAAAGGGCAAAGGAAAGGATCGGTGGTTTGAACTATCAGTCAAAAAGGGGAGGGGGTGAAATAATTTTTCCTACCGGGTCACACTGTGCTTTCACCGGAAGTGAGGTCTGCAGGATTCTAGTAATTCAAAGTGAGGCTGGCGCCAGCATGGGAGCGCCGACGTCCCGCGGATACAGTTTCGTCACTCCACGGGCGATCATGGCAGTCATTCCCCATCGGGGGTCGGAGACTCCCGCGGCTCCTCTAGAATCTTCAAGGTCGTGGAGGACTACGGTGGTGGAGTCAACCAGTGACCGGGCCATTTCTTTATGCTGGGCCCGCTCTTGCCAGGTCGACCGCCATTTTGAGAGTTCGGCAGCTACCGGCGATCGCGGGGTCACATGAGCGGACGGGCTCCACCCTGCCGGGCGAGACGTTGCAGCATGGCCACAGTGGAAGAACCCTTTTCCGGGCGCCTGGAGCGCTGAGGGTGCAGCTGGGAAGCCTCCACCTGGGGAGGCGGGAGAGGCCTGTTCGCACCGTCTCTCCCTCCCAGTGCACCCCACGGCGTCTCGCTTGAGATTTGTTATGGCCGGACCAGGCGATGAGGACGAGGGGGGGGGTCGGAGGCATGTGCAAGACATCCCCCCCCAGTGTTGTCGCAGCCATTATTCAAGAAAGAAGAAGTGTCCCGTCCGTCTTCGGGCCGGGCTTCCGGTAGATGTCGGCCGGACGCCCCTGGCTCTGGCCCCATGAACGGGTTTCTTGGTTTATCGGCTGCAGCCGGATCCCGTCGGCCTCGGCCCCCCGACCGTTGGTGGCCGGACCGGAAGAGCATGTGGCGGGACTACCTGCAACTCTCAAGGGCCACCGCGGCCGGACTGGAAGAGAGAGGGGAGGGTCGAGGAGACATTCCCCCCCCCTGCAACTGTTCAGCGTTGTAAAGGCAATCCCCTGGCCGGGTCCCGCTGGCCTCGGCCTCTCCTCCGGCTACACCCTACGTTAGGATCTCCTGGCCGAGGCGTGGCAGCAGGACCTGCCTTATATGGGCTGCCCCCGGCTGGGCGTAGCCGGAACCCTGCCCCACCTTGGAAGATTCCAGAGTGGGGGCGGATGTTCTACTGACTTGCATTTTCCCTAGTCTATCGATTTTTTTGGCGTGGCAGGCGGTGGGACAGCGAGGGGTGATTTGGTTTCTCTTACTGTTTTTCTGGTCTCTCACCACTGGCATATTTTAACGTTTTCTTGTTTCTAGGACATTAATAGGTTTTATCATTACGTTATGTTATCGTTTCTTTGTTCGTTGTTTAATAAAAGTTCATGTTCATCAGTGGCCTACTGATTTTCGTTTTCCTATTCTTTTCTTTCCAGGTTGTTTCATGCTAAAGTTTCTGTTAACAGGATACAGTGATCACTTCGTTATTATTGCATATGTCCTTTTCACTAGGGGTGCTCTCTGGTCGGGCCAGATGACGTATCTCTAGTAAATGGTCCGGGTGAAACAGGTGCATCAATCAGTGGGGAGTAGATAGGCATGACAGATTACAACGGGGGAGAAAGGTCCGCATTACGTACCCTTTCACTACTTGCAAAGATTTTCCTACGTTTATTTGCAAACAGGGAATACCTCCAAAAAGAACTAATTCCCAAACAGTCAATGTTCGGACAATCAATCAATCAATGAGGAATGAAATAGGTACGACGTGTTAAAGGCTTGCGTTACCTACCCTTCACTATCTGCAAAGGGAGAGAGAATATTCCTATTCTTCCTCGTTTGCAGGCAGAGAAGATCCTTAAGAGAATTAACTTCGAACAATTCAATGCTCGATTCAAACAATCAACAAGGGGTACTGTGAACACAAATGAACGCCGCTTATGTACATACGCATTGCTATTTTCAACAGGTTGTTCCTAATGTTTCTATTTTAGCGAGGTCAAAAAGAGATCCCATTAGTGGCCTACTGATTTTGCTTGATTCCTTTTGTTTTTTTACATGATTTTTCGCTATCTGCAAAGACTAAACAGAGTATTGCGACTCTGTGCTTGTTTGTAAATAGAGAATGAACCAAAGAGAACAATCAATCAAATGGAGAGAGAAGCAGGCACGACGGATTACAAAGGGGGCAAAGGGCTGCGTTAACTACCCTTCACTATCTGCAAAGAGAGAGTACTCCTAATAGAAATGAGGGGTGGGGGGCAGCATTCAAAGCAGATCAGTGTGCATAAACACGAAAATGTTTTTACTTACCACGTACTTGACATTCGACAGCTTATGATATTTGCTATTAAAAAACCATTGAAATTCACTGAAAAAACCATAGGTTATAGACCATATATAGTTAGGAATTAGCATTTACAAAACCTTGAAAATTCACTGAAAAAACCATAGGTTATAGACCATATATAGTTAGGAATTAGCATTTAAAAAACCTTATTTTACTCACACAAAACCATTGAAATTCCATATATAGTTAGTTGCACTAACTATATATCGCGCACCCGCAATCCACTGCTGATCATGTCACATATTACATCATTCATGACATGGTCAGTGACATCACTGATGACATCACTGATGACATCTCAAATGACATCACTGATGAGATCACTGATGACATCTCATTTGACATCAATGACCACATCACTGATGATATCATTCATGTGACAATACAATGCATCTCCTCACGTTTTAATATAACCTCTGTTTCACCCAGTGTTAAATACAGAGTATAATTTTTGAAACCATTGACACACCAATACTAGTTACTACATACGTACTCACTGATTCCTACGTCTACACACACATTCACTCATTCACCCATACAATCATTCATACATACAATCACTCATCTTTACAACACTATCATATGCACTCATACACCTATACAGACACTTACACTCTGCCACTCATCCATGGAGTTACTCACACACCTAGTCAGTCCTGTAAATAATCAATCACACTTCCATTTTCTTGTCTATACAGTTAAACATAGAGCACCTTACATTTTCAAACATATACTAACACATACTTACTTTCTTATACAATCATTGATACAAGTACACATTGATCTGCACAGAGTCACACACCTCCCAGCCAGCCACACACACACTCAGTCTCCTATACAAATACTTGGACAATCAATCAATAACCCATATAGTTAATCATATAGCTACTGATCAACACATGCAGCAGTTTACAGAACAACAGACATACTGATGCACAAATTAAGACAGTTTAGTCACTAACCCATGCACTCAGTGAGACACATTTAATCACTCACTCATACATTCAGTCATGCACCTACTAAATCCTTTGTCCAGACACTTATACATCTACTCATTCTTCAATATGTAAAACATATTTAAACTTTACAGAAACACACAGTCACTGGATGATGTCATCAGTGATCTCATCAGTGATGTCATTTGAGATGTCATCAGTGATGTCATCAGTGATGTCACTGACCATGTCATGAATGATGTAATATGTGACATGATCAGCAGTGGATTGCGGGTGCGCGATATATAGTTAGTGCAACTAACTATATATGGAATTTCAATGGTTTTGTGTGAGTAAAATAAGATTTTTTAAATGCTAATTCCTAACTATATATGGTCTATAACCTATGGTTTTTTCAGTGAATTTTCAAGGTTTTGTAAATGCTAATTCCTAACTATATATGGTCTATAACCTATGGTTTTTTCAGTGAATATATATATATATATATATATTACCTACTGGCGGTCGCCAGTAGGTATATATAGTTAGGATATTTTCTCTATGGGATTTTTGAAAATTCTATGTCTAATAACTTTGGCGTTTGTGGACGGAATTGGCTGAAATTTTCAGGAAAATGGAACATTTTGTTTCTGAGCAGCCCCTGAAAATTTGGGGGGGTTCGTCAAGGGGGGGCCGAGAAAAAAGGGGGGTCCCAAAACGCGTTTTTCCCATGTTAATTTCCATAGGGCGGTTGGACTCACTTTTAGCTCAAACGGCTGAATGGATTTGCACGAAACTTGGCAAAATTGTAGGGACTGGTAGCCCGATGTGCCTTTGCTAGGTCTCAATATATGTGCTCCAGTGGCTTTTGAGAAATTAACATTCAAAAAAAGATATATATCTGTAACAGCGCTCCGGGCAGCGCTCCGCTTCGCGTACTTTTCGCGTTACGGAGCTTTGCGAAGCGAAGCTGATTGGTTCTCCGGCGTCTGTAAACATTCCAAACAGTCCGTAGCGGCCGCCATCTTGTCTCTCGGTAGGATCGAGAGACAAGAGGAGGCCAAAGCGAAGGGGCAAATGACCATAAGGGGGCATAGTAGATCCTCCCTGACCCCCTAGGTTTGATGTGGAGGTTTTAAAAGGGCCCCGCGGGGCAAAAAAAAAAAAACTCGAACGGGTGAATGGATTTGCATGAAACTTGGCAAAATTGTAGGGACCGGTAGCCCGATGTGCCTTTGCTGGGTCTCAATATATGTGCTCCAGTGGATTTTGAGAAATTAACGTTCAAAAAAAGATATATATCTGTGACAGCGTCCCGGGTAGCGATCCGGGTCGCGTACTTTTCGCTTTTGCGAAGCGAAGCTGATTGGGTCTCCGGTGTCTGTAAACATTCCAAACAGTACGGAGCGGCCGCCATCTTGTCTCTCGGTAGGATCGAGAGACAAGAGGAGGCCAAAGCGAAGGGGCAAATGACCATAAGGGGTCATAGTAGATCCTCCCTGACCCCATAGGTTTGATGTGGAGGCTTTAAAAGGGCTCCGCGGGGCAAAACAAAAAAAAAATCGTTTTTTTTGGTGGGGTGCGCCCGGTTAGCGTAACGGGAAGCGGACTGGGGAGCGTACTACAAGGAAACAAGAATGATTGACTTTTAACTTAATGTATGTTTATAGACTTTTTTAAACTTTTTTTTCTGCTGAGTGACGTCTCGGCCTATCTCCACGGGATGCAGTCCCTACCATCTCGGCGTTTAAGCCCAGGGGGACCGGTAGTGTGGGAGAGATAACGTCTGTTAACGTTCGATTAGAAGGAAATCAGGAAGTGTTGAAAAAAATTGTCTGCGCCATCTTGCCTTTTTTCAAATGCCACACTTTTGTCGTGCACGGCAGCCATTTTAGATGCCTTGACCAGACCCACTCTCTGCACGCTGTCGATCCTTAGCATGGCTCCCCACCCTCGCAAGCATCTCCCCCAGGCACTGGTCACCCCCGCTCTCTGTCTTATGCATGGGCAATAAACCTCCCCCCATCTGCGCTGTTCTTCCCTGAGAATCACACTCTGTGCCCGCCCGACACCTCCCTTTCGCCCTATTCACTACCGCACCCTCTGACACTCCTCTTCCTCTGTGTCCGATTGTCCAGGCTATCAGGTAGCCCTGCAGATGTACTTTATGGCCCCAGCTGTAAAGAATCACCCCTCTTCAAAGGAGTTACAGTAGATCAAGGCCCCCACCCGATGAGATCCGTTACACCACACGCGTTCCTACTATCTGAAAACCATCCTGTATTGTGATTGGGGAGGGGACCGAGTCTGAAGCGGAAGATTCCAGGGATGCCTCTATGTACATCAAAGTTTTTACAATTATGTGTCACATTAAAAATATATAGCACTCCAACAAAGTAGTAGGATTATAAAACTTTAATAACTTATAAATATAAACAACGCAACAAAAAAAGTAAAAACATTTAAATATTTTTAGGAAAAAAGAAGGAACAATGGTCAGTAGCGGTCGGTTGTGCGAATAGTCCCAAGGCAGCACAACGTCCTGAGTTCTGGACGGCACCAAGGTGATGTTGCACTGGTTTTGTTATCCCACAATGCTGCTCCGAATAACGGCGTGGGGCGCCCCGGGAGGGGGGGGGGGTGAGGCGGCGTGAACGGGCCTCCCCAGGTGGCGGCTCGTCTGCTGTAGTGGGGCGCCCCTTTACCGTTTCAGTTGCCATTCCGCCCGCTTTTGGTACACTGTGTCAAAATCCGCCATTCAGCTGAGTTGCGCCCACTCTTGCGGTGCAGCGTTAGGCGGCTGCCACAGGACTCTCAAAATGGCGGCAGGCTCTTTCCTTTTTGGGCCTGGTCCACTGAAATGGCCCTGGGACACCTTGGAAATCGGACGCTTGTCTGCTAGGTCTTGGACCCCATTCTCGAAAGCGTCCCCTCAGCGTTGAGGATTCTACAAAAGTCTTGGGGGCCCCCGACTCCTGCAGGCTTCCGGTGGGGAGCGGCTGCCTTGATTGCTCGCGGAATGACCACGACGGAGCCACGAGATGGTGGTGCTCTCATGCTGACGCCAGCTTCAGTCTGAAACATCCAGAAACAAGGTGAGGCTTTCATAGTTTGGTAGTGTCTAGCAAGTTGCCGCACTGGTGTGGCCATCCTACAATGCTGAAAGTCGGCGTGGGGCGCCCCGTTGGCCTGTGAGATGGAGTCAGTAGCGGACCGATGTGCGAATAGGGCCAAAGGCAGCGCAACGCGCCAAGATCCGGATGGCAACGAGGTGGTGTCTAGCAAGTTGTCGCACTGGTGTGGTCATCCTACAATGCTGTGCCGAAAGTCGGCGTGGGGTGCCCCGTTGGCCTGTGAGTTCGCGTCAGTAGCGGACCGATGTGCGAATAGGCTGAAGGCAGCACAACGCGCCAAGATCCGGATGGCACCGAGGTGGTGTCTAGCAAGTTGCCGCACTGGTGTGGCCATCCTACAATGCTGAAAGTCGGCGTGGGGGGCCCCGTTGGCCTGTGAGATGGCGTCAGTAGCGGACCGATGTGCGAATAGGGCTGAAGGCAGCACAACGCGCCAAGATCCGGATGGCAACGAGGTGGTGTCTAGCAAGTTGCCGCACTGGTGTGGTCATCCTACAATGCTGTGCCGAAAGTCGGCGTGGGGCGCTCCGTTGGCCTGTGAGTTTGCGTCAGTCAGTGGGGGTTGTTTGAGGATCTGACTGCATTGGAAAGCAATGCGATGCTGTGTGTCGCCCCCAAGATGAAGGTTCCTCGGCTGCAGTGGGGCGCCCCTTGGTGTTTCACTCGCTATGTAGCTGAGTTGCGTGCGCACTTGCGGCGAATAGGTCGAAGGCAGCACAACAATATTTTCTGAATAGAAGACACCACAAGGCGCTGAGATTCGGTTGGCACCGAGGTGGTGTCTAGCAAGTTGCCGCACTGGTGTGGCCATCCTACAATCCTGCTCCGAATAACGGCGTGGGGTGCCCGAAGGGGGGGTGGGAGGCGGCGTGAACGGGCCTTCCCAGGTGGAGGCTCGTCTGCTGTAGTGGGGCGCCCCTTTACCGTTTCAGTTGCCATTCAGCTGAGTTTCGGCCGCTCTTGATGCTACAGCGACAGGCGGCTGCAACAGGACTCTCAAAATGGCGGCCTGTTCTTTGGATTTGGGCCTGGTCCACTAAAATGGCCCTGGGACACCTTAGAACTCGGACGCTCCAATTTTTTTTCATTTCCTCTACATGCAAAAAAGGTAAATGCCCGGTACATTACCTGCCTCATCTGCCACGATGTACTCTCCAGAGGAACCGAAAAAAATATATAGTTATGGTAACTATACCATGCATCATCATATGGAGAGGTGGCACCGATTAATTATAGTGCTGCACAAAAGAGAGATTTGGAGGAGAACCCCCGACCTGCCAGTACATTCACCAAAGAAGTGGCACTGACAGCATCAGAGGCAAGGGAAACGGTCCCAAATATTTAGAAGAACTTTGGAAAGATTAAAATGACATGTTTAGATTGTGGCAAATTAATTTCATGTGGACAGATGAGTGTTACTCTAATAAATACAGCATATGAACATCATCATAGTCGATGGTTGGTAGAGACATTTTGACTATATCCTGGACCTGCCCGTCCTCGCCCAAAATGGCGCCGGAATAAATGGGACTCGTAACTCCTTGTTGTGTACTGGTTGCTGAACCTTGAAATCACGAGATTCGTATGCAGTTTTGAAGCACATGGCGGGCGGGGACGAGAATTGATTGAATATTTTGACATCCCTATTGATATTAAGTTCTGATGTGTTATTGATTACTGTACTATTGAAAGTTCGAATTAACGTCACCCATGGTACTTGCCCGCAAATGTATATCTAGATAATTTTATTGTAACTGGCTCTGTCGTATTTTAATCATAAAATGTACGTCCACCGATTCCGCAACTGTTAGACACCTTAGTTCTTGCAACCTAATGGCCCGCCCGTTACGTTCCTCTACAGTGTAAATGTCTACTCATCATATACGATTACAGTTTGCTCCGTGGCCGGCCCACGTGGTTATAGGCCCGTATTTGTATACTGACATTTTCACAATAAAGGTTTTTAAAAGAAAACATGGTAGTAGTATTTACATTGGTAAAGTTTTTAATAATAGTCACTGTTTTAGAATCAGTAAAAGGCAAGTGAAATAAAGCAGTCCAATTACATGAAGGGTAAAAGGTATAATACGCAGGAACGCAGTAAAGATAAATGGTCAAGGGCTGTTGTGTTTCTACTTCTGCAACATAAAGTGATTGATAAGAATCTGATATTCAGGCGTATCGGCGACTAAGACAGCAGGCCGAGCCTCTTTTGCTCAACGGCTCCGTCATGGGACGAAGAAACGCCCTTTATCTCGAAAAAGGAATATATTTTACTTGCAGGACAGTTGTAAATTTTCCGGGAAAGTACATTAGCCTGGAACATTATAACATATGTTTAAGAAAAAATAATGTTCGAAAGTCATAAAAAGCGTAATTTTTAGGTCATATGAGCAAGCCTTTCATCATTAGAATAAGAAAAGTAAAATGAACCAATGAAAAGTTTTATTAACAAGTCACATGACCTGTTATGCTTACGTTACGCGCTGCGCGCCGCGCCCCTGATCGCTTCCGGGAAGCTGCGCTTCGCGCACCGGAGCACTTCCGGGTGCGCTAACGCGGCGCATCATATGACGCATTACGCGACAACGCAGGTCCAGAATATAGTCAAAATGTCTCCACCAACCAGCGGTCGGAACACAACCCCTTTCAGCAGGCTAAATAGTTCTGTTAAATGACAACAGAAGGGACGGGCAACAAGAACCATCAGTCAAAGAGGGGAGGGCAAGTTCTTCTCTACCGGGTCACGTTGGGGCGCTACCGGAACTGATCGAATTGGTAGTCTACAGTGTTTCTGGATGTTTCAGACTGAAGCTGGCGTTAGCATGAGAGCACCACCATTTCGTAGCTCCGTCGTGGCCATTCCACGAGCAATCATGCTAGGCGCTCCCCACCAGAAGCCTGCGGGAGCGGGGGCCCCCAAGACTTTTGTAGAATCTTCAAGGCTGAGGGGACGCTTTCGAGAATGGAGCCCAAGCTCTAGCAGACAAGCGTCCGAGTTCCAAGGTGTCGCAGGCCCATTTTAGTGGACCACGCCCAAATCTGAAGAGCCGGCCGCCATTTTGAGAGTCCTGTGGCAGCCGCCTATCGCTGCACCGCAAGCGCGGGAGCAACTCAAGTACATGGTGAGCGAGACGCTGTAGTTGAAAGAGCGGGCGGTAAACAGCTGAATAGCGGAAGAGGCACAGTGTGGCAAAAGCGGGCGGAATGGCAACTGAAACGGAAAAGGGGCGCCCCACTACAGCGTGTCTTTAGGTGAAACGGATTGTGGGACAAGGTCAAGAATGGAAGAGTCACCAAAAGGCAAAAAGTTCCGCTTGACCCCGGGAGCCGGCCACCTATGTCGGGGGCGATCTCAGGCCACACCAGGGCAACACGACTTGGGGAGGGGGCCGGAGCCAAGCGCCCCCTCCGAGTCCGCGCCATGACACCGTCCCTCGGGGGCCTCCGTCAAGCGGTTCAGGGTGGCACCGCATCACATTGTTTTCAAATGCAGTCACGTCCTCAAACAGCTCCCACTTACATTAGGAATAGTGAAGCTGAAGCAAGTGCAAATAGGCTTCAGACAGTGTTACAAGCACTCCTCAAAACTTTGAACCATCAGAGTGCATGAGTTTCATGTTCGATCGATTGAGCTAGCCGGATCGGGCAACAAAAAGTATAAAATAGTTATGTAAATAGTTATTTAATAAAATGTTTTACCCTGTTACTTTGCTGGTGTGTTGTATATATTTGTAATATTTGCATAGAGTTTATCGTTATTTTGGGCGGGGTGGGTGGCGGAGCCGAGCTGTCTTGCATACATCATGGTGTGGAGTTCAGTTCATCTCACTAGTTTCGTATTTCTCATGAGGGGTTGTTCCTAATGTTTCTATTTTAGCGAGGTCAAAAAGAGATCCCATTAGTGGCCTACTGATTTTGCTCGATTCCTTTTTGTTTTTTTACACGATTTTTCGCTATCTGCAAAGACTAAACAGAGTATTGCGACTCTGTGCTTTTTTGTATATAGAGAATGAACCAAAGAGAACCAATTCTAAAATAGTAAATACTTGGATAACAATCAATCAAATGGAGAGAGAAGCAGGTACGACGGATTACAACGGGGGCAAAGGCCTGCGTTAACTACCCTTCTCTATCTGCAAAGAGAGAGTACTCCTAATAGAAATGAGGGGGGGCAGCATTCAAAGCAGATCAGTGTGCATAAACACGAAAATGTTTTTTCTTACCACGTACTTGACATTCGACAGCTTATGATATTTGCTATTAAAAAAACATTGAAATTCACTGAAAAAACCATAGGTTATAGACCATATATAGTTAGGAATTAGCATTTACAAAACCTTGAAAATTCACTGAAAAAACCATAGGTTATAGACCATATATAGTTAGGAATTAGCATTTAAAAAACCTTTTTTTACTCACACAAAACCATTGAAATTCCATATATAGTTAGTAGTACTAACTATATATCGCGCACCCGCAATCCACTGCTGATCATGTCACATATTACATCATTCATGACATGGTCAGTGACATCACTGATGACATCACTGATGACATCTCAAATGACATCACTGATGACATCACTGATGACATCTCAAATGACATCACTGATGACATCACTGATGACATCTCAAATGACATCACTGATGACATCACTGATGACATCTCATTTGACATTACTGATCACATCACTGATGACATCATTCATGTGATAATACGATGAACCTCTTCAGACTCTAATATAACCTTAGATACACTCAGTGTAAACAGACACTCACAGACTGTCACTCATTCATGGAGTTACTTACACACCTAGTCAGTCATGCAAAGAATCAATCACACCTCCATTTTCTCAACTATACAGTTATACACACCTTACTTATTCAAACATATACTAACACATATTTACTCTCTTTTACAATCCCTGATACAAGTTCACAATCATCCATACAGCCACTCACACATTCACTGGCTCTTATGCACAGTTATTTATATATGCCAACTCTCACATGTACTGTGTTTTACATATGTACTTACTTTGACATGTAGCACTGAGATATCCATTCACTCACCAATACACTGATGCACACAGTCAACCACCCATACAGCTGTTTCCACGTGCACTTTTGAACCCATACATCTAGTGAATCAACTGCTCACACATCTATGCACAGAGTCATACACCTCCCAGCCACCCACACACACACTCAGTCTCCCATACAAATAATTGAGCAACCAATCAATAACCCATATACTTACTCATATAGCTACTGATCAACACATGCAGCAGTTTACAGTACAACAAACATAATGATGCACAAATTAACACAGTTCAGTCACTAACCCATGCACTCAGTGAGACACATTTAACCACTCACTCATACAGTCAGTCATGCACCTACTAAATCCTTCATCCAGACACTTCTACATCCACTCATTCTTCAATATGTAAGACATATTTTAACTTTACAGAAATACACAGTCACTGGATGTTGTCATCAGTGATGTCATTTGAGATGTCATCCGTGATGTCATCAGTGATGTCATTTGAGATGTCATCAGTGATGTCATCAGTGATGTCATTTGAGATGTCATCAGTGATGTCATCAGTGATGTCACTGACCATGTCATGAATGATGTAATATGTGACATGATCAGCAGTGGATTGCGGGTGCGCGATATATAGTTAGTACTACTAACTATATATGGAATTTCAATGGTTTTGTGTGAGTAAAAAAAGGTTTTGTAAATGCTAATTCCTAACTATATATGGTCTATAACCTATGGTTTTTTCAGTGAATATATATATATATATATATATATATATATATATATATATATATATATATATATATGTATATATATATTACCTACTGGCGATAGCCAGTAGGTATATATAGTTAGGATTTTTTCTCTATGGGATTTCTGAAAATTCTATGTCTAATAACTTTGCCGTTTGTGGACGGAATTGGCTGAAATGTTCAGGAAAATTGCACATTTTGTTTCTGAGCAGCCCCTGAGAATTTGGGGGGGTTTCGTCAAGGGGGGGCCGAGAAAAAAGGGGGGTCCCAAAACGCGTTTTTCCCATTCATTTTTCCATAGGGCGGTTGGACTCACTTTTAGCTCGAACGGCTGAATGGATTTACATGAAACTTGGCAAAATTGTAGATATGGTTTGCCCGACATGCCTTTGCTATGTCTCAATATATGTGCTCCAGTGGATTTTGAGAAATAAACGTTTAAAAAAATATATAAATCTGTGACAGCGCTCCGGTTAGCGCCCCGGTTCGCGTACCGGATGCGTCACGGAAATTCGCGAAGCGAAGCTGATTGGCTCTCCGGTGTCTGTCAACATTCTAAACAGTCCGGAGCGGCCGCCATCTTGTCTCTCGGTAGGATCGAGAGACAAGATGTGGTGAAAAACGAAGGGGGAAATGAAGGAAAGGGGGCAAGGTAGACCCCTCCTGACCCCCTAGGATTGATGAGGGGGATACTAAAGTGCCCCGCGGGGCAAAAAATAAAAAAATTAAATTTGTGCGATTTTTCGCGGTAGAGGCGCTTCCCGGTACGCGAACCGGGCAGCTAACAGGCAGCGTAACGGGAGTCTGCCATCTTGTGTTTTTGGAACGTCCGGTTCGCGTACCGGGTAGCATCCCGGTAAGCGTAACAAGGGGAAAACCAAGAGAAACAGTAAAAAAAAATTAAGGGAATAGATTTCCAGCAAACTTGGCAAAATTGTAGGGACTGTTTGTTTGATGTGCCTTTGCAAGACCTCAAGATATGTGCACGTGTGGATTTTGTCTAATTAAGGTTAAAAAAAATATATATATCTGTAAGCGTGCTCCAGCGCGCTTACGTTACGGGTTTTGTTTGCGCTGCAGAGCCGATACGTCACGGTTATTCGACGTGTCATGAGGCGTCTCACTTGGCTACGTGATACGTCACGTAATAAAGAATATATTTTACAGCTATAGATATTAGCTTTTAAAAAACCAATGAAATTCACTGAAAAAACCATAGGTTATAGACCATATATAGTTAGGAATTTGCATTTACAAAACCTTGAAAATTCACTGAAAAAACCATAGGTTAAAGACCATATATAGTTAGCTGGACATTTTATTGACATAAAACCAATGAAATTCCATATATAGTTAGTTACACTAACTATATATCGCGCACCCGCAATCCACTGCTGATGATGTCACATATTACATCATTCATGACATGGTCAGTGACATCGCGGATGACATCACTGATGACAACTCAAATGACATCACTGACAACATCACTGATGACATCATTCATGTGATAATACGATGAACCTCTTCAGAATCTAATATAACCTTAGATACACTTAGTGTAAACAGACACTCACAGATTGTCACTCATTCATGGAGTTACTCATACACCTAGTCAGTCATGCAAAGAATCAATCACACCTCCATATCCTCAACTATACAGTTATACACACCTTACTTATTTAAACATATTTTAACACATATTTACTCTCTTATACAATCACTGATACAAGTTTTCAATGATCCATGCAGCCACTCACACATTCACTGGCTCTTATACACAGTAATTTATATATGTCAACTCTCACATGTACTGTGTTTTACATATGTACTTACTTTGACATGTAGCACTGAGATACCCATTCACTCACCAATACACTCATGCACACAGTCAACCACCCATACAGCTGTTTCCACATGCAGTTTTGAACCCATACATCTAGTGAATCAACTGTTCACACATCTATGCACAGAGTCACACACCTCCCAGCCACCCACACACACACACTCACTCTCCCATACAAATACTTGGGCAACCAATCAATAACCCATATAGTTACTCATATAGCTACTGATCAACACATGCAGCAGTTTACAGAACAACAGATATAATGATGCACAAATTAAGACAGTTTAGTCACTAACCCATGCACTCAGTGAGACACATTTAATCACTCTCTCATACAGTGAGTCATGCACCTACTAAATCCTTCATCCAGACACTTAGACATCCACTCATTCTTCAATATGTAAGAGATATTTTTACTTTACAGAAACATACAGTCACTAGATAATGTCATCAGTGATGTCATCAGTAATGTCACTGACCATGTCATGAATGATGTAATATGTGACATCATCAGCAGTGGATTGCGGGTGCGCGATATATAGTTAGTGCAACTAACTATATATGGAATTTCATTGGTTTTATGTCAATAAAATGTCCAGCTAACTATATATGGTCTCTAACCTATGGTTTTTTCATTGAATTTTCAAGGTTTTGTAAATGCAAATTCCTAACTATATATGGTCTATAACCTATGGTTTTTTCAGTGAATATATATATGTATGTATGTATATATATATATATATATATATATATATATATATATATATTCACTGAAAAAACCATAGGTTTGACACCAGTTATAGTTAGCTGCAAATTTTACTGATATAAAACCAATGAAATTCCACGTTATAGTTAGTTGGACTCACTAGAACTTGCGCGTGTAATGCACTGCTGATGACGTCACATATTACATCACTCATGACATCACTGATGAAACCATCCAGTGAATGTGTGTCTTTCTGAAAAATAAATATGTGTTATATATGTATATATTATTGAATATCTTAGTGAATACATATATTAGTGAGTAATGCTTAAATATTTAAATATATGTATTAGTGTTTCACTTTGTGTATAAGTGGCTGCATGGGTTGATGAGTAGGTACATGTGTATGTATATAGGTTATTAGATGTTTTTCTTAGTATCAGTATGAGTGTTTGCATGGTTTGGTGGGGGTATTACTTAGTACATAGATGCAAGAATGACGGAGTCTCTGTTTGTATGTGTTTTGAAGACAGCATATGTGCAGGACTGTATGGGTGGATGAGTGTGTATATGTCTGTGTTAGTGAGTGAATGACTGTCTTATTAGTGTCTTTATCAGTAACTACATATGTTTTAATCTAGTATATGTGAATATTGATGTATATAAGTGAGTATGTGTGAGAGTGAGGGATTGTAAGAGTTCCTGTTTAAATTAGTATGTGTTTCTATAAGTGATTTTTTAAGAGAGTAAGTATGTGTAAGTTTCCTTAGAAGTAAAGTGGTAGTGTGTGTATAGCTGTTTATGCAAATAAATGGATGTTCAATAGTTTATTTGCATGTGTGAGTATGTGTGTGAATAACTTTTGGATGACTGTCGGTGTGTGACAGGATGTGTAGGTGTATCACTACATATGATTAGTGAATATATGTATGAGTGACTATATAGAACTGTTGGTGAATTAGTGCATGTGTATATAGATGGTGGAATTATTGAATTGGTTGTTGTAACTGGTATGGGTATCTCCATTTTTTTGAAAATTTTAGTTTCTATTTTTGAATATGTGTTTCAAGGGTTAGATTACAGTGAAAGGAGGTCTGTCACTGTGTCACAAGGATGGTGTAATCAGTGATGTCATGAGTGATGTAACATGTGACGTCATCAGCAGTGCATTACACGCGCAAGTTATAGTGAGTCCAACTAACTATAACGTGGAATTTCATTGGTTTTATATCAGTAAAATTTGCAGCTAACTATAACTGGTGTCAAACCTATGGTTTTTTCAGTGAATTTCATAGGTTTTGTAAATGCTACTTCCTAACTATAACGTGTGTAAAACCTATGGTTTTTTCAGTGAATTTCATTGGTTTTTAAAATGCTAATTCAGAAATATCTCGTGTATACAACCTATACTTTTGTCAATAAAGTTCTGGAAATATTTTTTTCGGAAACAAGCTGTTTTCTTCACTGTTCAAGTTGCATAGAGACTCCTTGTAAAGCGATATAGAATTAGAAAGTCTGTACCTTGCCTTTTTTTGAACGCATTAAAATTTGTCTGTAAATAAAAATAGCCTTTCTAAACTTTCGTGCGCGACCCGGTGTGCGCACTCTCGGCAACAGTTCTCAATAAAATGGATAGCGCATTTCCAGGCTTTCATGCGCGACCGTGTGCGGGCACCCACCTATATATTTCGTGAAAACTTTGCAATCTGAACTTATTGAATTTCTTCATAGACCCATCAAAGAACTTATACTACGTCAAAGAGACTAAACCTAGGCTTCTTTTTTAATATTATGAAAATTTTCATTAAATGGAGCCGAATGTCTTTTTAAACTTTCGTGTGTGACCGAATGTACACTCCTTGGTATTTAAAAAATATATATAAAAGGTTTTATACTTTAACAATTGTATGCTTGAATCGAGCTCAGAAGATATATTAAATCCAGATATGTTTGGATTTACTCCTTTTCACGTTTTGAAACTTCGCTGAATTAGACCGCTACTTCCAAATGGCGTACGTGACCAGATACTATCACCGCGTACACGTCCTGAGACGTGCATGTGAAGTCATGTGACTTGAAAACAACACTTCCAATTGGTTCTTAGTAGTTTCTATTCTGCAATTTACACGGAGCACTCCACCCACTTCTCTCACTATCTTTTCTACTCTCAAAAGAGAACGACGTTGAACACCCTTCGAAAGACTTTGCTGAAATGGCTGCCGCCCCGCATTCATCTTCCGAATCTGAAGGAAATGAGCGACTACCTTTAAAAAGAAAAAAGGAATCTTTTATTTGGCAATTTTTCACTTATACTGAAGAACAAAAGAAAGTAAATGCACCAAAGGTTACCTGCACGATATGCAATTCGGTTCTCTCAAGAGATAATCCAAGAAAAAAATATTCCTTTTCCATACATACCATGGTGCGGCATGTCAAACAAGTGCACCCTGTGGAATTTGCAAAGGCATCGACAAGAGCCCTGGCCACGCTATTACCATCAGAGGTGGCCAGCACATCTTCTGGTGGACGACCTGTATCTCCATCGAGTGCTGTGATGGACTTGAGACCATATCTTGCAAAGGTGCACATGAAATGCAACGAGTGTGGAGAAATTCTTCTGTACGGAGAGCAGAGCCTCATTCTTACTAAACTAAAAATTGAGAGTCATAAATGCCCCGAGAAAAGATACATTTCTTCATTTCATTTTGATCCTGTGTCACACATGAAAATGTTGTTGCAAGTTTAAAAAATCAAAAACAACATAACACTTGTTTAAAAAAAAAAAAAAAAAAAAGTTCTTTTCAGAACTAACTCATTCTACCAAAAACAGCTCCAGGAGCATATTATAAAGGGGGTTTATCTCCGCTTTTTTGGCTTTCGTTCATGCGCGACCGTGTGCGCGCACCCGCCTATATATTTCGTGAAAACTTTGCAATCTGAACTTATTGAATTTCTTCATAGACCCATCCAAGAACTTATACTACGTCAAAGAGACTAAACCTAGGCTTCTTTTTTAATATTATGAACATTTTCATTAAATGGAACCGAATGTCTTTTTAAACTTTCGTGTGTGACCGAATGTACACACCTTGGTATTTTAAAAAAAATATAAAAGGTTTTATACTTTAACAATTGTATGCTTGAATCGAGCTCAGAAGATATATTAAATCCGGAGGTGTTTGGATTTACTCCTTTTCACGTTTTGAAACTTCGCTGAATTAGACCGCTACTTCCAAATGGTGTACGTGACCAGATACTATCACCGCGTACACGTCCTGAGACGCGCATGTGAAGTCATGTGACTTGAAAACAACACTTCCAATTGGTTCTTAGTAGTTTCTATTCTGCAATTTACACGGAGCACTCCACTCACTTCTCTCACTATCTTTTCGACTCTGAAAAGAGAACAACGTTCAACATCTTTCGAAAGACTTTCTTTTCACGCGATAATGTGAAATACTGAGATTGTTACAGGATTTTCTATCAGATATGTGTTCCCATTTCTGTTGAAGCACTAACACCGTGGAAAATTCCACAGACATCTCTACCCTGTTATCTGCAATTGTGAGCATCAAAAGGAGCTACAAAGGCCAAACAGTCTACTAAACGTGGATTTGTAACCTATGGGGCAGATTTATGTTAACTACTTCATACCCAGATATGCACCAGTTAATGTGCACCACAGTATGCTAGTGCTCCGTTACCCATGGTGTGCCACATTTGAAATGTGGCGCACCATGGTACAAAAACACCATACATGCGTAACACATCTGTGCTGAAAAAGTAATACATTGCTAGAGTTGCATCGCAACTGTGATGCAGCTCCAGCAAGGCTCACCAATGCACTATATTCACAATGCTGCGTCAATACCTACGCCTGCTTCAAGCATATGCACAGTTTTGAAACAGCATGGGCCTGAAAGTCACTGAGGGAAATATCATACATTACAGTCAGCCACTTTCAAGACGCATTCCTTCAGAGAAACACTTACCGTTTATTAGAGGTAGATCGTCCGACTCCACCGGAGGACACCCCTAATAAAAAAGACATATAAATAAAATGCGGACTAGCCGCTGTATCGTGCTAGCAAACTTTAACTTAAAAATCGTTAGAGAAAACAAAAGGAATCGAGCAAAATCAGTAGGCCACTGATAGGATCTCTTTTTGACCTCGCTAAAATAGAAACATTAGGAACAACCCCTCATGAGAAATATGAAACTAGTGAGAGAAACCGAGCTCGACGCCATGATGGCTGCAACATAGCTCGGCTCCGCCGCCCACCCCGCCCAAAATAACGACAAACCCTATGCAAATATTATAAATAAATACAACACACCAGCAAAGTAACAGAGTAAAACGTTTTATTAAATAACTATTTACATGGCAGCCTGCTGCAACATGAAAACAACACTTCCAATTGGTTCTTACTAGTTTCTATTCTGGAATTTACACGCAGCACTCCACCCACTTCTCTCACTATCTTTTCTACTCTCAAGAGAGAGCAACGTCCTACATTTTTCGGAAGACTTTGGTGAAATGGTTACCGTATCTCATTCATCTTCCGAATCTGAACAAAATGATCGACTACCTTTAAGAAGAAAAAAACAATCTTTCATCTGGCAATTTTTCACTTATCCTAAAGATCAAAAGAAAGTAAATGCACCAAAAGTAACCTGCACGATATGTGACTCGTTTCTCTCAAGAGGAAAACCAACAAAAAAATATTCCTTTTCCATATATACCATGGTGCGGCATGCCAAACAAGTGCACCCTATGGAATTTGCACAGGCATCGACAAGAGCCCAGGCCACGCTATTACCATCAGAGGTGGCCAGCACATCTTCAGGTGGACGACCTGTATCTCCATCGAGTGCTGTGATGGACTTGAGACCATATCTTGCAAAGGTGCACATGAAATGCTACAAGTGTGGAGAAATTCTTCTGTACGGAGAGCAGAGCCTCATTCTTATTAAACTAAAAATTGAGAGTCATAAATGCCCCGAGAAAAGATAAATTTCTTCATTTCATTTTGATCCTGTATCACAACTGAAAATATTCTTGCAAGTTTAAAAAATCACTGCCTTCCACAAATGGCATAAGTCCTGGATGTTGGGTGCCATACTTGAGGGTTTGACCTAAAGACACGTCCTGCGGTGCCCTGGTCCAACCATCACATATACCTGCGCCAGGAGACGGCGTGGGGTGCACTGGAAGGGAGAGGCGGCGCGAACGAGCCTCCCCCACCTCCCCAGGTGGAGGTTTCTCAGCTGCACCCCAGCGCGTCACTCGACAAGATGAGTTGCGCCCGCTCCTGCGGCACATTGCCTCGCTCGGCCAGCTCAATTACGCCTGCTCTTGCTATTACAGCGTCTCACCCGCCATCCGGCTGAATTGCACCCACTCTTGCGGTACAGCGACAGGCGGCTGCCACGGAGCTCAGGAAATGGCGGTCGGCTCCACAGACTTGGGCCTGGCCTGCAAGGATGGCTCTGGACAACCCTGGAACTCGGACGCTTCACTGCTACGGCATGGGCCCCATTCCCAAAAGCATCCCATCAGCCTTGAAGATTCTACAAGAGTCACCGGGGCCCCCGACTCCCGCAGAGTTCCGGTGGGGAGCTTCTGCCATGATTGCTCGCAGAATGGCCACAACGTAGCCACGGGGTGCTCTCATGCTGACGCCAGCTTCAGTCTGAAACTTCCAGAAACACTGTAGACTACCAATTCAATCAGTTCCGGTGGAGCCCCAACGACGTATCGCATTGTTGCATAATGCGTCATATGACACGCCGCGTTAGCGCACCCGGAAGTGCTCCGGTGCGCGAGGCGCAAAGTGCAGCTTCCCGGAAGCAATCCGGGGCGCGGCGCGGAGCGCGTAACGTAAGCATAACAGGTCATGTGACTTGTTAATAAAACTTTTCATTGGTTTAGAAATATTTTTATGAGCATATTTGACTATTTTATTAAAGACACTACACATAATCTGTTTTTCAAGTTGTGTTTAATTTTAAATGAAACGGTTTACATTTTTACTTTTTATTTCCAGTAAATTTTAAAAATAAATGTTTATAGTTCCATAGGCTCAAGCACGTCAGCTTCCCACCCTATGTCATACAATTCTGACAAATCGGCATCCTCATCATGTTCTTCATCATCCTCAGGATTTAAATTATCTAAGGGATCTACTTCCACTGACGTTTCAATGACAAGTTCAATGATAAGATCGAGATCAACGGATTGCTCATTCTCACTCATGGTTGATGTTGTCGTTATCTTTAAAGAAAGAGAACAACAATAAGATGTTGCAGAGTAAGAGACAAATCTCAGAGACTATAATAGTAAAATTGTTTAACAAGAGTAACATTTTGCAGCTATTATTTAGCCATGTCCAGCGATGCTTAAGAGGTGAGGCCTATGTCCAAGTTTTCAGTGATGAGGACTCATCTCTTTTTAACCTTGGATAAGCCTCACCAACTCTGTGTCCCCTGCTCATACTTAAATGTAAAGGGGCAGATTTATGTTAACTGGCGCATCCCCAGAGATGCACCAGTTAATGTGCACCGCTGCTCTGCCACCCATGGTGTGCCGCATTTACAATGTGGAGCACCATTGAGCAAAAACAGCACAGATGCGTCACGCATCTGTGCCGCAAAAGCAGCACATTGCAGGAATCACGTCGTAAGCGCGACATGTCTACTGCAATGCACAGGAGCAAGCCACACATTGCATGGTGCATCACTCCTTATGCCTGTTTCAAACAGGCGTAAGGATTTGATTCAGCAATGCTATAAAGCTGACTCAGTGAAATCTTCTAAATTTCACTGTGTTAGTTTTACAAGGCTTTCATGCAAATGAATGTCCACCCTGCAACAAAACACCTATATGAAACCTGACGCAGGTTTCATGTGGCACAGGACTTTACACCATGACACATCTGCCTAGATTCATCATGTTGTAAATATGTCGCAACATACAGTCCTAAATGTTTGCAGTTTAAACGGACGGTATCTTGTTGGAAATGAAGTGAGGCCTGTCTTGCAACATGGTGCATCTTTTGCATCACTGCTGCATTGGTTTTATATGGCACATGTCAGCAAGACGCCGTGGGGTGCACTGGGAGGGAGAGGCGGCGCGGACGAGCCTCTCCCGCCTCCCCAGGTGGAGGCCCCTCAGCTGCACCCTCAACGCTCCACGCACCCGACAAAGGGTTCGTCCACTGTGGCGGTATAGGGACGCTCCACGCGCCCGGCAAAGGACTCGTCCACTCTTGCGGTGCAGCGACGCTCCACTCACCCAGCAGGGTCTCGTCCACTGTGGCGGTGCAACGATGCTTCGCCCGACAGGCTGGAGTCCATCTGCTCTTGCAACCCAGTGACTGCCGGTGGTTGCAGATCTCCTAAAAATGGCGGTCGACTTTGCAGGAATGGGCCTGGCGTGAAAAGTTGGCCTGGTCGCCTGTTAACCAGAAAATGGGCCCCTGTCCAGAGGCGTTCTCCTCAACTTTGAAGATTCTACGAGAGCTGCGGAGGGCCCTCGGCCCCCGCGGGCCTCCGACCGCCCCCGATGGGAAAGGACTGCCATTTTTGCCCGCAGAACGACCAAAGAGTAGCCACGAGACGTTGGCGCTCTCATGCTGACGCCAGCCTCAGTTTGAATGACCAAAAATCCTGCAGACTACTGATTCGATCGGTTCCGGTGGAACATCAGTATGACCCGGTAGGAAAGATTGTTGCCCCTCCCTTTTCTTTGATTGATGGTTCATGTCACCGGTCCCTTCTGTTGCCCCTTAACGGAACTTCTGGACTGCCGAAAGAGATTCTGGTCCAACCCCGAGTTGGTGGAGACATTTTGACTATACTTGGGCCCGCCTGACCCCACCCAAAATGGCGCTGGTATAAACGAAACTCGCAATTCCCCGTTGTGTTCCGGATGCTCAGACTTGAGATCATGAAATATGGATGCAGTTCTTGAAGCACATGGCGGGAGGGGATGAGTATTGCTTGAACATTCGGACAATGAATTGATATTAAGTTCTGACACATCATTAATTACAGTATTATTGAAAGGTCGATTTTTCAACACTGATGGTACTTGCCCACAATGAATTTTCGATATGATTCTATTGCACTTGTCGTACCTTGATGAAATAAAATGACCACCGACTCAGTTATGTTTTCCTCAGATAAATATGCCCTCATGTACAGCCCCAGTCTGCTCCGTGGCTGGCCCACGTGGTTTTAGGCCTGCATTTGTACGTCATCATTTTTGAATAAAGATTTTGTGAAAACCAAATATAATAGTAGCTCTTGGATTGGTAAGTTCGAATACATAGCCATTGTTTCCGATCTACGTAAAATACAGGCGAAATAAAGCAAGTCGGTTACTGAAAGGTCAAAAAGCATAGATAAAACACTCCCTTACTTAGAAACGACTCACTCTCTGAACCCAACACTGATTTGCGAACGATCCAACACATTACATACATGCACCTCTCGCCATTTTGTCGGTTTTGGCGCGTTTTTTTCCCTTACACAATAGCATAACAGAAACGTGATAGTGCTTCGCATACAGAGAGCTCATTGATAAAGACATATTGTCTAACCACTAGCATTTTCATGGATCGTTCCTAAACTGAAAGGCCAGAGACCTTATTCCATTTATTAACATATAATGAGCCTTATTTATGTTAAAAGTGACGCACCGGCTTCACAAGGCCTTCATAAATCTGCCCCAATATACTTCCTCATAAGAGTGTATAATTAATTTTGCTAAACCATATTCATTTTTCATCAACTATACCGTTTGTATTTTATGTACTAGTGGCTATACCGATTACTTTATTTTTTGCAATGTCTGTACTCGTATTAGATAAGAAACTTGCCTTGCATTTCTGAATAAACATTTCAAATATACACGTTCTCTCTTTTAATCCATAATCTCAACTAAAATGATTGTATATTGAAACAGTATTCATGTGTTCCACGTAACTTCAGCTGTACTAACTTAATATTTTCTTTTGTCGACCTGATTTACTCATACTAGAACCCACATGCCTATAACAGCCCGTGAACCCTTTCTTAGTAGGTCGCGCACCATCAGACAGTTGTACCTCTGTAAAAAAATAATTTATTACTCTTAGCAAGCACTACCGCAGTTCCGCTTCTCTCAGTGTTAATCACTGCTCCCACGCTTCTACAGACCAGACGCTATGTCGTATTTCACTCCTTATCACGCTTTAATCTCCACAATAACAAACACTTCTCCGCCAGCCACCAGAGAACAGAGTGCAGATGCAGAGGCACTAAGTAGTGAAATACAACATATCCTCTGCTCTATGGAAACAACCGAGCGGTAATTGTGAAAGAAAACATTCACTAGCGCTTCAAAAAAGCATTTCAATTATATAAATAGTTTTTTCAAAACGTTCCAACTACTTTGATGAGACTATCTGTGTGTGCCTACACAACAAAGTTCCTCAACCCGGACTGAAGGCAGACACAGACAGACACACACACAATAAGATAACACAGGGCAACGGAGACGGAAAACAGAAGGGAGATGAAGATGCAGTCAAACAGCAGGAGTGAGAGATATTTTTATACTCCGTTTGGTACCTCAATTTACGAACACATTTACTGCACAAATCTGTGTACAACCTCATGGTAAGAACTATGAGGAAATCAATCATTGTTTGTGAGTAAACCATATTTTACGGTACATGACAAAACAAACAGTTACAGACTTACCTTTACCAATGCTTTGTACGATGTACAACAGTGACAGTCACAAAATAGATATTCGTTTGACGGAAGTCTCAATTATGCTGCTATCACTGCAACCAAAATTCAATGGCACAGATATCCAGTCAATACAGACTCATATATGTCTCTTCAGCCAATCATATTTCCTCCCGCAAAATTTTGTATTCAAATTTACATTTCAGTTGGTTGTCCCTCACAATATTTTCTTTTTTTTTTTTTATTATTTTTTTTTTCTCCCCGCAAATTTTTCCATGCATTCCTGTATATGTTACAGCACAAAACAGTTTACAATTTATATTATACATTACATTCCATTATTATAGTACATTATAACTTGCCGAATTCTCCAAGTCCATGCATGACAACATATTACCTATATATTGCCTATTTAAATTCAATAATACAAAGTTATATACCCATTAAAAACTTGACAGCCTTCTGAACACTACCCTAGGTTTAACCTACTGTTCTTCCACCTAGTAATAGGTTGCCATATTCTGTTACCTAGTACCTTAGCTCTTTTACCTTTCCTCGCATAGATTGCTTTTTCTAAGTTGTACGTAGATAAAAGGCTTGCTATCCAGACCTGAAATGAAGGGGGAGCATTGTCCACCCAATTTCTTGCTATACAAATACGATAGACTGCAAGTGCAACAAAGGTAAACTCTACAGAAATATCATCCACCGTATCCCCAATCCCCAGAATAATTAGTTCATCCGTCATTTTAATCTTAATCCTAAGTGTTTTGTCGAAGAACTCTTCGATAGCCATTTTCAAAGTAAACAATTGTGGGCACTGAGAAAACATATGTACAATGTCTGCTCCCGCTGAATTACATCGGGGGCACGTTATCCCTGTTATGCCGCCCCACTGGGCGATTCTAGCCGGGGTATGGTATAGAGAGAATATTGTCTTGAAGTGTTGTGATTGCAGGGTAGCAGAGCATAACACTGTCCTAGCAAGATCCAATGATAGCTGAAAAGTTTCAATTCCTGACCCCAGTTTACCCGTCCATTTTTGAGCATATTTCTCTCTTTCATCCGTTTTGCTGCCTTTCAGCTCTGCGTACAGTTGTCTTATCGTGCAGAGACTAGTTGTTTCTATGTAATCCATAATTTTACATTGTCCCAGCCCTGCCGGGCCGCCTTGTTTTTGCATTAAAAAACTTCTGGTTTGCAGATATTTGTAAAAGTTGTTGTGTTCTATCCCGAATTTCGTTTGTAGCGCCCCAAACTGTAGCATATTCCCCTGATTATCAAGCAAATTCCCTATTTTCACTATGCCCTTATTGTGCCAGTCCCTCATAGTAAGATCCCTGAAGATGTCCCTTGGTAGTGAGCAGTTTGTGTATAATCTCGTATAGTTATTGAATCTGCCTAATCCAAATTTTTTTGTCAATCCTTTCCAAACCCTATAAGCCGCCTTTAGAGTCTTAAACCGTGTATGTTTAAAATAAGTAAAGTCGGTTGTGTTTAGAAACCCATTCACCGCCCCTTCACCCAGTAGTGTAGTATATACATTAGTAAACCTTGGCCTAGCTTCCGCTGTGTGATCTGCATCACCCCCGCCAATTAACCCCTGACAATACTGTAACACAGCAGCCCAGTAATAGAGCCTAAAGTCGGGGGCCCCCCGTCCCCCCTTTTCTCTAGATACTGTTAAGTGTCTATAGGCTCTCCTTGTCTTCCCTTTAACCCAGATAAATTTATTCAAAATTGCTTCCAACTTATTAAACCACATGTTATCAAAAAATAATGGAATGGACCTAAACAAAAATAAAACTTTTGGAAATGTTGTCATTTTTATTACGTTAATTCTGCCCATAAGGGTCAAGTGCAGATTATTAATCCTTTCCGTATTTGATTTAATTTTTCCCAACAGTGGGGTCATATTGATTTCAACGAGCCGATCTAAGTCAGCCGTGATCTTAATTCCTAGATAGGTGACTTCGGGAGCTACCCTTATGTCATGAAAGTGCACCCAGTTATTTTGTATAATTTGTGTTTTCCCTTTATTCAGTGAATAACCCGACACTGCCCCAAAGGCTACAGCCTCTTGTTCAATTTCAAAGATAGCCGACCCTGGATTCGGGGTAACCACCGCCACATCGTCTGCATAAGCAAGTGTTTTGTATTCATGAGATTGTAACTTTATTGGTAAAATGTTGGGATTCCCTTCCACTCTGCGTAGGAGAGGGTCAAGGTATAGGGCAAATAGCAATGGTGAGGCCGGGCAGCCCTGCCGAGTTCCACGTCTTATATGTATTCCCGCAGTGTATCCCCTGTTTATCCTTACTTTGGCCGTAGGGTCTAAATATAGTGCCTGTATAGCCTTTATATAGCCTACTCCAATCCCAAACCATTCCATGGTCTTCCACAGGTACCCCCAGGAGACCCTGTCAAAGGCCTTCTCTGCATCCAAGAAAATGGCCGAGGCAGGGTCCCCTGTGGCCCCCGTAGTTCCCAATATGGTCACCATCTGCCTTGTGTGTTGCGTTGTCCCCTTGCCAGGTATAAATCGGTGCTGTGTCGTACATACCAACCCCTCAATTACCCTACTGAGTCGCTGTGAGAGTGCCTTAGAGTAGATCTTTGCGTCCGCGTTCATCAACGTTATTGGTCTATATGAGCCCGGATCCAAGCGTGTGTCCCTCACAATATTTTCAATGTCACATAAAAGTCACCCATCACCCACTGCCTTCTCTGGCTGTTTCCATGGTAACACCTCATTCTGCACCTTACTGATGGCACAGGTCAAAAGTTCATATCTCAACATTCTACAGCAAACTAACAGCACTGTTTTCCCTCCAGAAACACCTGCCTATCCACAGCTCTGTTACATGTCATTTTTTTCACACCCAATACTACTTTTTCTTTTACATAACATTAACATGCAACGTAGTCTTCAATCTTCACGTATTAGAATCAACCAATCATCTTTTGTTTTTCAACCACACCAAGCCTCATCCATTTTTTTTATCCTGAATTTCAGCTTCTAACTGCCATTCCACTTCCAGAACCCATCGGAGCACGAGTGCATCTGCCTTGAAAATGAAGGTTTGGCTTTTAGGACACAGCTATATTCACTGGAGTGGAAAATATGCAGCAAGCAGACGAATTTCCAACCTTGATTTACCAAATGTGCAGATAACGTGGATTGGGCAAAGAGGATTAAGATGTCACCAATTAATACCATTGGTGAAAACTTTTATGCATCTCCCAGAACCAGACCTTATAATTGTGCACTGTGGTGGGAACGATCTAGGCACAATGACTGGGGTAGGTCTGGAAATGCTTCTAAAAGACACCTTTCGACAATTGATGACACTTTTTCCTCGAACTGCCTTGGTATATTCCAATATATGCCAAAGACAGAAATGGAATTGGTCCAATCAACATTGTGCACAAATTGAGAAAGCAAGGAGACATGTAAATAAATCTGTTTCTGCTTTCCTCAGAGATTATAGCATGGGTTCTATTTACCACAACAACTTGCGTTACCACATGCAAGACATCTATAGGACAGATGGTGTTCATTTCACGGATGATGGAAACAGAATCTTCCTCTGCAACATCAGACTCTGCATCGGTACTTACTTATAAATGCAGAAAAAACTCAATTAACACAAGGGCTCTTTTCAGAGCCACCTTATATCAAAGCCCTCAAACTTCTGATTTATCTCCATTTTCACACTCTTGCAAATAGGTGTGCGCGCCCGAGTGCGCGCACCCCGCAACTTTAAAAAAATATATATATATATATATTTTCGCGTTTAAGGGCCTTACTGCACAACCTGAGAAAACCTACGCAGCAAAACAATCTCTACCTTCTCCCCTTTCCATGTTCCAACGCTTTCAAATGACAATATATTTACTCGCAGTGACAAAATGGCGGTCAACACTTCCTGATTTCCTTCGAATCGAACGTTAACAGACGTCACGCAGCAAAAAAAAAAAATTCGCTCGCGCGCAGTCGCTTGAGTGCACGCACCCGTGCGCGTGTATAGATATATAATTGACTTTAACTTTAATTTTCTCAGCAACTACTGAACGGGTTTACACCATTCCAAACAAAGCGTAATCTGCGAGCCGGACTCTACAGTTTTGCCAAATTTCTTATAAATCCATTCAGCCGTTCGACCTGTAGCCGTGTCTAAACGTCCTACGGAAAATAACATGGAGAAAACACGTTTTGGGACCCCCCTTTTATCTCAGCCCCCACTTCACCAATCCCCCCCAAACTTTCAGGGAAGGAGCGCAGCGGACCGAGCCATCTTCTTTGAGAAATTCGCAAAGATTCATCCACCAGGGCCAAAGTTAATCCAAATAGAATGTTGAGGATTTCCTATGGAAACTAGGTCCTAACTATAACTACCTACTGGCGACCGCCAGTAGGTAATATATATATATATATATTCACTGAAAAAACCATAGGTTATAGACCATATATAGTTAGGAATTAGCATTTAAAAAACCTTATTTTACTCACACAAAACCAATGAAATTCCATATATAGTTAGTTGTACTAACTATATATCACGCACCCGCAATCCACTGCTGATGATGTCACATATTACATCATTCATGACATGGTCAGTGACATCACTGATGACATCACTGATGACATCTCAAATGACATCACTGATGACATCTCAAATGACATCACTGATGACATCTCATTTGACATTACTGATCACATCACTGATGACATCACTCATGTGATAATACGATCAACCTCTTCAGACTCTAATATAACCTTAGATACACTCAGTGTAAACAGACACTCACAGACTGTCACTCATCCATGGAGTTACTTACACACCTAGTCAGTCATGCAAAGAATCAATCACACCTCCATTTTCACAACTATACAGTTATACACATCTTACTTATTCAAACATATACTAAAACATATTTACTCACTTATACAATCCTGGATACAAGAGCACAATGATCCATACAGCCACTCACACATTCACTGGCTCTTATGCACAGTTATTTATATATGTCAACTCTCACATGTACTGTATTTTACATATGTACTTACTTTGACATGTAGCACTGAGATATCCATTCACTCACCAATACAGTCATGCACACAGTCAACCGCCCATACAGCTGTTTCCACATGCACTTTTGAACCCATACATCTATGCACAGAGTCATACACCTCCCAGCCACCCACACACACACTCAGTCTCCCATACAAATGCTTGGGCAACCAATCAATAACCCATATAGTTACTCATATAGCTACTGATCAACACATGCAGCAGTTTACAGAACAACAGACATAATGATGCACAAATTAAGACAGTTTAGTCACTAACCCATGCACTCAGTGAGACACATTTAACCACTCACTCATACAGTCAGTCATGCACCTACTAAATCCTTCATCCAGACACTTATACATCCACTCATTCTTAAATATGTAAGACATATTTTAACTTTACAGAAAAATACAGTCACTGTATGATGTCATCAATGATGTCATCAGTGATGTCATTTGAGATGTCATCAGTGATGTCATCAGTGATGTCATTTGAGATGTCATCAGTGATGTCATCAGTGATGTCACTGACCATGTCATGAATGATGTAATATGTGACATCATCAGCAGTGGATTGCGGGTGCGTGATATATAGTTAGTACAACTAACTATATATGGAATTTCATTGGTTTTGTGTGAGTAAAATAAGGTTTTTTAAATGCTAATTCCTAACTATATATGGTCTATAACCTATGGTTTTTTCAGTGAATTTTCAAGGTTTTTTAAATGCTAATTCCTAACTATATATGGTTTATAACCTATGGTTTTTTCAGTGAATTTCAATGGTTTTTTAATAGCAAATATCTATAGCTATAAAATGTATTCTTATTTAAATCCAAAAATATATTTTATATGTTTATTAATAATTTTTTTTAAATATTTTTTTTGTTTCGCTCCCGGTCCGCGAACCGGGAAGCTTCCCGTTAGCTCAATTTGATGCCGCAACCCGGTCCGCGAACCGGTAAAAAATCAACTTAGTGACGGTATCGCGTTGCCGCGTAATGCGTCTTATGACGTACTGCGTTAGCGCACCCGGAAGTGCCCCGGGGCGCGGACCAAGTCATAATTTGAAAACACTCCACAGCTCCTATGCACATAAAAGCCCTGTCAGTACTAATACTTCACATGTTCTCCAATTACAATTTCTCAAAGAAACAAAATCTATTTCTGAAACACTTGAGACAAAGCAACATTTGAAAAACACAACTTTCTTCATAATTTTCTCCTTAAAGCACACTATTTTCTATCTAAATTAAAGAAATTTTTTCTCACCTTAGCAAATACTTTGAGTTTCAAAACAGTCTCAGAAACACACCAATTTGTCTTCAGCAGAGCAAAAGGTATGCACTCCAGAGTCTGCAGCTATCAAAAGCACAGAAATGCTGTAATTCCTCACACAGATCTCTCATGTCACCCAATCAAAACTCTTCCCTCACTTTTTTTCAAAGCAAAACCCTTCCCCCCTCTGCCCCCTCTCTGCTTTTTCTGCATAGCAACCACCTCTTGCAAGACCTCTCACACAACAATGTTGCAATTGAACTCTGAACTCTCAGTGCACCTGCATATCCAAAGCATTCTTTCATTTAATGATTTTTTCTTCGCCACTCAAAATACATCTTTCAACGAACTCATCCATGCACACTAACTTTCTGTTTTCAGCAATCAAAATCCACCAATCACTCTTACTGCTTCATTAACACAGAAACTCCTCAGTTTTTTTCATTTTACACTCTCATTTTTTCAACTGCCATTTCATTGCCACACTTCATCTGACTGCAGGAGAACCTTCTCTCGCCATGTTTTCTGTCTGGATTGTTGGACATAGCTACATCTATTGGGCTCAAAGGTACGCTGAAAACAGGAATTTACCTAACCTCAATTTACAAGATGTGGAAATTAAGTGGTTTGGCCACAGAGGATTAAAATGTCACCAATTGATACCATTGGTGAAAACCTTTATGCATTTGCCAAAACCTGACCTGTTAATTGTGCACTGTGGAGGTAATGATTTGGGCACTTTGACTGGGGTAGGTCTGGAAATGCTTTTAAAGGACACCTTTGAGCAATTGATGGCACTTTTTCCTCAGACTGCCTTGGTATATTCAAATATATGCCAAAGACAGAAATGGAGGTGGTCGAACCAATTTTGTCCACAAATTGAGAAATCGAGGAAGCATGTAAACAAATCTGTTTCAGCTTACATGAGAGACCATGGAATGGGCTCCCTGTACAACAATAACTTGCGTTACTACATGCAAGATATCTACAGAGCAGATGGAGTTCACTTCTCAGATGAGGGCAACAGAGTTTTCACTCTGAATTTAAGACTGTGCATTGGTACCTACTTATAAGTACCTAAATGTACCATAAACCCAAAAGCTCTTCTCAGAGCTACCCTACATCTGATCACTCACAATTATTATTTTACTCTAACTTTTTTCACTAATTTTCAAGAAAGTACGCTCCCCAGACCGCTTCCCGGTTCGCGAACCGGGCGCACTCCACGCAAAAAAACTAAAAAAACGGTATATTTTTTTTTGCCCTGCGAGACCCTTTCAAAGCCTCCACATCAAACCTAGGGGGTCAGGGAGGATCTACTATGCCCCCTTATGGTCCTTTGCCCCTTCGCTTTGGCCTCCTCTTGTCTCTCGATCCTACCGAGAGACAAGATGGCGGCCGCTACGGACTGTTTGGAATGTTTACAGACGCCGAAAAACCAATCAGCTTCGCAAACCTCCGTAACGCGAAAAGTACGAGAAGCGGAGCGCTGTTACAGATATATATCTTTTTTTGAACGTTAATTTCTCAAAATCCACTAGAGCACATATATTGAGACCTAGCAAAGGCACATCGGGCTACCAGTCCCTACAATTTTGCCAAGTTTCGTGCAAATCCATTCAGCCGTTCGATTATTATTATTATTATTTTTTTTGCCCCGCGGTGCCCTTTTAAAACCTCCACATCAAACGTAGGGGGTCACCGACGATCTACTATTCCCCCTTATGGTCATTTGCCCCTTCGCTTTGGCCTCCTCTTGTCTCTTGATCCTACCGAGAGACAAGATGGCGGCCGCTACGGACTGTTTGGAATGTTTACAGACGCCGGAGAGCCAATCAGCTTCGCTTCGCAAAGCTCCGTAACGCGAAAAGTACGCGAAGCGGTGCGCTGTTACAGATATATATCTTTTTTTGAACGTTAATTTCTCAAAATCCACTGGAGCACATATATTGAGATCTAGCAAAGGCACATCGGGCTACCAGTCCCTACAATTTTGCCAACTTTCGTGCAAATCCATTCAGCTGTTCGATTATTATTATTTTTATTTTTTTTTGCCCCGCGGGGCCCTTTTAAAACCTCCACATCAAACCTAGGGGGTGAGCGACAATGTACTATGCCCCCTTATGGTCATTTGCCCCTTCGCTTCGGCCTCCTCTTGTCTCTCGATCCTACCGAGAGACAAGATGGCGGCCGCTACGGACTGTTTGGAATGTTGACAGACGCCGGAGAACCAATCAGCTTCGCTTCACAAAGCTCCGTTGCGCGAAAAGTCCGCGAACCAGAGCGCTGCCCGGTCCGCTGTTACAGATATATATATTTTTTTAAACGTTAATTTCTCAAAATCCACTGGAGCACATATATTGAGACCTACAAAAGGCACATCGGGCTACCAGTCCCTACAATTTTGCCAAGTTTCGTGCAAATCCATTCAGCCGTTCGGGCTAAAAGTGAGGCCAACCGCCCTATGGAAAACTCAATGTTAAAAACACGTTTTGGGACCCCCCTTTTTTCTCGGCCCCCCCTTGACGAACCCCCCCACAATTTTCAGGGGCTGCTCAGAAACAAAATGTGCCATTTTGCTGAAAATTTCAACCAATTCCGTCCACAAACGCCAAAGTTATTAGACATAGAATTTTCAAAAAACCCATAGAGAAAAAATCCTAACTATATATACCTACTGGCGACCGCCAGTAGGTAATATATATATATATATATATATATATATATATATATATATATATCCAAACGCTCTAGGTTCTTCTGAGATCGTACTCCGTAGTCGGGTGGCGCATGAACACGGTGAACCCAAAGCCGTGAAATTAATTCCACAATTCCTAATTGCTGTTTACAGCAGATGCGCACTTGGAGGCAGGTTTGCTTCAAAAGTTTAGTTTATTCCCAAAATAATGCTACGTGTTTCGACACTAACTTGTGTCTTGATCACACGAAATGCTTCGTTTGTGTTTGTGTTTATTTAAACATGCCGGTTATGTCGAAGCATTTCGTGTGATCAAGACAAAAGTTAGTGTCGAAACGTGTAGCGTTATTTTGGGAATAAACTAAACTTTTGAAGCAAACCTGCCTCCGAGTGCACATCTGCTGTAAACAGCAATTTGGAATTGTGATATATATATATATATATATATATATATATTACCTACTGGCGGTCGCCAGTAGGTATATATAGTTAGGATTTTTTCTCTATGGGTTTTTTGAAAATTCTATGTCTAATAACTTTGGCGTTTGTGGACGGAATTGGCTGAAATTTTCAGGAAAATGGCACATTTTGTTTCTGAGCAGCCCTTGAAAATTTGGGGGGGGTTCGTCCAGTGGGGGCCGAGAAAAAAGGGGGGTCCCAAAACGTGTTTTTAACATTGAGTTTTCCATAGGGCGGTTGGCCTCACTTTTAGCCCGAACGGCTGAATGGATTTGCACGAAACTTGGCAAAATTGTAGGGACTGGTAGCCCGATGTGCCTTTTGTAGGTCTCAATATATGTGCTCCAGTGGATTTTGAGAAATTAACGTTTAAAAAAAGATATATATCTGTAAGCGCGGACCAGGCAGCGCTCTGGTTCGCGGACTTTTCGCGCAACGGAGCTTTGTGAAGCGAAGCTGATTGGTTCTCCGGCGTCTGTCAACATTCCAAACAGTCCGTAGCGGCCGCCATCTTGTCTCTCGGTAGGATCGAGAGACAAGAGGAGGTCAAAACAAAGGGGGAAATAACTATAAGGGGGCATAGTAGATCCTCGCTGACCCCCTAGGTTTGATGTGGAGGTTTTAAAAGGGCCCCGCGGGGCAAAAAAAAATAATAAAAATAATAATTGAACGGCTGAATGGATTTGCACGAAACTTGGCAAAATATTAGGGACTGGTAGCCCGATGTGCCTTTGCTAGGTCTCAATATATGTGCTCCAGTGGATTTTGAGAAATTAACGTTCAAAAAAAGATATATATCTGTAACAGCGCTCCGCTTCGCGTAACGGAGGTTTGCGAAGCTGATTGGTCATTCTGTCACTGGGCTATAGTTGGGCTACATCTGGCTGATATTTGGGCTACATTTGTTTTTTTGTGTGTCTGGCGGCCATCTTTGGGCTACATTGGGCTACATTGGGCTTCATTGGGCTACATTCGGCTAATTAGCAAATAGCTCATCGCAAACTAGGAATGGTAAAGAATCGCTATTTATTCCTTAAAGTTCGCTATTTAGGAAATGCAAATAACTTTGATGATACATATGGCGGTTCATCTCTAACAAGATAAGAAGCATAGGGATACATTTATGATGACTGGCGCATCACCAGGGATGTGTTAGTCATTCTGTGCCGCTGTTCCGTCACCTATGGTGTGCTGCATTTACAATGCGGCGCATCATGGGGCAAAAACAGCACAGATGCGTGATGTATCTGTGCCGTAAAGGTGGCGCATTGCTGGAGTTGTATCGCAAGTGTGATGAAGCTCCAGCAAGGGTCGGGGGTGCCCCTGTCGCAGGGTTTCTGTTCTCACACAGAACTGTGGACAGAGGATTGGAACCTCGGCGAATGCATTGCTGGAGTTGTATCGCAAGTGTGATGAAGCTCCAGCAAGGGTCGGGGGTGCCCCTGTCGCAGGGTTTCTGTTCTCACACAGAACTGTGGACAGAGGATTGGAACCTCGGCGAATTAGGGTGTCCCAAAACTCACGTTAGTAATCAAAAACTATTTAGCAAGCTAGGTACAGTGTCACATTGGATATAACAAACTCTCAATGTTTAGACAATCCAGAATATGAACTTATAGTACCTCAGGATACGTGGAACTCATGAACAGTCGGTCGTTATAGATTTCTTAGAAACCAGAACATGGAGTTAAGAAGAACAGATGTGTATTTGAAATGTTTATTTACTAATGCCGTCTTCTCAGGCGTAGTACCTTAGATAATAAAAGTACACATATTATCAGTAGCAAAATTACCAGCATAGTTACTAGTACATAAAAAGTGAATGGTGATAGTATGTTAACATGCTGTAAATGAATAAGAGTTAGCAACACTTATAAGCAGCCGCGGGCCGTGGAGGGAGTTACGGTGAGGCAGGGAGGCGGGGAGGGGGAGAAGCAGGGTGGAGAATACAAGTACACATATTATCAGTAGCAAAATTACCAGCATAGTTACTAGTACATAAAAAGCGAATGGTGACAGTATGTTAACATGCTGTAAATGAATAAGAGTTAGCAACACTTATAAGCAGCCGCGGGCCGTGGAGGGAGTTACGGTGGGGCAGGGAGGCGGGGAGGGGGAGGGGCAAGGTAGAGAGGGCTCCACCCTGCTTCTCCCCCTCCCCGCCTCCCTGCCCCATCGTAACTCCCTCCACGGCCCGCGGCTGCTTATATCTCACCCTCCCTAATACACATATTATATTATTTGCTAAGAAGGTCTCTTTGTGTTGGTTTAGGGCGTGCCCATACTTTAGTGTCTTAGATTTGAAGGAATCACATCAGCATACACCAGCTCTCGCTTCATGTGAACCGCATCAACTGTTGTGTATGTGTGTTCGGCAAAGCAATATAAAACCCGCCTCATGCCCAGAATTGGCAGAAGTTGCACTTATGTTATGAGTATGAAGTCGTGGAGATCAGACCTCATAACAATTCTGTATCGTGTTGTTCTTGAAACTTTAGCACTCGCTGTACAGATATAGTTTAACAAGTAAAGCAGATAGTAGACCAATAACATATTATTCTCATGTAAACCACGATGAACTACTAGGTGGAAAGCTAAAGCAACAACTAAGTGTCGTGTGCAGAAGTTGCAAAAAAGGAAAAATGGCGTTTAAACCGGTAATGAGCCCATGCTAACTTAACACGGTGTAAAGATATCCAGGACCTAGATGACACCTCCTCATGATCCGGAAACGAACTGAATAAGATAATAGAAGTGCCATCTCATGAGAGCAGATTGCAAGTTTATATGTGGACGGTCCGCAAGGTAAAGCATTAAAAACTAGGAAAATTCAATGCTAAAGAAAAATAAAACAGCCAAGTACTTTATCGAGTCTTAAGCCAATAGGCAAGGTAAATAATAAAAACTTGACAAATAAGTCAATGAATTGTCAATGAAATGCTAGTACTCAGCATATCAAACATGAAAAAGGTCTATGACATAACTGTGTATGCAAAATAAGCTGCAACAGCCTCCAATAGGAAGTCACCGTCTTCATCCGAAAACAGTTCAGCCATCCAATTTAAAAGCGGAAAAGAACATACGTGCTCTCCCAGCACCGGATCCTCTATCACCATCAGAGGACAGCTCGGTGGGTTTTCAAGAAAGCTCTGTTCCAAGAAAGACTGTGCTGCCGCCAGTAAATTCCAGGGACCAAGTAGTCCATGCATCAATGCCACAGCCATAATCCTTTCGCCAGGACAAACCAACTCGTGAGTAATGATAGGAGTCATCAGCTGATTAAAGTCGACGTCAGGAGAAACCGGTCCGCAGAGACACAAATCAATGGCCCAATCGAAATCACAGGTCAGGCAGTGAAATACAGGCTGGACACAGGTGAAGTAGGAGAACCGAAAAGATAATCCATATGCCGTGCTTAATATCGCCAACGGCATTGTGCCATAATATTCTAGCATGCGATTGCGGAACAGTGTCAGCAGCTGCAGGGTCGGAGGTTGCATAGGAGGGACATCCATATTTAAAAATGTAAAAAAGCACAAGAGCGTCCGCTGGTAATGCAAGTAAAAATGCCAATCCACGAACCAGAGTGCAGAAAATACAATGAAAAGAAGCAGGGATGACTCCAAAGATTTTCTCAAATGAAGTCACGAGACCACTGGTAACAACTTTAAAAAAGTGTGCCAGGGATTTTGTGGAGGATGCGTTAAAGATAGTCGGAAACATGTTGCTGAAATTGAAAGGCAAACCTGTGTACGGGTGTTCGCTATGTGAAGTACGAAAGTTTCACGGGCCGAACTCAAGGCCACCTCTCTCTGAGACAAAATAGCTCTTATTCTTGCCATGCCGTTGAAACGTGTCCCAAGGTTGGTATTTGTGGCCAGATTGAAAACTCCCTATGTTCATGTGTGGGAGGAAATAGAACATTTCTGCAGCAAATAACCCGTTCACTTACTGTTACGATAAAAGGAATACTTTTAATTAACTCAGAACAATCTTCATTATTGAGCATCAAATAACTACCATTTTCCAACAACTTGAACGTGGGGATGATAGCAGGAACTGGCGTGCCTTGCAACACGCAAGCCATATTTGGTCGGTGTTTGTTGCATGAATCGTGTAACTGTATGTGCCTACACATTAGTGAATGATCTGGCGTCTCAGTGCATTCCTCTCCATTCAGATAAACTTCTTGATCATCTTTGAAACATCTGTATGTGTATGGAAGCGACCAGACCTCATGAAGAAAAGCACTACCTAAAGGTTCATAACGACCTATTGGTATATATTTCATACAATTTGAAAACTTATATAAAGCAAAAGGCAGCGTTATTAAACCGTGGATAAGGCATGTTGCCAAAAAACCCGCAATCCTCTGCTGATGATGTCACTGAGCATGTCGTGAATGATGTAATATGTGACATCATCAGCAGTGGATTATGGGTAATGGTATCTCTAGTTTACTCCCCTATAGCTGTCTTTCTTTTAACATAAGTGTGTGTTTCCTTCCCTTATACTTACTGTTTTTGGTTCGCTTCCAGTTCGCGTACCAGCGAGCGAACTAGGAAGCGAACTAAGAGAAATAGAGGTTGGCACAGTTCCAAATATTGTACCAATTTTTTAATAACGGGGAGGTAGTTCTGAAAAGAACTTTTTTTTTTATTTTTCTGAACATTTTTTTACTGTTTTTGAATTTTTCGGAACAGTTTTATATTTTTTTGGGTTTTTCTTGGAGGGGGCAATGAAAACGATTCATTGTAAAGGGCTCAACAGGAGCAACAAAACAAAAAAAAGAAGTATTTATTATTTTGGGCGTTTCGGACAAACTTGCATATGATAGTCAATAGCTCTGTTGATCAGAGTGATGCTTTTTTCTCCGTAGGAAATGAATCCATCGCAAAATGCGCAGGTGTGTTTTACATCACCAAATCTCATTTGTATATTTGGCACCATCTCCCTGCCCTCTGGTCCCGTTACTTCCGGTACAACAGATCTTCTGGCCATAATAGGGAGATTATCTAGGTCGTTCCGAAACTGTGCAGCACTGTAGTTGTTAGGATGCCACCTAGTCATATGGCGATGCATTGTGTAGTTTCCGAAACTGTATTTTTTGTCGGTCCCTCTGGACAGTCTATCTTGACATATAAGGCAAGTTACGTATCTTGCATTTACTTTTTTCTGACCTTTGGGAATTTTAAAAAATTGCCAAATGAAGTTTTCTTTCCGGTGAGACGTCTTGGGCTGCTCAGGCAAAAACTGCCTCTCTTCGTGCTCGTCCTCCTGTTCCTCTTCTTCTTCTTCTTGTTGAATTACAACTTGAGCAGGTGGTCCACTCTTCCTTGGATGTGGTGGAGGTGGTGGGGAAGCACCAGCTGAAGCTACTAAAGAAGCCATTGCTCAGTGATCACAAAGGGTCTTTCTCTCACAATGATGAAAGTCAGAGTGAGGAAAGAAGGAGGGATTTTCATCATTTGGGAAAAACAAGAGTTCTCAACCAATCAAAAGTGTTCATTTTAGATTATATGACCTAGTCTTACATCATTAGGAAACCAAAAGTGAAATGAACCAATGAAAAGTGTTATTACCAAGTCACATGACTTGCTGTGTTTACGTTAAGCGCTTTGCAGGGCCTCCCGGTTTGCTTCCAGAAACCTGCGCTTTGCGACTCGCTTCGCGTACCAGTTCGCTAACGTAGCACGTCATATGACGTATCACGCGACAACGTGAAACGTCATGCGGACGGGAGGCGTCACGATGTTGTTTTCTAACGCGGCACTTGCGGTAAAGAAACGTTTACCGGCTCGCGGTCTATTTCGCGGCATCAAGGTCAGCTAACGGGAAGCTTCCCGATTCGCGAAGCGGGAACGAAGAAAAAAAAATATTTTAAAAAAAAATTATTCATAAACATATAAAATATATTTTTGGATTTAAAGAAGAATACATTTTACAGCTACAGATATTAGCTGTTAAAAAACCAATGAAATTCACAGAAAAAACCATAGGTTATAGACCATATATAGTTAGGAATTAGCATTTACAAAACCTTGAAAATTCACTGAAAAAACCATAGGTTATAGACCATATATAGTTAGGAATTAGCATTTAGAAAACCTTATTTTACTCACACAAAACCATTGAAATTCCATATATAGTTAGTTGCACTAACTATATATCGCGCACCCGCAATCCACTGCTGATGATGTCACATATTACATCATTCATGACATGGTCAGTGACATCACTGATGACATCACTGATGACATCTCAAATGACATCACTGATGACAACATCCAGTGACTGTATGTTTCTGTAAAGTTAAAATATGTCTTAGATATTGAAGAATGAGTGGATGTATAAGTGTCTGGATGAAGGATTTAGTAGGTGCGTGACTGACTGTATGAGTGAGTGATTAAATGTGTCTCACTGAATGCATGGGTTAGTGACTAAACTGTCTTAATTTGTGCATCATTATGTCTGTTGTGATGTAAACTGCTGCATGTGTTGATCATTAGCTATACGAGAGGCTATATGTGTTATTAATTGGTTGCCCAAGTATTTCTATGGGAGATTGAGTTTGTGTGGGGGTGGCTGGGAGGTGTGTGACTCTGTGCATAGATGTGTGAGCAGTTGATTCACTAGGTGTATGAGTTCAAGAGTGCATGTGGAAAAAGCTACATGGGCGGTTGACTGTGTGCATGAGTGTATTGATGAGTGAATGGATATCTCAATGCTACATGTCATAGTAAGTACATATGTAAAACACAGTACATGTGAGAGTTGGCATATATAAATAACTGTGCATGAGAGCCACTGAATGTGTGAGTGGCTGTATGGATCATTGTGAACTTGTATCAGGGATTGTATAAGAGAGTAAATATGTGTTAGTATATGTTTGAATAAGTAAGGTGTGTATAACTGTATAGTTGAGGAAATGGAGGTGAGATTGTTTCTTTGCATGACTGACTAGGTGTGTGAGTAACTCCATGGATGAGTGACAGTGTGTGAGTGTCTGTATACACTGAGTGTATCTAAGGTTATATTAGAGTCTGAAGAGGTTTATCGTATTAGCACAAGAATGATGTCAAATGAGATGTCATCAGTGATGTCATCAGTGATGTCATTTGAGATGTCATCAGTGATGTCATCAGTGATGTCACTGACCATGTCATGAATGATGTAATATGTGACATCATCAGCAGTGGATTGCGGGTGCGCGATATATGGTTAGTGCAACTAACTATATATGGAATTTCAATGGTTTTGTGTGAGTAAAATAAGGTTTTCTAAATGCTAATTCCTAACTATATATGGTCTATAACCTATGGTTTTTTCAGTGAATATATATATATATATATATATATATATATATATATATATTACCTACTGGCGGTCGCCAGTAGGTATATATAGTTAGGATTTTTTCTCTATGGGATTTTTGAAAATTCTATGTCTAATAGCGTTTGTGGACGGAATTGGCTGAAATTTTCAGGAAAATGGCACATTTTGTTTCTGAGCAGCCCTTGAAAATTTGGGGGGGGTTCGTCAAGGGGGGGCCGAGAAAAAAGGGGGGTCCCAAAACGTGTTTTTAACATTGAGTTTTCCATAGGGCGGTTGGCCTCACGTCTGTGAACATTCCAAACAGTCAGTAGCGGCCGCCATCTTGTCTCTCGGTAGGATCGAGAGACAAGAGGAGGCCAAAGCGAAGGGGCAAATGACCATAAGGGGGCATAGTAGATCCTCGCTGACCCCCTAGGTTTGATGTGGAGGTTTTAAAAGGGCCCCGCGGGGCAAAAAAAAATAATAATAATAATCGAACGGCTGAATGGATTTGCACGAAACTTGGTAAAATATTAGGGACTGGTAGCCCGATGTGCCTTTGCTAGGTCTCAATATATGTGCTCCAGTGGATTTTGAGAAATTAACGTTCAAAAAAAGATATATATCTGTAACAGCGCTCCGCTTCGCGTAACGGAGGTTTGCGAAGCTGATTGGTTCTCCGGCGTCTGTAAACATTGCAAACAGTCCGTAGCGGCCGCCATCTTGTCTCTCGGTAGGATCGAGAGACAAGAGGAGGCCAAAGCGAAGGGGCAAATGACCATAAGGGGGCATAGTAGATCCTCCTTGACCTCTTAGGTTTGATGTGGAGGTTTTAAAAGGGCCCCGCGGGGCAAAAAAAAAAATAATAATAATAATCGAACGGCTGAATGGATTTGCACGAAACTTGGCAAAATTGTAGGGACTGGTAGCTCGATGTGCCTTTGCTAGGTCTCAATATATGTGCTTCAGTGGATTTTGAGAAATTAACGTTCAAAAACAAGATATATATCTGTAACAGCGCTCCGCTTCGCGGAGATAAAATTATATCTGTATTACCTAGCTGTTGCTAACACCAGTTAGCGACGGCTAGTAGGAGATAGCGACCATCTTGGGCCCCACTTTGCATGTGAGTGATATTTATCACTAATGACATGCAAAGTGGGCATGCCAAGATGTTAGCGACTGGAAACAGTCGCTAACATCGCTATCTCCTATTATCAACTTTTGGAAATATTCGAGATAAGCGCGAATATCTCCAAAAGCTAGCACCTGCCCTGAGCAGTTCTTAGCCATGTTATCCAATGGGAGGTGGATAACATGGCTAAGAGCATTAGCTCGGTAATGCATGAATATCGCTGAGTTTTTAGCGATATTCATGCATTGCGGCCGTTTATTATCGCATTTGCGATAAACCTTGATAATAGCAAGGTTTATCTTCGATAATTTCTGACGATGCTTAGTGGTAAAAAGTTCGTTGGTAAGCATCGTTAGCGATAAATATCGCTTAACTTTGGTAATATGCCCCAACGTCTGTTAACGTTCGATTCGAAGGAAATGAGGAAGTGTTGAAAAACATTGTCTGCGCCATCTTGCCTTTTTTGAAATGCCACACTTTTGTCGTGCACGGCAGCCATTTTAGATGTCTTGACCAGACCCACTCTCTGCACGCTGTCGATTCGTAGCATGGCTCCTCACCCACGCAAGCATCTTCCCCAGGCACTGGTCACCACCGCTCTCTGTCTTATGCATGGGCAATAAACCTCCCCCCATCTGCGCTGCTCTTCCCTGAGAATCACACTCTGTGCCCGCCCGACACCTCCCTTTCGCCCTATTCACTACCGCACCCTCTGACACTCCTCTTCCTCTGTGTCCGATTGTCCAGGCTATCAGCTAGCCCTGCAGATGTAGTTTATGGCCCCAGCTGTAAAGAATCACCCCTCTTCAAAGGAGTTATAGTAGATCAAGGCCCACACCCGATGAGATCCGTCACACCACACGTGTTCCTACTATCTGAAAACCATCCTGTATTGTGATTGGGGAGGGGACCGAGCCTGAAGCGGAAGATTCCAGGAATGACTCTTTGTACATCAAAGTTTTTACAATTATGTGTCACATTAAAAATATATAGCACTCCAACAAAGTAGTAGGAATATAAAACTTTAATAACATATAAATATATACAACAAAACAAAAACAGTAAAAACAGTTCTTAGCCATGTTATCCAATGGGAGGTGGATAACATGGCTAAGAGCATTAGCTCGGTAATGCATGAATATCGCTGAGTTTTTAGCGATATTAATGCATTGCGGTCGTTTATTATCGTATTTGCGATAAACCTTGATAATAGCAAGGTTTATCTGCGATAATTTCTGACGATGCTTAGCGGTAAAAAAAATCGTTGCTAAGCATCGTTAGGGATAAATATCGCTTAACTTTGGTAATATGCCCCAACGTCTGTTAACGTTCGATTCGAAGGAAATCAGAAAGTGTTGAAAAACATTGTCTGCGCCATCTTGTCTTTTTTCAAATGCCACACTTTTGTCGTGCACGGCAGCCATTTTAGATGCCTTGACCAGACCCACTCTGTGCACGCTGTCGATCCTTAGCATGGCTCCCCACCCTCGCAAGCATCTCCCCCAGGCAGTGGTCACCCCCGCTCTCTGTCTTATGCATGGGTAATAAACCTCCCCCCATCTACGCTGCTCTTCCCTGAGAATCACACCCTGTGCCCGCCCGACACCTCCCTTTCGCCCTATTCACTACCGCACCCTCTGACACTCCTTTTCCACTGTGTCCGATTGTCCAGGCTGGTCCTAGGGTATCAGCTAGCCCTGCAGATGTAGTTTATGGCCCCAGCAGTAAAGAATCACCCCTCTTCAAAGGAGTTATAATAGATCAAGGCCCACACTCGATGAGATCCGTCACAGCAGACGCGTTCCTATTATCTGAAAACCATCCTGTATTGTGATTGGGGAGGGGACCGAGGCTGAAGCGGAAGATTCCAGGGATGACTCTTTGTACATCAAAGTTTTTACAATTATGTGTCACATTAAAAATATATAGCACTCCGACAAAGTAGTAAGATTATAAAACTTTAATAACTTATAAATATATACAAGAAAACAAAAATAGTAATAACATATAAACATTTTTAGGGAAAAACAACGAAGTAGCGGTCGGCTGTGCGAATAGTCCCAACGCAGCACAACGTCCAGATTTCCGGCGTGGGGCGTCGCGGGGGGTGGGTCATCAGTAGCAAACTGTTGTGCGAATAGTTCCAAGGCAGCAGAACGATGGCACCAAGGTGATGTCCAGTAAGTTGCCGCACTGGTTTTGGTATCCTACAATGCTGCTCCGAATAACGGCGTGGGGCGCCCCGGGGGAGGCGGCGTGAATGGGCCTCTCCAGGTGGAGTGTCATCTGTTGTAGTGGGGCGCCCCTTTACCGTTTCAGTTGCCATTCCGTCCGTTTTTGGTCCACTGTGTCAAAAGCCGCAATTCAGCTGAGTTGCGCCCACTCTTGCGGTGCAGCGATAGGCGGCTGTCACAGGACTCTCAAAATGGCGGCAGGCTCTTTCCTTTTTGGGCCTGGTCCACTGAAATGGCCCTGGGACACCTTGGAAATCGGACGCTTGTCTGCTAGGTCTTGGACCCCATTCTCGAAAGCGTCCCCTCCGCCTTGAGGATTCATCAAAAGTTTTGGGGGCCCCCGACTCCTGTAGGCTTCTGGTGGGGAGCGGTTGCCATGATTGCTCGCGGAATGACCACGAGGGAGCCACGAGATGGTGGTGCTTTCATGCTGACGCCAGCTTCAGTCTGAAACATCCAGAAACAAGGTGGGGCTTTCATCGTTTGGGAAAAAAAAAAAGTTTTCATCCAATGAAAAGTGTTGTTTTTAGGTCATATGATCAAGCCTTCCATCATTAGGAAACCAAAAGTAAAATGAACCAATCAAAAGTTTTATAAACAAGTCACATGACCTGTTATGCGGCATAGGGTATAAAATGCGGAGAAAATACGTTGGCACGTGAGGCGGCGTCAGTAGCGGACCGATGTGCGAATAGGCCGAAGGCAATGCAACGCGCCAAGATCCGGATGGCACCGAGGTGGTGTCCAGCAAGTTGCAGCACTGGTGTGGCTATCCTACAATGCTGAAAGTCGGCGTGCGGCGCCCCGTTGGCCTGTGAGTTTGCGTCAGTAGCGGACCGATGTGCGAATAGGCCGAAGGCAGCACAACGTGCCAAGATCCGGATGGCACCGAGGTGGTGTCTAGTAAGTTGCCGCACTGGTGTGGCCATCCTACAATGTTGAAAGTCGGCGTGGGGCGCCCCGTTGGCCTGTGAGATGGCGGCAGTAGCGGACCGATGTGCGAATGGGGCCAAAGGCAGCGCAACAATATTTTCGGAATAGAAGACAGCACAAGGCGCTGAGATGCCAAGATCCGGATGGCACCGAGGTGGTGTCTAGCAAGTTGTGGCACTGGTGTGGCCATCCTACAATGGTAAAAGTCGGCGTGGGGCGCCCTGTTGGCCTGTGAGATGGTGTCAGTAGCAGACTGATGTGCGAATGGGGCCAAAGGCAGCGCAACAATATTTTCTGACTGACACCACAAGGCGCTGAGATGCCAAGATCCGGATGGCACCGAGGTGATGTCTAAGTTGCGGACCGATGTGCGAATGGGGCCAAAGGCAGCGCAACAATATTTTCTGTATGGAAGATACCACTAGGCGTTGAGATGCCAAGATCCGGATGGCACCGAGGTGATGTCTAGCAAGTTGCTGTACTGGTGTGATCATCCTACAATGCTGAAACTCGGCGTGGGGCGCCCTATTAGCCTGTGAGATGGCGTCAGTAGCGGACCGATGTGTGAATGGGGCAAAGGTAGCGCAAGAATATTTTCTGAATAGAAGACACCACAAGGCGCTGAGATGCCAAGATCCGGATGGCACCGAGGTGGTGTCTAGTAAGGTGCACTGGTGTGGTCATCCTACAATGCTGAAACTCGGCGTGGGGCGCCCCATTAGTCTGTGAGATGGCGTCAGTAGCGGACCGATGTGCGAATAGGCCGAAGGCAGCACAACGCGCCAAGATCCGGATGTCACCGTGGTGGTTTCATAGTTGAGAGGCACTTCATCTGCAGTGGGGCGCCGAGATCCGGATGGCACCGAGGTGATGTCTAGCAAGTTGCTGTACTGGTGTGGTCATCCTACAATGCTGAAAGTCGGCGTGGGGCGCCCCATTAGCCTGTGAGATGGCGTCAGTAGCGGACCGATGTGCGAATGGGGCCAAAGGCAGCGCAACAATATTTTCTGAAGAGAAGACACCAAAAGGCGCTGAGATTCCAAGATCCGGATGGCATCGAGGTGGTGTCTAGCAAGCTATGCAGTTGAGTTGTGTGCGCACTTGCGGCGAATAGGTCGAAGGCAGCATAACAATGTTTTCTGAATAGAAGACACCACAAGGCGTTGAGATTCGGTTACCACCGAGGTGATGTCTAGCAAGTTGCCGCACTGGTGTGGCCATCCTACAATACTGCTCCGAATAACGACGTGGGGTGCCCGAAGGGGGGGGGAGGCGGCGTGAACGGGCCTTCCTAGGTGGAGGCTCGTCTGCTGTAGTGGGGCGCCCCTTTACCGTTTTAGTTGCCATTCAGCTGAGTTTCAGCTGCTCTTGATGCTACAGCGACAGGCGGCTGCAACAGGACTCTCAAAATGGCGGCCTGTTCTTTGGATTTGGGCCTGGTCCACTAAAATGGCCCTGGGACACCTTAGAACGATGGACGCTCGATTTTTTTTCCTTTCCTGTACATGCAAAAAAAGGTAAATGCCCGGTACGTTACACGCTTCATCTGCCACTATGAACTCTCCAGAGGAACCGAAAAAAAATATAGTTATGGTAACTATACCATGCATCGTCATATGGAGAGGTGGCACCAATTAATTATAGTGCTGCATAAAAGAGAGATTTGGAGGAGAACCCCATACCTGCTAGTACATTCATCAAAGAAGTGGCACTGACAGCATCAGAGGCAAGGGAAACGGTCCCAAATATTTTGAAGAACTTTGGAAAGATTAAAATGACATGTTTAGATTGTGGCAAATTAATTTCATGTGGACAGATGAGTGTTACTCTAATAAATACAGCATATGAACATCATCATAGTCGATGGTTGGTAGAGACCTTTTGACTATATCCTGGACCTGCCCGTCCTCGCCCAAAATGGCGCCGGAATAAATGGGACTCGTAACTCCTTGTTGTGTACTGGTTGCAGAACCTTGAAATCACGAGATACGTATGCAGTTTTGAAGCACATGGCGGGCGGGGACGAGAATTGATTGAATATTTCGACATCCCTATTGATATTAAGTTCTGATGTGTTATTGATTACTGTACTATTGAAAGTTCGAATTAACGTCACCCATGGTACTTGCCCGCAAATGTATATCTAGATAATTTTATTGTAACTGGCCCTGTTGTATTTTAATTATAAAATGTACGTCCACCGATTCCGTAACTGTTAGACACCTTAGTTCTTGCAACCTAATGGCCCGCCCGTTACGTTCCTCTACAGTGTAAATGTCTACTCATTATATACGATTACAGTTTGCTCCGTGGCAGGCCCACGTGGTTATAGGCTCGTATTTGTATAATGAAATTTTCACAATAAAGGTTTTTAAAAGAAAACATGGTAGTAGTATATACATTGGTAAAGTTTTTAATAATAGTCACTGTTTTAGAATCATTAAAAGGCAAGTGAAATAAAGCAGACCAATTACATGAAGGGTAAAAGGTATAATACGAAGGAACGCAGTAAAGATAAATGGTCAAGGGCTGTTGTGTTTTCTATTCCTGCAACATAAAGTGATCGATAAGAATCTCATATTCAGGCGTATCGGCGACTAAGACAGCAGGTCGACCCTCTTTTGCTCAACGGCTCCGTCATGGGACGAAGAAACGCTCTTTTTCTCGAAAAAAGAATATATTTTACTTGCAGGACAGTTGTAAATTTTCCGGGCAAGTACATTAGCCTGGAACATTATAACATATATTTAATAATAATAAAATAATAATAAAAGGGGTTTTATCATGCGCAAACATAGCCCAATGGGCGTCAATGTTCGGAAGTAATAAAAAGCGTAATTTTTAGGTCATATGACCAAGCCTTTCATCATTAGAATAAGAAAAGTAAAATGAACCAATGAAAAGTTTTATTAACAAGTCACATGACTTGTTATGCTTACGTTACGCGCTGCGCGCCCCGGATGACTTCCGGATGCGCTAACGCGGCGCGTCATATGACGCATTACGCGACAACGCAGGTCCAGAATATAGTCAAAATGTCTCCACCAACCAGCGGTCGGAACACAACCCCTTTCAGCAGGCTAAATAGTTCTGTTAAATGACAACAGAAGGGACAGGCAACAAGAACCATCAGTCAAAGAGGGGAGGGCTAGTTCTTCTCTACCGGGTTACATTGGGGCGCTACCGGAACTGATCGAATTGGTAGTCTACAGTGTTTCTGGATGTTTCAGACTGAAGCTGGGGTTAGCATGAGAGCAGTACCATTTCGTAGCTCCGTCGTGGCCATTCCGCAACCAATCATGGCAGCCGCTCTTTATCGTTATTTTGGGCGGGGTGGGTGGCGGAGCCGAGCTGTTTTGCAGCCATCATTGTGTGGAGTTCAGTTCATTTCACTAGTTTTGTATTTGTCATGAGGGGTTGTTCCTAATGTTTCTATTTTAGCGAGGTCAAAAAGAGATCCCGTTAGTGGCCTACTGATTTTGCTCGATTCCTTTTCTTTTTTTTTTACACGATTTTTTCGTTATCTGCAAAGACTAAACAGAGTATTGCGACTCTGTGTTTGTTTGTAAATAGAGAATGAACCAAAGAGAACCAATTCTAAAACAGTAAATACTTGGATAACAATCAATCAAATGGAGAGAGAAGCAGGCACGACGTATTACAACGGGGGCAAAGGCCTGCGTTAACTACCCTTCACTATGTGCAAAGAGAGAGTACTCCTAATAGAAATGAGGGGGGGGGCACCATTCAAAGCAGATCAGTGTGCATAAACACGAAAATGTTTTCACTTACCACGTACTTGACATTCGACAGCTTATGATATTTGCTATTAAAAAACCATTGAAATTCACTGAAAAAACCATAGGTTATAGATCATATATAGTTAGGAATTAGCATTTACAAAACCTTGAAAATTCACTGAAAAAACCATAGGTTATAGACCATATATAGTTAGGAATTAGCATTTAAAAAACCTTATTTTACTCACACAAAACCATTGAAATTCCATATATAGTTAGTTGCACTAACTATATATCGCGCACCCGCAATCCACTGCTGATGATGTCACATATTACATCATTCATGACATGGTCAGTGACATCACTGATGACATCACTGATGACATCTCAAATGACATCACTGATGACATCACTGATGACATCTCATTTGACATCAATGACCACATCACTGATGATATCATTCATGTGACAATACAATGCATCTCCTCATATTTTAATATAACCTCTGTTTCACCCAGTGTTAAATACAGAGTATAATTTTTGAAACCATTGACACACCAATACTAGTTACTACATATGTACTCACTGATTCCTACGTCTACACACACATTCACTCATTCACCCATACAATCATTCATACATACAATCACTCATCTTTACAACACTATCATATGCACTCATACACCTATACAGACACTCACACTCTGCCACTCATCCATGGAGTTACTCACACACCTAGTCAGTCCTGTAAAGAATCAATCACACTTCCATTTTCTAATCTATACAGTTAAACATAGAGCACATAACATTTTCAAACATATACTAACACATACTTACTCTCTTATACAATCATTGATACAAGTACACATTGATCTGCACAGAGTCACACACCTCCCAGCCAGCCACACACACACTCAGTCTCCCATACAAATAATTGGGCAACCAATCAATAACCCATATAGTTACTCATATAGCTACTGATCAACACATGCAGCAGTTTACAGAACAATACAAATAATGATGCACAAATTAAGACAGTTTAGTCACTAACCCATGCACTCAGTGAGACACATTTAATCACTCACTCATACAGTCAGTCAGGCACCTACTGAATCCTTCATCCAGACACTTATTCATCCACTCATTCTTCAATATGTAAGACATATTTAAAGTTTACAGAAACATACAGACACTGGATGTTGTCATCAGTGATGTCATCAGTGATGTCATTTGAGATGTCATCAGTGATGTCATCAGTGATGTCACTGACCATGTCATGAATGATGTAATATGTGACATCATCAGCAGTGGATTGCGGGTGCGCGATATATAGTTAGTGCAACTAACTATATATGGAATTTCAATGGTTTTGTGTGAGTAAAATAAGGTTTTTTAAATGCTAATTCCTAACTATATATGGTCTATAACCTATGGTTTTTTCAGTGAATATATATATATATATATATATATATATATTAGTAGGTAGTTATAGTTAGGACCTAGCTACCATGGGAAATCTGCAACATTCTATTGGGAATAACTTTGGCGCCGGTTGAGGAATTTGTGTGTAATTTTCCAAAATTTTGGCCAGCTCCGCTCCTTCCCTGAAAGTTTCGGGGGGATTCGTGAAGTGGGGGCTGAGAAAAAAGGGGGGGTCCCAAAACGTCTTTTCCCCATGTTAATTTCCATAGAACGAATTGACAAGGCTACAGCCTGAACCGCTGAAGGGAATTACGCCAAACTTTGCAAAATTGTAAACACTGGTACGCAGATGTGCCTTTGCTATATTTGGTGAAAATTGCTCCAGTGTTTTTTTTGAAAATTGACTTCAAAAACACATATATATCTATAGGCGCGCTCCGAGCGCTCACCGGAACGCGTACCGGGAGCGCACCCGGCGTGCTACGGGAGTGCGCGAGCGGAAAGCCGATTGGCTGTCGGATGTCTGTCAACATTCTAAACAGTCCGGAGAGTCCGCCATCTTGTGTCTCGGTAGAATCGAGACACAAGAGGTGAAAATAAAAAGGGGGAAATGATTAAAAGGGGGCAGGGTACACACACCCTGACCCCCTAGGTTTTCTGAGGGGGGCCTAGAAGGACCCTGAAGGGCTGGTGCGTTCCCATGTACGCTCTCCGGTACGCGCACCCTGAGCGCTTAGTACTTAGAGGTAGGGTAGCTCTGAAAAGAGCTGTTGTGTTATGTGGGTGTTTTTTGCACCTACAAGTAGGTACCAATGCAGAGTCTCAAATTCAAGACGAAGACTCTATTCCCCTCATCTGTAAAATGTACACCATCTCTCCTATAGATGCCTTGCATGTTGTAACGCAAGTTGTTGTGGTAAATGGAACCCATGCCATAGTCTCTGAGGAAAGCAGAAACAGATTTATTCACATGTTTCCTTGCTTTCTCAATCTGTGGACAAAATTGGTTGGACCAGTTCCATTTTTGCCTTTGGCATATATTAGAAAATACCAAGGCAGTTTTTGTCAAAAGTGACATCAATTGCCCAAAGATGTCCTTTAAAAGCATTTCCAGACCTATCCCAGTCAAAGTGCCCAGGTCATTGCCACCACAGTGCACAATTATGAGGTCAGGGTGTGGTAGATGCATAAAGGATTTTATCGATGGTATCAATTGGTGACTTCTCAATCCTCTCTGTCCAATCCACATAATATCCACATTTGGTAAATTAAGGTTGTGAATACTTCTGTTAGCTACATATTTTTCACTCCAGTGAACAAAGCTATGCCCCACAATCCAGACTTTTGGCATCTTCAAGGTAGATGTGGTTGTACACCCCCGTTCCCTTACTGCGCTTCCCTCACTTACTCTCAATCCCCATGTTTACTCCCCTTTTCCTCACTCCCCTCCCACACTCTCCTTCTTTCAGACCTTCTCCTTTACTTTCCATCCTCTCTCTTCCCTTCCTTCGCTCCTTCACTCTTTTCCCTTCCCCAACTCTCCTTACTCCACTTCACTAACTCCTTCTCTTACTCCCTTTGTCCTCTTACTTTTACACTTCCATTCCCTCATTCTCTCTCTGTTAGCCTCATTCTCTCCATCCTCTTAGTCTCTCACTCCTCTTCTGTCACGCTCACTCCCTATACCTCAGCCACACTCCCACACTCACTTTCTTTCAGCTCTCCTGTTTTACTTTCCTTCCTCTCTCTTCCCTTCCTACGCTCCTTCACTCTTTTTCCTTCTGTTTCTCTCCTTACTCCACTTCAGTAACTCCTTCTCTCAATCCCTCTGTCCTCTAACTTACTCACTCCCCTTCCCTCACTCTCTCTCTGTTACCCCCATTCTCTCTGTCCTCTTAGTCTCTCACTCCTCTTCTGTTACGCTTACTCCCTATAACTCAGCCACACTCCCTCACTTATCTTTCTTTGCTCCCTCACTCAGTCCTCTTCTCTCACTCTTTCCTTCACTTCCTCTGTCTCCTCACTCCCTCACTCCCCTTAGCTCACGCTCACTTGCCTTTATCCACTCTCTAATATCACTCTTTCCTCAACCTCACTGCTCTTCTCTTACCCTTCCTCACCCCATTCCCTTACTCCGTTTCCTTCACTTATCCTCATTCCCCTTGTTCACTCCCCTTCCCCTCACTCACCTCCCACACTCACCTTCTTTCAATCCCCCTACTTCACTTCCCTTCCCCTCTCATCCCTTTCTTTGCTCCCTCACCCATTTTCCTTTCCTCTCTCACTGCACTCCACTTCACTCACTCCTTTTGAATTTGTAAAGAATACAGCTCTTTTTGGAGAATTGGAGGTAGTTCTAAAAATAACTGTTTTTTTTCTTCTTTTGTAGGTTTTTTTTTTACTTTTTCCAAACGTTTTTAATTTTTTTGGTTTTTTTTTAGAACAAAAACAAAAATAGGGAATGCCAAACTGCTCAACAGGAGCAAAAAAAGGGGAAAAATTAGGGCTGGGGAGGGCAGCGGTGTTCTTCTCTTTTGCGTACAATTAGTAGGATACTCTGCTCCCCATAACAAAGCAGTTCGTCACACTGCTTACACCTGATGGTAATGTCTGTAAAAACAGGCTGAATGTTGGGTATCAGCTCCACTGCTCTTCCTCCCCCCGATGATGTTGCTCCTCCGGTGGAAGTCGAGGCGCCATCTCTAGGGGCATTCCGTGCCAGGTCCCTGACACTCTCCCGGGCATAGTTCTGGGGGTGCCTTCTTTGCACATGCCTTATCATTGTAGTGTTCCCAAAACTATATTTTTTGGTGCGGTCACCATAAGAAAGAACAGTGTGGCAAATCTTGCACTCCACTTTAGGTGCATTTACCTTTTTCTCCCCTTCTGGAATTGTAAAAAATTTCCAAATAAAGTGCTCCTTCACTTTTGGCTGAGGAGGGTCCTCCTGGAGAAACTCATCAGAGTCATCACTGCTGCTTGGTGGTCTTGCAGCCATTCTTTGCAAAGAATTGAAGAGAAGAAGAGAATAGGTCTTGCTCTCTCCAAAGTGAAAGAGGTAGTGAAGGAAATGGGTGGGGTTTTCATTAGTTGTAAAAAAACTGTTAACATCCAATGAAAAGTGTTATTTTAAGGTCACATGACTTGACGCGCTTACGCTGCGCGCACCGGAGCGCCTCCGGGAGCGCTTACGCGGCACGTACGTAGGCGCTTCCGGGGGCGCTTACGCGGCGTGCCTGAATGACGTTTTGTTAGATTATAGGAAATGCGTTTAAAGTTAAAATAAAGTTATTTAAAATCAAAAATACTACTTTTATAACTATGCCACTGAATGTCTTGCATTATTATTTACTTTAATAGCACTCTCGCTACGCTAACAGGTGCGCTTACCGGTTTACGCACCCTGAGCGCTCCAAGGCAAAATGATTAAAAAAAACATGAAAAACACTTTGGAAAATTAATTTCAGAAAAAAAAAATATATATATAAAAATTATAATAGTTAATAGTTATAAAAAAACAACTAAAAAAAGTAATAATTCACTTTAAAAATCGTAGGTTACAAACTCGAAATAGCAAGGAATTAGCTTTTAAAAAACTTTTGAAATTCACTGAAAAAAACATAGGTTTCACAAACGTTATAGTAAGGAATTAGCATTTAAAAAACCTCTTCAAATGACATCACTGTTGACATCACTGATGACATCATCCAGTGTCTGTGTGTTTCTGTAAAGTTTAAATATGTTTTACATATTGAAGAATAACTGGATGTATAAGTGTCTGGATGAAGGATTTAGTAGGTGCGTGACTGACTGTATGAGTGAGTGATTAAATGTGTCTTACTGAATGCATGGGTTAGTGACTAAACTGTCTGAATGTGTGCATCATTATGTCTGTTGTTGTGTAAGCTGCTGCATGTGTTGATCAGTAGCTATATGAGTTATTGATTGGTTGCCCAAGTATTTGTATGTGAGGCTGCATGTGTGTGTGGGTGGCTAGGAGGTGTGTGACTCTGTGCATACATGTGTGAGCAGTTGATTCACTTGGTGTATGGGTTCAAGAGTGCAGGTGAAAACAACTGTATGGGCGGTTGACTGTGTGCATGGGTGTGTTGGTGAGTGAATGGATATCTCAGTGCTACATGTCCAAGTAAGTACATATGTAAAATACAGTGCATGTGAGAGTTGGAATATATAAATGACTATACATGACAGCCTGTGATTGCATAAGTGACTGTATCTATCAATGTGTACTTTTATCAGTGATAGTAAAAGAGAGTAAGTATGTGTTAGTCTATGTTTGAATAAGTAAGGTTTTGTGTGTATAACTGTATAGATGAGGAAATGGGAGTGTGATTGATTCTTTGCATGACTGACTAGGTGTGTGAGTAACTCCATGGATGAGTGGCAGTGTGTGAGTGTCTGTATAGGTGTATGAGTGCATATGATAGTGTTGTATTGATGAGTGTCTGTATCTATGAGTGATTGTATGTGTGAATGAGTGATTGTGTGTGTATACCTAGGAATCAGTAAGTGCGTATGTAGTTACTGATATTGGTGTGTCAATAATTTCAGGAATGGTAGTTTGTATTTATCACTTGGTGTATCAAAGGTTAGATTAGAGTGTGAGCAGGTGCATCGTATTATCACATGGATGATGTCATCAGTGATGTCATCAGTGATGTCATTTGAGATGTCATCAGTGATGTCATCAGTGATGTCATTTGAGATGTCATCAGTGATGTCATCAGTGATGTCACTGACCATGTCATGAATGATGTAATATGTGACATCATCAGCAGTGGATTGCGGGCGCGCGAGTTATAGTGAGTCCAACTAACTATAACGTGGGAATTTCAATGGTTTTGTATGAGTAAAATGTTCAGCTAACTATAACTGGTGTGAAACCTATGGTTTTTTCAGTGAATTTCAAAGGTTTTTTAAATGCTAATTCCTAACTATAACGAGTGTGAAACCTATGTTTTTTTTAGTGAATATATATATATATATATATTACCTACTGGCGGTCGCCAGTAGGTATATATAGTTAGGATTTTTTCTCTATGGGTTTTTTGAAAATTCTATGTCTAATAACTTTGCCGTTTGTGGACGGAATTGGCTGAAATTTTCAGGAAAATGGCACATTTTGTTTCTGAGCAGCCTTTGAAAATTTGGGGGGGGTTCGTCAAGGGGGGGCCGAGAAAAAAGGGGGGTCCCAAAACGCGTTTTTCCCATGTTAATTTCCATAGGGCGGTTGGCCTCACTTTTAGCCCGAACGGCTGAATGGATTTGCACGAAACTTGGCAAAATTGTAGGGACTGGTAGCCCGATGTGCCTTTTGTAGGTCTCAATATATGTGCTCCAGTGGATTTTGAGAAATTAACGTTTAAAAAAAGATATATATCTGTAAGCGCGGACCAGGCAGCGGTCTGGTTCGCGGACTTTTCGCGCAACGGAGCTTTGTGAAGCGAAGCTGATTGGTTCTCCGGCGTCTGTCAACATTCCAAACAGTCCGTAGCGGCCGCCATCTTGTCTCTCGGTAGGATCGAGAGACAAGAGGAGGCGAAAGCGAAGGGGCAAATGACCATAAGGGGGAATAGTAGATCCTCGCTGACCCCCTAGGTTTGATGTGGAGGTTTTAAAAGGGCCCCGCGGGGCAAAAAAAAAAATAATAATAATAATCGAACGGCTGAATGGATTTGCACGAAACTTGGCAAAATTGTAGGGACTGGTAGCCCGATGTGCCTTTGCTAGGTCTCAATATATGTGCTCCAGTGGATTTTGAGAAATTAACGTTCAAAAAAAGATATATATCTGTAACAGCGCTCCGCTTCGCGTACTTTTCGCGTTACGGAGGTTTGCGAAGCTGATTGGTTTTTCGGCGTCTGTAAACATTCCAAACAGTCCGTAGCGGCCGCCATCTTGTCTCTCGGTAGGATCGAGAGACAAGAGGAGGCCAAAGCGAAGGGGCAAATGACCATAAGGGGGCATAGTAGATCGTCCCTGACCCCCTAGGTTTGATGTGGAGGCTTTGAAAGGTTCTCGCAGGGCAAAAAAATATATACCGTTTTTTTAGTTTTTTTGCGTGGAGTGCGCTCGGTTCGCGAACCGGGAAGCGTTCTGGGGAGCGTACTTTCTTGAAAATTAGTGAAAAAAGTTAGAGTACAATAATAATTGTGAGTGATCAGATGTAGGGTAGCTCTGAGAAGAGCTTTTGGGTTTATGGTACATTTAGGTACTTATAAGTAGGTACCAATGCACATTCTTAAATTCAGAGTGAAAACTCTGTTGCCCTCATCTGAGAAGTGAACTCCATCTCCTCTGTAGATATCTTGCATGTAGTAACGCAAGTTATTGTTGTACAGGGAGCCCATTCCATGGTCTCTCATGTAAGCTGAAACAGATTTGTTTACATGCTTCCTCGATTTCTCAATTTGTGGACAAAATTGGTTCGACCACCTCCATTTCTGTCTTTGGCATATATTTGAATATACCAAGGCAGTCTGAGGAAAAAGTGCCATCAATTGCTCAAAGGTGTCCTTTAAAAGCATTTCCAGACCTACCCCAGTCAAAGTGCCCAAATCATTACCTCCACAGTGCACAATTAACAGGTCAGGTTTTGGCAAATGCATAAAGGTTTTCACCAATGGTATCAATTGGTGACATTTTAATCCTCTGTGGCCAAACCACTTAATTTCCACATCTTGTAAATTGAGGTTAGGTAAATTCCTGTTTTCAGCGTACCTTTGAGCCCAATAGATGTAGCTATGTCCAACAATCCAGACAGAAAACATGGCGAGAGAAGGTTCTCCTGCAGTCAGATGAAGTGTGGCAATGAAATGGCAGTTGAAAAAATGAGAGTGTAAAATGAAAAAAACTGAGGAGTTTCTGTGTTAATGAAGCAGTAAGAGTGATTGGTGGATTTTGATTGCTGAAAACAGAAAGTTAGTGTGCATGGATGAGTTCGTTGAAAGATGTATTTTGAGTGGCGAAGAAAAAATCATTAAATGAAAGAATGCTTTGGATATGCAGGTGCACTGAGAGTTCAGAGTTCAATTGCAACATTGTTGTGTGAGAGGTCTTGCAAGAGGTGGTTGCTATGCAGAAAAAGCAGAGAGGGGGCAGAGGGGGGAAGGGTTTTGCTTTGAAAAAAAGTGAGGGAAGAGTTTTGATTGGGTGACATGAGAGATCTGTGTGAGGAATTACAGCATTTCTGTGCTTTTGATAGCTGCAGACTCTGGAGTGCATACCTTTTGCTCTGCTGAAGACAAATTGGTGTGTTTCTGAGACTGTTTTGAAACTCAAAGTATTTGCTAAGGTGAGAAAAAATTTCTTTAATTTAGATAGAAAATAGTGTGCTTTAAGGAGAAAATTATGAAGAAAGTTGTGTTTTTCAAATGTTGCTTTGTCTCAAGTGTTTCACAAATAGATTTTGTTTCTTTGAGAAATTGTAATTGGAGAAAATGTGAAGTATTAGTACTGACAGGGTTTTTATGTGCATAGGAGCTGTGGAGTGTTTTCAAATTATGACTTGTAAATCGTTTTTGAGAAAAAGCAATGGTTTTAATATTGATGAGAAGGACATAATGGTGTCTGCTTCTTTATAAGGTAATTGAGAGTCTCTGATGTTATTTTTCCCATTTCAATGTAAGAAGTTTGTCTGTGGAGCAAATTGCTTGTAAATATGCTCCCACCTGTGCATGGCAAATTTAGATTTTGAATGTTTCCGTTACATAGGCATGTTAAAGGTGACTGAAACATGCTGCAAAGGCAATCAAAAAATGCTTTTATGTGTCTTAAGGACATTTTAAGTCATTTCCCCATGTGCAGTGTTTTCAAATTATGAGTTGAAAATCGTTTTTGAGGTAAAGGAATGTTTTCAAAATTTATGTGCGCCATATGACCCCAAATTTTTTTTTCAGGGGTGCAGCAGGGTGTTCTTGAGATACCCCTGCACCGTCGGAAAAATTCGTAATTTGCGATGAGGTAATTGCTAATCGCAAATTGCACCTTCATTCCTATGGGCCTCCTGCTGCATGGAAATGAATGGGTAATCTTGCTGAAATGCAAAGTCGAATCTGTATTTAAAAGGGTCTGCACCTCTGTACGGGTGTTCGCTATGTGAAGCACGAAAGTTTCACGGGCCGAACTCAAGGCCACCTCTCTCTGAGACAAAAGAGCTCTTATTCTTGCCATGCTGTTGAAATGTGCTCCCAAGGTTGGTATTTGTGGCCAGATTGAAAACTCCCTATGTTCATGTGTGGGAGGAAATAGAACATTTCTGCAGCAAATAACCCGTTCATTTACTGTTACGATAAAATGAATACTTTTAATTAACCCAGAACAATCTTCATTATTGAGCATCAAATAACTACCATTTTCCAAGAACTTGAACGTGGGGATGATAGCAGGAACTGGCGTGCCTTGCAACACGCAAGCCATATTTGGTCGGTGTTTGTTGCATGAACCGTGTAACTGTCTGTGCCTACACATTAGTGAATGATCTGGCGTCTCAGTGCATTCCTCTCCATTCAGATAAAGTTCTTGATCATCTTTGAAAATCTGTATGTGTATGGAAGCGACCAGACTTGATGAAGAAAACCACTACCTAAAGGTTAATAACGACCTATTGGTATATATTTCATACATTTTGAAAACTTATATAAAGCAAAAGGCAGCGTTATTAAACCGTGGATAAGGCACGTTGCCAAAGCAGTCAACCTTTTGGATTTATACTGGAAATGTTAAAGGAAGAATTACGGAGTAGGGCCTGTAAATCTTTAATAGACAACGAGTAAAATTACTCCAACCATCGTATTCCTCTAACTCCGGGATAGTAGGGGTGTTTAATTTTTTAGAAGTAGCCAATCCAAAGCATTTGGTCTGGGAAATTGTTTCATTCACAAACAACATATGTTTTGGGATGAGACATGCACGGTGGAAAGCCTCAGTGCCTTGTACCTGCCAGGTTCGTGAACCCCAAACTGATGTAGATCCTGGATATTTTTACTCTGTATTACGTTAGCATGGTCTCATTACTGGTTTAAACGCCATTTTTCCTTTTTTGTAACTTCTGCACACGACACTTAGTTGTTGCTTTAGCTTTCAGCCTACCTGCGTCAAGATCTATGCCTGCTTCAAGCAGGCGCAGGGTTTTGATGTAGCTTTGTCCTATCTGATTGTAAATGCGGCACACTGTGGGTGGCAGAGCAGCGGTGCACGTTAACTGGTGCATCCCTGGGGATGTGCTAGTTAATATAAATCTGTCCCTTTACATTTAATTATGTGCAGGGGACACAGAGTAGGTGAGGTTTATCCAAGGTTAAGAAGAGATGAGTCCTGTTCAGTGAAAAATTGGAGATAGGCTTCAGTATATTATATACTTAAGTAGTGTGTTAAGTTTTTGATGACTGTTATTAATTTACTGTTGGGTAATAGTGGTTAATAACATTTTTTATTATATTTTACCACAGATTCAACTGCACATTATTTCAAGATTTTAGGATGCCTAGCAAAGAAAGAGTAAGAAAGGCTGGAAAACGTCAAAGACAGCAGGAGCATGGAATATTGCAGCAGTCCTCTAACAAAAAGATTTGTCAAGTCACCAAGAAAGCACCGGGTAAGAGTCGAAAAACAGTCATAAGAAATATGTGTAGTAAAAAAAATATTACTACAGAAAATGTTTCACTCCAGAAAAGGAGACCGAATTCAAATGGTAAGGAAAGGCCAATGAGAAATGTTACTGCTAGAGTAAGAGATAACTCTATGCATGAAAGTAGAAGGAAACAACAGTTTAGGGATATTCGTAAACGAATGTTCCGCAACAGGATAATTGGGAATTTGTTAAAAAATATTAAGAAAGGTCAGCAGAAAGTGGTTTTTTATAAGAGAAAAAAAATAGTTGAGAAAGTTATTGATCAGGCATTTGAATTTAAACGTAAGTTATTTATTTTGACAATCAATAGAATTAGGAAGCTAAACAAGGTAATTTATGATTTCAAAAGAAATAGTAGATGGAAGAGAATAGTTAATCGTAGTAATTTTTGTGAAGTTTTTTCTGGAGAATGGATGCATAGTTCAAGCTCTGAGGCATTTTTTAATGAGGAGAGTTATTTCCAGGATAATGATTTGGTGCATGCAGTTGACACCAGTGGTCGAGCTTATGAAGTGAAAGATGGTTGTCCAGTTGAAAAAGAAAAACTTGTGAGAACAGAGATAGAAGAGGTGTTAGGTAATGAGGTTTTAGGGAGACGTCCTAAGGGTCCTGTGTACACCTGGAAGTGTAGTAGTATTTGCAGTGTACGACAGGATTCCATCAATTTGCTTTGTGATTTTATACGGTCATTTAGTAAGAAAAGTTTGAAGCAGAAAATGAAGTTGTTGCAAGAATTAGATCCTTGCAGAGTGAGAGAAGTGATAGGTTTGCATGGTCATTCACTGGCTTGTCTTTCCAGGAGAGTATGCCAGAGTGTTTTTCATCATTTCAGGATGCTAGCAGTGCATCATAATAAAGTGAGGAAATTAGTTAGAATGTTGTATTATGCTAAGAGTCCAGCAATTATGCTAAAACAATTATGCGCTGCTCTTTTGCATGGTTCTGAAATAGATGTGAAGAATATATGTGAAGAAATTGAGTTTTGTTACTTTGGAAGTAAAGAGGAGAATGTTGAAATTGACCAAGAAGAAGAGAGTAATGTGGAAGATAGTGTACAGGTTTCCAGTACAGATAATTTCCAGAGGGAAATTGCAACGTTTGAGGTGAAATCAAGTGAGAGGCCAAATTTCACTTGTGTGTGTTGTCGACGCACTTATTATAAGAATCAGACTAAGTTAGTGGATTTATATGGAAAAAGTGAAAGGGAAAATAATAGTGAATGGAAGGATTTTACAACATACTTGATGGTAGAAAATTGTTTTGATTTGGGATTGGATCAACGTGTGTGTACTTATTGTTGTAACAAATTAAATCAAAACCAGATGCCTGCTAGAGCAGTTCATAATAATCTGGAATTGGTTGAAATTCCTTCTGAATTGAAGGATTTAAATACTTATGAATCTATTTTGATTCAAAGTATCCATCCCTTTCAGGCTATTGTAAGAATGGAGCCAAAGACAGGGAAATTGCCTCCATCAGATTTACAGAGAGGATTAAAGGGAAGAGTTGTTTATTTGCCTCTAGATTTGAAGAAAAACATTAACACAATTGGAGTAGAAAAAGTGGAAGAGGAACCTCTGGTTATCTTAGTTAATGGGGTTCCGACAAAGAATAAGAAAATATGGCAAGATTTAGTAGATGTTAGGAAAGTCAAAAGGGCAACATTGTATTTGAAAAAATATAATAAATACTATAAAAATGTATATGTTGCAGAAGAGGAAGTAAGTGAGGAAGAGGATAGCGATTTGTGTGCTGGTCAAATTGAGAAAGTAGAACCCTGTACTAGTGAAGAAATATATGAACATTATAGTGTTCATCCTTTGCATTCCAAGGAAGTCATGGGGAATGCTATTGAGTTGTTTCAAATGAAACAAGCGAAAGGGAGTCCCATTAGTGTTTGGGAGGAAAGTTTGGAAGCTCGGTGTTTCCCACAGCTTTTTCCAACAGGTCAGGGAGGAAGATATGATGAGCGACCTCATCAAATTCCTGCTTCTGAATACCGGACTTTGCGATTGTATGCAGGAGATCCTAGGTTTCGACAATGCATTCCTTATTTGTTTCATCTCCTGTTTGAAAGCGATCTGTCTGGACTGTCATATGCAGTGAACCACATCTTGAAAAGTGGTATACACATGCAAAACATCTCGGCAAGTGACTTTATGGATAAAGTCAATGTCCAAGACAGTATTTTGGATTCTCACCTGATTAATCTCATGGCGTGTCAGCGTGGTACTAATGAGTACTGGTACCGTCGTCATGGTGATTTAAAATGTATGCTGAGGAACTTAGGAACTCCCACATGGTTCCTCACTTTGAGCTGTGCTGAGTATGGCTGGGAAGACTTACTTGAATTTCTACGAGAGGCAAATGCTAACGTAGAAAACATCGAATTCAAGACACCCGGAGAACTGTGCTCTTTGGATCCAGTCAATGTATGTAGGTACTTCAATCATAGATTTGAAGGTATGATGTCTTTCATCATGAATAAGAAGAATCCACCTCTTGGAGAGGTGTTGGATTTCTTCTGGAGGAAGGAGTACCAAGCAAGAGGTGCTCCTCATATACATATGTTGCTGTGGATCAAGGATGCACCTAAATTTGGAACGGATGCAGACGACTCAGTGATGAGTTTCATAGAACAGTATTCTACGTGTGCTGTTCCAAACGCAAAGGAGAAAAAAAGCCTAAGAGAAAAAGTTCTACGTTTCCAAAGCCATCGATGTGGAAAGTACTGTCGTCGTAAATTCCGGAACAAAGACAAGTTCTACACCAAATGTCGTTTCGGCTTTCCACGATCGGTGATTTCTAAAGGAAGAGTGAACAGTTTGATGTCTTCGCTGCGACATAATGTGATGAAGAAATCACCTAAAAACACATACAATTTGAAGAGGAACGAAGAGTCTAAGTACATCAACGACTACAACCCGGTGATTTTGTCCATGTGGAATGCTAACATGGATATACAGTTTGTGGCTGATAACTGTATGGCTGTGGCTAGGTATGTGACATCTTACATCACCAAAAAAGAGAAGACAGAATTGAAGGATATGTGGGAGGACATTTCCCATGAAAAGAGCCTCAGCAAGAAGTTGTACAGTTTCAGTCTGAAGATGTTGTCGCATCGAGAAATCGGAGCTTACGAATGTTCTGACCGGTTGTCTTCAGCAAGTCTCTATGCCAAGTCCAGGAGTATCGTTTGGGCGAGTGTTGGTCTTGCTGCAACGCGTAATCGAGTTCTGAAACCTGTGCGGGAAATTGAGTATTTGGCGGAAAAGGAGCCAAACAGTACCGACATTTTGAAGAGCAACATGTTGGATACATATTATCCAAATCGAAGCAGTCACCTCGAGAATGTTTGTCTGTATGAGGTTCTGCAAAATTACATATTCAAGAGGAACATCAAAGAAGATACTGAGAAAGGAGTGTATGCTGTAATAGGAAGTGAGGGATGTCTGGTCAAGCAAAGAAAATGCCACTTGATAAACCATCGAAAATTGAGTGGCGAATCTCCTGAAAAAAAGGAGTTTTTCTATTTAGCACTTTTGCAACTTTTTAAGCCTTGGCGTGCAGAAGAGGAACTGCTTGGAGATTTCCTCTGTTACGAAGACTCTTTCAATGCTGCCAAGGAGACCATAGAATGTCCTGCTTTTCCCAAATATGTAGAAATGTTGAATGTGGAAATTGAGCAGGAAGCAACGATTGCAGCCGAGATTGCCAGAGACAGTTCTCAGGACAGTCAGAGTTCTGCTTCATTGAGTCAGGATCCACTAGGAGGACCTCTTATCGAAAATGAAGCTGCCACTGCTATGAATGAAGTGGAAAGAGCCATGGCACATGCTCAGGAGGATGCGGTTAACTTAGAAGAGTTGGAAAGACAACTCAACGTTGAGCAGAGGAAAATATATGACGAACTTACCATGCAAATTGATCATGGATTAAGTCATGATAAGAAAGAGTGCTCATGTACGTCGTTGAAGCCTGTCCGACTGTACGTGAGTGGAGAAGCGGGAACTGGAAAAAGTTTCCTTATTAAAGCAATTTCATGTTATTTGCAGGAAAGGACAGAGTCATCGCTGTCTTGTGTTGTCACCGCTCCAACTGGACTGGCAGCACATAACATTAAAGGGATTACTTTACATCGTTTACTGATGCTGCCAGTGGAGCATGACAACAAATTAGAATATCACAAGCTATCTGGAGATGCTTGTTTTGAAGTTTCAAGAGTCTTGAGGAAAATGAAACTTCTTATCATTGACGAAGTAAGCATGGTTTCCAATGTTATGCTTGCCTTTGTGCATTTGAGAATGCAAGAAGTTCTCAAAACAGAGTATGATGTGTTATTTGGTGGCAAACACATCATTGTTTTTGGAGATCTTCTGCAGCTGACACCAGTGAAAGGGCAACCTGTGTTCAAAATGCTCACGCATGAAGATACCAGGAAGTGCTTAGGGAGTATTGGCAAAGTCAATATATGGTTAAACTTCAATTATGCTGAACTGCATGAAAATATGCGTCAGGCAAAGGATGAAGTTTACAAGACTATTCTACAAGATGTTAGAATTGGAAAAGTGACCGAGCATGGGAAAGAAGCTTTACATGCACGATTACTGACAAATTTATATCCAGACGAAGATGTTGTGCCTGAGAATATTTTTCAGAAAGTTACTGAGAAAAAATCTGGAATATGTTTGATGCCAACTCTTGCAGAATGTGCCAAATTCAACAACAAAATGTTGCATTTAGAAAAGCAAGAGATTGTGAAATTGGAAGCTATTGACAGAGTAGAGCATATGGGATCAACAATTATTTTGTCTGAGAATCTGAAAACAAAATTGGATTCATTAGAGAAGAGTATATCTAAAACTGCGGGTTTTGAAAAGACTCTGAATGTGTGCTTGAACTGCCGTATAATTTTAAGAAGGAATTTACATGTTGAAAGAGGTCTGGTAAATGGATCAATGGGTAATGTTGTTGATTTTGTGAAATACAGAAATAGAGATGGAATTGAATTTTTAAAAATTAAATTTGATGGCATTGAGGAAGTACAGCTAATTGCTCGTTGTTCTGCTAGATTTTTGCTTGTAAAAGACTTATATGTTCGTCGTAAGCAGTTTCCTGTTTGCTTGGCATATGCGGTGACAATCCATAAATCGCAAGGTTTAAGTGTAGACTGTGCATTGGTGAATATTGGCAGTTCTGTGTTCAAGGAGGGTATGGCATATGTGGCATTGTCACGAGTTAGGACTTTATCGGGATTGTACTTGATTGAGTGTGATGTCACAAACATTTGTGCGGATCTAGATTGTGTTAAGGAATACAATAGGTTGAGAAGAGAGTATGCGCCACATTTGCCTCAGTATCCTTTGTTTGAGAAACGTGTGGTAGGCCGGAAACGAAGAAATGTGACCAATACTGGGGAGGTTGTAGCAAAAAGACGAAAAGTTGATGAACCTGAAATTATAAGCAGAAACAAAAAGGATTCTGTTGAAGATGTTGTTGGTTTTCAATTTGAAAACAGTTCTGGTGTCAACTGCTATGCTAATGTAGTGGTTAATGTTGTCTTTTCTCTAGAAACTTTAAAAGAACAGATTGTGGTCAATTCGGATCAAAGATTTTGCAGTTTGTTAAATTCTGTGTTAGAGAAATGTAGCACTGATAGAACAAACATAGAAAGTGTGTCTGAAATTCGAAATCTGTTAGACAGATGTTCAGGCCAAACACAATTCTCTCAAAATAGTCAGCAAGATTGTCAGGAGTTTTTAATGTATATGCTTGATGTATTGCATGATGAAGGTGTAGATGTAGATCACCTGTTTGGGCTTTCTTATCAATGGCAGCATGACTGCGAGAACTGTAGGGTATCAGCTACTACTAGTGTAGACTCAGAAAGATTTATATATTTAACTTTGCCAGACAGTAAATCAGTCTCTTTTAATAAGCTAGTAAAAGCCGCTGATCACAACATGGAGTGTAGCCAATGTAAATCTGAAATGATGTCCACTTTATTTATACAAACATATGGCCAGTATGTCATTTTAATGTTCCAACGATGTAGGCCTGATGGAACAAAATTGACAACTTTAATTAAAAATTTTGTGGCTTCACAGTTGTCAATATCAGGAAGGACTTTTGTAACTGTAGCAATTATATATCATGATGGTCCTTCAATAACATCAGGACATTATACAGCTTATTTAAAGTGTAGAAATGGCTGGTCATTCTGCAATGATTCTGTTTTAATTTTCAAAAAAAAATTGCCATATGACCTTAAAAACTCTTACCTGGTGTTTTTAAAACCAAAATTTTAGGGAAAGAATCTCGGGATGTGCTCTGAGGAATTTCAAGAAGTTCTCATGGCTCCTACACTATTTGGCCTTGAGGATAAGTGTAGTACAGAGACATAACTTTTTACCATAACACTGGACGTTATTGAGAAATACGTGCACTGTGAATGAGTTCAGAAAAACTATTTCTTTTTATAAGCTAATTGAAGCAGCGAATCAAAACATGGAGTAGAGGGAATGTAAGTCTGCAATGCTGTCTACTGTTTTACATTGCTTTGTGATTAAAAGTGATGTAGAGAATTAAATAATTGTACTAGTCATAAAGGTAGTGTAAGTCTGCTTCATAGTAAGCAGTATCAGTGTGATAGGAAATGTAGAACATGATTGAGCAAGAAGGGGAAGATATTACTAGTCCAGGATTGTGTAAATGATCTTCAACATTTTAATTCTGAAAGTTGCGGAAATGCGAAAAGACGGGATTGGCTTACAAGAAATCCAAGAGTTATACATGGCTCTGACACGATTTGGCCTTGTGGAATCGTGTGGTAGAGAGCGAGAAGTCATTTATTGTATGTAACATGTTTTTGAAAACGATGGAGGTTTTCTTTCAGAAAGTGGCGGGTTGAAAGTAATAACAGCACAACAGAGTGTAAGCTGTTCATAGGACATCCTTGGCCGTCATGGAAAGTAAGTTAACTTTAAGGAGTTCTGAATTCTGATTTGTAATGTATGGGTTTTTTAAACACAATCATTTTGATTGTGTTTTTTTTTCCCCGCTGTTATATGATGAATACCTTCAAGTCACTGTTTTAGTGAAATTTGATACATTCTGAGAACAGCAAAAATAAACCATTTAACATGTATAATTAATTCTGTTCTGTTTGCATTTATGATGTACATGTAGAACTGTGTAGGAGGCATGGAGAAGGTGAGGCTTCTGTCAGTGTCAAAGTTGTTGCATACAGTGCTCATATTCTACGTAGTCTTTTATATTTCATTACTTTCACTGTTTCTGACAGATCTAAAAAAAATTTTTTTAAAAGAACAGTAAGTATAAGGGAAGGAAACAGACAGTTATGTTAAAAGAAACACAGCTATAGGGAATAAACTAGGGATACTGTTACCCGCAATCCTCTGCTGATGATGTCACTGAGCATGTCATGAATGATGTAATATGTGACATCATCAGCAGTGGATTACGGGTAATAGTATCTCTAGTTTACTCCCCTATAGCTGTCTTTCTTTTAACATAACTGTCTGTTTCCTTCCCTTATACTTACTGTTCTTTTTTATAAAAAAAATTTTTTGGTTCGCTTCCGGTTCGCGTACCGGGGAGCGAACTGGGAAGCGAACTAAGAGAAATAGAGGTTGGCACAGTTGCAAATATTGTACCAATTTTTTTATAACGGGGAGGTAGTTCTGAAAAGAACTTTTTTTTAAATTGTTTTTGTTGTTTTATATTTTTTTTATTATTTTTCTGAACATTTTTTTACTTTTTTTGAATTTTTCTGAACAGTTTTATATTTTTTTTGTTTTTTTTTCGGAGGGAGCAACGAAAACGATTCATTGTAAAGGGCTCAACAGGAGGAAGAAAACAAAAAAAAGAATTTATTGTTTGGGGAGTTTCGGACAAACATGAGCATGATTGTTAATAGCTCTGTTGATCAGAGTGATGCTACTTTCTGCGTAGCAAATGATTCCACTGCAATGTACGCAGACTTGTTTTACTTCACGAAATCTCGTTTGTATATTTGGCACCATCTCCCTGCCCTCTGGTCCCGTTACTTCCGGTACAACAGATCTTCTGGCCATAATAGGGAGATTATCTAGGTCGTCCTGTTCCTCTTCTTCCTCTTCTTGCTGAATTATAACTTTAGCAGGTGGTCCACTCTTCCTTGGATGTGGTGGAGGTGGTGGGGAAGCACCAGCTGAAGCTAGTAAAGAAGCCATTGCTCACTGGTAACAAAGGGTCTTTCTCTCACAATGATGAAAGTCAGAGTGAGGAAAGAAGGAGGGATTTTCACCATTTGGGAAAAAAAATAGTTCTCAACCAATGAAAAGTGTTCATTTTGGATCATATGACCTAGTCTTACATCATTAGGAAACCGAAAGTGAAATGAACCAATGAAAAGTGTTATTACCAAGTCACATGACCTGCTGTGTTTACGTTACGCGCTTTGCAGGGCCTCCCGGTTTGCTTCCAGAAACCTGTGCTTTGCGACTCGGTAAGCGTACGAGTTCGCTAACGTAGCACGTCATATGACGTATCACGCGACAACGCGAAACGTCATGCGGACGGGAGGCGTCACGATGTTGTTTTCTAACGCGGCAGTTGCGGTAAAGAAACGTTTACCGGCTCGCGGTCTATTTCGCGGCATCAAGGTCAGCTAACGGGAAGCTTCCCGATTCGCGAAGCGGGAACGAAGAAAAAAAAATATTTTAAAAAAAAAATTATTCATAAACATATAAAATATATTTTTGGATTTAAAGAAGAATACATTTTACAGCTACAGATATTAGCTGTTAAAAAACCAATGAAATTCACAGAAAAAACCATAGGTTATAGACCATATATAGTTAGGAATTAGCATTTACAAAACCTTGAAAATTCACTGAAAAAACCATAGGTTATAGACCATATATAGTTAGGAATTAGCATTTAAAAAACCTTATTTTACTCACACAAAACCATTGAAATTCCATATATAGTTAGTTGCACTAACTATATATCGCGCACCCGTAATCCACTGCTGATGATGTCACATATTACATCATTCATGACATGGTCAGTGACATCACTGATGACATCACTGATGACATCTCAAATGACATCACTGATGATATCTCATTTGACATCAATGGTCACATCAATGATGATATCATTAATGTGACAATACAATGCATCTCCTCACACTTTAATATAACCTCTGTTACACCCAGTGTTAAATACAGAGTATAATTTTTGAAACCATTGACACACCAATACTAGTTACTACATACCCACTCACTGATTCCTACGTCTACACACACATTCACTCATTCACCCATACAATCATTCATACATACAATCACTCATCTTTACAACACTATCATATGCACTCATACACCTATACAGACACTCACACTCTGCCACTCATCCATGGAGTTACTCACACACCTAGTCAGTCCTGTAAAGAATCAATCACAGTTCCATTTTCTAATCTACACAGTTAAACATAGAGTACCTTACATTTTAAAACATATACTAACACATACTTACTCTCTTATAGAATCACTGATACAAGTACACATTGATCTGCACAGAGTCACACACCTCCCAGCCAGTCATACACACACTCAGTCTCCCATACAAATACTTGTGCAACCAATCAATAACCCATATAGCTACTTATATAGCTACTGATCAACACATGCAGCAGCTTGCACAACAACAGACATGCTGATGCACACTTTCAGACAGTTTAGTCACTAACCCGTGCATTTAGTAAGACGCATTTAATCACTCACTCATACAGTCAATCACGCACCTACTAAAACCTTCATTCAGACACTTATACATCCACTCATTCTTCAATATGTAAAACATATTTAAACTTTACAGAAACACATAATCACTGGATGTTGTCATCAGTGATGTCATTTGAGATGTCATCAGTGATGTCATCAGTGATGTCACTGACCATGTCATGAATGATGTAATATGTGACATCATCAGCAGTGGATTACGGGTGCGCGATATATAGTTAGTGCAACTAACTATATATGGAATTTCAATGGTTTTGTGTGAGTAAAATAAGGTTTTTTAAATGCTAATTCCTAACTATATATGGTCTATAACCTATGGTTTTTTCAGTGAATATATATATATATATATATATTACCTACTGGCGGTCGCCAGTAGGTATATATAGTTAGGATTTTTTCTCTATGGGTTTTTTGAAAATTCTATGTCTAATAACTTTGGCGTTTGTGGACGGAATTGGCTGAAATTTTCAGGAAAATGGCACATTTTGTTTCTGAGCAGCCCTTGAAAATTTGGGGGGGGTTCGTCCAGTGGGGGCCGAGAAAAAAGGGGGGTCCCAAAACGTGTTTTTAACATTGAGTTTTCCATAGGGCGGTTGGCCTCACTTTTAGCCCGAACGGCTGAATGGATTTGCACGAAACTTGGCAAAATTGTAGGGACTGGTAGCCCGATGTGCCTTTTGTAGGTCTCAATATATGTGCTCCAGTGGATTTTGAGAAATTAACGTTTAAAAAAAGATATATATCTGTAACAGCGGACCGGGCAGCGCACTGGTTCGCGGACTTTTCGCGCAACGGAGCTTTGTGAAGCGAAGCTGATTGGTTCTCCGGCGTCTGTCAACATTCCAAACAGTCCGTAGCGGCCGCCATCTTGTCTCTCGGTAGGATCGAGAGACAAGAGGAGGTCAAAACAAAGGGGGAAATAACTATAAGGGGGCATAGTAGATCCTCGCTGACCCCCTAGGTTTTATGTGGAGGTTTTAAAAGGGCCCCGCGGGGCAAAAAAAAAAAATAATAATAATAATTGAACGGCTGAATGGATTTGCACGAAACTTGGCAAAATATTAGGGACTGGTAGCCCGATGTGCCTTTGCTAGGTCTCAATATATGTGCTCCAGTGGATTTTGAGAAATTAACGTTCAAAAAAAGATATATATCTGTAACAGCGCTCCGCTTCGCGTAACGGAGGTTTGCGAAGCTGATTGGTCATTCTGTCACTGGGCTATAGTTGGGCTACATCTGGCTGATATTTGGGCTACATTTGTTTTTTTGTGTGTCTGGCGGCCATCTTTGGGCTACATTGGGCTACATTGGGCTTCATTGGGCTACATTCGGCTAATTAGCAAATAGCTCATCGCAAACTAGGAATGGTGAAGAATCGCTATTTATTCCTTAAAGTTCGCTATTTAGGAAATGCAAATAACTTTGATGATACATATGGCGGTTCATCTCTAACAAGATAAGAAGCATAGGGATACATTTATGATGACTGGCGCATCACCAGGGATGTGTTAGTCATTCTGTGCCGCTGTTCCGTCACCTATGGTGTGCTGCATTTACAATGCGGCGCATCATGGGGCAAAAACAGCACAGATGCGTGATGTATCTGTGCCGTAAAGGTGGCGCATTGCTGGAGTTGTATCGCAAGTGTGATGAAGCTCCAGCAAGGGTCGGGGGTGCCCCTGTCGCAGGGTTTCTGTTCTCACACAGAACTGTGGACAGAGGATTGGAACCTCGGCGAATGCATTGCTGGAGTTGTATCGCAAGTGTGATGAAGCTCCAGCAAGGGTCGGGGGTGCCCCTGTCGCAGGGTTTCTGTTCTCACACAGAACTGTGGACAGAGGATTGGAACCTCGGCGAATTAGGGTGTCCCAAAACTCACGTTAGTAATCAAAAACTCCTTAGCAAGCTAGGTACAGTGTCACATTGGATATAACAAACTCTCAATGTTTAGACAATCCAGAATATGAACTTATAGTACCTCAGGATACGTGGAACTCATGAACAGTCGGTCGTTATAGATTTCTTAGAAACCAGAACATGGAGTTAAGAAGAACAGATGTGTATTTGAAATGTTTATTTACTAATGCCGTCTTCTCAGGCGTAGTACCTTAGATAATAAAAGTACACATATTATCAGTAGCAAAATTACCAGCATAGTTACTAGTACATAAAAAGTGAATGGTGATAGTATGTTAACATGCTGTAAATGAATAAGAGTTAGCAACACTTATAAGCAGCCGCGGGCCGTGGAGGGAGTTACGGTGAGGCAGGGAGGCGGGGAGGGGGAGAAGCAGGGTGGAGAATACAAGTACACATATTATCAGTAGCAAAATTACCAGCATAGTTACTAGTACATAAAAAGCGAATGGTGACAGTATGTTAACATGCTGTAAATGAATAAGAGTTAGCAACACTTATAAGCAGCCGCGGGCCGTGGAGGGAGTTACGGTGGGGCAGGGAGGCGGGGAGGGGGAGGGGCAAGGTAGAGAGGGCTCCACCCTGCTTCTCCCCCTCCCCGCCTCCCTGCCCCATCGTAACTCCCTCCACGGCCCGCGGCTGCTTATATCTCACCCTCCCTAATACACATATTATATTATTTGCTAAGAAGGTCTCTTTGTGTTGGTTTAGGGCGTGCCCATACTTTAGTGTCTTAGATTTGAAGGAATCACATCAGCATACACCAGCTCTCTCTTCATGTGAACCGCATCAACTGTTGTGTATGTGTGTTCGGCAAAGCAATATAAAACCCGCCTCATGCCCAGAATTGGCAGAAGTTGCACTTATGTTATGAGTATGAAGTCGTGGAGATCAGACCTCATAACAATTCTGTATCGTGTTGTTCTTGAAACTTTAGCACTCGCTGTACAGATATAGTTTAACAAGTAAAGCAGATAGTAGACCAATAACATATTATTCTCATGTAAACCACGATGAACTACTAGGTGGAAAGCTAAAGCAACAACTAAGTGTCGTGTGCAGAAGTTGCAAAAAAGGAAAAATGGCGTTTAAACCGGTAATGAGCCCATGCTAACTTAACACGGTGTAAAGATATCCAGGACCTAGATGACACCTCCTCATGATCCGGAAACGAACTGAATAAGATAATAGAAGTGCCATCTCATGAGAGCAGATTGCAAGTTTATATGTGGACGGTCCGCAAGGTAAAGCATTAAAAACTAGGAAAATTTAATGCTAAAGAAAAATAAAACAGCCAAGTACTTTATCGAGTCTTAAGCCAATAGGCAAGGTAAATAATAAAAACTTGACAAATAAGTCAATGAATTGTCAATGAAATGCTAGTACTCAGCATATCAAACATGAAAAAGGTCTATGACATAACTGTGTATGCAAAATAAGCTGCAACAGCCTCCAATAGGAAGTCACCGTCTTCATCCGAAAACAGTTCAGCCATCCAATTTAAAAGCGGAAAAGAACATACGTGCTCTCCCAGCACCGGATCCTCTATCACCATCAGAGGACAGCTCGGTGGGTTTTCAAGAAAGCTCTGTTCCAAGAAAGACTGTGCTGCCGCCAGTAAATTCCAGGGACCAAGTAGTCCATGCATCAATGCCACAGCCATAATCCTTTCGCCAGGACAAACCAACTCGTGAGTAATGATAGGAGTCATCAGCTGATTAAAGTCGACGTCAGGAGAAACCGGTCCGCAGAGACACAAATCAATGGCCTAATCGAAATCACAGGTCAGGCAGTGAAATACAGGCTGGACACAGGTGAAGTAGGAGAACCGAAAAGATAATCCATATGCCGTGCTTAATATCGCCAACGGCATTGTGCCATAATATTCTAGCATGCGATTGCGGAACAGTGTCAGCAGCTGCAGGGTCGGAGGTTGCATAGGAGGGACATCCATATTTAAAAATGTAAAAAAGCACAAGAGCGTCCGCTGGTAATGCAAGTAAAAATGCCAATCTACGAACCAGAGTGCAGAAAATACAATGAAAGGAAGCAGGGATGACTCCAAAGATTTTCTCAAATGAAGTCACGAGACCACTGGTAACAACTTTAAAAAAGTGTGCCAGGGACTTTGTGGAGGATGCGTTAAAGATAGTCGGAAACATGTTGCTGAAATTGAAAGGCAAATCTTAATTGAAAAGGGTGTGCACCTCTGTATGGGTGTTCGCTATGTGAAGTACGAAAGTTTCACGGGCCGAACTCAAGGCCACCTCTCTCTGAGACAAAAGAGCTCTTATTCTTGCCATGCCGTTGAAACGTGTCCCAAGGTTGGTATTTGTGGCCAGATTGAAAACTCCCTATGTTCATGTGTGGGAGGAAATAGAACATTTCTGCAGCAAATAACCTGTTCACTTACTGTTACGATAAAAGGAATACTTTTAATTAACTCAGAACAATCTTCATTATTGAGCATCAAATAACTACCATTTTCCAACAACTTGAACGTGGGGATGATAGCAGGAACTGGCGTGCCTTGCAACACGCAAGCCATATTTGGTCGGTGTTTGTTGCATGAACCGTGTAACTGTATGTGCCTACACATTAGTGAATGATCTGGCGTCTCAGTGCATTCCTCTCCATTCAGATAAACTTCTTGATCATCTTTGAAACATCTGTATGTGTATGGAAGCGACCAGACCTCATGAAGAAAAGCACTACCTAAAGGTTCATAACGACCTATTGGTATATATTTCATACAATTTGAAAACTTATATAAAGCAAAAGGCAGCGTTATTAAACCGTGGATAAGGCATGTTGCCAAAAAACCCGCAATCCTCTGCTGATGATGTCACTGAGCATGTCATGAATGATGTAATATGTGACATCATCAGCAGTGGATTACGGGTAATGGTATCTCTAGTTTACTCCCTTATAGCTGTGTTTCTTTTAACATAAGTGTCTGTTTCCTTCCCTTATACTTACTGTTTTTGGTTCGCTTCCGGTTCGCGTACCGGCGAGTGAACTAGGAAGCGAACTAAGAGAAATAGAGGTTGGCACAGTTCCAAATATTGTACCAATTTTTTAATAACGGGGAGGTAGTTCTGAAAAGAACTTTTTTTTTTATTTTTCTGAACATTTTTTTACTGTTTTTGAATTTTTCGGAACAGTTTTATATTTTTTGGGGTTTTTCTTGGAGGGGGCAATGAAAACGATTCATTGTAAAGGGCTCAACAGGAGCAACAAAACAAAAAAAAGAAGTATTTATTATTTTGGGCGTTTCGGACAAACTTGCATATGATAGTCAATAGCTCTGTTGATCAGAGTGATGCTTTTTTCTCCGTAGGAAATGAATCCATCGCAAAATGCGCAGATGTGTTTTACATCACCAAATCTCATTTGTATATTTGGCACCATCTCCCTGCCCTCTGGTCCCGTTACTTCCGGTACAACAGATCTTCTGGCCATAATAGGGAGATTATCTAGGTCGTTCCGAAACTGTGCAGCACTGTAGTTGTTAGGATGCCACCTAGTCATATGGCGATGCATTGTGTAGTTTCCGAAACTGTATTTTTTGTCGGTCCCTCTGGACAGTATATCTTGACATATAAGGCAAGTTACGTATCTTGCATTTACTTTTTTCTGACCTTTGGGAATTTTAAAAAATTGCCAAATGAAGTTTTCTTTCCGGTGAGACGTCCTGGGCTGCTCAGGCAAAAACTGCCTCTCTTCGTGCTCGTCCTCCTGTTCCTCTTCTTCTTCTTCTTGTTGAATTACAACTTGAGCAGGTGGTCCACTCTTCCTTGGATGTGGTGGAGGTGGTGGGGAAGCACCAGCTGAAGCTACTAAAGAAGCCATTGCTCAGTGATCACAAAGGGTCTTTCTCTCACAATGATGAAAGTCAGAGTGAGGAAAGAAGGAGGGATTTTCATCATTTGGGAAAAACAAGAGTTCTCAACCAATCAAAAGTGTTCATTTTAGATTATATGACCTAGTCTTACATCATTAGGAAACCAAAAGTGAAATGAACCAATGAAAAGTGTTATTACCAAGTCACATGACTTGCTGTGTTTACGTTAAGCGCTTTGCAGGGCCTCCCGGTTTGCTTCCAGAAACCTGCGCTTTGCGACTCGCTTCACGTACCAGTTCGCTAACGTAGCACGTCATATGACGTATCACGCGACAACGTGAAACGTCATGCGGACGGGAGGCGTCACGATGTTGTTTTCTAACGCGGCACTTGCGGTAAAGAAACGTTTACCGGCTCGCGGTCTATTTCGCGGCATCAAGGTCAGCTAACGGGAAGCTTCCCGATTCGCGAAGCGGGAACGAAGAAAAAAAAATATTTAAAAAAAAAATTATTCATAAACATATAAAATATATTTTTGGATTTAAAGAAGAATACATTTTACAGCTACAGATATTAGCTGTTAAAAAACCAATGAAATTCACAGAAAAAACCATAGGTTATAGACCATATATAGTTAGGAATTAGCATTTACAAAACCTTGAAAATTCACTGAAAAAACCATAGGTTATAGACCATATATAGTTAGGAATTAGCATTTAGAAAACCTTATTTTACTCACACAAAACCATTGAAATTCCATCTATAGTTAGTTGCACTAACTATATATCGCGCACCCGCAATCCACTGCTGATGATGTCACATATTACATCATTCATGACATGGTCAGTGACATCACTGATGACATCACTGATGACATCTCAAATTACATCACGGATGACATCACTGATGACAACATCCAGTGACTGTGTGTTTCTGTAAAGTTAAAATATGTCTTACATATTGAAGAATGAGTGGAAGTATAAGTGTCTGGACGAAGGATTTAGTAGGTGCATGACTGAATGTATGAGTGAGTGATTAAATGTGTCTCACTGAGTGCATGGGTTAGTGACTAAACTGTCTTAATTTGTGCATATTATGTCTGTTGTTCTGTAAACTGCAGCATGTGTTGATCAGTAGCTATATGAGTAACTATATGGGTTATTGATTGATTGCCCAAGTATTTGCATGGGAGACTGAGTGTGTGTGTGGCTGGCTGGGAGGTGTGTGACTCTGTGCAGATCAATGTGTACTTGTATCAATGATTGTATAAGAGACTAAGTATGTGTTAGTATATGGTTGAAAACGTAAGGTGCTCTATGTTTAACTGTATAGATTAGAAAATGGAAGTGTGATTGATTCTTTACAGGACTGACTAGGTGTGTGAGTAACTCCATGGATGAGTGGCAGAGTGTGAGTGTCTGTATAGGTGTATGAGTGCATATGATAGTGTTGTAAAGATGATTGATTGTATGTATGAATGATTGTATGGGTGAATGAGTGAATGTGTGTGTAGACGTAGGAATCAGTGAGTGCGTATGTAGTAACTAGTATTGGTGTGTCAATGGTTTCAAAAATTATACTCTGTATTTAACACTGAGTGTAACAGAGGTTATATTAAAATGTGAGGAGATGCATTGTATTGTCACATGAATGATATCATCAGTGATGTGGTCATTGATGTCAAATGAGATATCATCAGTGATGTCATCCGTGATGTCATTTGAGATGTCATCAGTGATGTCATCAGTGATGTCACTGACCATGTCATGAATGATGTAATATGTGACATCATCAGCAGTGGATTGCGGGTGCGCGATATATAGTTAGTGCAACTAACTATATATGGAATTTCAATGGTTTTGTGTGAGTAAAATAAGGTTTTCTAAATGCTAATTCCTAACTATATATGGTCTATAACCTATGGTTTTTTCAGTGAATATATATATATATACACATATATGTATCAATAACATATAATCTAACTACAGTCAGTGTAACAGTAGGGAAAGTGATGGATAGGGGAAGGGTAAAAATTACTATTCCCACTCCAATGAGTGCAACAGTAGGGAAAGTGTTGGATAGCGGAGGGATACAAATTACTATTCCCACTCCAGTGAGTGCAACAGTATAGAAAGTGTTGGATAGCAAAGGGGTAAAATTTACTATACCCACCCCACTCAGTTCAACATTAGGGAAAGTATTGAATAGAAAAGGGGTAAAAACTACTATTCCCACTCCAATTAGTGCAACAGAAGGGAAAGTGTTGGATAGCGGAGGAGTACAAATTACTATTCCCACTCCAGTGAGTGCAACAGTAGGGAAAGTGTTGGATAACGGAGCAGTAAGAATTACTATTCCCAATCTAATGAATGCAACAGCAGGGAAAGTGTTGGATAACGGAGCTGTAAAATTTACTATTCCCACTCCAGTGTGTGTAACAGTAGGGAAAGTGTTGGATTGCAGAGGGGTAACAATTAATATTCTCAAAAAATTTTATAAACAAAAAGATTTCCAAAAATAAATAAATAATATATATACATATATTAAAAATTGAAATACAAATATATTTAATATTACAAATTTTGAAAAAAACATATTATAATGTTAAAGGCATATGACAAATACCTACAAATATATTATGAAATGAAATAAAAAATATTTTTCAAACAAATAAATATTTTTAAGTGGAAATGATTTAGAAACAAAAACATTAATTACATTAATTTACTTTTTTTTATTTTCCACCCCACAAATCCACACAATTCACAATCCACATCTAATTCTTTTATAAAAATGTACTTATACAATTAACAAATTTAATCACAAAATTAAAACTTATTTTCAAATGAAATAGTATAGATAAACTAATTAAAAAGTGAGTAAAATTAATTTAATCCCCACCCTTGACCACTAAAAAAGTAAAACCCTACAAAAAAGTGTACCCTAATTAAATATCAATTAATTAAATAATATTAATGATCAACTACTTAATAATTAATTAAACATGAACCCCACACCTAAAATTAATTACAAAAATTCCTTATTTCATTTTCAGTTCATTATTAAATATTAAGAACTATTTATTAATTAAATATAAATCACTTCCCACCCTAAACCCCTACAAATCCCATAACCCCCAGCTAAAATAAATCACCCAATTACCATATATAATTATCACTTAATTAGTGAATATAAATTAACAACTAAATATTAGTTAGTTAAACGTAAATTACTTCCCATCCTTTACATCTATAAACCAGACAAACCATACCAAGAATTAATTACATATTTTCCATAAATAATTCACAATCAAGTACTTAATATAAATTAACAACGAATTATGAATTAATCAAACATAAATTACTTCCCACCCTTTACCCCTATAAACCCCACAACCCACAGCAAAACAAATTACAAAATTACCATAATTAATGATCAATTAATGTTAATTAACAACATTTACTAATTAATTACAAAGCAATTACTTCCCACAATTAACACTATAAAATCTAAATTCAATAAATAAAAAAAAATCTTTAATATATTATAATTAATATTACTTCAAACCTAACGTTACTACTACTAAATGCTTTTTGTGAATACCGAAAGTCGTAAAGTTAAGATTTTGTCTCAGTTTAATAGCAGTAAAATTAGAAATCCTAACTTTCCTACTACTAAAGCCTTCTGTGAATACCAAAAGTAGTACATTTAGGATTTTATCTCAGATTAATTCTGTGAATCGGCCCCATAGTGTCTAGTTTTCAGACAATTCTGGATCTAGTAGGTTTGCCTGAGCAGCAGCTGAATGAACTAGGGTTCAAAATTCCAAAATTGCAAACAAAAAAATCATGGATTTTGACAGATTATATCTTCAGGTCAGGTTTTGAGGCATTTTGTGCTGCAGGAGCTGAACCCAACCATACAAGTGTGGTACCATTTTTATTAGGAGATGGCTGGAAACACACAATAGTAAAACATCTGTTTTTACCTACTGGATTTTTCTGTATTTTTGCCTTCAAAATGTAAATCAGTGTGCAAGAAAGAAGACATTTTGCAAAATTCCCTCTGAATTACATGATAGTATGGTTAACCACTTGTTCAGATGTGTAAAGATAACCATAGTTCCTACACAAGGCATCTTGTGTACATTTAGAAATATATAGCTTTCCTCCATACCCATGTTTCATTCTTTATTTACCATATTAATTGCTGTATAATCTGTATGCAATGAAAAACCATTACAAGGTGCATCTCAGTTGATGGCTTTGGGTATCACATGTTTTTGGACAGGCTGCACACCCTATATATCACCATGGCCAGAGGGTCTGTCCGTTGTAAGACATTTTTGCCTTTGAAAAACAGCCATTGTAACGAGAAGAGCCAGAAGAAAATGTTGTTACAAATGGCTTTTTTTCCTACTCATTTTCATAATTGTGTATTTCAACAGTGTATTGGGAAAACTTTAATGGATCTACGCAAATGACCCCTTGCGAAAATCATAATTGTGTCAACTTTTCCAAAATGTATAGCTTTCCATGATCACCCATTGGTTTTGCACCTGTTCCCTCCACAAACTGCAAGTTGGTTGAAAATGAGGAAAAACTGAGTACCGCTTCGGAAAATGCAAACATTGTGGTAAATATGTATTTCATACACCTGTGCTTTTTCCCGAAAGCTTGGAAAATGATGATCCTAGCCCAGCAAGCCTTTTGTTGAAGTCATTTTTAGAAAAAAAACTGTTTTCTCGAGCAGCACTTTCCCCAATTTATATAAAAACAACAATATGTTCCTCTCTTTTGCCTATTTCCTCGGTTCCTTGCAGTGGAATCTACAAATCAGCAGCACCTTTTGAATCCCCAGGATGTTGGGGAAAGGGAAGCTAATTTGAGGTTGGCATCTTATGTGAGAAAGACTTATGAAGGGGCAGATGTGAACTATCACTAGGAGCAAAAAAAAGGCTTATCACTAGGGGTGAAAAGCCTTAGCACTTAAGGGGTTACATCATGATGCTGTGTATTTTTTAGTATTTAGTATATAAAGCTTTATTCGATTTTCATCAAATCATAAAAGCACAACACATACATTTAAAAACATCGCAATTAATAAATGCTTACATATAAAATTAGCAGTTAAAAACCAGCAATTGTAATAACCGAGTCATAAAAATTCATTCAAGTACAATACAATATGTAATGGAATTTGTGCTGTCCAACACAATAGACATAGAGGGACCCGAGCCAGAATGTTTTACCGCATGGTTTTCCGCAACAACATAACAGATCTTAAAAAACAAGATACCGCAAAAATCACGTGCTCGTCTTCAAGTTTTAACAATCTTAAGAAGGCAGGCCTACAATTTCTTGCACCCCAACGGTTTAAGAGAGGTTTTAGATAGAGTTTTCTGGGGGTGGAATAGAAAGAGCAAAAAAACATTAAATGCAGATTAGATTGAAATGCGGTATTGTCACACAAACATGTCATTTTCAGTGAAGACCAGTTATTCATCTCCGGTACAGAAACCATACGAAAGAAAACCCCAAGGCGGAGACGGGACAAAAGCATTCTGTGGTACGGGCTGGGGTCCACTTTTAGATACATTTGCATGCCTTCGTTAGGGGTGATTTCTTGAAAGTTTAAGATGGTTTGTTTGTTCTTTTCAACGTTCCATCTCAAAGTTTCCAGGTGGGAGGTCAGTGTTTTTTTGAGAACTGATCTAGATACGCCCTCCAGGGTTCTAGGTTTTACATAATAATCTGGGAGGCCTATCTCACTGAGTACAGATCTTACGTACGACAACCATCGGAAATTTGCAACCCCATCTAGGGCCAAACAATCCTCCAGGAGATCCCTATTAAAACTGGCTTCCCTTGTTGTCCATACCTTATGCCATAAAAGAATTGGGGCCGTCTTAATTATGTCGCTCAAATGCTTAACTCCAGTCTCTATGTGCGTCATAAATGAAGATGAGGTTTTTGGTACACCTAGAAGGTAGCTAATGAATTGGTTCTCACAGCTCTGCAAAGATTGATCCTTCTCGATGCCCCAAAGTCCCGCCCCGTAAGTGGCTGTGGACACACACTTCGCCTGATATATTTGTACCAGTTCTTTAATGGGTTTTCCACCCACTCTATTAGAAAAAGCGCATAAAGCGCCTATGGTGTGAGTGAAGGCCAGTTTCCTTGCTTCAATCGCCTGTTTCCAACGGCATTTCCTGTCAAACAATATACCCAGGTAGCAGAACTTATCTACAATGGCTATATTCTGTTTGTCCAGGGACACGTTACATGGCGCCCTCCTGCGCTTGTTGGTGCACGGCATGGTAAAAGTCTTCAAAATGTTCACTTTCAGCCCTCTATCCTGCATAAAACCTGCAAATTTAGTCACTGCCCTCTGCAGTCCCACTTGGGTCTGGGACATTATGGCCGCGTCATCGGCATACAAGAGGATTGGCACCGGTGAACCTTTCACGGTAGGGTAATCATTTTGAAAGCGAGAGAGGTATTGGCCCACTGAGTTTATATAGTAAGTGAATAGCCTGGGGGCTAGGATACACCCTTGCCTAACCCCTCTTGACAGGGCAAATTTGTCGGTACATTCGCCCTGCTTGCCAAATCTCACTCTTGCCCCACAGTTATGATACAGTTCTCTAATGAAGGTAATTAAGCGTGCATCAATGCCCATCTCGGCCAATGTTGACCATAACAAAGTATGGTCCACGCAGTCAAAAGCAGAACTTAAATCAACAAAAGTTATAAAAAGTGACCCACCTCTAGCCTGCGTATATTTAGCGCATAAAAGGGCCAGATTTAAACACAGCTCAGCAGTCCCTATACCCTTCCTGAATCCATATTGAAAATGTGAGACTACATTGTGTTCCTCCTCCCACTCCTGAAGTCTCTTTAAAATAATCCTCCCTGCTAATTTCATAAGGCCATCTAATAAGGATATTGGCCTATAGCAGGTTGGGTCGTCACGCCTGCCCTTTTTAAAAATGGGGACCACTATTGCATCCGACCAGGTTTCTATAAACCCCTTTAGATTGCCCTTATTCAACACATTTGTGAGCAGGGGGGCCCAGAAATCTGGTTCAGCTTTGTACACGTCTACCGGGGTACAGTCTGGCCCTGGTGCTTTGCCTGATGCACTGTCCCTGATTGCATCCTGCATTTCCCCTACTGTAAAAGTTATATCAATCGGGAATGGACAAACTCGGGGATGGGTGTCCCTCCTACTATCTATGGTTTGTGAGACAGTTGGGGCCTGCCCTATCGAAATGATAGTGTCAGCTTGTTTTATGTCCAAGTACAATTGCCTAAAGTGTGTGTACCATCTGTCACCTGTTATAGCCAGATCTAATTTATTACCGCTATAATTCGGTTGGTACAAAGATTTGACCAATCTCCAGAACTTAGTGGTAGTTTTCTGGGCGGATGCTTCTCTTAGTGTGGCCCATGCTTGCTTTTTTAAGGCCTGAGTTCTTTCTTTTAATACGCGTTTGTATACTTGCCTAGCACTGCGAATTGTGTGAGGGTCCCTAGGTTTGAGTGCCAAAACTTTTTTAAGGGCTTTTAGAGCTTTTGTACACTTCCCATCGAACCACCCTTCCCTAGGTAAGTAGTTATTATTTGCTGCCCGAGTCAGCAAATTTTTTATCCGCTGTTGGATATTGGCAAAAGCAGTCATGACAGAAGAAGGGTCCGCCTGTTCCTCTAGGCAGAGATTACCATCGTTTACGGAATCGGATAGTAGCTTTTTCAAAAACACACCGGGTACAATCTTCTCCCATTTCACCACGTAGCCATTAGTTTTGGATAGTTCAATCCTATAGGGATACGTGAGAAGGGTAGGATTTTTGGCATTTCGCTCCTTTGTTTTTACACTAATTGAAAGGGGGTAGTGGTCACTAAATACGTCCTTGCCGACCACCCACGAGGTCAAGATTCCACAGTTGGCAGTAGATATCAGGATGAAATCAATAGTTGAATTACAATTTCTACCAAAAAAGGTTGGCTCAAACTGCACGGGTGCGGGACAGGACTGGTTGGCAAAACAAAGATCAAATTTAAAAACAAATGTATTTAGCAACATCCCCCTCTTTGTGTGCACAAAATGGATTGGGTTTTCCTCACCAATATCTGCAATGCCACACAAAGGAGAATCGGACTGTGGGCAAATAGTACAGTTAAAGTCCCCTGCCCACAATATTGTTACCCCCTTAAAGCGATCCACAATATGTGACAGCAGACGCGATATATGTGACATGGTGGACTCCAATTCGGTATCAGCCATATTATTATAAAAGTTCAACAATACAATATTCTCTAACGAACCCCACTTTAAGTGTAGGATTTGGAAGTGGGTGCTAGAGACGAATTTGTAGATCTTAACCTTTGCTGTTGTTGAAACATAGACACAGAGCCCCCCCTTGTTGTGACCCTGAGCTGATAGTGTAGCAGGGGAGTGAAAAGTTTGGTACCCCAGAAAATGAACTTCTTCACAGCACCAAGATTCTTGGAAACATAAGATGTCGTGCATGTGAATAACATTTAGCCAAGCTTTGTTGAGGGCCTTACTAGCTAGCCCCGCGACATTCCATGAAAGAAGTGAATTAGAGACAGGAACGTTACTGGTGGCTCCGCGTGTGCGGCCTAAGTTCACACAAGGTATGTCTAGTAAATGTGTACTGGTAGTATGGGTATGGGAGGGAATCAAGGAGTCGGTAGTGGAACCGTTATGCCGGGACTGTTGAGATTGTGAGTGATCAGATGGCCGGGGTTCACTAAAAGAATCCATCCCCGCCGCTGTTCTGCCACAGCAGCTCTCAGGCTGCTTATTAAGTGAGCTAGATGACAAGAAATGGGGAGAGGTGCGGTATCTGGACTACGAGCCCACAGGAGATTTTTCTGTATTAATCGACTTGTGGAGTCATTCATTGTCATCTAAGCCTGAGAGCGGGTGGTAGAAGTTAGACAGGGGTATATTCCAAAAATCTTTTGGGTTGTGAGGACATGGATCACCCCAATGGACATTAGGGTTGTGAAAATTTCTCGGTGCTAATGGTACCTGACTGGGCTGCAACCGGAAATCATTAGTGTTTTCAAAGGGATTCTGACCCATTGATGTCCTCAAATGAAGTAAACTGTCTGGGGCGGGAGGTCTATACAGAAATGGAGCAAAAGTGTTCAAATGGTGGGGGAGGGAAGTGTTGTGGCCAGTATGATATTTGTGAGATGTAGATATGGTAAAGCCGCCAGGGGCTTTTGGGCGACCATAGCTATCAGAATGGTAGAGTCTGGACTGGGCTGGCGGTTTTCTCAGCATAGCCTCAGGATAGAAATAGCTCAGGTTATGAGTTGTAATTCCCCCCTCCCCCGTTCCAGGGTACCAGTCGCTAATATATGTGACCAATCTGTGATCTTTGAAGTTAACTAAGATCACGTCGCCTTCTATGTCCTTAGGTCTACTGCCTACCCAGTGGCATCGCCTGACCGAGACGATATCACCGTTTAGGTGTGGCGGGAGTGGTCTGTTTCTCCTCAGCCAGTAGATAACCTTGTTTTTTAAATTGGCCTGATGTTCAGGGCTACCTTCTGGCGGGGGCGGGACTCCTGTGAGTGCTATAACAAAATTTAAGCATTCGGGAGGCAGATCTACGGTATCCCTTGTTCTTCTATTTGATTTATGTGGGACGGTAGGAGAGGATTTTGAATTAGTTCTATTGTTGAGAGGCGTACTATGGGGCCTTATAGAGGTATGAGATTTTTCTGCAGTCATGAGTTTTTCCAATGCAGTGGTTTTAATATTACTATTATTACTAATTTTGACATGGGATATAGAATTCTCGGAGGGTTTTGGTGGCCCAACTGTGCATTGTACAGTTGCCTTGGGGGTACCAGTCACTGTCTTAAGTGTTTTGGTTTCTTTAGTGGGCTGTGTTGAAACTCTAGGGGCATTCGATTTCGGGCAAGGTAACCCCGTTTGTCCTTGTAAGATTTTTTCAACATTCTCCCCTAGTCTTTTGATCCTTTCAGTAAGAGGAAGGATCAATGCCTTGATGAGACAATCAATGTCATCCAATAACCCTGCATAGCTAGGTACCGAGATGGAGCTGGGAATCATCTCTTTCGCTGGGTCTACAGCCCCAGCCTTGTTTGGGATAGTAAATGTAGAGGGTGACCCTTGATTAGGAGGCACGGCTCTCTTATTAATTATAAGCTTCTTTCTTCGCTTCCTTGGTGGGGAGCCAAAAAAGGTTTTACTAGAAGGAGTTTTAAGACTCTTGGTGGTGACCCTAAGCGGTGATGATAGAGGCTGGCCCTCGGAAGTACACTTAGTATGGTGGTCAGGTACGATTGGTGTGAACACAGGAGATGGTATACTTGTATCATAAAGGAGGGCTGGTTCTGCAACAGGAGTGCTTAGGTCTATTGTCTGGGTGTCGGATACCTGGGAGTACATGGAGTCCGAGATAGTGATAATGTCATTCTGTGCAGGGGGATTAGTCTGGAAGATAAGGGGGATATCTTCAATGGGAGGGGAAGTATTGTCGTATTCTAATGGTGTGGTTAAATCCATTGGGGATTTAAAAGGTGTTATAATTGCGTCCAAGGATTGAAGAGGTCTTAATTTTAACTTTTCAATAGAAAGACGTCGACCCACCCGTTTCCCGGCCAGAATGAGCTCCCGGTCTACGTCAGTCTTAATTTTTGCAAAAAATGTGTCCAAAGGTCCTAGCAAAGAAGGTCCTTGTATGGCCGGTGCCAGAGTTGCCTCAGAGGCAGACATCACTGGGGGCGGATAAGGGCGTGTAAAGCAAGAAGCAGGAGGGAAACACTTAATGAATGAATTAAAATGTCAAGGAAAACAAAGAGAGTGGGCACGGCCCGGCCTCTGTCGGCCCCGGACGGCCACAGACGGTCCCGCCCTTGTCCCGAGCTTCTCCCGGCGCCCCCCCACGCGCTCCCGCGCAGCGGGAGAGATACTTACTCTATATAGCTATTCAATTGGCCACAGAGAGGACGGGGCCGGCAGGGAGAGCAGCCCAGCTGGACAAGGGCGCGCGGGGACTCCTGGTCCTTGGAGTCCGCCGCTCTTGCTCGCAGCCCTGCCGGTCAAAACAGGTGAGGCCCCTTGCAGTGTCTTGCAGGCCGCTACAGACCACAAAGCGGGACCCGCGACGCGGGTCCGGCGAGGCGTGGCGGCTGTGGCAGGCTTTCACCAAAATGCTCAGTTGCGTGGATCTTCCCTTGAGGGCTCGGCGTTTGTGAAGGCAGTCCGCCGGAGGCCAGGAAACAACGATAATTAATCCTGTGGAGGAGAGGGCGGGGCCGGCAGGGAGAGCAGCCCAGCTGGACAAGGGCGCGCGGGGACTCCTGGTCCTTGGAGTCCGCCGCTCTTGCTCGCAGCCCTGCCAGTCAAAACAGGTGAGGCCCCTTGCAGTGTCTTGCAGGCCGCTACAGACCGCAAAGCGGGACCCGCGACGCGGGTCCGGCGAGGCGTGGCGGCTGTGGCAGGCTTTCACCAAAATGCTCAGTTGCGTGGATCTTCCCTTGAGGGCTCGGCGTTTGTGAAGGCAGTCCGCCGGAGGCCAGGAAACAACGATAATTAATCCTGTGGAGGAGAGGGCGGGGCCGGCAGGGAGAGCAGCCCAGCTGGACAAGGGCGCGCGGGGACTCCTGGTCCTTGGAGTCCGCCGCTCTTGCTCGCAGCCCTGCCGGTCAAAACAGGTGAGGCCCCTTGCAGTGTCTTGCAGGCCGCTACAGACCGCGACGCGGGTCCGGCGAGGCGTGGCGGCTGTGGCAGGCTTTCACCAAAATGCTCAGTTGCGTGGATCTTCCCTTGAGGGCTCGGCGTTTGTGAAGGCAGTCCTGTGTATATTATTGAATTGTATTGCAATACGTTATTCATTTGTGGAATGCAGCAATGACAAGTGAAATGCTTTAAGGCGAGATATCTCATGATTATAGTGACTGAATATTATGTGTCTTTGTATAGGTCGATGGGGGAAATTACTTATCCCAGATGTTTGGGGAAAGAGGCTCTATCCAATCTAGTAGCATTGTGAAGCTTTGGGATTTACTGAAAGTTATCCCGGTAGGACAATATTCGCCTTTGAATACCTTAAGGAAAGGTGTGAGCAAGGCCAAACAGGCATCTACAGGTGAAGCAAACATCATAAATTCGACAGGCATTTGAAAAGAAAAGGTGACATCTAGAATTTTAAAAACTAACAACAAAGGTTTATGCTGAACAGAGTAGCCTTGTAGATTAGGTATGGACTTTCAAAAAGTTGGCAAATTGGCACTTTAGAGATAGCTTTGCTCCTAACCTCTAGTGTGTCAAACAATTAAACAATATTCAGGGAAAGTGTCTCCCTTATAGTTATATGCAAAACACTTTCTCTGAGAACTGAAATTCTTCGGCCTAGAATTTTTTCAAAGATGACATTAATGTCATATGGATTCAATTAAACTGTGGCAATGAACAGTGATCACATATATTGCAAGAAAAAGCATGTTGTACAAAATTAGTCTGATTTAGTATATTTACAACAACAAAGCAGTAACAGATATAACACAACCCAATATTTCAGCTAGATATGTATGACCAAAACAATACTCTCATGGGAACAACCATACATTGAAAGATCCGTGAGAGAGTCTTGAAGAAATTAACCGTCACATGGTGGTGCCTAAGTAATTTTTCCCAGGGTGATGGCCATTCAGAAGTAATACTGTTGGAAGTATGAGGTACTCTTGAAAAATATGATTGTTGAGTTTGAAACTGGAAATTTGAGTATTGGGGGTTTCTGTCAGCAGCTTGGTCCAGAGGTGTTTTACCGTCACTGCAAATTGTCTTGCCCGCTACACCTGCAGAAGGTTCTATGTGAGAATAGCTGGCTATGTCTTGTTGAGCAGTGGGGCATCATTGAAATGCCAAGGCAGCATTTAATTTATGTCAAAATAATCTTGTGTAATTTCCAGTTTACACATGATTGTGACATGTAATGCCTAAAATTACATTGCTATGCATCTCTGCATAAACAAAAATGTGTTCAGGTAATCAACCTTGTCAGAAGAACAGTTCTCTGTTATTGTAACACCCAGCACCAATTGTTAGGTGAAATTCATTTTGAATGGATAATATCTAAGCAAATCATTCTGGATATGTTCTGTCTGTTTATTAAGCTGGGAGGTGCTATAGAGTGAGGCTACAATACATACAGTAGCAACTTCATCTTCTAGTCATGTAGACTCCTCATTCTTTGTTGTTGAGTTCTTGGTCATTTTGGAATTGGATTCTGAATGTAAAGTATTGCATATCATTTGTATGCAATCTCTGATACATCAACAGCAACATGCACCTTTGGCGTTTTTGGGAAAATATGTTTAGCCCAGAATTTTGTAAAATATTTGTTGAATCAGGTATGTTTTCTCCCTTTTTTTGGATTTGTTCCATTTTGCTTGTTTGTTGCTGGATAAGCTGAAGTTTGTAATAGGTGAAGAAAGGCAGGCCCAGTGGCGGGATTAAAGGATTAGAGTGTAAAAACTATTTGCATTTAGAGGTGGTGATGGCCTGAGGATATATTTCCTCCATTTTCTTGTTTTTCAGCACACTTCTTTTTTTTTGTCCTCATTCACCACCAGACTGCAGTACACCCACCATTTACCCGTAAACCATGGGGAGAAGGGCAAAAGAAAAGCAACCCTCACATCGTCAGGTGAAGGATAGGATAGCCAGTGCCCCCAATGGGGTAAGTAGCTCTCAACTTTCTCCGGATAACCGCAAGCTGTGTATAACGGAAAAGGAGGGAAACCAATGCAGCTCTACGAGATTTTTAGGTGTAATCATAGGACCCTCAAGTGCTGAGACCACCTCAATAAGAAACTCCAAAAGCTTCTACTTGTTATTGCTTACCGGATTCCTCATTAAATCCATTTTAGATACATAGAACAGGGAGGTAACCTTTTTGGCCATAAATTTAAGTCAATTTTTTTTTCTGCTTGTGCCCGTTGGTGGCTGGGCAAGAGGGGCTCAAAAATCAAATTCCAGGCAGTTAGCCACTGTAGGAAAGCCATAATTTCTGCACTGATCCCCAATTTTTGGACTGGTGATGATGATTACTAACTCTGAAACTGCCCTGGGCTCTGCTAACCAGTCCCATGGCCAGTAATCTAACCTCTAAAAGGTGTTTGCTAATTGGAATATGTTAAAACATTAGGCATTAGTTGTGGGGCCTGCACAAGTAATGGGTCTACATTTGTCCTTGACTGGGAACCAAACACCCCATTGTAGCGCTTGACTCTAGGGTAGCGTTGCAGAGCAGTCCAAGGCTTACACAAGTGAGGTGGTGTGGGCCAATAATCACCATTGACAGATACACAGAGATAGCACTCAATAATTGATTATCCACTCTGTGCTTTTCTTTATAAAAAAGGAAAAATACATTTAATACACACACACGCACTACTCAACACCATGCAACAATTTACAAAAATACATAAGCTGATTGAAATACTTCTTGACATTGCGTAAACATTCCCACCCCTCCCGCAGGACAGGGGTATAGTACCACCATTCACATGTATGAACATCATCTTGCCACCAAATTACCACTGGCACCAAGCAAGTGACTGCCCACCACATTGATTCAACAAGCATTTCATAATGGGAACTCCTGCCATAGTGACATGTAACCCTGACCGAGAGCATCTAATTCAGACAATGCAGTATACTTACTTAAATCACAGTGGCTAACAATCTGGTTGTTGGAGTATCATACTGATAACCTACATTATGCAATTCCATCACAGCCCCTAAAGGGCACCACAGGAATTATAAGAATGCTGTGCGTTTACAATTCCTACACCACTAACAGGTGCTTACCGCAAAGAGAAATCACATTTAGCACTACATTTAACATGTCAAAGCTAGTCCCAAAAGGACTACCTTTATGTAACGGCACCTCCATGCATTGACCACCTTCCCCCCTGGAGATGTGTCACCACATGAAAACTCTCAATGGGCTACCTCTAGCCACAATCCATGAAACCATACTCCTTGTTCTTAGACAAAAGGATCTTCCACACTGAAGAACGAAAATTCCAGCATCAGGCTGGCTTGAAAACATGGACGAACCAATAGAGGTTATCTTCTCAAAGTCACCAGAGATTTAGGCCGGGGACTTTCAAATTATTTTGGGGGGAGTCTGCGGTGCTCCGGCAGCTTTTCTCCCACCATTGCTTCACTTTGGCATCCTCCACGGGTCAACACATTCCACAAACTAATAGGTTTTCCTAAAAACATTGGCCAGACGCGCGTGTCTTTATGGGGTGCTCCCTCTGGAGCTTTCATACTTGAGCAGCAGCTCCCCGCTGCTCCAGGGCCACCTGTGTTAGATTTCCTGGTGGCCTCGCGCCGTAATCCATTTTTTCTCACCACCCGGTCCCACCCGGGCACCCCACATGCAACAGGATGTTGGAGAGCAGCGCAGGGAGCACAGCCACGGATTATCTCGCCTGCTCTCCTGGGTGGCCGGTACACTTGCGTGCTGCAGCAAGAGCCAGCCCCTCCTTTTCTGGTCTGCCCGCCCCTGGGAGCAGATGCATGCTTGCCTCCTGTCCGGCGGTCTGCCCGCTCCTGCGGGCAGACGTGCGCTGAGGAGGCAGTCCAGCAGCTTCATGGGGCTGCTTCACAGGGCGTGCATTGGCACTCATCGACTTCCTCTACCTCGCTGGGGCCAAGGCTTGGGATCATGGATCCTGTGGTCATCTTTGCCCGACTTCGTCATGGTTAGGGCCCAGGGTTGGGATCCTGGGCCCCAAGCACCTTCATGGGGGGCGATACGGTGCTCCGCAGATTCATTTTGTCAGGCCCAGGGATTGGTTCCTGGGCCCCTTGGGCACCTTTGCGGGGAGCACAACGGTGCTCTTTTTATGGGGGCAGCCCCCCGGAAGCTGACCTACCCGAGGGGTACAACGGAGTCTGACTGTGGAGCCCCAAGCGCTTTGTAATCAATCCAGTAGAGGTGAAAGGTTGCCTACATTCTGGGTGGCATATCTCAGCCCCCATTGGTCCAATTTCGATAATCTGGACCTCTTTTTGTCCTGGTAGCCAGCCCTAGCCACTGGGAACAGCCACCTTCTGCTTCCTGGCGTCCCAGAGGATGGACTCAGCAGGGAGTTGCTTTCACTGGCTACCTCCAGCAGCCTTTCACTGGGTTTTCTCTTCTGGGCTTTTCTCTTTGCGCAGAAACTCAGAACTTCCCTCACTTGTCCTGGCTTCGCACCGAGGCACTGTCCAAAGTCCTTGGGGCAGTCAGGGGGTTCTTCCTTCCAACTGTCCATGGCACTAGCCTCCAGCACCAGTCTTCCTCAACAAGCCCACATCCCAGAGAGATCTCATCTTCCACTTTCTTTGAAGAAAGGGTGCAGAAGGCTGGAAGGAATGCACTTCTGCCCTACCCTGTAGTGCCACATCACCTCTCTGCACTGATCCCTCCTTCTTGCTCAGGCCTCTGGGAAACTTCAAGATGGTGTCGTACAGGGGTCCCATGCTACTGTGGTGTTGGGTTCAATCAGGCCTACATACTCTGCTAAACTCTCGAACACCTTAGTATAGAAGTTGGCACGGACACTGGAAAATGCAAAAGACAAGTTTATTAAGACCCCATGGGGTGGTGGTACATTCCTACAGCACCCTTCGGCAATGCAAGAAGTAGCACACCGAACATCGGTGCGCGACCTCTTTTATACAGTTTAATGGCAATAAAAAGGTAGGCGTTTACAAGTTACACATTTTAGGTACATATAAGGTCATTTTTGGAACACAGCCAACATGTGGGAGGAGTTCAGTAGTACTGGTCAGTTAGTGCTAACATTCCTAAAGAATGACCAGTTGATGTATAATGCGCATGTGCGCTTGACCAGTACTAAAAATAGCCTGTTGCTGAGCAAAGTAGACGACCATGGGTATCGAGAAAGGACGAAAGGGCATGCTGACCACGAGGCAGCGTGTTCATACAAATGGAAGCCGAAAGGATTCAAAATGGCCCCCGTACAGTTTAGTCAAGTTAATGGAAAGATCGTGTAGCTGAGCTAAACGCTAACTCAGGAGCTGCCAAAATACGACAGACGGCCCTTTTAGCGCTTAGCAAAAGCTACCTCATAACGAAAGTAATCAGGGTTTTCATCATCAATATTGATCGCCATTATCTTCATCACTTCATCATTAATTAGTTTCTCTTGCTTAATAATAGCTCGTTTGGACGGGATACAAGCTGTGATACATACAGAGCATAAGGTAGGGCCACATTGAATACATAAACAAAGAGAAAACAGTATTCCGATAATAATACATAGAATAGTTAATAACTTCCAACCCCATGTACTAAGTAGAGTCCAGAACCAACTAGAAAAGGTCCATGTTCCATTCTCTGGGTGAATCTCAGCAGCTATCTTGTGTAGCTTAGTAATAGCATCATACACAGAAGGTGAATTATCTGGCACGTACACGCAGCAACTACTGCCGATAACGCGGCATGCTCCTCCACGATCAGCTAGTATTACGTCTAGAACCATCCGGTTCTGGAGCGTCACAATTCTAGTAATCTGCAATTCTTCAGTTATATTTCCCAAAGCAGAGGCAGTTTCATTCGCAACTGCTTCTACAACACGTGTAAGCCGTCTTATCTTTCTACTATTTAATGCAGCTCCTACAAATGAAAATAATCCCAAGTTGAAATCTACATATTGTTGTAAGGAGGTATCAGTCTGATCTATTCCATCAATATCTAATGTTCTTTTAACTCTATTTAGTACGAAGTCATGATATAATACATAATCATTATGATACATAGGCGGAGCAATGAACACAGGCGGTAATACAAAGGATATGTAACAGGCTCCTAACCATCCCAGTGGAAGACGATGATATCCCTTATTTCCACAAATGAAATATGTATTACGTGAGGCTACAAATGCAATTCCGTTTGGTGTATCAAATGTAAGTGTGATATTACATTCGCTTCGGCCTACAGGGATTGTACCTTTATTTCTAATGCAAAGATCTGCTTTTGTATCAATAACAGTTATCACATGTGAGTTCGACACATTTATGAGTCTTTGGTTCGTAAAAATACGAGGTGTAGATACATTGTCCGGGCGATATTCTTCCCACTCAAATTTAGTTCCTTCAGCTTGTGGATAGCCATCTTTATCATTGAAACAAATTTTATTTAGTCGAAAGAGTAGTCCACCTTTCGTTGGCCATCGTAAAGTGAAAAGGAGAGTGTACCAAGCGTTACAAGAACCATTATGAGAAAACGGGAGAGGAATAAGTGGGGTTCCTCCCCTCTTCTGATGTCCAGGCAACATTCCACATACCCAACAGTTCGACATGTTGGTCATGTTATGAGTGTGATGCAAAATCTGAATGAAACTGTTATTCAAATAAGTCTGCCGATGCCTCTCTTCATGATAGGGCAAAGTGAAATGAAAATGTTCGGATGGGCTTGGAGTGGTAGGCAGTAAATGTTCTCGTGCAGGAAACAATTGTTCTATAGTCCAAGCTATTACTGCTATTACCACTATAGTCAAAACAAACAGTACAGCACCACAAATTCTCCCCTTTCGTGTCGGAGGAGGTGCCATGATTCACGAAACAATGTTCTCTAGAAGCGAACTAAAAAATAAAAAAGGTAGTTCTGGACTGAGGCTGCCGTTGGTTTGTTCTCCGAGATTCAAGACGGGTGTCGCTACACTGGACAGAACTGATCCCCCCCCTTGATATTCCCGGCTTCCGTTTCACAAACCTCAGAGCGGTTACAAACCAGTTCAAAAATGCAAGGAAAAAAAATTATTTCCTGGGGCGTAGATTGTACTTCACTCCATCAGATACAGTGTGGTCCGGGAAGGCTCCCTCCAATTCGTTGGACGTAACAGCTGGGCTCTTTTCTGCATCCAGAATGTTTCTGTAGTCGGATAGCACCACAGGGCTCACCAGATCCGGGGAAACACGACGACAATGGGTGGAATGGATCCACCATTTTTTGTTGGTTACTCTCACTGCTGTTCGGGTCGCAAGCAGCACCTGCTCAGGGCCATGCCATCTCGGCTCCAAACTGCTGGACCTCTCAAACGCACGTACCATGACGTGGTCCCCGGGATGAAGATCGTGAGCCTCACCAGTGGAGTTATCAGGGAGCGCTTATCGAACCTGTTGATGAATAGAAAGTAAATCATTTGTTAATCGTGCCAAATAATCGTTCATCATTATACAAGGCACATCATGTATCAAACGAGGCTTAGGAACTCCCCAAATATTCATCGGCCTTCCAAACACCACTTCATAGGGTGTGAGGCCAGATCGAGAATGTGGCACTGATCGAATAGACAGCAATGCCAAAGGCAAAGCGTCCGGCCATTTCAAAGATGTAGATGCCACGATCTTTGCTAGCTTCAGCTTCAGAGTTGCGTTATACCTTTCCACTAAACCTGCTGATTGTGGATGAAAGACAGCGTGGAATCTTTGCTTGATTCCCAATCCTTTCAGGACGTACTCCACTACTTTCCCAATGAAATGAGGACCATTCTCATTCCACATAAACTTACAAACACCATAGCGTGGGAAGTACTCTTTGAGTAACACCTTAGCTGTTGTCAATGCTGTATTATCTTTCGTGGGGTAAGCCTCAATCCATTTGCTGAAGGCACACACCACCACTAAGACATACTTGAGGTTATTACAGCGCTCTAGCTGGATGTAATCCATTTGCAATACTTCAAATGGTGCAGTAGGTGGAACAAACCCTCATTTGGGAGTATAAGTCCCTTGTCCAGGATTGTGCTGTAAACATATCAGACAGGTCTGAACCACTCTCTTAGCCGTACTAGCAATCTCTGGATTTTCCCAAACCCGTGTAAGCAATTTAGTAATTGCAAGAGCTCCAACGTGTGCCAGCCCATGTGTCATTTGCACCATTGTTTGTAAATAGGCCGTAGGTAATTTCCATCTTTCCATGTCTTTACTACGCCAGCAACCCTCATCATCCAACACTCCTTCAGTGGCCCATCTCACAAGTTCTGTTTCAGATGCTGACCTCTGTATGTCTAATATTTCTTCTCTAGCATCATGCCATCGCTCAGCTTGTGATTTCACCACGTACATGGGAGAATTATTTTGTAGCATAGCAGTCTCTCTCGCAATGCGATCTGCAAAAGCATTGCCTTGTCCTATTTTATCTGTCACCTTTTTGTGTGCGCTGCATTTGACTATCGCTACTTTCTTTGGACATAATAGTGCATTCAGGAGATCGCGTACCAATTCTCCATGCATAATGTGTACTCCATGTGAAGTCAAGAACCCTCGTTCCTTCCAGAGTAGGCCAAAGTCATGCACTACTCCAAACGACTGTCCGTGTAAATGTTCACACATAATCCAGCACTTAACTCACATGCTTTCGTTAAGGCTATCAATTCCGCTGCTTGAGCCGATTTCTGGGGTATTCGTGCTGCTTCTACCACTGTCTTAAGTGTCGTGATCGCATAGGCTGCGGAAGTCGTACCATCTGGTAACCTCACACACGATCCATCAACCCACAGTTCCCCATCTACATCTGGAAATGGTGTATCCTGTAAATCGATACGACCCTTTGTCTGTTCCTCAGTCAGAAAAACACAGTCATGTTGTTCTTCCTTCTGGGTCTCAGCAACAGGATACGGCAATAAAGTAGCAGGGTTCAGTGTAGCACATCGTTTTAGTGTGATGTGCGGCGCCAACAACGTTAGCTCATACCCTGTTAGGCGTGCACTAGTTAGATGCTGTGTTTTCGTTTGATTCAACAATGCATCTACCGCATGGGGGACTAACACCAACAATTTGTGTGACAAAACTATTCCCTCACTTTGTCGTATAGCTACTGCTGTTGCTGCAACTGCTCGAAAACATCCAGGCAATCCTCGAGCCACAGGGTCGAGTACCGCCGAGAAATATGCACAAGGTCTCTGTTTGTCTCCGTGTGTCTGCACTAAGACTGACAATGCGCACCCATCCTTCTCGTGTACGTACAATGTAAAAATCTTCGTGTAATCAGGTGTACCTAACACTGGTGCAGAGCAAAGAGCTTGTCTCAATTGTTCAAAAGCATTCTGACATTCATCTGTCCATTCAATGGGAATCGGTGTATCTTTGGACAACAATGCTAACAAAGGCTTAACAATGTGAGAAAAACCCAGTATCCATTGCCTACAAAAAGACGTCAGACCTATGAAGGCACGAACATCTTTCTGAGTGCGGGGGACTGGTGTATCTAAAACTGCTTGGATTCGATCTGATGTCAATGCACGGCCCTCCTTAGACAAAAGATGACCGAGGTAGGTCACCTTGGGTCTACAGTATTGTAACTTTTTCTTCGAAACCTTATGATTATTTTTAGCAAGGAAGGAAAGCAAAGAAAAAGTACTTGTCTCACATTGTTCCTGTGTGTCTGCTGCAAGTAAGATGTCATCCACATACTGAATAAGAGCCACTCCAGCCTGGAGGAACTCGACAGAATCTATACGATTTGTTATTTAATGTAAAACCAAAAAGATATCGACTGTCAGGATGTACAGGAATCGAAAAAAATGCATTTTTCAAGTCAATAACTGTAAAAGTAGTTGCCGTCGGTGGAACCAACGTAAGCAACGTGGTGATGTCAGACACCACCGGGTACTGAGGCACTACTATCTTATTAATTTCCCTCAATTCAATAATAAAACGGTAAACCTTAGCATCTGTATCTCTTTTAAGGATCGGAAGAATTGGGCTGTTACAAACATTATAGGGAACTTCCTCAACTACTCCTGCTGTAATCAAATCATTCACAATATGTATCAAGGCAATTTCGCCTTCCCTCGAAATTTTATATTGTGGGACACGTGGCAGAGATACTCCCTCCTTTACAGTAATATGTACTGGAGGAATAATCATCTGTCCTACACCAGTATCGGAAGTGGCCCACAACGTTTTTGGTAGGGAGGCTAATACTTCAAATTCTTGGAGAAGACACACTCGCTCAATTTCTGGATAATTTTCGTTCAACACAATCCGCACTCCTTCCGGAGCACAGCGAATAGTAGCTCGAAAATCTTTTAACATATCGAGTCCCATAATATTATCTGGTGTGTTTGGGGACAGCAAAAAGGGACATGGGGCAGCAAATTTATCAACAGAAAATGTAACAGGTTGAGACAGTGGGCTAGAAGTAGGTGTTCCATCGAACCCTATAGCTGTAATTACTTCGCCAGACAGGGGAGCCCTTGGAACCAAGTTTTTGGACAAAGCGCTATGAGTAGCTCCTGTATCAACCAAAAACTGATCAGTAGAACCAAAGACATGTGCTTCTATATATGGACCCCTTTGATCAACTGGTACCTCAACCGATTCCACACCCCATCCTACGCAATCCTATGATTGGCGCTCGTCGCGTGACTCGGCAGAGCCACCCTCATTTATCTGGTATTGATTGCGGTTATCGAACGTATTATAGTCTGTCTGTCCACGACCCCTTGCTTCATAGCTTCCACGATCATTCGCTCCACCCCTCGATCCTCCATAACCATTCCTAGACCTTCCACTTCCTCGACCACGCTGATTACGCTGTTCTCGAAGCACCGGACAATCTGAAATCCAATGTCCAAACTGCTTGCAGTATGCACACTGATCCTCAGATATGTCGGAAGAGGGAGGAGGCGCATTATTATACGATCCTCGTCTACCCCTATTATTCCCCCCTGTAGCCTGGACCTGAGCCAACATTACCTTCGTCTTCAAATCCTTCACTTTCTTATCACTACTTTTCTTTGCCTCCAATTCCTGTCGTTCATAGTATTGAGCCATAGTCAATAAAGAAGCAGGGGTTGCCGTGGTCCATGAACTTTCACTCGCCTTTAATCGTTTTGCAATCTCCGGTAGGAGATTAGCCACATACTTATCAACAAATAAATGTCTGCCTGTATCTTCTGTTAATGATTGCCCACTGTAATCATGGAACGCTTCCTCAAAGCGGGAAAAGAAATCAGAAACCGATTCATCCGTTTTCTGCTTACAAGATGCTAACATGGTCCAATCAATTTTCTTAGCGGGAACAAGCGTCTTTAATTTGTTTAGTATAGCCCCTGGGAGTTCCAATATTAATTGACAGGGCTTACATGCTGGTTCCCTGTCTAAATCAGCTTGAACTATATCCTTCCAACTTGCCCCAAGAGCTGTTTGATCATCAAATTTACGAATCATTCGCCACATATCAGGGGGCAATATTAGCCCAAAGAACAAATCAATATCAACTAGCGTCATAATACACGAGGAAATTGCGCTTTCAACACTTTCATAGAAAGCCGCTGGATTTTTACGGGGATCAGGCAAAGCAGTCTTAAGTGCCATAACATCTGCTCTATTCCAGGGCGTATAAACCCACTTATATATAAAATAACCCTTCGCATCTTTGGATGTTTTATCGTCATCTGTGCCATCTCCTTTATGAGGGACATATAAAGGCGCAGCTTCTCGCATAGGTCTAACATTAATCGCAGAATTCTTATCTGTTCCAAAGATAGAGCATTCTTTGGATGTTTCCGTTGATCTAGACGCAGGCGAACCCGATGTCTTTTCCAACTCCCGTAGCCGTGACGCCTCATCCCGTAGCTGAACCAAGCGTTTGAAAAATTCATCCGCATCTGAAAGAATAAAAAGACCTTTACGAAAGTTATCGCGACCCTTTGATATATCCTTAGGTTCTAACTCAGAAGAATACTTTCTAAATCGTTCAACAACCTCATCTCCAAAATGATCTAAGAAATACAACCACTCCTTATCAGACCATTGTTCCATTTGCTTACTAATTTCAGAGACAGTTACGGTATTAACATTTAGCTTCCGTGCAAACGAACGCAATTCCGCAGTTCGATCCGACGGTAACCTTGTACGCTGTGTATTCTGAGCCTCCTCATCTGATTCCTCGTTCGGAGCCGTAGGTGCGACGTACGGAGGCGGACAACGATCTAGTAATGAAAAATCATCTGTTTCATTAGTAAGGACCGGATAAAGAGGACGCCGGATAGGGAACTGACCATTAACCTGTAAGTTACGTTCTCGAGTCTCCCTCTCTTTCTGTTCCTGTAACTCCTTCTCCTGTAGCTGTAAAGCTTTATCACGTGCAGCCTTTCGCTGCACCTTCTCCGCCAAGGCTTCCTCACGCCTCAATCGTTCACGCACCTCTTTCTCCCACATACGCACACAATCAAACATATCCTGTCTAGACCTGCGCTGAAACAAACACTGCTCCACATATTGAACCTTTCGTAAGTCGAATGACCCATGTAGTGGCCACTGTAGTTCACGATCGGCTTTACTATATTTGTGCCATAACGTGCTGTACATTATTGGCGGAATGCCAAATTTTACATACATCTCACGATTCGGGGTCCCCTCTGGGGGAGCCGGCTGTGATTCATTCAATCGATAGCTGGTACCATTTCCAAAACAGCACATTCCTCGGAGTGTGCTGAGAACAGGCATGTCAAAAATATCACGGAAACGTGATATTACATAAAATGGCACTTAATGTGCTTCATACACGGTGTGCCGCTCAAACAAAACAAAATTAGAGAAATATCCCTACATGCCTGCCTATGTGAGGTGCACTCCACATATAAGTCAAATTCATAGATCCAAACGTTAGCTAACTCAAACAAATTCAAATTCAAATTAAAAAAGCCACAGTAAGTGTCAGTAGACTACCTTACCAATCATAAGCTTACCAAGTATCTTCAAAACGTCCAAGGTCCAACTGCCAAGTTCTTTAATCGAATCAGCCAAACGGCACTACACGACAATCCAAGATCAGAATCTCAGTCGAGGACCGGTGCCACCTGGAAGGTCAGATCGGAAGGAAAGGAAGAAACACCGTGGGTGCCGAGACTCGGGTCACTCAGTGGCAGCGATCGCTTCCATGGCGAGTTTCCGAACCTTCGTCGTGACCTCTCCTTCGGGCATCCGAGTCGCCGATGAGTCCCTTCGTGGTCGCCAATTGTGGTGTTGGGTTCAATCAGGCCTACATACTCTGCTAAACTCTCGAACACCTTAGTATAGAAGTTGTCACGGACACTGGAAAATGCAAAAGACAAGTTTATTAAGACCCCATGGGGTGGTGGTACATTCCTACAGCACCCTTCGGCAATGCAAGAAGTAGCACACCGAACATCGGTGCGTGACCTCTTTTATACAGTTTAATGGCAATAAAAAGGTAGGCGTTTACAAGTTACAGATTTTAGGTACATATAAGGTCATTTTTGGAACACAGCCAACATGTGGGAGGAGTTCAGTAGTACTGGTCAGTTAGTGCTAACATTCCTAAAGAATGACCAGTCGATGTATAATGCGCATGTGCGCTTGACCAGTACTAAAAATAGCCTGTTGCTGAGCAAAGTAGACGACCATGGGTATCGAGAAAGGACGAAAGGGCATGCTGACCACGAGGCAGCGTGTTCATACAAATGGAAGCCGAAAGGATTCAAAATGGCCCCCGTACAGTTTAGTCAAGTTAATGGAAAGATCGTGTAGCTGAGCTAAACGCTAACTCAGGAGCTGCCAAAATGCGACACTACATGGTCTCTGAAAATCCCTGTTACCCCACTTGCTGACATCATGGCCCAGGCCTGGAGCAGGCCTGGTGCATGGCCAGCTGCGGTCCATGCAGGTAACAGCGGTGGGGCTGGGTAAGGGGGGAGTTCAAGGGACGCTGCTGAGGGAAAATTAAATGAATAATTAATTTTCCCTAGGTTTCGTCCCTTGAAATCCCCCCTTGCCTGACCCCACCGCTCCACTGATGTTACCTGCATGGACCGCGGCTGTGCCTGACACCGGGTGAAGGGCTAGGCCCCTGATGCTACAGCTTGGGGAGGAAGTTAATTAATACAGCCTGTCAGGGTCACACCAGGTCTGGGCTGTTGTTCTGGGCTGAGTAAGAACAATATGACATTTATAGCACCGAGACCGCTTTGCTCTACATGACCGAGCATTTGCGTCTGGTGCTCGACTCTGGGCGGACGACGGCGCTCTTTTTATTAGATCTGAGCGCCGCATTCGATACGGTGTCCCACCGTATTCTGATTCAGCGCCTAGAGGAAGCCGGAGTAGCAGGGACTGCTCTTCAGTGGTTCCGCTTGTTCCTTTCTGAACGTTTCTTTAAGGTGGCTATACCACCCTGCCAGTCCACTTTCCACCCGTTGTACCTGGGGGTCCCACAGGGCTCCTCGTTGAGCCCGACCTTGTTCAACCTCTACGTGAAACCGCTAGCTGCGATCGTCAAACAGTGGGGTTTGACGATGACCTCATATGCTGACGACACGCAGCTGGCGGTGACACTGAGTGGAGACCCTGAAGTGGATGCCTCCAGATTCCGAGCAGGACTTGTGGCAGTGGCAAATTGGTTAAAAACCAATTGTTTACAACTGAATGCCAAAAAAAACGAAGTTATGGTTCTGGGGAAACATGCGGAGCTTTGGGGAGATCAGTGGTGGCCTCCAGAATTGGGCGTCACCCCCGTCCCTGCTCCAGAAGTAAAGAACTTAGGGGTATGGCTGGATCCGGCACTTACCTTCACGGGTCACATGAAGAAGGTTGCTGCCACCTGTTACTGAATCCTGCGAAGATTAAGGCCAATCCTCAAGTTTTTTGACCCCCCCACCCAGCAGCTCGTGGTCCAAGCCTCAGTTCTGTCTCGACTGGACTACGGTAGCGCATTGATGCTGGGGGTAAATCAGGCGGAGGCATCTAGGCTACAAAGGGTAAAGAATGCTGCGGCGCGGGCCATTGTTGGTCTTCCTAGGCATTGCTCGGTTTCCAGCACTATTTCTGCCCTTCACTGGCTGCCGGTTAGGCAAAGAATTAAGTTTAAAGCGCTTTGTTTGGCCTTTAAAATTATGAAGCTTTCCTCGCCGCCTGCACTTGCTAACTTGCTCACCCCCTATGTTCCTTCGAGGTCCTTGAGATCGGAGGCTCTTCATCTCGCGGTCTGCCCCCGTTTTAAACTCAGCAGGATGGGTGGCCGCTCCTACCGAGTGCTTGCCGCTGGGCTATAGAATTCTCTCCCAGTGCACATTCGAGCTTTGGCTAATCTGTCCGTTTTTAGGCGTGCTATTAAAACTTTCCTGTTCTCTGTACTTGGTTAGCCGTCTTCTTTCTCTTTTCTGCGTGTTATGTTCTAGCACTTGTTCAAGCGCCAGGACGCCCCTTTGCTGGGCAGCTGTGCGCAGTATAAATAATGTTAACATAACATAACATGGATGACCCATAAGCAGTACAGATATGTCATTGGACATAGCAGAATGGGTCTTTTCACACAACTTACAGTGTACTTTTGTGCGTGTCAGGAGTTTGAAGGCCCAAGAGAACTAAAACTACTCCATGTGGTCTCCTTCTCCATAGGAGTATAATGGAGTGTTCTTCCAGTGAAACAGTAATGCATACTGGCTATTCCTTACATGTTCACCCCCACCTTATAAGGCCTATTCCATGTCCCCACCCAACTCTACATAGTTCCTTCTAAAACATTTGATCTGTACCTAGCTCCTGTGCTTCAGACAACAGGAATCTCACCCGCACAGCCCTTACACAGGTGCACACACGTGTTCACACATGTTCACATGTAACCAGTCTGGTGCCCCGTACCCTGGTTGAAGCGCAGTGGCCTTATCCCACAAGGTGGACACAAGTGGAAAACACATGCAGTCTATTTTATTAAGACTTTACCGTGGGTGAGTCCCAGCTTATGAGAATCTCCCACAGTAAAAGCTCAAAAATCAGAAGATAAAAAAAAGAAAAATCCAGGTGGCTCAGATGTTCAGAACCACCTCTCACAGTATCATTCTAATTGGGAAAGACAACCTACCTGTAAATCTCTAATATATGGTAGGGCATGACGATTTAGAGGCCCAACTGGACATAATGCACTCAAGTGTGCATTGCTGTGGGGGGCACTAGAGAGCCCAAAGCAAGATGGCCTCACATTAGTGCAGCTCTGCTGGTCAGGGCCATTATCGAACATTTATCCTGCTTCTTTCTGTGACATCTACCAGTACTTTGTGACAGTTCTGATCCCCCTAGCTGTGTGCACCACTGGGGTGGGGATTGGTGAGCTCTGGGCGCTTTGCTCTGCCAGAAAGCACGGCCTGTGTGATCTACAGAAAATGGCGACCGGGACCCTGTCACTGCTGTGTCCACCTACGGAGGATCGCTGCTGTGCCTCAGGCGCTGCTCGTGCAACACGGAGTGAAGTGCAAGGTGCGGCGGGTTCGAGGCAGACTGGCAACCCGCTGTGAGGCTTGGAACATTGCCGGTGTGAAGAGCGAGGCAGGAGCGACTCACGCTGCCCAGGGAGGTGCGTCCTAAATTGAAGCGCTGTGTTATCAGAGGCTGCTGGTGGGAGCGGCGTGATTGACAACCCGCTGTGAGGCCTGGAATATTGCCGGAGGGAAGAGCGAGGCAGGAGCGGCTCGCGCTGCCCGGGGAGGTACGCCCTGAATTGAAGCGCTGGGTGCTCCGTGGCCACCGGTGGAAGCGGCATGATCGTGGAGCCCCTGCGACCTGGTTGTCCGAGTGGCCGCTTGAGGTGAGCGCTGGCTTACCACTAAAACAGTTTGGAGCCACTGCGCTCTGTCACCTTAGGCCCACACCTACTTGGGATCCTTGTGTGGAGATGAGACGCTCCTGATGCCCGCCATTTTAGATAACTGCGGGAAGTGACGGTGTCTATTACCGGGCAAACGCGATCCCTCTGAACGTTTGCTACCTGCGCCCAAGGCTGAACATTATCCAACTACCTCCCATCTACAGCATATGCAGTGAGTGAGGTGACCCGCTTTGCCCTACCTAACTACAGGGACTGTATAGAACTCAGACAGGCAGGCAGGAAAGAAGTGTACGAGTTCTTTTCCATACAACTATAGCACATAACAGGGACACACGAGGGATCGGGTTTGGCATTTGTGTTCCTCTTCCTTGCGCACCAATTTGCAACGCATACCTAGCCGCTTTTGGTAGCCTTCCTTGGAGGAGTGTGGGACTAGGAAGGCCTGTGACATGCCCTGTGGAGCTACTTTCCCCTACCTGAGTATAACCTGGGGTTGCAGCACTTCAACCGCCCACATCAGGGTAATCTTGGTCTTGCATGACACTACTAGTGGAGCGCGGTGGGAGAACGGCCTTATACCTAGTGACATCGTGCTTCCATTACGACGGCGCATCGTGCCACCGCATCGCAGAGATGGGCAAACCGGATAAATAAGTACAGCCAAAGCTGTCTTTTGAGTCAAAACGCCTCAAAAAAGCATCATCACAAGCTGCATCAGACACAGAGATGGACTTGGAAACTGGGGGCACCAGTAAGCTGGAACGTATGTTGTTGACCATGCAACAGAGTTTACAAACCATTGATGGCAAAATCGACATGATCAATCTCCGCATGGACAGTATGGTGTCCAAACTGGACAAGCATGGCATATGCTTAGCAAAGGCAGAACAACGGATTTCCAATGCCGAAGACAAAGTGGACACTACTGCTAAATCCTGCGCGCAGATGGAGAAATTGCTTTCAATGATTAATGCAAAGAATGAAGAATTGGAAGCTGGGTCCCGGCGCAATAATCTACGCATTCTTGGGGTCCCGGAGTCCACCAATGTCGGGAAGATGGAATTATATGTTGAGGATATGCTTAAAACTATGTTCGGCCCGAGCACTTCTCCAACATGTGGGTGGTTGAACGGTCACACAGATCTTTGGCGCCGCTACCTGTTCCGGGTGCTACCTCTTGACCAATAATCGCCAGGCTGCTTAATTATCGGGATCGCAATGTGGCACTTTGGCTGGCAAGGGAGATGGGCACTACCAAATACCAGGGCGGGAGGTTCAGCTCTTCCCAGACTTTACAACAGCGGTGCAGCAGGCAAGTTCTGGAGATACAATACGCCATGCTTTACCCAGCGTGCCCCCAGATCCAACTTGGTGGTAAGTCCAAATTATTTGCAACTCCATAGGAAGCTCTGCTCTTCATCAAGCAGCTTGAGCGCAAATAGCCAGCAAGAGTGGATGGAGATGAAGCGGACAATGAAGACTGATAACCTGAGTGGCTGTTTTTACTGAATTGGTATAGTACTTGAGCAGGGAGACCTTGTGTCACCCCCGTTGGTAGTTGATACGATGTTTTGATAGCTCACTGACTCGATACTGAGGTTGGGATATCACGCTACTGTTTCCCTTTTTTTTTCTTTTCACCGTATAGTGGGCATCATGATGGACTACACGTAATCTAAAGTGGTCCCCGTTGTTAATGGCTGTTACTTTCTGACCTCCACACGCAGCAGTATCACATACAGGGCTAAATGGTTAGCTGTCTTGGAATGTTTGTTCATGCATGTTCTTGATATTGTTGCTTAGCTGCTGGGGTGGGTGACGCAACATACTGCTTCCTGCTTTAGGACTTCTGTGATAACCTGATATAGATCCTTGCTGATAGGCCTTTTCACAGAAAGAGCACCAAATGTGCCCTGACTCCCCTTATTTCACAACAAGGGGGTCATTGGGTGACTGGTGTCCTCCATGAGGGTGTTCCCCGCACAGTTACTATTTGCAGTTCTCCACAGTGAGCGGACTAGCTGCTGGTCGTGGGCCGGGTGGGGGGGTACAATTTAATGTTTAGTTATGTGGGTTTCCTCAGTGTGAATGGGATTCAGGGGAGGGTGGGGGGCTTTGTTGGGGCAATGTTCAGAGATCCAGTCGTGACGGACGGAATACACAGATGGTCGGTGCTTGGAGTATACAGGTCATATATTATATATGCAGAGTATCTTGTTGTGATGAATGCAAATGACACAGGCAGAAAGTAGACTGCACTGGATAACATGGAACGTTACAGGGCTCAACAATCCAAAGAAAACAAGGCAAGTTTTGGCATACTTAGACTGCCACAACATACAAGTGGCGTGCTGCAAAAAACGCATCTTAATAAGGCGGCAGCGTCCTCTATAGACACTAAATGGGCTAGTGCTTGATTTGCTTCCTCCTACGCCTCATATGCGCATGGGGTTAGGGTCTTCATTAAAAAGAATGTCCCCTTTGTTAGCACGTATGAGGAGAGTGATGATAGTGGTCGCTATGTACTCATTTAAGGCAAATTGTGTGGTAAGCTAGTTACCATAGTCAATGTGTATGGGCCGAATATAGATGACCCTGATTTTTATGCAGGGTTATGGAACAAAATATATCAGTTACCACCTACTGCACTTATATGTGGGGGAGATTTTAATGCGATTTTAAACCCTGCACTGGATCGCCACACTATTTCAGATCCCATCCACAAGAGAGAAACACAGGCAATTCACACTGGAATGGAAGATCTAGGCCTTCTAGACGTTTGGAGGTTGAGACATCCCGGGGTGCAGGAGGGTACATGCCATTCATATGCTCACAATTTGTGGTCCCGTATTGACTACTTGCTAACTACTGCAGATGTTAGCACGTGGATCACTGGGGCTGTGCACCTTCCTCGTACCTTATCAGACCATTCCCCAGTACAACTTACTATGGCGATCCCCACTTACACACCACACCAATTTCAGTGGCATCTCCAACCCTCTGAGCTGCTAGATCAAGTGTTCAGGGAGGGAGTGCGGAAAGCTATTGCCGAATACTTCACTGAAAATGTAGGAATGGTGCAGAGCTTCTGTACTATATGGGAGGCCTTTAACCCCTTCCATGCTCATGACGGAACGGTTCCGTCATGAGCTACGGTTGAGCTGTGCTCATGACGGAACCGTTCCGTCATGACCACGCCCGTTTCTATTAGGGCCCAGCACTTGAGGGGGAAACGCGGTTGCACTGAAAAGGTTAAGGTCACTGTGCGGGATGTATGCATCGGCCTGCAGGCTGGAGTACTCAAATCGCTTTGTGGCTCAATGACACAACTAGAAAAGAAACTTGGTCAACTAGAACGGCAGTGTGAGCAGACAACTGAAGCGGCCCTGCTTGCCACTATACGTTCCAAAGTTACAGAGTACAATGAGCTAGCAGACGTTGGCGAGCCCGATATTATGAGGAAGGAGGTCGCCCTGGTCATGCATTGGCAAGCAGGATCACGGAGACATGGATCAAACGCTCCCTGATCCAGTCAATTACAGTAGGTGGGACTACTCACTGTGATACACCTGGGATACTTGATACATTTACACAATACTATAGAGATATGTACGAGGCTAGACTTACTGCGACTGAGGAAGACATTGCTCAATACTTAGATGACATTGCCCTGGTATTGTTGTCGAGGGGGCAACAGGACTTCCTGATGCATCCGTTGACAGCGGATGAGATTAGGGATGCTATCGCAGCACTGTCGAATGTTAAAGCTACGGGCACAAACGGGCTTCCGGTAGAGTTCTATAAATAATATGTGGATATTTTAGTCCCTCATCTGCAGGCCATGTTTGATGAGGCACATGAACAGCAACGCCTCCCGGACACACTGCGCGAGGCTCTCATTATCACACTAGTGAAGCCAGGGAAAGCCCCAGATAAATGCGACACCTATAGACCATTATCGCTGATGAACACAGACGTCAAGATCCTCGCAAAAGTGTTGGCGACTAGACTACAACTTCTAATACCAGTAATGGTCTTACCTCACCAGTCAGGGTTTATTCCGGCTTGCTCCACTGCTCACAACCTCAGGACTCTCTTTGCAGTGTTACACCTCCTTAAACCTGAAATGTCCGTGGTTGCAGTCCTGCTAGATGCCGCAAAGGCATTTGATTCCATTGCATGGACATACATGTTTGCAGTGCTGCACCGTATGGGGGTTCCCTAATTGTACACCAACTGGATCAAGCTGCTGTACACTAGCCCAGTGTAGTGGCCCGAATACGAGTAAATGGGCAGACCTTGAGCCCAATACCGATTAGGCGCGGCACGAGACAAGGGTGCCCGCTGTCGCCTTTACTTTTTGCGCTAGTTATGGAGCCTCTGGCTTGTATTCTGCAACAAAGGAATGCCAAGGCCGCACTGCGTATTTTACAGCGGCAATTAGCAGTGTCCATGTATGCAGATGACATGGTCGTTTACGTGTGAGAACCGGCAGTGCACCTAGACAGTTTGATTTGTGAATATGTAAGGTTTGAATGGTATTCTGGCCTAGCCATAAATTGGGACAAATCGATAATACTACCCTTGACAGATAGTACTACACCCTTTGAGTTGGAATGTCCTTTGGCATTGACAACTGAGCCAGTCAAGTACTTGGGTATCTGGGCTCACAGAGACTCTCAAGTCGTTGTGCGCGCCAATTATGGTACTGCAATTACACGCCTGGAAGACCAAGTAGCTGGATGGATTAAACTGCCACTTACATTTGCGGATAGGATGGCGATCATCAAAATGGTGGTGCTACCAAGGTTTTTATATTTATTTGTGAATATCCCTATATTTATTTGTGTATATCACCCGACTTTTTTTTCTACATTATGATCGCTGTTAATTACACTGGCATGGGGAGGCAAAAAGTCACGAGTAAAGTGGGAGACGCATACAAGACAGTATGAAATTGGTGGTTTTGCTGTACCTGATATGCAATTAAACTATATTTGTGCCCAGGCACACTACGCTTATTACTGGCAAAAGGCTCCACCGTATACACCACACGTCGCAGTAGAGGCGGGTGCTACCCATCCAATACCCCTGAAAGCAATTGTAGTGAATAACATTACGGTTCTTGAAAAGGACGAAATTGACACGGTGAAATGTACGTATCAGGCACGGCAAGAACTGGGACGTCGGGCTAAGAAACTACCACTATATGCACCGGAAATGCCTCTAGTCCATCATATGAATATATCGGTGACTGGTGAGACTGGCTCACTTAAAATGCTGCATGCTGCTGGGGCACACACTATTGGTGACGTATACCACAATGGCCAGTTTCTGCACCTCAGTGATTTTGTTGGGAATCAGGAAAATGTCACTATGCTAATGTTTATAGCAGATTGCGGGCAGCACTAAAAACTTTGTTTTCTAGTTTCCCAGGGGAACCACCAACACTAGAAGCTCTGCAGTCTCTATAGACTGCAAACAGCTCTACTAAACTGGTTTAACGCTTATATACAGCCTCACAATGTGATGAGGCATTCATTGCAGACGCCGCACTAGCAAAATGGAATGCTATCCTGCCACAACCACTGACGGAAAACGAGTGGGAACTGAGTTGCCGTCTCACGGGGCAATTTGCTGCAAATGGTAATCTTAAATATATTCACTATAAGTATGTCCATCAGGATTACTATACTCCAATGCAATTGTATAAATTCGGTTTGCGAGACTCTCACTGCTGTAAGAGATGTGGGGCTGAAAATGCATATTTTGAGCATCTGGCCTGGGTCTGTACCAAAGTGGCAGACTTTTGGGGTGAGGTAACGACTACATTGTCCGCCATGGTGGGTGAGGCAGTTGAATGTAATATGAAAGTTTCTTTGTTGGAGCATGTACTACATCTTAAGAATGTGAGCCGCAAACTTGTGACACTAGTGCTACAGTTGGCGAAACGCAGGGTTTTGATGCACTGGGATGGGCGCCCAGCTCCTAAATTGGCACACTGGCTGCAAGATGTAACATACTGTAGAGATCAACTCACGTGTTATGCGGAGGAACTGCCAAGCGCGTCCTGACCGCAGGACATTTGGGGCCCCTTTACTGCCTACCTACTGGCTAACACTGCTGATTAATGCCATTTCTGCTATTGTATCCATGTGACTACCCTGCTCACTACTGTACTTGTATTTTTTTTCTTTTTTCTTTGTATTATTTGTGACCACCTTGACTCTGTGTACACATGTGATAATTGGCTCTTCTGTATTCTGTGCAATGTATATAATGATGTCCTGATATCTCTGATGGTTCTGTTCTATGAAAATTTCAATAAACAAATAAAAAAAAAATTTTTAAAGTGTGCACTGCTGTGATGTCTGATGTCATTTTAAAGCCAAGCCTGTCTTGCAGGTTGGTTTTAAAATAACAACTTTGTCCAAATTCGACTTTGAAATTAAAAGTACTTCATTAGTACAGAAATGTCTTTACTTTACTTATACAGGACCCATAAGGTCTGCCTTAGGTGCCCCAAGGGCAGGGTGCATAGTTATAAAAAAGCTATAAGGAAGACTCCCATTTCTGAGCTAGTGCCCTTAACAAATTGTTTTTGACGATAAATATTTCCAGTCGGATTCGGGAAAGCTGGAGAGGGGTGATTATCAGCCCAATATATAAAGGCGGTGATCAAAAAAATCCAGCAAACTACCGCCTGATAACGCTCATCGCCGCAGAAGCTAAGTACTATGCCTCCCTGGTATTAACTGACCTTATTAAATGGTCTGATGATAAAAACAAAATACCAGTAAACCAGTCAGGGTTTCGCCGTGGCATAGGCACCATGGCAAATGCCGTAGCCATAAGCCTGTTAATTGAAAAAAGCCTGCAAAAACAACAATCGTTGTACCTATGTTTTGTGGATTTCAAGGCGGCCTTCGACCGTGTTAGCCGACAACTACTTTGGTCTAAACTTAAGGAACAGGGCCTGCCGGATGGAATCTTGAATCCAATAATGGAACTATACAGCAACACCTGGATGCAGGTCAAGATTGCTAACGGCAATCGGCTAACGCGGAATATCAGTATGTACGAAGGACTAAAGCAAGGCTGCGTCTTGGCCCCACATCTGTTTAATTTATTCATGGCCGATCTAACACCAAGGCTAGACAAGATCAACGCACACCCTCCACGGCTTGGACTGCTGCCAGTAACACACCTCTCCTATGCTGACGACGTTGTTCTCCTTAGTCAGACTAAAATAGGCCTGCAACGCCTTATTCAAGACCTAGCCGAATACACCAGACAGAATCTTATGGAAATAAACATTAAAAAAACAAAGGTCATGACAATAACCCATCGTTGTATAAAACCAACAATTTTCACACTCGATAATAAGAATTTGGAATCAGTGGAAAGCTATAAATACCTGGGGATACACCTGGACAGACGGCTCACCTTTTTCACGCACTTTGATGCCATTGAGAAGAAAGGAGCAGCCCTACTACACGCATTCAGCACCCTATCTAAACAGCTGAACGACCCCTTGTTTACTCCTCTCCTAACAGTCATCAAACCCAAGCTACTTCCAACAATAGCTTACGGCAGTGTGGTACACTGTGGACGAAGCGCTCTGCTTTTGGATAAAATTCAAACTAGAGTGTATAAACGGGTATTTGACTTACCACGTAACGCTTCAACGGCACAAGTTCGGTTGGAATTCGGCCTGCCGTCTGAAATATTGCACAAAAAATATGAGACAGTAAAATTTTGGTATAGCATCTGGTTGAACCGCGAGATAGAAATTAACCTTGCAATCTGGGAAGCCATGCAAAGGAATCCTAGTTCCCAGCATGCGAAGTATCTAAACTCCTCTTTGGAAATCACTGAATTGGCACCACTATGGCAAAAGAACCTGCCAGTGCCCCAATTTAAACAGGCCGTAAAAAAGGCAGCCAACATGCACTCGCTGATTGACGACAAATTAACTCTGAGACAACGCTCACACGCTTGGATGATACTGCAATCTTATAAAAACCCGGCTCCTGCAACCTATCTAGGTCTCGCCTTTCCATCACACGTTAAACAAAAATATTTAAACCTACGTATGGGTAAATTACCAACAAACGCCGATCAACCTGGCTGGAAGCAACCGGGCCCCAAGGAGTGTGATCTATGTGGCGCTGCTACACAAGACTTTATTCACTTGATCTGCATTTGCCCCGCACTGGATAGTGAACGCCGGAGCTTACTAAAGGCAAAATTTAAAGAAAAAGGAATCTGTACCTGTCGCTCAGCGATTTTACAAGTGATGGACTCAGTAGACCCACAATTTATCTGTCGAATTATTAAATATGTCACTAATTTCGAAAGAAAACAAACAAAAATGTTTTGTAATGAGTTAATACCACCTTGAATATTTAGGATTCTCAAAACTATATCTCCTATTAGTGAATCAATTTTTCTAAACTAATAGTATCAAGATGTTTTTTTACAATTTTTATCAACTGCTGTTTTTAATACTGTGTAATAATGCATTTTTCTAAATATTTTAAAACAAGATTGCATTTCATATTGTAACGGTTTTTATTAACTATACAATAAAATATGTTTGGGGTTTCTTTTGTTATAACAAAGCTGGGAAAATATAAAAGATTTTTTATATTCCCTGGTAAGGAAAATCAGTCCAAAGTTGTTTTCCCTATTGGTGTGCTGCTAGACCCATAGCCTAACATGGAGGAGGCTATGATTAACTTAATAAAATCTAACTTCTGTTTGGAGGTAGTTACCCATATCATTAAAAGTATCACATTAAGAGTTTAATTAAACCCAACAACTTGCTAACATCAGATTTAATATAACTACTACAGGAAAGAAGTTTTAGGACGTACTATCATGAAATTATCTAAAACAGCCCTATAGCAGCCTCTTCTGAGTCAAGCTGCTCCCTGAGTAGGTGTGAAGAGGCCTGGATAGATAAGCTGGACTTCAAAGGCAGGATCCTCTGCAGAAAACAAATGTCACAGGACCCAGACCAATCCCACTTCCTTCAACTCTAGCCAGGCGGGAGCCCGCCTGATTAGATGAGGTTCGGGGCTGGAAGAGAAGTGTTGTCAGTTGGTAGCCACACCTTTGGGTTGCGTTATAGAGACACACAAACCAGGGAGAGACTTTCACCATTTTGTTTGGTGGAGGAATGTTACATTCTGGCTAGAAATGTGTCATACTTCTAAGTAAGTGGTCATAGCAGAGGGAGGTAGCTTTAACCCTATAGGTTAGGATTGTGAGGATCCAGGTCGGGTAGCGCCTTCCTGGTGTTTAGGATGTGAAAACTACATCTCTCATGAGGCTGTGTTCGATGGGAGGAGAGGCTATTTAGTGGCATGACGCGTGCTGGCTAGTGTGCGTATTTCACAGAATTTGGATGTTTTTCCCTGTGGAGGTGAGGATCGTGTAACGAGGAAGCAGTTGGTGCTGCTTCACAGTTCGGATTTTCCTGTTTGTTGTAACTTTCCAATGAGAGCGGTGACGTTACAGCTTGGCTGCTCCTGTCTGAGAAGAAGGTTTGGGGATTCCACTGTATGCCTTCGGTGTACTTGGTGATTGGAGTTCGGCGAGCGTTGAGTAGAGATGCCTGGTTTCCGCTGAAACGCCGCATTGGGAGATCTTGAAAGAGGCCTTTATTTTCCCTCGCTTTGATGCCAAGAGCGAGGTGAGGGCCCTGTAACAATCAGATGCACGCAGGTATTCTTGGGAGAGAGGTAAGAAATAATTCCCACTGACTTTGCTTTTGTTCATTTCTCTTGCACCATTTATTTTTTGTTTGCATTTTCATACGCTTGCAGGTTGGAGGCAAATAAATGAAAGATGAATACAGTGAAATATCATTATTTGCAACAGGAAAACACTGAGGGGCCCATTAGGATGTCAGGCGGATTGCCACTGCCATGCGAGCGGTGGCGATCCGCCCGACATCCTTTGCCGTCCGCCACCCATTTCCCCCTGCCATATTAGTATGGCGGGGGGGCTGCGGCGGATGGAAAGACCGTCCGCCGTTTTGTTTAATATGGTGGCGGTCTCTATTAGACACCGCCAGCCATATTATGATGGGCTTTGGGGAGACTACCTGCGGGGGCCCGTTGCGGGCCCCCTGGGACTCCGGTGGGTTGGGGGGTGGAAATGGTACCCCCGCATTTCAAAGTGCAACATGGCAGGCACCGCGCAGTGCCTGTCATGTTGTTCTTTGAAATGCACAACGTGCATTTTTACCATTGCGGCGGGTGGCGCTTTCAGCACTGCCCGCCGCAATGGTAAAAATACAGGATGCGGCCGCCAGTGTGGCGGGCGCATCCTAATGGCCAAGGTGAGACCACCGCTCCGATGGCGGGCGGTCCCGTTTTGCACGGGGATGGCGGGCGGGCAAAGTCCGCCCGCCATCCTAATGGACCCCTTAGTACGGAGTGTTTACTTTTGAAAAGAGACTAATGAGAAGTCAAGACATTATTCTTTCTAATATTATCTTCTACATTGGATTATTGCTTTCTGAACCTTGAACAGTAACATTGGATTGAGTCTTTTTGGTTCTTCTTTTTTGACCATCATCTTCATTTTGGACTTCTACTCTTTTGTGTTATGGTTCTAGTGGAACCAGTATATATCTGGTGCGCCTGATGAATTACAGTGTTACATGTTTACTGCAGACTCCTGTTTAATCCTGTGTTTTGTGTCTTATGGACCTGTGACTCATAAGGGAGTGATGCAGCGCTACTCCAGAAATAATTTCTAAAATCATATCACCTTTCCCTGAATCGCCAAATCATGCATTTACTCATCAGTTGGGCCCATAACACTGTGAGCTACTCACAAAACAATTCCATCCTACTTCATGGATCGGTGAGATTCAAAGGAGAGCTGCTGTATCATAGCCGAGTGTCTAAATTAAAACTAAATATTTATACTATTTACACCTGCAGCTTAAAGAGTTTCACCATGGTTTTATCAATAAGACATTTATTTAGACACATCACCATTATGGTCGATGAATCTGCTAGTAAAAAATTAGGCGTAGGAAAATACAAGACCAGCTTAATTCTCCATGTATCTGATTTTTATTAAAAGCAAAGTTTAGCATGCCTAACAGTTTATTTGCTTTATTTATTTCTTTATTTTAAAACAACATTAAAGACAGATAGTTCCCAAAATTCATTTTCTCCTAACTTCCCTGACTAATAACCTCATCTAAAGCTCAGACCTCATTCAAAGAAGATGGAAAATTATTCTAAGTCTTACATCTCAGGAAAAATCAACATACCGACAGCATCTCCAGAGGAAATCAGAAGAGAGTTTTTTCTCAAGTAAAATCAGCACTTTTTGTACCTTTTTCACTAACTTTATCTCTCTACAAAATTAACTATCAGCATAAACTCAAGTTCTGATTGGACAATTTAGGGGTGGATGAGCATCACCTCATCATTCTAACAATCAATTTCCGTTGTGTCAGCTGAATTTAAAGAGTCCTTTGTTTAAGAAAGTCTCTGGCCTAGTCACATCCTCAACTTGCAACTCCATGATCTTTTCCCACGTTCAGTAACTCATACTTTAATTCTTTTTGGCAGTCATCAGGACTTCCAGGGCATGCTGTCCTTGAATTTGTTTCGTACATGCAGAAACAGCTCGTATTCAAACTCGGACTCGGGCTGCGCATGCTCAGTTCGTCTTCTATTCGCAGTTAATAAAGCAGCCATATTTTTACAAGGCCTCACAGGCCAGAATGGGAACTGTCTCCAACCTCCAGCCACAAATACGTAAATAAAAAGCACATTTATGCCGCTTTTGATTATTTAATAGCTGCTTATTAGTTCAAGACACAACAGAATCACATAATTAGTTAATTATGATTGCAACATAAGCAAAAGTAGTTTCCCATGTTTACTTGTGTAGGTGCAATTTTTATTCTAGGTTGGTTAATTTCACACATCACTCAATTAGTTCAAGTTATGGTTATGGAAATGTGACTTCACGAGGGGTATACAAAAATGTGTTTCTCCACCTCGCTCCATCAGGAGGAAGTAACTTCCAGTATTAATGAAGAATGGCTGTGCCTTATCTTCAGTTTTCAAGGTATAGTGAGGTATTTTAGTGAGAACATATGAGAGTAGTCTTGTATTTGAGAATCTTTCATGTTATTTGTTCTTTTCTTTTTGCTTCTTTTCCCTCCTGTTCCTTACCTATCCTTCCCTCACCTGATCACCCTAATTCTCTGTTACCTTTTGAATCATGAGTTGGGGATATCCAGAGGTGGACCACTTATTGCATCATCTGGATTCTGAAGAGTAACATCTCATGTTATGTGAGATCCTGGCAAGGATGCCTCCTCCCCTGCCAGACCAGAATGGAGAATAAATATGTAACAGCAGTAGGAGCTCCTCAGAACATTGCCTGGAAAAAAGAAGAGAAGGACTACCCTGCTCTTGCCCCTGGACTACACTCTATTAGACTGTACCTGCTGCACTCACAAGGCTCCAGAAAAGAAAGGGCTGTGACTGACTAACAGGACAGGAGTGGACTCCCTTAACTGCAAAAGGTTCAAAAGAGCTAAAGAATGCACCTGCAGAGAGGATACCCCAGTTGACCAGTTGTAACTACCCTCATCCTGGATTGCCCAAATGCAATGTGGGAGATTGAGTCCTAGCCCCTAAGTGGCAAACCAGAGCCTCTGAAGCATTGACCAGTGCAAGAGTATATGTATCTCCCCAGAAGAACCAAAAACCAGCAGGCAGCTTCACCAGAACTTCTGTGAACTGATGCAAGACAACGAGAAGCCTCGCAAAGCCCTACTGTTCTTCTGTCAGTTTCAACAGAACCAAAGTGAGACGATGCAAAGACATGTAAGGCCTCATCGCACAGCTTCAACAGAACTAGTACAATCCATGCAAAGCCCTGCAAAGCCTCATTGCACAGCTTCATCAGGACCGACCCTGTGCGACACCATACATTACAGGATCTCAAATTGCATCGCTTGCAGCTCTTCTGAACCGATACCGGATTACACGAAGTCTCGCAAAGTAACGCTGAAAAGACTGCATATAAGGTACAATACTCAGCAGGCCTACCTTCGTACTGTGCCTGGCCTGCGCTCTATCATTGTCAGCCTGAACTTGTGACTTTGTCTAGGTCCCGTGTGACCAGATATCCTCAGTTGTCGCTGTGGTCCTTTTGGCACTCTTTTTACTTATATTTTTAGAAAATCCTATCTCCATTGCCTCTGTTCACTACATTGGATTTATGTCATTTTGATGCTGCTTTAGAGATAAAAATATTGTCTAATGTTACAAACTGGTGTTGAATTTTCATAGTGCTGTGGCTTTTATTTATTACTGTTTTGGTGGTATGAAATGCTTTACACAAACCTGTCTCCTAAGTTGAGCCTGACTGCTCATTTGTCAATCTACCAAAGGTTGAGCAAAGATTAATTTACTGAGGCTTGACTGGACCTATTAGTGCTGGCGGTATCATTACCAGCTGAGGATGAACACACCCATGTTCTAATAATCCACTTTCCGACAGCCACTATAATTTGTTCTCAGCTGCCTTCTTCCTTATGTGCTTCTCCTATACTTTGTATGTGTGTGTAATATGTTTGATGAATGTATATCTTCTGCAACTTTTTAAAACATTTTATTAATTGTATATCGCAAACAGAGGAAAAACATTCTGGAGCACTTACATTTCTCACATTGCAATAACCCGCAGTTAAAACCAGCTGATATTATACATTCCAAATACATACCAGTTGCACATTTGTCAAATCTGCTAAGTCCCAATGCTTGTGTCGTCTTCCTGAGTTCTCAATCTCCTTCTGAGTCTGAGCCACTTGCGTCCGAATACGATGGGGGATCACAAATTTCACCCTGTACGTATTTCACGGCCCTCACACTTTTTCCCACCGTTTGGGGCACCTTCTGTTACTGTAAACTGCCCTCTCCGCTACCATCACTGTGTCCATATCTTTACTGCACTGCGCTAGAGTCGGTACCCCTGCGGCACCCCAGTTCTGCGCTATATTTCCCTTTGCCAACATCATACCCAATGTAGCCCAGCCTTGTCTCAAAAGTGTCAGATCATTAGGTTCCCAGATTTGAGGAGGCATCTCCTGGGCTCCGGCAGCAGCAATATCCCCTCCACCTGTGAAATCGTTCTTAACACTTGTGTCCAGTATTCCATAATTACGGGACAGTCCCATATAGTATGGAAAAAGTCTCTTCTTCCCCACAGCCTCTCAAGCAATAAGGATGCGCAATTTTCCCTACCTTATGTAGTGTTAGCCTGGTATAATAGGAGCGATGCAAAATACGTAATTGTACCAGTCTGAGTCACGAAGGGATACCCACCTCCCTCGGGGATGCCAGTGCCTCCTGCCATTCAGAGTCATCGATATCTGTAAGGTCATGCACCCATTTTTCCCTGAGTGTTCCCGTTGGATCAGGGAGGTTATTTACAAGCTTACGATAGGTTAGTGAGGTAGCCCTCTTTGGCATGTAGTCTGTCATCAACCTATCTTGAATGGGGGAAGCCTCCGGGATCTCAGAGCCAGCCGTCAATGCCCGCCCTAGAGCGTGTCTTATCTCTGTGTAATTAAACAGTTCCGAGGGGGCCAGTTCATACTGCCTTTGTAAGCTATCAAAGGACACCACCTCTCCCTTCTGCCACATGTCTACAACCGTCAATATCCCAATGATGTCCCATCGGTCAAAACCTTTACTGTGTAGGAGGTTCCCTAACTGTTTCACGTTCCACAATGGAGTAAGTCGGGTCATCACTCCCTGCCATCCTAATCTCGTCTGAGCCGCATGCCACAATTCCAGAGTATGTCGCAGTGGGCTGAATTTAGTATGTGCTAATTTTTTATCATATAGGGGGGCCAGCATGTCTCTCACACCCAATTGTGCCCTATCCGCTCGTAGTGCCAAGGATTAACCACCTTCAATTGTGCAGCCCAATAATAAAGGTGAACGTCTGGAAGTGCTATGTCACTGTCATACCAACTGCACAACTGTGCAACACGTGCCGGCTTATTGCCCCATAATCAATTGGAAACCAGGGCAGCAATGGCTTTTAAGTATGAGGGTGTCACAAAATATGGCATATTTTCCAAAATGTATAGGAATCGCGAAGGGCCATCATTTTAAAAAGAGCTGCCCTCCCTAGCAGGGTCAGAGGCAATGTTCCCCAGTGCTGTATGTCCCTTTTGAGACGGTCCAGCGGTGGCTGTAAATTTTTATTGTAAAATTCTTCTGGGTCTGCCGTAATGTGGACCCCTAAATATTTGAACGTGTTGTCCACTACTTTAAGTGGGCAGTTATTAGGGAGCCCCGGTGGTGGGCTGAGTAGCACGTAAAGAAGAGACTTGGACCAATTTAGGGTATATCCAGACGCCCGCCAATAAGCAGTACATATGTCCAATAGGCTAAGTATAGAACGTCTGGGTTGAGACAAATACAACAAGATATCGTCGGCATAGAGGGAAATACGGTCCTCCCAGGTACCGGTCCATCTAAGACCTCTTATCATTGGGTCCCACCTTATCCATACTGCCAAGGGTTCCAGCACCAGCGCGAACAGCAGTGGCGACAGAGGACAACCTTGACGAGTACCTCTTGCCAAGGGAAAGTCCTCAGAGACGTGGCCATTCGCCGTGACATGCGCTAGTGGTTTGGTATAGAGTAACTGTACCCAGGAGCAAAACTTCGGGCCAAAACCTTAATGACGGAGCACAGCAAAGAGAAACGGCCAATGTATCATGTCGAATGCCATATGTGCATCCAATGACAATACCACTGCTGGCTCCTGTAAATATGCTGAGCGCGTGAGTACCCCGTGTAACCGTTGTAGGTTAAGAGCTGTATTTCTGCCAGGCATAAAGCCCAATTGGTCTGGGTGCACGAGCTTTGTGAGGTGTGGTGCAAGTCTAATCGCTAATATCTTCACCAATATTTTGGCCTCCGCATTTATGAGAGAAATCGGCCTATAGGAGGCGCAGTCATCCACGGGCTTTCCTGGCTTTAGGATTGCCACGATGGTGGCTGTGCGTTGATCTGTTGAGAGTTCTCCCACCTGCAGACTCTCTGTTTACATCTGTAGCAGATGTGGTGCTATGGAGTCCGACACCTTTTTATAAAGTTCAACAGGGATGACGTTGGGGCCCATCGCTTTGCCTGATCGGAGTGCCCTAATGGCCATTTTCACTCGCTCCACTGTAAGATCATTCTCTAATCCATGTGCCTCTTCGGTTGTCAGCGTGGGCATAGTCAGGTCTTTAATATAGGTCAGGGCCTCCTCAACATCCATTGTGGAGTTGGACGTGTATACCGTCTGAAAGTGGTTTGCCAGTTCTTTCACTATATCAGGGACTGTCCCCCCCTCATGGTAATCTGCGCTATCCATCTGTTCCTTCTTGTCTAACCATGCCAATAATTTCCCTGCTTTGTCGCCGACATCATAGATTTTATGGCGCATGTGGGACAATTGCTGTCTAGTGAGTTCTGTCAGGTGTGCCTTATGTCGTCGTTGTGCGATGTGTAATTGGTGCGAGGTTGCAGGGGTTGGGTGTACAGTATGTGATGAATCCGCGGCCGCCAGCTCTGTCTCTAATGTCTGCAATTCCAGCTGCCCGTCACGTTTGTGAGCAGTGATGGAAGCTATGGCCTGCCCCCTAAGAACCGTTTTAAACGCCACCCAGAGAGTGACCTGCGAAGCAACCGAACCTACATTGTCCTGAAAGTATTGTTTTGTAGCCCTGCAGAGTAGTCGCCTGATCTTCCGGACTTGAAGATATCCAGGGCGTATCGGGTAGATTCTACGCCGCTTTTGTCAATGACAGGCATATCTGAGCAATATAGGAGAGTGGTCTGAGACACCTTTCGGCCTAATGTCTATTGTGTCAATCTGTTGGAGGCTGTCCACAGAACCTATGAAATAATCTATCCTCGTGAGTGTGTTATGTATATTAGACTGATACGTGTATTGACAGTTTACAAGGTGTCGCCTCCTCCAGATGTCGACCAATCCCATTGCCTCAAAAAAACTGGCAAGGCGAGATGGGCCAGTAGCACCCGCCTTGTGAGGGAACCTGTCTAGTGAATCATTGACAATCGCATTGAAGTCCCCACCCAGGAGTAATTCCCCCTCTGGGAGTTTAAGCAAAAACGCGTTCAGGTCTGGAAATGCCACTGCATGTAGTACAGGCGGGATATAAACCTAAACTATATTAAGGGGCCTCCCCTCCCATTGCGCATGTATGGCAGCAAATCGTCCCGAGCCGTCAGTCCTAACCCCCTTTATTATCAGCGGGAATTGTTTCTTCACTAAAATACCTACTCCCCTCGAGTTTGATGTAAATTCGGAATGCAATACCATCCTGTAACCCCTCTGTCCAGTGCTTTTGTGGATTTTTTTAAATTTATTTATTTTGAAAGTTTTATATAGCGCGAACAAGATCCTTGCAGATATCTGAGCGCTTTACAAATACATGAAATAAGAAAAAAACGAGCGAGTAATTAGCAGGGTTATTGTGCACGGAATGTCTGTAGGTTATCAATGGAGAGCAAATAAGATAGGGAACCAAGGTACATATTAGCTCAGACAAGACATATAGTAAGAGGATAACCGAAGAGTCTCAGTAGATCCAAGGCAAATGTTCAGGTGAATTTAGCCATGAGGATCGCTTTTACTTCTTTATTGAAGAATGCAGTGGAGGAGATAAGTCTCGTTTGGAGGGAGGGCATTCCAGATCCTGGGTGCCATTCCTGAGAAGGAGTGTTTATACGTTTTTTCCTTCCGGAATCTTTGAGGTTTCAGAAGAAGATATTTTGTGCTTCTAGTGGCTCTTGAGCCACCTGAAATTGTCAGCTTCTGGGTGAGGTAGCTGGGTGAGTTGGGATGTATGACGTTACAACGCATACTTTTACAACGCCTACCTTTACATCGCAAGTTTTACAATGCATGCCTTTACAACGCATAGTGCTTTTGGGCGCTGGATAGTGAATAGTTTAATTTACTATTCCAACTCCAGTCCCCGTGGATAGTAGGGAAGGTGTTGGATAGTACATTAAACCTATTCCCTATCCTAGAGCGCCCCCCAGCGCAATGCGTTGTAATGGTTTGCGTTGTAAAAGTTGCGTCGTAAAGGCACAGCGTGGTAAAAGTTACGCTGTAAAGGATGTTTACCGGTGAGTTGTGGTGTACAGACATGTGAGTCATGCAGGCGATTTTCAGATGGATTCTAGCTTCGAAAGGCAGCCAGTTCAGGGATTTTAAGTCAGGGGAAATGTGCGAGCGTTTTTTTGATCCGGTGATAAGTCTCGCTGCAGCGTTCATAGAGGCTCTTAGTGCTGCGGTAGCTGAGAGGGGGAGACCACAGAGAGCGACGCTTCCATAGTCTATCCGAGGAATGACTAGCGCTTGTACTGCGGTTTGGAAGTCCTTGGCTGGGAGGAAGGGTTTAAGCTTCCTCAGAGTATTGAGTTGGGAATTAGCTCCCTTAGTTGCCTTGCTGATATGATGTTGCATATTGAGATTGGCGTCAAGGGTTACGCCTAAAGATTTCGCTGAATCCACGATGGTAGGTTGAACGTTGAGCGCAGTTAGGTGTTTAAGCCAAGTCTGAGTGATAGAGATTTTAGCGGGAGGTGAAATACGAAGGAATTCTGTTTTTAGAGCGTTAAGTTTGAGGTAATTCTCGGCCAGCCATGTCTGGGTCTTCTTCAGCGTTGAGTTGCGTAAATTGATGTCTTCAGGGGATTGTATTTTGAGGTAGAGTTGGGTGTCGTCAGCGTACATGTGAAATTGTACATTAGATGCTTGCAGCAAAGTGGTGAGTGGCTCCATGACTAGGTTGAACAGTGTTGGGGATAAGGAGGATCCTTGTGGGACGCCTAGTGTTACGGGAACGGGTGAGGACATAGAGTTGTTGATCTTGAATTTCTGGGACCTGTTATGCAGAAAGGAGGTAAACCACTTGAGTACAGTCCCTGATAGACCCATTCTGATATTCAGCAGCTCGAGTAGGTTCTCGTGTTTGACGGTGTCAAAGGCTGATGAGAGATCAAGTAGGATGAGTAGGCAGGTATCATTCTGATCTAAGATTTGGAGAGCGTCATCAATTATGTGTGTCATGGCTGATTCCGTGCTGTGTCCTGCTCGAAAGCCTGAATGATGAGAGTTGAGGAGGTCAAACTGATCAATGTTTCCTGCAATAGCACCACCGCCGGGCCCATCCTCAGTATACTCTGCAAGACTAGGCCCCGTTTAATTTTATCACCCAGTCCACGTACATTCCAGGTAAGTAGTGAGAGGAATGGCAGTGCAATGTTTGAGTCCCCCACAGAGTCAGCCGTGAGTCGGTCCGCCATTGTCATCATCTATCAAATTAGTGATACATGTGGTATGCTGTGAAGTGATATGGAGATGTGTCTGCGAGCTTGTGAGTGTTACAGTAATAGCCCCTAATCGAACCATAAAACAACTGTAATACCAAAACCATACGTAACAAAAAATCCCCTGCCCCTCATCCCCCCTCCCTGCCTAGCGGACCCCCAACTGCCCGCCTCCCCACTTAGCAGAGTGCTTAGGACCCCAAAACTGTAACAGTACTTGCATGCACCGGGGGTGGGAAGTCCGAGGAAGACCTGTCAATCCCCACGTCCCAGAGTCCTGAATTTTCAACGAGTCTCTTTTAATTAGACAATCCAGGTAGCTTTGGTGCTAGTATCATATAGCGTGGCCTTGGTCTGTACTTGCAGTGGTTCCCCTTCCAGGGCAGCTTCAGATCTCACTCTCCAGCTGCACTCTGCTGCTGCTCGCCCTCCGTCTCCTCCTGTACAGTAACCTCTGGATTTTCAGTTCGCCTCTGACGTCGTCTTTCCTTTGGCGCTCTTCCCGGTGCCCCCGTTGTGCGCCATCCCTCCAGCCAGTCCGTAGCCTCCGCAGGCGTGTCGAAAAACCATGTTTTCACTTCCGCAACAACCCGAAGGTGCGCCGGGAAGAGCATGGAGTATGGCAACTCTCGGGCTCTCAAAGCCTTCTTGACCTTTAGGAAAGTTCTGCGGCGGGCAGACACTGCTGCCTTGTAGTCAGGGACGAAGGAGACAGTAGAGTTTTGTACGCGGACAGGAGGCGCCACTCTGGCCGTTTGTAGGATGGCGTCCCTATCGCGAAAATTAAAAATCCGGGCCAGCACTGGTCGTGGTGGGGCCCCAGGTTTCGGTCTACCTCCCGGAACTCTGTGGGCCCGCTCTACTGAAAAGAATGATTAAAGGCCCTTTGGTTTCAGGCGTGTTTTTATGAGCTCTTCAATATATAGGTCCATGGCGGGGCCCCTTTCTGATTCCGGAATTCCCGTGATCCGAACATTGTTCCGTCGGGAGCATCCTTCCTGATCGTCCAGCTTCTCTGATAAGCGCTTGTGTTCCACCTCCAGCCGCGCCACTTTCTTAATCAGGAGTGCGGAGTCTTTGGAGAGTTTGGTCGTCACATGTTCCACCTCAGTCACTCTAGCCGACATTTTTTGAAAGTCTGCTCTGAGGAATGTTACATTCGTTGAGATGGAACCCACTGTTGTCTGCAGTTATGAAGAGCCTCCATGATATCTTCAAGCGTTACTTTGGGACCACCCTCATCTTCTTTGGATCTAGTCGCTTGGTCTTTGCGTTCTGGCAGCGGAGGGAAGTCTTTGGTGTACGCAAATTTGTCCAGCTTACCTTGCTGCGTCTCCCGGGTACCTGTGCCACTCATAGTGTGCGCTCCTGGGTTCTCCAACCTTGAGGTAAGGAAATTTCAGAAGTGGCCCCGGGTCCGCCATTCCACAACACTGGGGAGAATCTTCACGTCGTCCTGCGTGTGGCTGCAGACCAATGCACTGATTTTACATAGCGTTGCACCGTCACCGGGGCCCCAGCTGTGCGCCAACCCTCACCGGCGCCGATGCACCAACATCTGTCCAGGCAAGCTGATGCCGAATATACCCCCAAGTCCACAACTATACGGCAGTGGGGTCACAATGGAGGCGCTAATCTGTTGATCTCCAGGCTGCAGCGCCAATGTTCGTAGTATGCCACTCCTGTCAGCTTTTGGCCAGGGTGTTGACCGGTACTTCAACCCACATGGTGAATCAGCGGTGGCAAGAGTCCCGTCCAGCCCAGGCCTTAGCAATGGAACACCCAGCATGTCAGGCTTCTGAAAAGGCCCTTCAGGACCACCACACAATCTGTGCCCCAATCTTAGCTGTGATTCATGAATCACTGGCAATCACTTAATCTCCTTTACTATTGGGTAATGTGTCCCGCCAGTGGGCCTTCATACTTGGTCAGTCGACAGTGTGCCCTCGAAGTGCCCTTCTGTTTTTTTTCCTTTCCTCTTCTTTTAATTATTATTATTTTTCCTTTTTGTTTTATTTTATTATATGCCATATCCCGGCCCCTCTGTTGCCACACGATAGTCGTCACTCAGCTGCCTCCCTCCAAGCAAGCCGGTGCTCGCTTCCCACAGTCACCATCACCTGCGAGGTCGCCACAGTGCCGGCTTCCCGCAACTGAGTGTCCCGTATCACCGCCCCCTGCTGCTGATCTTCACCAGAGCCCGTAGCCGTGTGGGGGGGAAGAGTATCGTGGAGCACACTGTCCCGGATTCAAAATGTCCCTCAGTGCGGCAGTCGCCACTCCCTTACCGCCTCACTGCCGCCACGGTCAAGGTCCCCGGCATCCAAGGACGTACTGCGGTACCGACACCCACAGGGGAGAACACGCAGTCGGAGCTCCTCATTTCAGCTCGGGGTGCCGGTCTGGATCTTCTGCACTGCGTCACCACTCCCTGCCGTTCCAAAGAGATAGCTGCGACAGGTAGGCAGATAGCGGCGTAGGTATTTCACCTGCATCTGGTCTCTGACATCCGAATCCTCCACCGGCCTTCACTGTGCTCGCGACCATCAGGGTCGTGGGTTGCCAAAATTTAGTCCCCGGCGTCCTTCTGTCATGTAGGCCGCAATCTTCGGGATGGCATAATACGGCCCAGGGCACTCCGATTTTTATTCTCGTTGGATTGATGTGCACCGCTTCTGCTCCTGTATCTAAGCCTCGGCTCTGGGCATAATCAGTATACGGATTAATGCGAGAATTGCTGGGGAGACTTTCCTAGCCTCGGAGCTCTGTCAGGCTGCAGCCATCTTCGTTGGCTGCTCGCCACGCCCCCCTTCTACAACTTTGTAAAGTTTTTGGCTGAGTTAATTGTTGGCTTTGGCTGTTTGTAAGAAATAAAGAACTATGATTCCCTGGATCTCATTCATTAGGAGTAAGCATGGGCGTAAAATCCGTTCCGCTCGCGGATTTTGCGGATTTTCGGTAAATTCACAATCCGCGAAATCTCATGAATTTGCCGAAAATCCGCAAATCCGCACGCGGCGGATTTTTTGTTTGGTGATACAATATTGGGGCGCGCGGCGTGGTGCACGGCGTTCACTTTCCGTCATTCAGCGTTTGCCAAGTTGTTTTTCTCGATCATATTTTGTGAGTGCTGCGCCATTTTGGATCTTGCTGTGGGATCCCGCGGGAGTTTGGCGCGGCTTGCCACCTTGCACAGCACGCCTCGCGAGAGTTCGCAACTGTGAACACGTAGGTGCGGCGGACAGGAACAATCTCGCACTCGCGAAATAGATATTTTGCAATTCTGCACAAGAAATCCACCAGCAAACAGCATAAACCTTCAGAAAATGATGATTTTTATCAGAATCACTCCTCAGGTTGACATTTGCATGCACTTTTTTTTTCAAGGAGTCCATTTTTTGGGTGGGGGGGAAGGAAGTGCCCCACAGTCTCCAACACCCTGTTCCTGTCCAGCAGGCTCCTCCCAGTGCTTTCTTCATGTTCTGGTCACTTTCATTTGGACCTTGACCTGGAAGGATTACTTTTTGTGGGTGCTGCTGGATAGTTGGATTTGAGGCCTTTTTGACTTTCTTTGGATCACTTTTGGATTAGAAATCAACTTTCACAAGTAAGTTTGTTTGGGGCATTACAGTTGCTGCTACTACAATTTTGGAACTTTTTCAGAACATTAAATAAAATATATTGTGGGTAGCCACAGTATCCAGTAGGACCAGGGTTGGTTATGGGTGCATGATACAACTGTTTTGTTGAATTTAAACATCATTGAGGCCATGGATGGGCTGGGATTGTGCCTAATTTTGTGTTTTTTGTCGATTTTTTGGGGCTGCTGTTGGGGCCTTTTGCCCAGGGGTAGTGAGTGGTGCATGGACTGAGTCTGCCTGTGGGGTCTTTTTAATGTAAACATCCTGGATGGCATTGGATTGTGGTGATTTTTGTGTGTTTTTCTTTTTTTTGGGGGTGTACTGTTGATGTGGACTGGCCATGTGGTTGGTGGTGGTGGCCATCTTGAGTGCTGGTACAGGCAACATGTGCCTGGGGTGCAAGGGGCCATTTTGAAAAGAGGCAGTGTCTGAGGCCTGCACTTATTTTGCCTACTTTTCATCCATTATGCCCAGGGGTAGTGAGTGGTGCATGGGCCTAGTCTTTCTGTGGGGTGTCTTCTTGAATTTAAACACCATTGAGGCCATGGATGGGCTGGGATTGTGCTGAATTTTGTGGTTTTTGTCGTTTTTTGGGGGCTGCTGGTGGGGCCCTTTGCCCAGGGGTGGTGAGTGTTGCATGGGCCTAGTCTTTCTGTGGGGTGTCTTCTTGAATGTAAACACCATTGAGGCCATGGATGGGCTGGGATTTTGCTGATTTTTTTAGTTTTTTGTCGTTTTTTGGGGGGCTGCTGGTTGGGCCCTTTGCCCAGGGGTGGTGGTGCATGGACTGAGTCTGCCTGTGGGGTCTCACTCTCTTTAAAGTAAACATCCTGGATGGCATTGGATTGTGGTGATTTTTGTGTGTTTTTCTTTTTTTTTTTTGGGGTGTACTGTTGATGTGGACTGGCCATGTGGTTGGTGGTGGTGGCCATCTTGACTGCTGGTACAGGCAACATGTGCTTGGGGTGCAAGGGGCCATTTTGAAGAGAGGCAGTGTCTGAGGCCTGCACTTATTTTGCCTACTTTTCATCCATTATGCCCAGGGGTAGTGAGTGGTGCATGAGCCTAGTCTTTCTGTGGGGTGTCTTCTTGAATTTAAACACCATTGAGGCCATGGATGGGCTGGGATTGTGCTGAATTTTGTGTTTTTTGTCGTTTTTTTGGGGCTGCTGGTGGGGCCCTTTGCCCAGGGGTGGTGAGTGTTGCATGTGCCTAGTCTTTCTGTGGGGTGTCTTCTTGAATTTAAACACCATTGAGGCCATGGATGGGCTGCGATTTTGCAGATTTTTGTGTTTTTTGTCGTTTTTTTGGGGGCTGCTGGTGGGGCAGTTTGCCCAGGGGTAGTGAGTGGTGCATGGGCCTAGTCTTTCTGTGGGGTGTCTTCTTGAATTTAAACACCACTGAGGCCATGGATGGGCTGGGATTGTGCTGAATTTTGTGGTTTTTGTTAGTTTTTTGGGGCTGCTGGTGGGGCCCTTTGCCCAGGGTGGTGGTGCATGGACTGAGTCTGCCTGTGGGGTCTCACTCTCTTTAATGTAAACATCCTGATGGCATTGGATTGTGGTGATTTTTGTGTGTTTTTCGTTTTTTTTGGGGGTGTACTGTTGATGTGCACTGGCCATGTGGTTGGTGGTGGTGGCCATCTTGAGTGCTGGTACAGGCAACATGTGCTTGGGGTGCAAGGGGCCATTTTGAAGAGAGGCAGTGTCTGAGGCCTGCACTTATTTTTCCTACTTTTCATCCATTATGCCCAGGGGTAGTGAGTGGTGCATGTGCCTAGTCTTTCTGTGGGGTGTCTTCTTGAATTTAAACACCATTGAGGCCATGGATGGGCTGGGATTTTGCTGATTTTTGTGTTTTTTGTCGTTTTTTTGGGAGCTGCGATGGGGCAGTTTGCCCAGGGGTAGTGAGTGGTGCATGGGCTTCTTCTGTGTGGTGTCTTCTTGAATTTAAACACCATTGAGGCCATGGATGGGCTGGGATTGTGCTGAATTTTGTGTTTTTTGTCGTTTTTTTGGGGCTGCTGGTGGGGCCCTTTGCCCAGGGGTGGTGAGTGTTGCATGGGCCTAGTCTTTCTGTGGGGTGTCTTCTTGAATTTAAACACCATTGAGGCTATGGATGGGCTAGGATTGTGCTGATTTTTGTGTGTTTTTTCGACTTTTTGGGGTGTATAACTGATGTTCCTCTGTCTTCCATTGCTTGTAGGTGCACAAGAGAACCACCAGTGCCAGGAAGAAGTCCTGCTGTGGTGTGTGCAGCACAACGTCACGTGTGGCCACAGACAACTCTGCAACTTGTACAACTGCGGCCTGCTGTTCAGAGTGACATCTGAAGAAGATGGCCCCAAAAAAAGTTGCCCGTAGCTCCTCTAGCAAGATAGTTGCCAGTAAGGAGCAGAAGAAGGAAATGGCGCCACTTACCAAGGAGACTGGTGTGATGACGACCGCCACATTTTTGGGATAAAAAAAAGTACGCCTGCAGCAGCAGCGGGATCTGCTGGAGACCAAGCTGGGAGCAGCACCTCCGCTCCATTGGGCTCAGTGCCACCACCACCACGCCAACTTAGGTCCAAGACCTTGAGTGCTGCAGAGGCAGCCAGTATAGTTGTTCAATCACCATCGACCAGTGATGTTGGCTCATCGCAAGAAAGCAGCAGCAATGTCCCTCAATCAACACAGGTTGTTGTAGCTCATCTGACGAGTGTTGAACAACCACAGCCGCAACAACAATCACATGTGCAAGTACAAGCCCAAGTACATGTGGAAGGAGAGGTGGCGCAAGGAGAGGAGCAAGCAGAGGTGCATGGAGGGGCACAACAAGTGGCCACAGTAGTTGTTCCTCCAGAAGTAGGGGCATATCTGGAAATCGACAATCAAGCCGAGGTATCATTCGAGGAAGCCACTCCTCCTGATGATCATTCATTGTCTTCCACATCCCGAGCAAGGAAAAGATCAAGGGTGTTGGTGTCTACATCTTCTTCAAGCCCACCTCCTTCTGATGATATGGATCTTACTTGGGAACCAGCACCACTGCGGTCTGAGAGTGAGGTTGAGGAGGCACACCATGATCTGACAAAGGTAGCTAAGCGTAAAAGGAAGGTCGTCGAAACTCTCATAGTTATGGAGTGTGATGACGCTCAACAAGAAGTGGCGTATACTCCTGCTGCTGAAGACTCTCACGACGACGACGCAGTCATCATCACTAACGTCACTGAAGCCCCAGCGGGCATGCAGCAAACAGACATTTTGACCCTAGCCCGACAAGCTGCTGAGCGTGATGATGAAGTCGACGAGGAGGCAATGGAAACACCACAATCATTGATGTTAACTAGTACACCACTACCTACCGCTTCCATATTTCTTACTCGCCAGAAGGGACCTCCATCCACCTCGACCTCAATTAGTGGTGGTGAAAGTGCACAACGTAGTAAAGTTCAGCAATACACATCCTCCACTTCATCTGGCATTAGCAGCACGGTCACCACCAGTATCGCCTCCTCCGGGCCCCACAGACATTTCAAGTCCGCAGTTTGGGACTTCTTTACTGTTTCACCAAGAAGGGAAAACATAGCCATTTGTAGCATTTGTAAGCTTGCAGTTAGTCGTGGTAAGCTTGGTAGCAACTATGGGACTGGAGGCCAGAGAGGTCATCTTGACAGAAAGCACACTGTCCAATGGTTGGCGCACCTAGAGGAGATCAAGAAAGCCCGAATTGCAAGTCGAGAAAACGTTGATGTTCCATCTGATGATGACGAGGCAGAAGAAGTATCACATACTTCACTTACACCCAGTACCCCTGGGAGCCACACTAAGAGTTTGGGACAGAGTGAGACACCAATGCGAAAAAGTTCATCAGCGAGCGTAACTGGGTCGAAGAAGTCATCATCATCATCCCGTAAAATGGTCCAGGGCAACATTTACAACAATGTTATTTTCAGACGCGCCATATGACCGCAACCACCCAATGGTGCATCTGTATAACACTAAGCTGGCTAAAATGCTAGCGCTGGATCTCCTCCCTTATTCTTTTGTAGAAGGGGTTGGTTTTCTCGAATTAGTGGCAGCGCTCTGCCCTAAATGGAAGGTTCCTAGCCGGTACTATTTTGCCCGAGTTGCGGTTCCAGCACTACATGAAGATGTAAATACCAAAAGTTCAACGACGGACCCTTCCTAATGTCAGCACCTAGCTATTTAACGCCCCCAATTGATAATTAGCCCCAAGATAACTAGAGGGGAGTGTGTGCACACTGACTAGCACCCATCGTAACTGTGCTGATTCCTGACGGAATTATATACAAGTTAAACCACTGCAAAGGTGCACCACAACAAGAAATTGAGCAAATTACAATGCTATTAATAAGCATGAATAAGAACGTTTTGCAAATGACAGGATGTTGTTAATCTTCAAATGATCTTTATTTTCAGTGTATTCAAAACAACAATGTACAGCCGACGCGTTTCGTCCCAAGCTGGGACTTCTTCAGGGCTTTGGTAAATGTGAGCTGTCCCATAAAGAGTGAGGATATGGCGAGATTGAAATGTCTTGGCCACGTATTCACAGGTTCAGTCATCCAATATGTATGAATTGATGTATAGAAAATCTGATGTATACTTTTCTCATTCGGTATGGAACAAACCAGGTTGTACTATATATCTATTTGTTAGGTCGGGACTTGGTCAGATTAGAATCCTGAGTTTAGGAAATAAGAACTTCGCAGGAATTCATGTGTTTGAACATCATATACATGTTCTGTAATAATTAACAAGGAAACCAAGGACAAGCAAATCCTATAGGTTCCCAGAAGGAGGAGGTGGGCACTGTATTCCAGTAGGCCGCTTGTGTTAGAAGCAGCCGGCTCCCATCCACCAGACCTCCGTCCCGTCGAAACACCTGTGAGATCGCTGTGTTTCTACATGAAGATGTGCTGTAGGTGATTGGGGCAGCTTTGCAGAAGAGTGCTGTTCACACTATACATCTGACAACAGACATGTGGACCAGTGGCCCAGGCACTGATTACATGTGCATCACTGCACACTGGGTCTCTTTTTCAGGGGTTAAAGCAAAGCTAAACGCAGGTGCTGACCTGGACCAAGTTTTTAAAGCTGCTCGGAAACATGCAACACTAGCCATGTTTGGCTTGGAGCTACGTCATACAGCAGAAAACATTTTGAATGAGTTCAACACAAAGGGCTTTCACTGGCTGTCTCCAAAAAAAACGCGGGATTGGTTATGTTTCCACGGATAATGGCGCCAATGTAGTTAAGGCCATGGAACTGGGTGACTATTTCAGAGTGCCGTGTTTGGCGCACTGTATAAACCTGGTTGTGAAAAAATTCTTGGATAAAGACAGTCCAGCATGCCAGTTAGTGGTCACCTGCCGAAAAATGTGCAACCATTTCAGCCATTCTTTTAAGGCCCGGAAGCATCTGAGGAGCCTGCTACATGAACGTCGAATGCCAGTGAAAGCACTCATCCAGGAGGTGCAAACACGTTGGAACTCAACCTTCTACATGCTTGAGCGTCTGTATGAGCAGTTTACGGTACTCGATCAGTATTTCTTAACAATGGGTACAGCTGTGAAGGAGGACAATGGGAGGCGCAATGGGAGCTAGTTAAAAGCCTGACAGACATGCTTCGTCCTTTAGGGAGGACTGTAATTTGGGAAAATCTATCCCATTGTTGCGCATGCTGGGGCACAAACTGAAGGCGGTGTCTTCAAAGTTTCAAAACGATGAAGAAAAGCAAGAAGCTTTTGTTTTGGCGGAGAAATTATTAGAGCGTCTACTTGGCGATGAACGTCTTCAAAAGATCCACTCAGAACAGCCTTACATTTGTGCTACTATTCTGCATCCACGCTACAAAAAGGCGCTGGCAGGCTGTGCATTATTTCCTTTTGGTGATGAAGATGTTAAAAAGTACAAACGTTGGATAGCCTGGTCAGCCATCAGGTTTGAAAGAGAACGGAAGGAAATTGAAGGAAAAGGCAGTACATCAGCATCAGCAGGCCATCCCCAGTCAAAAGACTCCACTTCTGCACCTGTGGCTGTGGCAGAAGTGACCTCTCAGCCATTAAACACACCGGCAACCGCATCATCTGCACCAGACACAACAGAAATATCGGGTGATGAAGAGGATTGGCTAGCTGAGATTGGTTATGGTTCTCAAAAGGTCCGAGCAAAAATTCAGCAAAGTGGAGGAACCGTGGAGAACTTTGAGTCGATGGTGCAGGACTATCTGAATGACTCAACAGAGGTCTATGTTAATGCTGACCCATTGGCGTATTGGCATGGGAAAAAAGAATTGTGGCCAGAGATCACCCGCCTGGCTATACATTACTTGTTTTGCCCACTCGCAAGCGTGTCTTCTGAACGTGTTTCAGTGCTGCTGGTGGCATTGTAACTTGCAAACGGACCCGCCTCTCGCCCAAAAATGTGGAGATATTGACAATGATCAAGATGAATGAGCACCTCATACCACCAGATTTCAAAGTACCAGATCGCACGACTGAAGAAGACGAGGAGGAAAGCAACTTAGATGAGGGAATTTCTTCTGTGTTAGGTGACACTGACCTACTTCTGCCTGAATTCGCAGAGTATGAGGACGAACTCTTCTTCCCTGACACCGAGGCCTGAAAATGTGCCAATGAATTCAGAAATTTTCTTTTTCGTACTTATTCACTTTTATTCCTGTGTTTCTGTCTTTCTTTGTTTTGCACAAGTTAATATAATTAAAACTTTAACCACATTTTTGTACTTTTGCTTTTTGGCTGTTTGGGGGTCTTCTACTTGTTTTCGCCTGGGTTGACGGCTCTGGGGCCATTGCTGGGAAGGTCTAATACCGGATAAAACTGGTTTTAACAACATCCATGATGAAAAAGGTTTTGCATTTTCTGACTTTTCGCTCAATGTAGCGTTTTCGGGGGCCTGTTTGGGGTCTTCCTGGTGTTTGTGGGTGGGTTTCGGACTCTGGGAGCACTACTGGGTATGGATAGTTTAGATAGCAAGAGGTTTGAAGGAAATCCATGGAGGCAGAGGGGAGTTAGGGCCTAGCTGCAGAGCGCGCGCTGAGTGATTTTGCAAATTTTCAGAAAAGTGACTAAGTCCACATTTTTGTACTTTTGCTTTTTGGCTGTTTGGGGGTCTTCTACTTGTTTTCGCCTGGGTTGACGGCTCTGGGGCCATTGCTGGGAAGGTCTAATACCGGATAAAACTGGTTTTAACAACATCCATGATGAAAAAGGTTTAGCATTTTCTGACTTTTCGCTCAATGTAGCGTTTTCGGGGCCTGTTTGGGGGCCTTCCTGGTGTTTGTGGGTGGGTTTCGGGGTCTGGGAGCACTACTGGGTATGGATAGTTTAGATAGCAAGAGGTTTGAAGGACATCCATGGAGGCAGAGGGGAGTTAGGGCCTAGCTGCAGAGCGCGCGCTGAGTGATTTTGCAAATTTTCAGAAAAGTAACTAAGTCCACATTTTTGTACTTTTGCTTTTTGGCTGTTTGGGGGTCTTCTACTTGTTTTCGCCTGGGTTGACGGCTCTGGGGCCATTGCTGGGAAGGTCTAATCCACCGACCACCACCACTATTTCTTCTTATAGCCATGTGTCTAAAGGAAGGACTGGACTTGAGTCTGTAGGGGCTGATTTAGAAGCCCCTTGCGGCTCTTTTGCTCCATTGTTGCGTGACTTTTGTGACGCAGCGGCAGAACAAAAGAGGTGCCATGGTGCGGCGTATATTAACAAAGTGACGCATATGGGAGATGCATCACGTTGTAAAGCCCTGCGCCATCAGGGGGCGTTCCGGCGCAAGGGAGGGCGTTCCTGCGCAGGAACGAATCCTAAAAGTGGCTGAGGGAAATCTACATGATGTCAATCAGTCACTTTTAGGACAATGATGCGTGACTTAAACCCTGCGCCTGCTCGAAGCCGACGTACGGCTTGATGCAGCATTGGGGAGATAGGGCACCCCAGAGCATTGCTGGAGCTGCGCCATCGTTGGCACGCAACTCCAGCAATGCGCCGCCTTTACGACACAGATGCGTAAGGCTTCTGTGACATTTTGGGCCCATGGGTGGTGGTGGCATGGCGCACAATTACTGGCGCATCCCGGCTACTTTGCAGGGATGCGCCGGTAATTGAAAATATTACCCTTAGTGTCTAGCATTGCGCAGTTCTTTACACTACACTCATACATAATTTCTCAGGCCAATGAAATGAACACAAAATACAAAACAAATAAGCATAGTAGCAAGGCTACTGAGAAGGAGAGCAGTGCACCTGAAATGCATAGAAGATTTTGAAATATAATTTACCTACAATGTAATTGGCAGCAATATTGCTCTTGGTAAAAAACAAAAATTTGCAAATAACACACAGAGCGGGATAAAACAGAGTAGTGATGAAAAAGCTAGAAATAGCTACTACTACTCACCAAGCCCGGGGATCTCTACGCCGAGCTCGTCCAGCAAGTCGCGTTCCCGGTCCATGACATCCGTCCAGCGGTGGGTGGCCTGGTTATAGGTGCGCCAGACCCCAGAGTGTTGAAACATGGCCCGGCACACCTTCTCCCACCGCTTCCGGCGCTCCCGGATGCCGTAGCCGGTAGCGATCTTGCCGCCTCCCATGATGGTCTTGGGGAGGCGGCGCTGGACGTGAAATACTAGTGCGGCCACCTCCTCCGCACTAAAAATCTCCCGAGCTATCACTGTCTTGACGGCTCTGGGGCCATTGCTGGGAAGGTCTAATCCACCGACCACCACCACTATTTCTTCTTATAGCCATGTGTCTAAAGGAAGGACTGGACTTGAGTCTGTAGGGGCTGATTTAGAAGCCCCTTGCGGCTCTTTTGCTCCATTGTTGCGTGACTTTTGTGACGCAGCGGCAGAACAAAAGAGGTGCCATGGTGCGGCGTATATTAACAAAGTGACGCATATGGGAGATGCATCACGTTGTAAAGCCCTGCGCCATCAGGGGGCGTTCCGGCGCAAGGGAGGGCGTTCCTGCGCAGGAACGAATCCTAAAAGTGGCTGAGGGAAATCTACATGATGTCAATCAGTCACTTTTAGGACAATGATGCGTGAATTAAACCCTGCGCCTGCTCGAAGCCGACGTACGGCTTGATGCAGCATTGGGGAGATAGGGCACCCCAGAGCATTGCTGGAGCTGCGCCATCGTTGGCACGCAACTCCAGCAATGCGCCGCCTTTACGACACAGATGCGTAAGGCTTCTGTGACATTTTGGGCCCATGGGTGGTGGTGGCATGGCGCACAATTACTGGCGCATCCCTGCTACTTTGCAGGGATGCGCCGGTAATTGAAAATATTACCCTTAGTGTCTAGCATTGCGCAGTTCTTTACACTACACTCATACATAATTTCTCAGGCCAATGAAATGAACACAAAATACAAAACAAATAAGCATAGTAGCAAGGCTACTGAGAAGGAGAGCAGTGCACCTGAAATGCATAGAAGATTTTGAAATATAATTTACCTACAATGTAATTGGCAGCAATATTGCTCTTGGTAAAAAACAAAAATTTGCAAATAACACACAGAGCGGGATAAAACAGAGTAGTGATGAAAAAGCTAGAAATAGCTACTACTACTCACCAAGCCCGGGGATCTCTACGCCGAGCTCGTCCAGCAAGTCGCGTTCCCGGTCCATGACATCCGTCCAGCGGTGGGTGGCCTGGTTATAGGTGCGCCGGACCCCAGAGTGTTGAAACATGGCCCGGCACACCTTCTCCCACCGCTTCCGGCGCTCCCGGATGCCGTAGCCGGTAGCGATCTTGCCGCCTCCCATGATGGTCTTGGGGAGGCGGCGCTGGACGTGAAATACTAGTGCGGCCACCTCCTCCGCACTAAAAATCTCCCGAGCTATCACTGTCTCCCCCCTCAAACGCCCGCACGGGAGCCGGGCACGGGGTGCGGGACCCTTCCCCTTTGCGGGCTTCTTCCCGGCTCCCTTTGCCATGGTCTGGGCAGAAAGGAAGCAAAATAAGAAAGAAGAAATAGAACAGGGAAGAAGAAAAGAAAAGCGTTTAAAAAAGTAGTTTAAAATTAACAAAAAGTAGCAGAAAACACAAAAATATAGAGCTAGAAAAATAGAGGGATAGATAATAAGTAAAATAGATTAAAAAAAAGTTCAAACAAGCAAAGGATGGCAGAGATTAAGAAAGGATACAGAGAGCATGCCCAGAACCATAGCAATGAATGAGAAACAAGATGACCGCGCCCATTCACGACCGCGTGGGTAAGTTCGCGCAAGATTTTCTTCGCGATCACACGCGAAATTGTACTAGCGAGCCGCACACTTTGCGAGATTACACATAGCGGCCGGAAACGGAATTACGTCACACAAACAAGATGGCCGAGCCCATGTACGACCGCTAGGGTAACTTCGCAAACGTAGCGCTACAAGCGGCTTGCGAACACGCAAAAAATCACGCGAACAAACATGCCGCAAAAAAACCAAATCGTGTATTCGCACGAATTTGCGGCTTCCGAAATCGATCTTGCACGGATTCGCGCCCCGCAAATCGCGCAAAATTGCAGAAAAACGATTTTTGCAAAACTGAAAGCAATCAGCAGGTGCAAAAGTTCAATCTTAACATTAATAACCATTCACTCTAGTGCTTCCTGAGGGGCCCCTCCAGAGTTCAGTTGCCTATTTGTAACTATTCTATGACCCTGCTCTGACCCAAACAGCAGGCTCATAGAATAGCTACAAGTAGGCCATAAAGGTCCTGTGAAAAAAATTGCACTGCAACAGAAAGCAAATTACAGATAAGGAAGGAAGCAGGTGCCAGCCAGACTGGAAGTTTCAAAATCAATGACACATTAATCAACCCCAAATTAATTCATGGCAGTTGAAGCAGGGCAGGTGTGCTTGCTTTTTTTCACCCCCATAATCTACAGTGATAAACCAACCAGAGGGTGGCAGTGAGGATGTACCAGAGGGTGACATGGGTGTACCAGAGGGTGGCAGTGGTGAAACAGAGGGTGCTGTGAACCTGTGATGATGAACCAGACGTAGAAACAACATAGTCGCGGCTGTTGCGAACCGACAAGTAAGTTCGCAATTGCGAACTGGTACACAAATCCTTGCGAACACAAAAAACACAAAATCCGCAAATTCGCGAGAGTTCGCGGATTTTGCGGATTGCGAATCCGTAAATACGCAAATTCGCATACGCCAGATTCGCAAAATCCGCCCATGCTTAATTAGGAGGTCCATTACATAATTGCAGACCTGCTTGAATTCAACTTCAAAACTTTAATATAAACTACAGAGGCTTTTCAGAATGTTTATAAATCAAGGCCAAATAAATAATCATAAATTACCATCTTCAGGAACAGAGTGATGAATGTGGTGGTGGTGCTAGGGTTGGACTTCCCTTTCCTTTTGCTTCCTTTTTTGCCCTTCCATTTTTGGGATAACCAAATGTAAAAATTGCCAATTATATTAATCTAATCCTTTACTGGCCAATCCAGAGTAGTTGGTGCGTAGTATCTTTTGTGTGAGCTATGAATGGTGGTCCTAAGGATGACTTGCAAAGGTCAGTGATTTTTCCATTTTATTTTGTAACCATAACGGCACATTAACTGTGATTGTTAATGTGGATTTCTGAGGATTTTAAAAAATGTACATTGAAGTGTTATTACCGAAGCTAACTATAACTTCAGGCTAACCTGTATGTATACCAGCTATTATTTTTAAAAATGATTACATACCATTTCTAAGAGTTCCCTGCACCCAACCTTCCATGGGCAAACATCCATCACTGCACACAGCCTAGAGACTTGTGCAGTGAGTGGTCAGACCCTGCACACAACCCTGAGTGGGTAGTTGGAAGTTGGTAACAGGGCTCAGCCCCACACCTTGCATGGTAACAGCGCTCAATCCCTCACTTTGCATGCATTTAATCCTCTGCTAGTGTCCATTATTCACTGCACATGGCCTTCGGATATGCACTGCTAAGAGGGGACTGCCTCATGGCCTGGCCTACAACGCTATCATGCCGACCTAGAACAACTGTGTGCGAACAGCCAACACCAACGCCTCATTATAATTTGTGAATTTTAGTGGTTTTTTTACATTTTAAGTTGTAACCATGCCCATGGTGTTTTAGAATAATTTCTGAGATTTTTTTAAACACATATAGATGTGCTATCTCCAAAGCTAAGTATTATTGACTTTACCCTTTAGTTTTTCCTGTCAGCTTTTGGGGTGTTTTTGATCAAGTATTACATACAAGACTTTCCTGTTCCCAAACTTCCATGGTTGGTAAATCCCGGCTGTCCTTATTTGAGATGTCATCAGGGATGTCATTACTGATGTAAATTACTATTTTGTGATTGATGTAATATGTGAAATCATAAGCAGTGCAAGATGTGGGAGCAAGTTATAGATCATTAAACATTAAAAGGTAAATTATGTTGGTATTTCAGTTTTTTAAATGTTAGTCCTTATCACATTTCAACACCTTACCATGCCGCCACTCTAACTATTATTTTTGTGAATGTGTGGTGTTACTTTTAGCGTAAGCTAAGATCGTATTACCATACCCAACTATAGTTCACTTTCACCTTCGCTTTTTATCAGTGAATTTAGTTTTTTTAAAAATCATATTCAAAGTTGAGCATATGTCCAACCCCCTCTGACAGCCTGCGCTCAAACCTATGACTTTAGCTGTGCTCAGTCGGAGTTTAACGGAGGGTCCTGGTCACCAGCTGAACCCTACACACAAAGTCCAGGGCCCCCAATCCCCTGCTGTGCATGACATTCTACCATGCTGCCACAGTGGGTTGGCTGTAGGTCGTGTGCTCAAAACCTGCTGGCAAACATCCCATCCTGCTATGCTGGACCTTCACTAGTGAACAACTTTAGTTTCGTCAAACCCTCAACCAACTGCAGACAGCCAACCCGCACTGCGCATGGCCAAAAGCCTGCATAATGGTGGCTTCTGGTTTTTTTGGTACCACAATATTGATACTGGTACTGCAGTACCTCACTGATGGCTTTCCTGGGCAACCGGTACATGGTGCTATTAAGTCGGTTGAGATGTTGGCTACAGGGTCAGGCCCTTCACCCAACTCCCTTTCTACACTTAATCCACAGTGGGTGCCGAACGTCTGGGTAGGCCAAGCACTCATCTACCTGCAGACATCCAACACCAACTTGGCATTTGGCTGTGCACAGCAGAAAATTAGGTGTAGGTCCTAACCTCTAGCCTGGCTCTGCACCAAACCCCAGTGTATGCCTAACCTACACTGCACACAGCCTTCACCTGTGCACAGTGGAGAGTTGGCCGCAGAACTTTTCGTCTGAACAGGCACTACATCTAGCCTGCAGTGGGTGGCTATCCCTTTGCTGGGCATAGTCTTCGGACTGCAGGGATGGCCTTTGGGTCTACCCTCTGGTTAGTGCCCAACCCCCTCCAGGTATCCAACCCCCCATGGGTGTTCAGCCCACCCCACTGCAGATGGCCAACCCCTACTGTGCACAGCTTCCGGCCTCCACAATATGGACTGACCAGAAGGCCTAGACTTTATCACACCCTTCTCTTTTTTTAGGTTTTTTCCTAGTACCTTAAGGGTGTACTTTGCTAAGTACCACAGGAACGGGAGCTGATATCACAGTACAGTGCAAATAAATGTGAATTTTTTTATTATTTTTATTATTAGCGCCGAGACACCCAAGGGTAATTGTTCGCGCTCTAAAAATGTCAGAAAATAAATAAATAAATAAATAAATAAATTTTGACTTTCACACCATTTTCATATCTTTCTGGGGTTAACACTTGATAACAATTCCACCGTGAAAGCACAAACCAGAGCATCCACCCACAATGTGGTCTACCTACTCAACTTCCTAAGTAAGGTAAAACCTTTCATACCGCCACAAGTCTTCTAGATCGCGGTACAATTCCTGGTAATGTCTAGACTAGACTACAGGATTGAAACCTCAATGGGTCTACCGCAATCCCGTAATACACCACTGAAGGTGGCCCTAATGCCACAGCAAGATTAATTACAGGTACAAGGCGCTAAAGCATATGCAGCCGCCCTAAAGTCCCTACATTGGCTCTCAATAGAAGCTGGGTTCCTAGTGAGGCTATCACTTCAGAGCATGACACCTCCCAGATTAAAAAAGACCTGTGCATGCTCCTTCTCTGGATCTGCCTCAAGGTTATGGATTTCTGTAACCTTGGAAATCAGGTGAAATCCATCAGCCTGCTACAAAAATGAGCTCAAACAATTTTTATGAGATAGATTCCTTGCATAAGGTTCTATGTTCTATCTACCCTTAGGGTACCTTGCCAGATAACCATAGTCACCTCGGTAGAGCACTCTATCATGATGACTGAAATGAGAAGGGGAATCCATTGAGCCTTCTCCATATGAATTGTTTTCTAATGGTGTGTTTTATTTTGAATGTCATGTTACTGGTTTATTTCTGTTACTGATAACAAATGTCATGAAACAGGATAGGGTTATTTATGTACAGTCCTCTGATGCCCATGTGGCAAGTTTGTGCTTTATAGAACTCTCTAAATAAAAATCACTTTAAAAAAATGGGTCTGAGGGCCAGGTTGTGTTTATCTTTCCCCTCATTTGCAGCCTTTGGTTTTTTTTTGGTGGGGGGGGGGTCCTGGGTCCAAGTCACAAGGTTCTGTAATGGCTGCCACAACATATTCACCATGTTGTGGCCAGCCATTTAGGGTCCACCCATCCATTTTGGATAGGCCTATTAGAGTATATCTTGACACCAATGGTCCAGATACTTAAGTTCTTGAAAACAGCTGAACAGGTTCACCTCAGATACCAAAAAGCATGCTTGCTGAGTAATAATTTAATTCAATTCAGCCATTTTCTCCCTCCATCAGAGAGCAAACTTTTCTATGTGTATAAACATGGGATATCACACTTTTGGGACTCCCTCTTTTTCTTGGTCTGCTCTTGATGATTGGCATGAAACATGAAGGAGTGGGTGAACTTTACTTTTAGAAAGATTTGCCAAATGGTGGCAAAGTTCTTAAAGAAACATAAAATGCCATTCCTATCAAAACTGTGACTTAACTATAACTACACAGCGGGGACTGCAACTATTTAATGTATGTTTTTGAATCGAATGAATAATGCTTTGTAGTCTGCAGGGAATACAAGGGATTGAGAGAAATTCTATTAAAAAAACTTCCCTTTTCATTAAAATGCTTTATGTGAAATAGCTCTAAACAGAAAAAATATCCTTAACATCATAATAAAAGAATCAGGTTAGAACTGACTATGTCCCTTTTTATTTATTTACAACAGGCAGTTCTAATCTGGTCTTTGGTAACCATTGAACTACCCAACTATGGTGCCATCATGTACCCCACCTGGGGGTTAAATTTGGGGTGGTGTATGACTGCATTCACAATTATCTGGATTCCGGTGGTGGCCATATACAAAATATGGGCTGCAGATGGAACTCTATTTCAGGTAAGGTTGGAAACAATATAAAGACTTGATTAGATTGTATAGTTTAAAAAAGCCTTTTTTTTTTAAAGAAGTAGGTGTGTGTTATTATATAATCCTGTAACTGACTCTATGTACAGGACTTGATTTGTAGAATTATAAGTCCTTATCTACAAGGCTGATTGTGCAGAGAGTATGAGATAAAGGCTAAGGGGACATTAATTCCTCTCCTGATAACGTCTTTCTGGCTCTATCCTCAGCCGGGCCGGAAAGCTGTACAATTGTTATTTCCATTGTGGCTTGTGGAAATAGAAGGCCTGCTGATAATGGTAAAGGAGGAAATGTGGCCTAACAGCCAGAACTGCTAACTTTGCAACTGTGAGCCATGTTAGAGCCCTTGCTTAAGATCAACATCATGTTATGCTTGCAAATCACTCAATCTCTCTGTGCCTAAAAGAAACAAGCATTTGCAATGCAATAGGTCGCACCTTTTTTAGAGACAATTATTTTTAAAAGTGCCTGCATAAACATATGTGGGAAAATAGGAGCGAGACAACAAAAGCAAATCTGAATAGGGTGTAAAGTCAATGACTCAAGAGAATGCAGTAAATGATGGATCTAGCAAGGTTTGCCTACAGTCACATTCCATGGCATAGTTGTAATTTAATCTTGAAGAAATAAATATTTGACTTGACAGTACAGACAGCTGGACTTTGGACAGAAGTGAGTATACTTAACTAGTTTTGGTGGGATTCTGACTTTGTGTCCACTTAATATATAACATGTCTGCAGAGCAGATCATGTTCAAGGTGGAGGAAGTAGGGGAGTACGAATGCCCATTCAGACTGTGGCATCTCCTTAGAGAAAACAGTTGGTGGAAGGCTTTGATCACCATATAATCTATTCAAAAAAAGTCTTCATTTCGATTATTCATCTTAAAAGACATGAATATAAAAATACACATTTCATCTACTACACCATAAAACATTGTGTGTAAAGTTACTTATTCATGATAAGAATATAAATACCAATTATTACATTTTAAAAAAACACTCAGTAAGACCGGATTAAATTTATCGCGTACAGACTTTTCCATATAAAAAAACATAAATTAAAAGGTAATAGCTATCAATACCATGCCATTATCAGGTATAATTCTGGCTAACTATAAGAACCACCCTGTTTTTCTCCCGTATAGCCCAGGACCAGCTCAGGAATTTAGCGACCCCTGTGATTGCGATGTCATTGCAGCCGATTTTTAGTAACCTTTTGGCGCACAGAGCTGACCTGGTTCCCAAGGATCTGCCAAGAAGTTTAAGCCACATACTTTGTGGTTGCTGGTAAGCAGGGCAGACGTAAAGGAGATGCCCGATATTTTCAGTATGCTCAGGACAAAACAGGCATTTATCTCCTGTACCTTTTGCCCACTTACATGTGAACTTCCTTAACGGGAGAGACTCGACTCGGAACTGATGGTAAAGCTTGCGATCTCTAGGTTTCGTTATTAGATCCCAATAGCTTTCCATACTGGGTTCATCTTTAAACTCACAAAAATCACTAGTCAGGGAAGAGCTAGACAGAGCGGAGTGCCTCCTATCTTTAATGAGATTCCAGTATGCTGCTCTATAGATTACTTTAGTTGGAAATTCGGCAGTCTCTGGACTATCCCACAAATCCCTCATCCCCATATCGATAAGTAAAGATTTAATACTAGTGAACCATGTGATTTTATTGGAGCCATCCAGTCCCCTAACTTCTATCAGTCCCCTAGCAAAAAATAAATATAATTCAGGGGTTATCCAGAGCATTCTCCAGAAGGCCATCATCGTGCAATGTCCTCTATGGCATGACAACCAAGGTCTAACAGGAGAGGGATACGCGGGGTAGATTTCGGGAGGCCCACTATTGAGCTTAAAAATTTGCTCTGAGCTAGTGCTAGTTGGTACAAATTACTGGCTCCCCATATCTCAGCCCTATAAAGATTTGCGGGGATTATTTTCAAGGAGTACACTTTGACAACGGGGGCTACAGGCTTAGTGTATGACTGCCTATGTTCCTTAATTAAAGTGCCCACTAGTTGTGAGTGTCTAAGCGCCATTAGCTTCAATTGTGACGACCAACTCAGTCTATCGCCAAAGGTGATCCCCAGGTAAGTGAAGACATTTGTCTGCTCCAAGAGCCTTCCGCTCATGAAGACTCTTGAAGTTACGGGCCTAGCCCCGTGAAAAACCATGAACTTAGTCTTCTCTACATTGACCACCAAATCATGATCACTGCAGAACTCCTCAAAACGAGTCAGAGCCAACTGTAGCCCCTGTCTTGTCTTGGATAAAATCAGGGTGTAGTCTGCGAACATGAGCAGGGGTACCCTTTGGTCAGCACGCAAAGGCGCATCAGTAGGGTAGTTGTCAAAACACTGCACGACCCCATTGATGAATAACGAATAAAGTGTGGGGACCAGCACACACCCTTCCCCACTGCTAATTTTTCAGTGATCTCCCCTGGTTTCCCCCAGCGGACCTGAGCATAATTCGAACAGTGAAGCCTAACCACCAAAGAAACCAATTCCTTTGGCATCCCCAACCCTAGCAATACATCCCACAAATTAGATCTTGGGACCAGGTCAAACGTGGATTTTAAATCCACGAAAGGAGCAAAAATCATACCTTTTCCCAGCAGAACCTCTTTCCAATATAACAGAACGATTCTGAAGGCTTGATCTAGGGTCCCCATATGGGCCCGGAACCCTGCCTGCAACGGGGTAAGGATGTTCTCTACGAGCATCCAAGACTGGATCCTACCTAGTATAACTCTTGCTACAATTTTCTGCAAAGCATCGATGAGGCTTATAGGCCTATAATTGGCCGGCGTGGAACGATCGCCCTTCTTATAAATTGGAATAATTTCCGCGCTGCACCAAGATGCTGGTATTGGAGCACCCCCTGCTATCGCATTGATTAGATTTGTGATGTATGGAATCCAAAGATCAGGGTCCTGCTTAAACAAGTCAGCTGGGATACAATCCGGCCCAGGAGCTTTGCCATTTAGAATGGTCTTTAAGACTACCTTGACCTCTTTAGTATTAAATATCAGAGATGTATCTAAGATAATATGCGGGGCTGGAGCCTCACTACGAGTGCCCTTCTTAAATTGTGATTCAAAATAGGCAACCCACTGCTGCGGTTCCACATTATTGCTAGGGATGTTAGTCCTTTGCCCATTTCCCCATTTTATCAACTCCCAAAACTGGGTCATATTCCTGCTTTTACATGCTACCAGCAGGTCTTGCCATCACCCCTCGTCCCAATCTCTCTTTGCCTTACGAAGAGTAGATATGTAAGCAATTCGAGACTGTTTAATGGAGCTACAATTCTTCAGTTTAATTGCTTCTATTAAAACCTACATGATTCATTGTACCATGTGTTAGGTTTGTAGATGGAACTCTTCCTAATTGGCTTACTATTGATAAAAAATGTCTTTAGTCCAGTAAAGAGCTCATTGTGGATCCTAGGTAGATTAACATTAGGAACCTCTTGATTGCCACATTCATTTAGCTCCTTTAGTGACCCTGAAACCAGGGCCCTAATCCCTTGCACTTTACTTTCATCAAGGGCTACCTTAGCCCACCGAACCCTTCGCGAATCATTTGCCAAGACTACTTGGATGGGGCATATAGCAGCCTCCGTAGTAGGTTTGCTACAGAAGCTCCTATCATTCCAAGTAAGGACCAGCGGATTATGGTCACTTTCGGGGCGACTTTGAACTTCCATATCTAAAACTAATGGCCACAGCTCCACACTTACTAGGATATAATCAATGCGACTTTTGAAGCGCCCATTGTCAAAAGTCGCCACACCCTGCACGTCGGACGCTGTCCTGCCGTTAACCGCCCTAAGGCCCCATTCCAGACACAGCCCTTTAAGTTGAAAGACAGCCTCCGTCCATTTCTTAATAGGCTGGAGGACCAATTGGAGCACACCCCAATGCTTATCCACCTCATCACTGAGGCTACCATCTTCCATGTCCAGGGGCTCAAAGCAGGTATTAAAATCACCTGCTATTATAATGTTAGCATTATGTGTTCCTTCTTCTAAGAAAGACTCCAGGGCAGCAATTACCTGTGAACACCTACCACCCGGGTGGCCCCTTGCATAAACATTGAACAATAATAAGTCAAGACCTTTAAATGATTTGACTCTAATAACCTGGATATCTGGATTATCAAAATAAACTTCCTCTACAGTAATCCCCTCAAGTTGCCTTACCCAGCAAGGTAGTCCACCCACTGGTCTCCCCATTTGGCTCCTAATTGCTGGTTTTGTGAAGCTTCAATAACCAGCATTAAAAACAGGCTCAATTGACCAGGTTTCTTGGAATGCCCAAACATCAACACCTTCAATAAAAAGCGACCAATCGGCAGAAACAGCCTTAGACTCCAAACCCGCTATATTCCAAGAAGAAATAACCATAGAAGACTTCTGAGGGGCAGGGTCAGGTTGCCCAGTTGTAAGAGCTTTTGTCACTTGGTGTTTATCGGGCGCCAATATCACGGGAACTAGGGGAGTAGTTAAAACTTTACAGTCTGCTTGGGTATGGAAATCAAATGTCAGTGTAACCCCTTCAGATTCGTCCCTGTCACCACTCACTAAACCACACTGTTCGAACGACCCCAGTCAATCTATTTCTTCAATTGTAGAAAGAGCATCATAACGATTACTGAGCTTGATGTAATGATCAGGCCTAAAGGAATCTTCCTGGGATCCTCGAGTTCCCCTAAGTCTAGGAGAGTAGTGTGGTCTATAGAAGAAACCGAGGGGAAGAATACCAATGGCAGCCTTATCAAATTCAAATTGATCATAACTAGCCACCTCAAGAATGTGGCGGACCAGGCCTGGAGACCTAAAACTTACAACTACACAGTCTCCAGGCATGGTCTTAGTAGCATGTCCAATCCACTCTATACACCTGACCATTTTAAACTCCTGAAAAAGAACATCCCCCAAACCATTTTATTCAAATAATGGAGGACTTTATTTTTAAGAGTTGACCAGTGTTCAAAATTACCGCGTGCTAGGGGTGGGACATTGTCTAGAATTACAGTATGCGGGGTAGCTTCCGGGGGTAGATGGAGGTAAGGGTGCTTCTCAGTTTGTCCATCATTACCCTTAGTTGCCAACTTCTGGGATCCCTCTGGCTCTGGTGACCTTCTTATGGGCAGAGTTTTGTCCGTACTTGCGTCTGGCACAGTAGAACTCCTAAGCCTCCTGACTTGGTGATCTCCTCCCGCCACTATCTGTACATTTGCCTTAGCACCACCCTGATCCCTATGAATTTCCCCTACTCTAACAGGGATAGTACTTGCTGCATCCAGCATACTGGACATTGTTTGATTAACTTGGGATGGTTGCGCAAGCGCCACTTCTATCTTAGAGAGTCTACTATCCACATAGTCTAACCTTTTAATAATCGGCTCAAGTAGGGCTGTCACATGCTCGTTTAATAAGATACTAATGTCACTTATAGTCAATGGGGGGTGGTAGTGCTGAGGGGGGATTGGCAGGGATTTCAGAATTAGTATTACAAAATATAAAAGCCCCACTCGTACCCTTAGATGCCAGAGGTGACTTTAATATCTTGGTGCCTCTCCCCTTCCTTTTTTTATTTGGGGGTTCTTTGTTCATAGCACCCATAGCCTTCATCCCTTTTGTAGTGACCATAGCTGGGCTATTAACGTTACTCGAGGGCCGTGGGGCAAGATGTTCTGGGCTAAGGGGCTAAAGGCAAGCCCGTCTGCGCCCGTCCGCGCCAGACCCGCACCTAGCGCCATGACCCCTGGCCGGCAGGGAGCAGGATTTCCACCTACTTTGTTCTATGGCCGCGACGTTCTGCTAAGCCTGAACGCTGGCGGTAGGAAAGGAGGCTGCATTAGATTGAGACCGGATGAGGCTGTACAGGCAGGCTCCCATGTATGCTCAGCCTGTCTCAGGAGTGTCCCAGCTATCATTCTAAAGCCAGTCCAGGCAGTCATTAGTCTTAACGATGCCAAAGGAGAGGGGACTCTGAGAAACATAAGTTGCCTATTGATTAATGCCAGATCCTTAGTGAAACACAGTTTGGAGTGCGCAGAGATGATCCAGAACCATGACATAAAGATCGCATTTGTCACTGAGACCTGGACGGATGCGGCATCAGGGCCAGACATAGTTAAAGCTACTCCTCCAGGTTATCTGAGCTTTGTTCTTGACAGGCCGGGGAAAAAAGGAGGTGGCTTGGCGGTAATTTATCACTCTGCTATCAGAGGGTCGTTCCAATAAGTGCTCTCCGAAACGTCCGAGATCCTGGGGTTTAAGCTCATTTTGTCCAACCACCAGTCTTTCAGGGGTTGCCTTCTCTATAGGCCCCCGGGTGCGAGAGCGCGCTTCTTAGACACTGTTGGCAGCCTTTTAGAGGAGGCCCTGTGCGCAAAATCCTTCACAGTCTTAGGAGGCTTTAATTTTCATTTAGAGAACATCTCGGACTCGCACACGAATGCCCTAATTGAGGGGATGCACGGGTGGGATTAACACAGGTAGTGACAGGCCCCACGCATTCAGCGGGCCACACCTTGGACGGGATATTTATGAACAATCGAGAACTGAAATTTGTTAAGTCCGATCCTGTTGTATGGTCTGATCACTCTGTAGTGCGGTTTAATATCTCTACCACACTGCCCTATTGGGCAAAACAGGACAGGGAAGCAGCAAGGACTTGCAGGTCCTGGAATAAAATCGAAGGAAGCAGGTTTGAAGACCTGTTGGGGGCCACTATGGCCCCTTTGCCAAGAGATGTAAATAAAGCAGCGGCCTCCTATTCCAATTGGATGGACCACGCTTGCACCATTTTAGCCCCGCCGATAAAGTGCCGCCCCACACGTAAAGTTCCATCAGCCCCTTGGTTCACTAATGAGCTCAGAGAATCCAAGCTGGTATGCAAAAAACTTGAACAGGCCTGGCGCATAAACTACCATGACATAGACAAACAATAACTTAAATCAAGCCAGGTGGCCTACAAAAATCTGATTAAGGAGGCCAAGAAAACTTACTTCACTCAGCGTATCAACGAGGCTAAGAACTCGCCAAAGGAACTTTTTCATACTGTTTCCAGCCTGGTTACACCTCAGCCTGTGACAACTCCACCCAGTGAGGAACTTTGTGAGAATCTGGCCAAATTTTTCCTGAGTAAGGTGGAGCACATCTTTACATCACTAGAGCCTCATGTGAGAAAGAGCATGCTGGAACTCTCACCTGGGAACTGCACAGCCAAATCACAGGAGGCTACGTCTCAGCATTTGGGCTGGTGAGCTCTGACGATATCAAAAAGCTGCTACTTACCATTAGATCAGGTTCACCTCACGACCCCTGCCCGGCGTCTGTGGCAAAGCTGACAGCGACCTCGATAGCCGCGGTCTTAGCTAAGCTTTTTAATCAGATGTTCGAAGTTGGGGATTTCCCAGTTTGCTGGAAACTGGCCTCAATTGTCCCCTTGTTAAAAAACCGCATTGGACATATCCGACTCGAACAACTACCGGCCGATTGCCAGACTACCGTTGCCAGCCAAACTTATGGAAAAAGTTATGAACTCGCAGCTCTGTGCATGCCTAGGAGCCACACTTGGCCTGTATATAGCGCAACATGGTTTCAGGGCAGGACACAGCACCGAGTCTGCCCTGATCAAATCAACAGAGGAGATTAGGAAGGTGCTTGATGCAGGGGGCAGAGCGGCCCTGGTTCTCCTCGATCTTTCCGCGGCCTTCGATACCGTCCACCATGGGAGGTTGGTGGACCGCTTGGAGGACCATGGGATCCAGGGGAAGGTACTCAGCATCCTGAAAGCCTTTCTGACTGACAGGGTTCAGGTGCTGGCCTTGGGGGAGTTCGAGTCAAGAACTTTTGAACTGCCGGGGGGGTTCCACAGGGATCCTCCCTAAGCCCCACCCTCTTTAATATCTACGTCTCCTCGCTTGCCCCGATCATCCGTGCATACGGGTTCGAATTAACATCTTACGCAGATGATACACAGATTGTGGTATCACTGTTCCCAGGGACAGAGGATGGCGTGGCCTCCAATTTTCAGGAATGCTTGGCAGCGGTCAGCTCCTGGATGGCCAGAAACTGCCTAAAACTGAACTCATCTAAAACTGAGGTGGTACTCTTCGGCTCCGATGTCAACTTTTGGAGTCCCAAATGGTGGCCAGAAGGGATGGGGACTCTTCCCACTCCTGTCACAAAGGTGAAAAACTTGGGAGTTCTGATTGATGACAAACTCTCATTTAAAGTAAATGCACTGACCTCCTGCATCCATTGATCACTTAAAATCATCCGGAAGATCCTCCCCTTCTTGCCAGAGGAAAGTAGGAAAACGGTGGTGACAGTCCTTGTGCTCTCCCGCCTTGACTATTGTAACAGCTTATTTTTGGGGGCCCAACAGGGGCTGCTCAATAAACTGCAGATTTTGCAGAACGCTGCATCCCGTTTGGTCTCGGGCATCTCGGGGAAGTTTGCTTCCGTTTCCCGGGAACTGGTGAAGCTGCACTGGCTCCCAGTGCGGAAACGGATAACCTTCAAATCCTTGTGCATTGTCTTTAAGGCGATTCATGGATGTGGTCCATCGTTCCTACAACGGCACTTTCAGTGGTACAGACCGAACAGACAGCTAAGGACGGCCAGTCAAGGGCTGATCAGGACCCCACTTAGCAGGAAAGCACGCAGGGGGGCAGAAGTTTTGTTCTGGGGGCAGCCACTGCTTTCAATGCTTTACCAATAGCATTGAGACAGGTCACGGATCTGTTGGCCTTCCGGAAAAAGCTAAAACGGGGCTGTTTACCAATTAATAACAGGTTTCATGGCTAGGGGAGCTATCACTACAGCGCCAGGACACAGTTTGGTATCAGCGCCCTCTATAAGTGCCATAAATAAATAAATAAGGCCAAGTAGGAGACTCAAACAACGAGTAATTACTAGGAGCAACGATAGCAGGGGCTATCTGAGTGGAGCGTAACTGGGCACATGGTAGCGATTTTCTCGTTGAGAAGGCGGGATCACAGGGAGAGTCTGCGTTCGGTAGCCTCAATCTCATGAATTAATACAGATTCAGCTCTGTCAAGGAAGGCATCAAGCGATCCCACCACCCTGTCCCCCACACTCCTTTTATCCATACTACAGGGGTGAAATACTCGCACAGTCAAGCGTAATAGGCCACAAGTAAACCCCCTGCAGCCAAGTGCAGCAGTTCAAAGTTAAATGTTCTTACTGTCCAATAGTTGGGACGTCAGAGGGGTGGCCCAGCCCAGCCTCGTCTGGCCTCGGACGGCCTCAGACGGTCCCGCCCTTGCCCCGGGCTTAACCTGGGCTGACCCGCGCGCGATCCCGCGACGCGGGGGCTCTGTTCTAATATTAAGCGCCTCCGGGTGCGATGTGGGCGGTGGCGGCTCCCGCCGCAAGGGCTCCTGGAGGTTGGGGTCCTCTCTCCGTGGCCGTGCCGCATTGATGAAAGCTGCGGCGGAGGCGAGAGAAGACTCGGGAGACCGGCAGCAGGGAACTGGCAGCAGGAGACAGCAGGAGACAGGTATGTGGCCCCCAAAGATGCGGAAAGGAGACCTCAGAGCACCCGCTCCACCGGGGCTCTGTTCTAATTTAAGCGCCTCCGGGCACGATGTGGGCGGTGGCGGCTTCCGCCGCTAGGGCTCCTGGGGGTTGTGGTCCTCTCTCCGTGGCCATGCCGCATTGATGAAAGCTGCGGCGGCTGCGAGAGAAGACTCGGGAGACCGGCAGCAGGGAACTGGAAGCAGGAGACAGCAGGAGACAGGTATGTGGCCCCCAAAGATGCGGAAAGGAGACCTGAGAGCATTCCTATAGTTAACAATGAGGTGCACTTCGAATACCCATTCCATCTTTGACTTCTTTGAATATAGTGCACTTATATTTCTATCTGAATTCAGCGCCAGCATGTCTTTGCGACGGATGTATGACATTAGAACGCATGCTTTTACCACGCATGCCTTTACAACGCGGTTTTTACAACGCAAACCTTTACAACGCATAGCAATTTGGGGTGCTGGATAGTGAATAGTTTAATTTACTATTCCAACTCCAGTCCCCGTGGACACTAGGGAAGGTGTTGGATAGTAAATTAAACTTATTCCCTATCCTAGAGCGCCCCCCAGCGCAATGCGTTGTAATGGTTTGTGTTGTAAAAGTTGCATCGTAAAGGCACTGCGTGGTAAAAGTTGCGTTGTAAAGGATGTTTCCCCTTTGCGACTAGTGTATGCCACAGTCAGGTCTACTAGAATGCTCCATGGGCAACTAGCAACTTGGCCCAGCAGTAAGATTTCCTATCATAACCACTTTTATAAAATGTTTTCGTTCAATTGGGTCAAACAAAGCAAACAACAACTGCAACTGCCAGAGTGCAATGAGTTGTGAAATATAAACCCTGTACTAGAAATGTTGGTGTTTAGCATATGTGTTTTGATCTGGAAATCTCAGTTGCACACATCAGCATGAATTAACCCCTTCCATGCTCATGACGAGCTCAGCTCGTCATGCAGTACACTGCTTGTGTGCTCATGACGAGCTGAGCTCGTCATGAACAATGGAAATAATGGATCTGCAGCACAGAGGATGAATTACTGTAGCATTCATGTGGTTAAATCGACCAATTTTCTTTTTTTTTTTATAACAGACAAAAAGTAGATGTACACTAGGGTCTCCATTACAAGTTCAGTGTTATCACCTGTTTGGAGCAAGTGATAAATATTTGGGGGGGGCAATTTGTTTTGCCTGTGAGGGTTCGGATGGACAGTTCTCCTTTTACTTCAACTGGAGGAATCTTCTTCTGTTCCCCCCATGTGGACCTAATAATTCTAAGTCCAGACACCTGTAGTTGTCCGGGACAGTTTCCTCTTGTGAACACCACTTCAGGCACCTCGTTGCATGATTTACATTCTGATTATTTTCAAGCCTGGGCTCCTGCACGGGCTCTTAGAGCCAAGCCAGACCCTTGGTTCGGCTTTCATTGTTATTTTGTTGGATCAGCCGCCACAAGTTTGGTTGGTAGGAAAGGTTAATGTTGGTGAGAGTACAACAGAATGCATAATTAATAAATAAACACTTGTGCAAGGAGTCCACACTCTCGCCCCTATTAGGACACACACCAGCCACTATCATGCATTGGCCAAACAGTACGTACAGAGGTGAACACAGAAGGAACAAACATCCGCGCTGTCACCATGAGCAGCCGCTTCCCGCCCTGCCCGAATTCCCTTCCTCCCTCTGGCACTGGTTGAAACCTGCTTCCTACAGAAAGCAGCACTCCCCCCTGGGGGCTGAATCCGCACACGGGAGAATGGAGCTCTCCGGGGCATTTCCTTTTATAAAGCATACACTAAAGCATTCTGTGCACACTGACGTCACAACAGCGGGCAAAAGAGAAACAGAAGGAAAAGTCAGATGAGGACCAAGCCTTCAGGACTGGAAACAGAACATAATAACTTGGGTGAGAGGGGAAGATCTAGTGCACTTCCAGTGCACTGCACCCTGAATACCAATTACCTAACTCAGCAAAAAGATGTGCGGCTTACTATAACCTTCTTTGAAGCCTGGCTTGGCGCTACACAAGAGGACTATTGAAAAAACAGATGCACTTTGCGATATCAGACATGGCAAGCGCAGGGAGACAGGGATAGGAGTCGACAAACAGGGTTACTGATCCAGAGAGCAACTGCACTCCAAGGGCTAAGCTACAGGCAGCTGAAAGCAAAGTTTCCACTTCGCTAGTGTGCGCGCCAGCCGGCCCATCACTTTGCCCGGTACCTGTCCCACACCTGCAGCACCTGCTTCTTACCGGAACTGTGGGGTCCGGAATCCTGACCATCTACCTAGGGACCCGAGGCTGGCTCTGTGCTGTCAAGCCGATAACCGGTGGAAAGCTCCGCAGGTTCTGGGTGGCACACCGGCAGCCTGATATTTGTGTCAAGGGAGGAGGTCTGCTGCTGCCATACTGTGCCCAGGGAGCTCCCTTCAGTCCATCTGTAACGTGCCTCCGTCCGCTGACCTACTGCAAAACTTTGATTTTTATTATTGTCAACAGAGTGGATGCTTCAGAAAACGAATCGTTTATTTGTTTGAAAGTAAGAAGTGTGTTGCATTTCCTTTCTTTGCCTGAGTCACGCTTTCCTCAGGCTGGTAGCCACCCCGCACATACACTACGACGTCATCAAATGGCGCGAGTGTAAGGGCCCTCCTGTTATGGTTAAATGGAGTTCACGGAGCTTACGAGGGCAACCAGGAGAGGGACCTACTCTCCCGGTAACCGGGCCTTGTTGCGCATGCGCATCTCAGACGTGAGAGCGTAGCTGGGTAAAAGGATCTGACACCGGTTAGTGACCTTGCCGTAGGACCGAAATTATTAGAATGCAAAATTGATATGAGGATGTTAGATTCAGTTAGGAAACACACTGTATTAGACATTTGTTAAGGTTAGCCCATTATACCTGTCTAACTTGCTGTAAATCTAATGTCTGAATTTTGCATTTAATAGTTATGTAAATGTTATTTTATTCAATTTTAATTTGTTTTCATATTTTAATAAATACGGCCGGGGGGGTCAACAGACCCCCTGCCTTCCAAAGAATTCTGTTGTTGGTCTGTTAAGTTTTGATAAACTATAGTTTGCATCATAAGGGCGGGGGTGGCCGGCAGTCCCAGACCATGTGCACTCCAAGGGCTAAGCTACAGGCAGCTGAAAGCAAAGTTTCCACTTCGCTAGTGTGCGCGCCAGCCGGCCCATCACTTTGCCCGGTACTTGTCCCACACCTGCAACACCTGCTTCTTACCGGAACTGTGGGGTGCGGAATCCTGACCATCTACCTAGGGATGCAAGGCTGGCTCTGTGCCGTCAAGCCGATAACCCGTGGAAAGCTCCGCAGGTTCTGGGTGGCACACCGGCGGGCTGATAGTTGTGTCGAGGGAGGAGGTCTGCTGCTGCCATACTGTGACCGGGGAGCTCCCTTCAGTCCATCTGTAACGTGCCTCGGTCCGCTGACCTACTGCAAAACTTTGATTTTTATTATTGTCAACAGTGTGGATGCTTCAGAAAACGAATTGTTTATTTGTTCGAAAGTAAGAAGTGTGTTGCATTTCCTTTCTTTGCCTTTCAAACAAATAAAAGCTCTTTCCAAAGCGCCCACACTCTAACGATAATTTTCCAAAATGCACTTACTTTCCAACATAAATAAACAAGCACGATCTTGGTGTCTGGCGAGATGAGTTTAAAGGTCATAAATTGAAATGATGGCAGAGCCGGAGCACTGGGATAGTAGACCGTGTAGTGAAGAGATAGCTCCTGACTCGGCTCTGCCATTATTTCAATTTACAACTTTCAATCCAGTCAGCATTCCTCGGTGTATGTGTGGGATGGGAGTTGGCGGGGCTGAGAGCTTGGAAGTTTCAGAGGTTCGAAAATACGAGCATCAGCAGCCAAACTTAAATAAATTAGAGAGCAAGGAGGAGGGGCCATCACACACTGTACAGTGTGATGGCCAACCAAAGTGTTCCCTGAGTGAAATAGCCGGGGAGGGAGCTAAGAACAGAAAGGAGGGACATTTGCACAAATGCACCAATACCAAGCCAGCATTTCTGAATGCCACAGATAACAACTAATGGCAATCCGTGGCTGTGCCAAAACCCACAGATGAGCCATAACAGGTCGATCGAAGCTCGACATAAAAAGTATAGCTATATTTGCTGTCCTATGTCTATTACCATGATCCATGATTTTTCTGATCTCTATTTCTTTACAAACTGGGAAATTAGTTTCTGTTGACAGCAGTCTACTTCATCCTTTAATATTCATCTACTGTAAAGCGCTCTGATACCCTCGTGGGTCACGTTCTCGCTTTATAAAACTCTGTAAATAAATAAATAAATAAATAAATAAATAAATAAATGTAGAAATTAAAGAAGGGCTACTCAAGTGTGTCCTGCTACTTTGTATAATGATTCATAAAAGGGGGTGGTGATGGACAGAGCATCTGAATTAAGCAGAACACTCCTACCCAGTCAAAAGATCAGGGCTTGATCCATCACTGTTTTTTAGCTCACTGCACCATCCCAGTTCAGAACCTGGCTACATGCAAATTAGTCTGTCCCTGGCCCAGTGCATCATGGGAACAGGGCAGACCAAACTACCAAGCCAATTCTTTACTGGAAAGGAAACAAGCTTCCGGACCGGTTTCTGGCATTGCAGCCGTCTTCGGCCCGGCTTGCTTGAATTCTGATGGTGCAGTGAGCAAGGGACTCATGTCTGAGCATACCCTTCCACTCCTATAGTGGCCAAAACGATTCATAAAAGGGGGTGGTGATGGACAGAGCATCTGAATTAAGCAGAACACTCCTACCCAGTCAAAAGATCAGGGCTTGATCCATCACCGTGTTTTAGCTCACTGCACCATCCCAGTTCAGAACCTGGCTACATGCAAATTAGTCTGTCCCTGGCCCAGTGCATCATGGGAACAGGGCAGACCAAACTACCAAGCCAATTCTTTACTGGAAAGGAAACAAGCTTCCAGGGACCGGTTTCTGGCATTGCAGCCGTCTTCGGCCCGGCTTGCTTGAATCCTGATGGTGCAGTGAGCAAGGGACTCATGTCTGAGCATACCCTTCCACTCCTATAGTGGCCAAAACGATTCATAAAAGGGGGTGGTGATGGACAGAGCATCTGAATTAAGCAGAACACTCCTACCCAGTCAAAAGATCAGGGCTTGATCCATCACCGTTTTTTAGCTCACTGCACCATCCCAGTTCAGAACCTGGCTACATGCAAATTAGTCTGTCCCTGGCCCAGTGCATCATGGGAACAGGGCAGACCAAACTACCAAGCCAATTCTTTACTGTAAAGGAAACAAGCTTCCGGGGACCGGTTTCTGGCATTGCAGCCGTCTTCGGCCCGGCTTGCTTGAATCCGGATGGTGCAGTGAGCAAGGGACTCATGTCTGAGCATACCCTTCCACTCCTATAGTGGCCAAAATGATTCATAAAAGGGGGTGGTGATGGACAGAGCATCTGAATTAAGCAGAACACTCCTACCCAGTCAAAAGATCAGGGCTTGATCCATCACCGTTTTTTAGCTCACTGCACCATCCCAGTTCAGAATGTATAATGAAGCAGCTGCAGAAAGGGACTGGAACACTGTGGAAGTCTGTAAAGAGTGCAGTTCCCAGAAATAAGTGCTGGTGGTGATCACCTGCACAAATTAAGCACTGTGCATGTGTTTATCATAGTTATAAGTGTACTCAGACTAATTTCTAGATATATCAAAAACTCTACAACAAACAGGCATTCATCAATTACTTTATTTTAGAGACACCAAAATTATCACATATCAGAATATTTGTGTATTGGGCGCAGACTTGAGCATACTGCCATTGTGATCCCAAAAGACGAGTGCGCTCCTTCTGGGAACGGGAGGGGAGACGCACCTTAGAAATGAGGACATTGACGAGTGACATACCTAACCGGGCATCCTGCAACACTCTGTTCTGTCCCGACCCTTTCTTGCACACAGTTCCCCTATAATGAGATGGCACCCACCAACTGGTATGCAACTTACTCGGCTTGTTGAATATAGTCCTATTTATTTTCAATAGACCTCAATTATTACTGGAATTTTCATTTCTCTGAAAAAGGTGCCCAAAACCGAACTTTTGATTGCAGTAATTGTATGATAGACGCTGTTACTCTAGCGAACTGTTATCGAGTATACATATTTGTACATCAATGATTCCCATTTTTTTTACTTATATAATTTTCTTTATCATGTACAAAGGAAGGGAAAGGAAAAATACAAGTCTATCCTGTAAAGAAATACTTATTTGTTCTGTAATCTCATATAAAACCTGCAATAAAAGATATTAAAAAAAAAATCTGAATATTTGTGTATTTACTGAGTGATATTATGATTAAATCACTAAGGGTGAAAGGAAGTGTATTCAGTTTTATATCAAGGGTTTGAACCATCAAGTTAATGAGCCAACCTTGTAGTCAATATTTATAACATGTTGATATATAATTCAATAGCATCAAATGTACAAGTATGTTCCTGTTTCTTCATCTGTTCCTAAAAAAAAAACGTTCTAAACATATTGAGCCGTATTCCCCTAGGTAAACTTACACTTTTGGTGTAAGTTTACTATTTCTTTTGCTATTCACAAACTACCAGTGTAGTTTTACAAAGTAGTAATTTTAAGACTGCAGAGACACTCCTATCTTTTTATGTGTGGAGTGCTCCACAGTTGTAAAGATACTACATGGAAAACTACACTCATAGATTATGAATAGCAAAAAACATAGTAGACGTACTCCAAAAGTGTAGGTTTACCTTTGTGAATAAGGCCCATATTGTATTTACGTATTTAATAGAGAACTCTGTGTGTTATGGGAAGAAATACACACAGGTGGTATTGCTACATTGATTGTGAAGACATGCATGACTGTATGGAAATGAAAGTGAACCTAGTAGAACCTAGCAGATTAGTGCTCGTTTAGCAAAATATTGGACCTACAAAAGTACGTGTGGAGGTGTATATATGCTTGGGAAGCTGAGCCAGGTGAAGGTTTCGAGGTATACTATTGGAAATGCCATGTGATATATCGAGGAATCATACTGTTATTCAGTAATCACACCATAGTTTAGCAGTATTTTGAATATTTTTCTCCAAATCCTAATTTAAAGTGCCATTGCTAGAGTGGCTTAATATGTAAACATTACAAGAATGCCAACCTTCTCCGGTTGACATTCTATTTCTAATATTAGGAATCAGATGTTTCACACAAGTCACAAAAGCCATGCCACATTATTTATAAAACTAATAATTAAAATTTCTAAGAAATTTTATAAGAATTACATACAGTACCCCTTATTTTAAAATTCAAAGGTAGGAAAGGTCACAACTAAAAAATCATAGCTAAAGTACCACTGTGCCAATTCTTTTTAAATGGAGCCTACTTCAAAATCTTCTAAGAATTGCTTGCACTGCCTCTTATTTAGATCAAAGAGATACAATACCATATTTAAAATACCATAGATTCAGTGCCACTGTGCAGACCCTTTCAAAGAAGTCTTACGTCAACCAACATTCTTTATAGTTGTCAGATTATGGAGGTATAGTTGACAATGATATCTTTCGGACAACATCGTCAGACAGGCCATTTATTGGTTATCACAATCCCTTATCATCAGGTGGCAGACTCTAAAGTTAACTTTTTTTTCTGTAATAAGAATAAACTTTACAAACCGTGTGGTTAAATGGGCTGATTTCCCGGAGTGGTAAGTGGTAATTGCTTGTCAACATGTCCTTACCCCATTTTCTTTAAGGATGGATTTTAATACGGCTTTCCTCTCTTCCAGCAGTTGTGGACAAATGGATAAAATATGCAGTAACGATTCATTATGAAAACCACAAAACCTACAACTGTTTGAGGGCCAAGTTTGTACCCATGGGGGGCGGGGTCCATCCTTTGTGGGGTATCTCCCAACTTGTAGCAGCAGGAATTTATCTCTTATAAGGGGTTTTAAATGGGAGATAAGATAAAATTGTGTCTCCAATTTGGTGAATGAATTAATAACCAACCATTCATGGCGTTTTTTAGCAAGCTCATCCTTATCCAACAGAATTGTTAGAAAATTGGCTGATTGGTTTAGTGTTTGTCTGAACATGTCTTTATTTATTTCTACATCTTCAAAAGGCTGAGACTTAAAATTATTTAAGCTCTCCGATAAATAAAATCTCCAACCCTCAGCATGCTCACATCCCATTATTCCCTGCCAGCAGACATTAGCAATTGTGCCTGGGTCTGAACAAAAGAAGTAATATAAAGACTTTAAAAATGCAGATTGTCTTATTAAAGATTGTCTTTTCGGACCAAATTTCAATCTGACATTGGCATGACCGATGCTCTTTGGAACCCTGAAGACCAATTTAAAAACTTTTATCTGTAGATTGTCAAGAATCTTTTTGTCTTTTCCTTGGAAAATCACTCACCCATAAACCAGGGAAGGAATCAGCTTCAATCTGACATTGGCATGACCGATGTTCTTTGGAACCCTGAAGACCAATTTAAAAACTTTTATCTGTAGATTGTCAAGAATCTTTTTGTCTTTTTCTTGGAAAATCACTCACCCATAAGCCAGGGAAGGAATCAGCTTCTCTTTATTACCTTAAGTAAATGCTTATAATTCAGACATGCTAGCGTGTCTCTCAGCTTTCTATAGACAAAAGACAATGCCGTAGCTTTCGCTTTTAAGTTAAGAAAGTGCTGTTTAAAAGACAATCTGTTGTCAAATGTAATTCCCAAATATTTACACGATTTTACGGTTTCAATCTTTAAACAATTAATATTCCAAATTCTCATGTCTGGTTTAGTTGAACCAATCATCATTATTATTTTTTTTTTATATTCATCAGTTAACCATTGGCTAATATATATTTGTTAAAAGAATCTATTAATCTTCATAAACCTATGGGAGTATGGCTTAACAGTATGGTGTCATCTGTGTACTGTAGTTATTTAATATTTGTCCTACAATATTAGGCGAGTGAGCATTAGCTTTTTTAAAATGTGACTTTAAATCGGCCATGAAAAGATTAAAAAGACAAGGGGCTAAGACACAACCTTGTTTAAGACCACTATATGTTTTGAATCAGCAAGTTGTACAGCTACCATCCCTCACCTTAAACTGGACCCACGTATTTGAATATAACAATATAATCATATCTAACAGTTGTTTTGGAATGCCCCAAGCAGATAGCTTCGCCCAAAGTAACTTGATGTGGAAATTCACATTTCATTTCTTTTTTCTCCACTGAGAAAACATATCCCACATGGAGAAATCCCTTCCCTTACATCCCCACTAAATCTAGGAAGGATTCATTCCACTTTCCACCCTGGTTGGCAATGAGTCTGTTTGGAATTTGTGAATGCTCAAAATGTATATGCTTGTGACCATTCACTAACTGCAGAACTAATCACACCTAGTAGTGCCCCGTTTGCTTTCCTTGAGTGGGATTTACTCTTGTGGACTTCTCCACGTTCTTGGTAGAGAAATCTGAAGTACTACATCCATTTGTGCATGTTGAGAATCCTTTTGTGGAAGTCACAAGAGGGAGACGGAAATGCCCATTTTTGGCAAGTATCAGCAGGTATTGCACATTCACAACAGCATCTAAGTGGCCGTGGAACAAGAAAAGGATGCTTAGCAAAACTTTGGAGGTGCACCATGTAAAATGTTTCAAACACACACGCATGTGGAATTTTGTAGCAATTAGCACAGCTTTTTATGGTCATAGCCCCCAATAAGCATGTAAATCTTTTCTGTAAAAATTAATATTAAGTGAGCTATTAGGGAGGGAATATGTATAGAACACTGCCATAATTAATTTGGGTGGAAGAAGGGGTTTCTACACTTGAATCATTTTCTAGGTGTAGAATAATGATATGTGCTAATGTGCATATATCTGCTATGGATCAATGACAGAATATCGGCTATCAGAATATCGAGGTACAAAAATATTGAGGCAAAAATATCGATGTCCAGAATATTGAAGTCCTATCTACATAATGGTAAGCACAGAAATATTGTTGTTCAAACGATCGCTGTTAAAAATATCGCTTTTTTAATGTTAAAAAAATAATGTAAAATAAAGTGAATAATACATATAATTAAAAATAAATTAAACATATATATCTTGCATATAAGCAGAAAAACAAATTTCATCAAAGTAATTACTGCTAAAAATGTTAACACACACACATAAAAAAACTACACCTTTACCAACAGATTACATCATATACTTTTAACACACATACTAAAATAAAGAACACTAACATAAATATTGATATTATTTACAACAATATCTTTACAAACGATTTTACTGTCTTGGATATTTAAAAAAACTATATTTATTACCTTACTGTCGATAGTCTGTGCTACAATACACTTGCTGTCAATATTCTTGCACCTCGATATTTCCAACCCCCCACCTATTTCGAAGGGCTCAAAGGTGGGGGGTTAGCTATTTTTGCCTCCAGTAGTAAGCAAAGAACAGAGATCCTCCCAAGGTTCTAGCACATTTAGAAACTGGTTAGCCACCATTCTGACTAATGCCTTAGAAAAAATCTCCTGTAGTATCCCTGAGGACTCTAATCTAGGAGCTGAGGCCTTTGATACATGGCTGAAATCAACAGTGGACATAGTGGCACTTCTTAAAATATACACACAGAAAAAATGCTGCTCCTCCGCTCCCTGGTACAATGACAAACTAAGGCATTCAAAGCAAAGCTGTCGTCGTGCTGAGCGGGCATAGAGACGAACCCAAGAGGATCATGATAGAATTATTTATAAAGCCAGGGTCAAGGAGTATAAAGCAGTGCTTACAAAAGAAAAGTCTTTGTCCTGCACACAGATAATTGAAAACGGTAAAACTAGCATAGAACTGTTTCAGCTGGTACCACAGCTTTCTTCCTCCCAATCCTTGGCAGAACCGGACACATCACAAACATTTGGTGATCAATAAGCTTCCTTTTTTCAGATTAAGGTTACGGAAATATACACTGGGTTAGAGGCTAACTCAAATATGCCCACTGCAAACCCAACAGTAAACAGCCCTTCCAAAGATGGTCCATTGTTGTCCAATGGTGAACTCAGAGACCTTCCAATATTTTGCAATCAGAATCCCCCTACTCTCGTGCAGTATCTGAGGAGAACGCATTCCGGGTCTCCAATGGAGGCATGCCCACAGGCAATCTTACATATGGTTGCCAACACTATAGCAGAACCCCTCTGTAAATTAATGAACATCATCATCCAATCTGGAATTCATCCCCATTCTTGGAGACCGCTTCTGAAGAAATCAAATCTTGACTCTAGGGGCTGTAAGAATTACCGTCCCATCTCTCTGCTTCCTGTTCCAGCAAAAATCTTGGAGATAGATCTCAATAGTAGCTTATGGAAATGGCAGATAGGCAATCCTGGCTTAATGAGTCACAGTTTGGTTTCAGAAGGCATCAAGGTACAGGAACAGCCTTGGTTTCAGCCTCAGATTACATCAGGCATAAGGTGGATGAAGGGCAGGGAGTGATGCTAATTCTCCTGGATCTGACAGCAGCATTTGACACCATCTCTCCTATGTTGCTGCTGGACAGACCGGAGTCTTGGTATAGCCCATCGAGCCCTTGCCCTTCTGTCCTCATTCCAATAGGGAGATCTCAAAGGGTGAGTCTAAAATATTTTCACTCTGAATCCTATTCATTACCTAGTGGAGTCCCGCAGGGGTCCTCGAGTCCTACCCTTTTGAATCTGTATGTGACACCCCTCGCTACAGTAATCCACTCTTTTGGATTAGAGGTGGTGTCATATGCAGATGATACAAGCATTTTGCTTACCATCCCTAAGGGGCTGGGCTCATGGTCAGAGAATGTCCACGAATGCATGTCCGGAGTAGCAAACTGGATGTCAGCTAACTTCCTTAAACTTAATGGGAAAAAAACGGAGGCAATGATTTTCGGATCAGGGATGGCCAAATGGAATAGTAACTGCTGGCCTCAATCCTTGGGATGCTGTCCTGTCCCGAGGGAAAAGGCCAAGAATTTGGGAGTCTGGATTGATATGGAACTTGGCTTCTTGGCTCAAGTGAACCGTACCATTTCCACATGCTCCTGGCTTATAAGGATGTTAAAAAAAATCTTCCCTTTCATCCAACGTACAGCCAGGATCCAGGTAGCTCTGGGTCTGGTAATTGGACAGATTAGACAACTGTAATGCCCTGTACCTGGCTGCCAGTAAGGGCTTGCAACATAAACTCCAGGTACGTCAGAATGGACTCGCAAGACTCATTCTGGACATCCCCTTATCACAATCAGCCAAAAAGGGACTAGAACACCTACACTGGCTTCCCATTGAACAACGCATTACTGCGTATGGTCCATAAGTCACTGCATGCCTCCTATCCTTTGAGACTGAAGACCATGTTCAAATGGCACTCCTCATGCCGACCACTTTGCTCCTCTCATCAAATTCAACTTCTGGTACCAAGAACCAAGAAGAAGAAGTGGGGAGATAGGGCTTTCTCAGTGGCAGCGTCTAAGCTCTGGAATTCCCTACCCGTGGCACTTAGATTTATTCCTCTTCTGCTCCCGTTTAAAAAAGCTCTTAAGACCTGGCTGTTCTCAGGCAAACGGTGAGCTGAAGCTCCTCCATTCCTCTTCTGGACGATGTGTTATTTGCGGTCTTTCTCTAGCGCCTTGATGCCCTTTGGTGATTGTTGCGCTATATAAATGTCAACATCAAATCAATCAAAATCAAATCAACTCAATATTGTTGTAGTTCGAAATAAAGAACTTGATATTCAGTCTGTATACCATCTGCTATAGTTGTGTAGTTAGTATATTTTGGTGCACAGACATAATATCGACTCCACAATATCGAATGGACAAAATATCGAGTGAAAAATATCGAATATGTTAAAATATCGATAACAAAAATATCGTTGTTAAAAATATCGATTACAATAATGATAATAAAATATCGAGTACAAAAATATAGACTAAAAAATATCGACATGACAAAATATCGATTATTAGTCAAAGGAAAAAATATCGATATTATGTTGAAAAAAGGTAAAAAATATAAATAAATGTTAATAGTAATATAAATTGTAGTTAATGTTTAGGAGCGGGATGTTGGGTTAATAGGGGATAAGGGTGGGGAGTAATTTAAAATAAATAATTAATTTATATATGTTTGTAAATATTTTTATATATTAATTATTTGGGAAATATTTAATAATAATTAGTTAATTAATTTCTATAAATTTCTATAAAATTTTAATTAGTAATTAATTGGTAATTAAATAATAATAATTAGTTAATTGGAAAATAAATAATATTAATTAGTTAATTAATTAATATAATTGTCAATAAAAATGTAAGTAGTAATTAATTGGTAAGTAATTAATATTAAGTAGTTAATTGGAAATAGAATATTATTAATTAGTTAATTAATTAATATAATTGGCTATAAAATTTTAAGTAGTCATTAATTGGTAATTAATTATGAATAATTAGTTAATTGTAAAATAAATATTCTTAATTAGTTAATTAATTATTATAATTTTTTTTAATTTTGTATTACTAATTAATAAGTAAATAATTAATATTAATTAGTTAATTACATTATTTAGAGTAATTGTTATATATATAAAAGTTGGTATAGTTTGTTACATAATTGGGGGAAAATTCATCAACAATTAAATGAAATTAATTTCAGTTAATGTGCTAAAATATTTTCATTGTTGTTATTGGTATAAATTGTACTTAATGTTTAGGAGCGGGATGTTGGGTTAATAGGGGATAAGGGTGGGGAGTAATTTAAACAAAATAATTAATTATTATATGTTTCTTATAAATTTAAATTATCAATTAATTGTTAACGAATAAATATTATTTTTTTATTTTATTCATATAAATTGGTACATATTTATCATTAGTAAATAATTAGTAATTAATTATTATTAATTAGTAAATTTAATTATTATTTATGCAAATATTTTATTTAATAATTTGTTATTATTAAATATTTGTTTGGGAATAAATATTATTAATAATTACATTCAATTAATTACAGCTACTTTGCTAATATATTAACTTATTATTTATATTTCATAATTCATTAATAGTTAATTAAATAATATTAATTACTTTTGGGTACAGGAGGAATTTTTGTTTTCAGGGACAGTTTTCTTTCTTTAGGTAAAGGGGTATTTTTATGTTTCAGGGTCAGTTTTCAGTTTTGGGGTAAAGGGGTATTTTAAGAGTTCAGGGTCAGTTTTCAGTTTGTGGGTAAAGGGGTATATTTAAGGTTCAGGGTTAGTTTTCAGTTTTTGGGTAAAGGGGTTTATTTAAGCTTCAGGGTCAGTTTTAAGTTTGTGGGTAAAGGGGTATATTTTTAGGTTCAGGGTCAGTTTTCAGTTTTTGGGTAAAAGGGTATTTTCAGGGTTCAGGGTCAGTTTCCAGTTTGTGGGTAAAGGGGTATATGTAAGGTTCAGGATCAGTTTTCAGTTTTGGGTAAAGGGGTATTTTTAGTGTTCAGGGTAAGTTTTCAGTTTGTGGGTAAAGGGGTCTATTTAAGGTTCTGGGTCAGTTAGCAGTTTTTGGGTAAAGGGGTATTTTTAGGGTTCAGGGTCAGTTTTCAGTTTGTGGGTAAAGGGGTATATTTAAGGTTCAGAGTTAGTTTTCAGTTTTTGGGTAAAGGGGTTTATTTAAGCTTCAGGGTCAGTTTTAAGTTTGTGGTTAAAGGGGTATATTTTTAGGTTCAGGGTCAGTTTTCAGTTTTTGGGTAAAGGGGTATATTTAATGGGTCAGGGTCAGTTTTCAGTTTTTGGGTAAAGGGGTATATTTTTGGGTTCTGGGGCAGTTTTCAGTTCTTGGGTAAAGGGGTATTTTTTGGGTTCAGGGTCAGTTTTCAGTTTTTGGCTAAAGGGGAATTTTTAGGGTTCAGGGTCAGTTTTCTGTTTTTGGGTAAAGGTGTATTTTAAAGGGTTCAGGGTCAGTTTTCAGTTTTTGGATAAAGGAGAATTTTTTGGGTTCAGGGTCAGTTTTTAGTTTTTGGCTAAAGGGGTATTTTTAGGGTTCAGGGTCAGTTTCCAGTTCTTGGGTAAAGGAGTATATTTTTGAGTTCATGGACACTTTTTAGTTTTAGGGTAAAGGGGTATTTTTAGGGTTCAGGGTCTGTTTGGGTATATAAATTGTGAATTTTTTTTATAAATATTACAAATATTTGAAATTTTTGAGTGACAAATACTTCCTATTTTTCATGCTAATAATAATTTTTTGAACTACTCAGCAAAACATTTAGTAAAAAAATATGTTTATAATATTTATACATTATATATAAATATTTGACTATTTTTTTCAATAACATTATAGTAAAGTAGCTATTCTAATTTATACATAGTCAGTCTTCAGCACCTTTCCAGATATTATTTTCACTTGAGTAGGAATAGTAAATAATAATTGGTCAGTGTCCAGCAACTTCTCTGATAATACTTTGACTGGAGTAGGAATAGCAATTATTAATTGGTCAGTGTCCTGCACATTTGCATATAAATTTATTTAGTGTGTTATTATATTACAAGACAATGCAAAATGGATGTTTTCACAAAACTTTATTACCATTTTTTTTTCATGTGTAATAGAATACAATCACTATCAAATATAACATACAGATTTTTGGAAATGTTGTATTTGCATAATAACACATTATCATTATGTACATGTTTTAATTTGTGACACAACAATTTTTCACAACATTTTTTATGTCAAAACAAAATCTTATTAACAATTACTTTCTGTTACAAGTATTTATATTGAAATAAATAAAATACCAGTTATTTTTCTGTTTCTTCCATTTATATTTAATAATTTTAATAGTATATATTAATATTATTAAATATTTAATTTTTATATTTACATTTGTATAAAGTAACATGACAATTATTATATTTGCTCAAGATATGGAAATACTAATTGAGACATTTTTTACACATATTTCTGACAATGTTGTTTTTAAATTATACATATAAATATATTATGTTGTTAATTTTATAATTGTAAAGGGGAATAATATGTATAATAATAATATCTGGTATTGGTAAAAGATTATTTATGCAATTATATACTTTTATAATACTTAGACATTATTATTAAAAATTTATAATTAATTAATAACAATAATAACAAATATTATTATTATTATTAATTAATTAACTTAAACATTTATCTTTTCTTTTCAGAAATACATACATTCAGAGAAATAAAAATACATTATTTAAGGCAATTATTTATATAGTAAATGGTTATAAATTTTATATTAATAATAATAAATAAGTTATATTATTTATTATTATTAATTATTAACAAAACAATTATTCATGTTTAGTTATAAAGAAACACAATTTTTTTCCTATAAATGTACACAAAAATAAATTTTTTCAATATATTATTTCAAGTGTTACATACTTATTTAATATTATAAATATATATCAATTAATATATATTTATTAATATAAAATAAAAATAAAAATGTTAACAGTTTAAATTATAATGAGTCTACTGTATTAATTTGTTACAATAACAATGTGTATGTATTATATTTTTAGACTATAACATTGTATTTTCTATGATACCTTCTCAAAATTGGTTTAAGGGGACTACTTTTTTACCGCGTAAGGTTATTGCGCTTCATTCAGGACTGGAGAAGCTCGCGGTTGGGTGTTGCTTCGTGTGCAGAGAGGTAAGGTAAATTTTATATACTATTTATGACTGAGTTGTAATGTGTGAGGGTATATTCGAACTGTGTAGTGTTTTTGAGTGTATGTATGAATTGTTTATGTAGCGTTTAGGTGTAATGTCGTCGTTATAGATGCGTCGTGTATGTTTTAGTTCTAGTGTTATTTAAAATGTTAGGAAATGTCTTCTTACATGGTTAATGTTAATTGTGAGTGTATTTACAAATTTTATGGGCTATTTGTGGGTGGGTTTCGTTATGTATGTTTTTTTACAGGTTCCGGTTCCTCGCATGAAAACTACATGGAAGGAAGCGTGTTTTTTTTGGAGATACTAATGTATGACTTATTTTCGTTATATTTTTACGTGTATCTCCTATTTTTCGTGTTTGCCAGGAGCGGATTTTCATAATTTTTACTTTTTTTCGGGTTTTTTGAGGGTTTCGTATTGGATTGATACATTGGTATGCGTCAACGTTTTTTTTAAGTTGTGTGTATATCACTTTAAATAATAAAGTGTCCACACTACTGTTTTCGGAATTTCCTGGAGCGTTTATTTTATTTTAACATTATTTTCGGGTTTTTGATGGTTTCCCATATTGGATTTCTCTTACTTTGTAATGGATTGTATGGATTGTATTTTGCTTCATTACGTCTCTGTCATCTACAAAAATTGTAAGTAATTTTATATTTCTATTTATTGGGTGGGAAATGTCGATCTTTATGTAATGTGTATGTGTGATGTAATTATAAATATTGCATATTTGTTTAGAAATAAAGTCCAAAATGTTGATAAGTTTGTAAAACAAATATGTATTATTTATTATTGTTTTGAAATGTTTATGATTGTTATATGTACCATTATTGTAAGAAGATATTAGTATATTTGGTAGACATTTTTATAGTAGGGTTCTAGCTATTATTGACAGATATTCTAATCCTCTAGTTGTAGGGTATAGTGTGACTTGACTTTGCAGTAGTCGGAACATTTGTTTAGTTTGTTTACTTAGTTTTGGACCAATTTGGGTCACTGATTGTTCCATTCTTAGTTCTTGATAGCTTTGTTCTTTTATCAAAGCTTCTAGTAGGTTATGGAATGTGGGTCTGGTTCAGCTTGTGGTAGCTTGGAAAGCATTATGCCACCCTTCTACACTGTTGTTGGTTTTTGACTCTTGGTTTAAAGTACTAAGATAGACATTCCACCAAGGGATTTGGAATTTGGGTTGGCGTCGATGTCCAGATCTGTGCAACCTTCCCACCCAAGTATCTTCAAAATAATCCAGTAATGGGGTTAGTTTATCTTCATTTCTCTTGTAATATGTGCTGTCAATTAATAAATTATAGTGTTCCGCTACATCGGTAACAGGAACGTAGGCCAGTGCTATCAATTTTTTAATTTGATAGGCAAAGGTGCTATCTGTTGAGTACAAAATACTTAAAGTTGATTTTTGGAGATGTCTCCATATGCTCTGATTGAAATGATAGTAGCAACCCTGGATAGCTGTGCGGGGAAATATTTTCAAAATGCTATTAATCATAGCTAATTCGAAATCAATAATTTTTTTTTCTGGAAAATAATTATTGATTTCATTTTTGAGGACATTTAATATTTCTGTGTAAGTGTTTTGCTGTTTGTTTGGTAGCAAACAGTAAATGAAAGGGATGTTATAGTTATGGTATAACCCGTGGATGGAATATAGTTGGTAAAAAGGTTTTAGGCATGGTTTAAATGTTCCATCCATCATCCATTGGGGACACTGTTGGATTTTTCTTAAATTACTTGCAGTTGCAAACATTATGATTCTGTTTGTACTGCTTTCATTGTCAAAAAGGATAAATGTGTCTTTATTGTGTGTGATGGACATTTCTGGTGAAATAATAATTTCCTCAAAAGTAGTAGGGTTGGGTGGAGTTGTGGAAGTGCGTCTTTTAGTGTATGCAATTGTGCGTTTCAGTGAGTCAATAGAGGGTAGTTGACCTGAAGCATGGGCTGGGACTTTTAACAGTTCCTCTTTAAGGATTTGTGTTGTTGGTCTATCACTTTGTGTGCTAGCAGTCTTTATACTTTCTAAAGCATCTCTTATTTCAATTTCTGTGACATTGGGGGGATGATTGTGTTCCCTGGTAAATAGCACATTAGTTTCCTCTGTAGTAGCCCTTCCATAACATTTGTTTGAGTAATATTTTGTACATTTCCAGAAAACTTTTCTACCACTTTGTCTTTCCTGACTATAAACATAACCCATATAACATAACAGTAATTTATTTTTCTGTGACATTACAAATTCTGCACCTTCTGTTATTTTGTTTTACTTGTTCTAGGAAAGAGTAGAAAGAAACAAAATCAAATAACATATATTTCACTTAGTGGTGCAAACATAATTCATGTTGTATTTATACTTACGTTTACTAAAAGTAGTAATCCCAAATGCAGAACTGTATTTTGAAGGACTTTCTTGTATGTATTTCTTTATTTACTGTTGGTAGGGAAATATAGAAATGCTAAGTTAATGTTTATTCATAACACACGTTTTTCCTAGGAGAAAGCACTTTTTTAATTTGCTTAGTAGTACATTTGATCAGAACATTACATATACTTACTTGTTTAAATAGTTGAGTTGTAGTATTTGGTGGAGTACATCAAGGTAGTCAAGTTTAGATCTGTAGAGAAAATAGAAGAAATACATGTCACATATTATAAGATTTACTTTTTACCGTTGGGAAATTGGAAATATTTAAAAGTATACTAACTTTTAAATATGTACTTTTCTTTGCTGTAGGTAGAATAGATGTATGATGTATTCACAATATCTGTAGAGGAAATATAAAATACATAACATGGTGTTAAGAACATAGTTCTTGTTTTTTTCTGAAGTTTTAGACTAATTGATGTATACTTACATTTTTTACAAGGGTAGTCTTGTGTTTTGGTATAGTTGATGTAGGATGTTTTTATTGGATCTGTAGGGAATATGTAATATGCAAGATATGTTGTTTAGAAACTAGCATTTAAAATTTTGGTTGTTTAATAACAAAAACATATATGCTTACATGTTTAATTAGTGTAGTTCTATACATTTGTAGTGTTGAAATCGGAAAATCGCTGAATATCTGTGAATAAAATGTTTTAATTAAAGTATGAATCTTGTGAAATAGTGTTTAAAAACAGCTGTTGTTGTAGAACAGAGCATTAATATATACTTACTATCTTCTTTTGCAGGGGAAGAAATAGGAGCAGGTATTAGGATTTTGTTTGTGGTAGTTTCTATCAGAAAAGTAGGAGGAGATACAAATTACATAAGTGGAAGAGTTAGGAGATATAAGTAAAATAGTAGACTACTAATTTAGATTTTTAAATAATGCAATGTAACTTACTTGAATGATTAGCTAGTGAGCTGGATCTTTAAAGATGTTTGTTCAGGAACAAAATCTTCATAGTGTTGGCATCTTATTTCTGTAGAGTTAGCAGCAGCAAATGGTAGAATGCATGTATCCCTTTTATAGTATGTGTATTTTGTGTGCTTTGATTTGATTGGTTGTAGGATGAAAGGAAGGATTGTATAGGCTAGTTTGAATTTTTTTTAAGTTAATTGGTGTGTTTGTTGATGTGAGAATGGTGGTATGTGGTGATTTCCGCATTAAAGCAGGTTAGTTGTTAAATAAAATAGATGTGTAAGTGGAAAAAAATAATGAAAATGTTACTTACATGTAAAGATTATTTTTCAAATGATAGAAGGCATTTAATAGAATGTATAGTAAATGTAGATAAATAGGAATGTTATAAAAGTAACAGGTATTATATGTAAAATGTTTTTTGTATAGAGCAATGACTTTTATAGACGAGTAATATGGTATTTTAGACCTGAAAGGGTACAAAAACTAACTCGATATTTCTTTAGAAACGATATTTTTGTACTCTATATTTTAGTAGTCGATATTTTGGTAGTGTTAGGTGTAATTTCATGAACAACGATATATTAGTAGTCGATATTTAATAAGACGATATTTATGTACTCGATATTCTAAGTACTTTATATTTTGTAGTCGATATTTTTGTATTTTGTGTAATAAGTATTCAAAGTCGATATTTTTGTAGTCGATAATTATTCAACGATATTTTAGCAAGTCGATAATGTGACCGTCGATAATATTTCAGTGATCCGTATATTTTGTAAATCTGTGGCGGAAAAAGTATGAAAATATATGCTCTGTACACATTTCCGTGCTTTTAAGGGAATTAATTAACATCTGCACAAATGTGCATTGATGTACAGTCTACTAAAATCTTCATGAATCAGGTCTTTAATACAATTTCAGTACTCTTTTATAACACCACAAGTCATCTCTGTACACCCAGACACCAGTCTATCTAGTCTATCTAGTGTTCCTATCATACTTGGGTTAGTTTCAAACTGAATTATGGGCTACGTTCTATAGTGTCCAAAATATTATTAGTAAGAGATATTAATTATTTGATGATCTTGCCAGAATACCTTGCATGTCTATGCATGATTGGTTTCACTAAGAGGCAAAATTAGCTTGGCTGACCTGGTATGCTTAGATTTTCTTATAGGATGAAGGTCTAACAGAATTGTACACTTGGCAGTAGACATGGCACCCCTTTTTTAGCATGGTCTCTAGGTCGCTTGGACAGGAGCAATTGAGTTAGCTATCAACAAATAAATCCTTTAAGGTTTGCACAAATAGAAAATATTTGTTTTTTCTATATCTCTCCCCAGTTGAAGACCCATAGGAGCATAAGTATCTGGGAGAGAATGCCCAGCTAACATTTTTAATAAAAACAATTATTTTGCCAAAATTCTATTTTCAGGGCAGTCTCCTTGATGGTTACTCAGCATCAATAATGCTGCCACTCACCAGTGTATTATTTGGGGGGATGTGCAGAGTTCAAATACGTTTGTGGACATAGTAGTGGGGATCTTAATGACTCCCAAATCAGATTTCCCGAACTAGAATCTTAAATTCATGTTTAAATTGCTGAAAAGGCCAGCTCTACTACCTCCATATGGCTACCTCACCCCAACATGCCTGTACAGCGCCCACATGCGATCCTCCCTGGCCTGCACGCGCTGAAGCCACGCTACAGCAGATTTCTACCACGTGGTTTGGCAGTGTCCCGGTCTAGTGCTGTTCTGGAGAGGGGTGGAACTTGAGCTTACACGAGCCCTTTTTGTGGGAGGTTCCCTACGACCCAATACGCTTGCTCTTGGGGGTGTTTGATGGCCTTTGATCCCGGGCCGATAAGCGCTTCCTGAGAACGGCGGTGGCGAAGCGGGATATAGCAACACTCTCGTCCCAGGCCAAATCACCTACTGTGAGGCAATGGAGGCGGGGAGTGGACTGGTGTGGAATCCAGGCGGATACCCTCTTTGAGGCCCGGGGTTGCCCCGAACTTTTTGGCAAATGGTTCAGCTTATTACCCATTTGAGGGGTTCGATTGTGTCGAGTACATATATATCTGTAAGCGAATGTCGTACACATTCCACCTGTGTCTTATGAGTTTCTGTCGTCTTTTCTCGAATGTACTTCATCTCAATTTTATGCTTGATTTGCTACTGATGTATTTTTGTACTGAAAAACTAATAAATTTGATTATCAAAAAAAAATAATTGCTGAAAAGGACTGTGTCAATGTTTGCACCTGGTAGGACCTCAACGCCATGGAAAATCTATACGCCTTGTGCCCCGATGGTCTGGAGACATGTGAACCACATATTTGGGTGCATCTTTTCAGCGCCATGCACCTGTAGGAAAATGGCAGGCAGAAAGTGTGAATTTCCATTATATCTCTGATGATAGCTCTGTGTGCTAGGCCTGCTGGTCGACCCATCAGGGACACCTGCTACACATCACTTGAGTACCTGGGATGTGAACTGTTTGAAAGCAAGTGCTTTTGCTTCATATTCTTAGGTTTCCCTGTGATTCTGATGTGTATATAGTCCTCCTAAACAAACTTCAATTGGCAAAGCCTTCAGCAAAACATCATTCTGAAATTTCTTGACAAGACTATGGTTGCATTTGCCATTGTAGAGAGTTCATAACTATGAAAAGCATACACATTCTAATGATCCTGACTCTTTCTATCTCAAGGACATATTGCTATCAAGGAAGCAAGTTAACAAATGTGAGATCTTACGCCAAAGATCTCGCAACTGCCATGCCAATCAAGTTCTCGTAATGAAAAAGGCAGGACCATGAATAACTCTAACAAATGAAAGATTTCCCAGTGTGTGCAGTTTTTGAAAATATACAGTTTTGCTATATTTTCCTATCCACCTTGAGTCACCACCAACCTGAAATGCAAACTAACAAAAGGTGACATTTTGTAGAGTTAACTTTGCATGTTGGCCGGCCCTGTTATAAGGCAATGTATTGGCAGCCTCCCAACACAAATGATGCAGATCATCTGCCAGGTAGTCTGCAAAATGTAACCAATTTTCCCTATAGGAATGCACTTATGTGAGGTACCCAATTGCGCAAATGTACATCTGGTAATAGTGTGAGCAGTATGCAGAAAAATGCTAACACTCTTATTTATGTTGAATGTATGCATCATAGCCCTCTTTGAATGACTTGTAACCTGTATCTAATACTTTGGGGAAAGCACCATTTCATGTATCAGTTTGTGTACATTTCCTAGGTGAACTATTTAGCAAAATAAACATAAGGGGCTTTATCACATAAAGAGGGCAATGTTCGTGTTGATTCTCACGGGTCCATTATGATGTTGGGCAGATAGTCACCGCCCAACATCTTTCTTCACCCTCCATTTACAGAGGCGGACGGAAAGACTGTCCGCGGCGGGCAGAAAGACCGTCCATGGCGGGCGGAAAGACTGTCCATGATGGGTGGAAAGACCGGGGTAATCGTTCTGATTGAAAGCCGGGCAGACTTCAGGCCTAATATGGTGGCACATATCAGGATGCCTGGCAGAGACGTCCCGGGCCAGGTTCTAGCTTCCCAACCCTAGCCAGGCCGGAGAGAGCCTCCCCGGGTGCCGGTGGACACCCGTCCCCAGCACCCGGACCCTCAGCTGGCTGGTAAGATGAGGGGCTCCCGTACACCAGATCCCCCTAGGCGCAACTTGAGCCCCAGGCCCGCTCCTGGCATACGAACCCTAGCCAGGCTGGGTAGAGCCTCCCCAGGCCCGGGTGGACCTCAGTCCCCAGTGCCCTGACCCTCAGCTGGCTTGCAGGACAGGGGGCTCCCACACCCCGGGGCCTGCCGGATGGAGCTCAAGCCCCAGGCCCGGACCCAGCTTCCGAACCCTAGCCAGGCCAGTGAGAGCCTCCCCAGGCCCAGTTGGACCCCAGTCCCCAGCGCCCGGACCCTCGGCTGGCTTGCAGGATGTGGGGCTCCTGCACCCCATGGCCCGCCAGATGGAGCTCATGCTCCAGGCCCTGTCCCAGTTTCCAAACCCTAGCCAGGCTGGGGAGACCCTCCCCGGGCCCCGGTGGACCCCGTCCCCAGCGCCCAGACCCTCGGTTGGCTTGCAGGACGGGGGGGGGTCCCGCACCCCGGGGCCCACCAGATGGAGCTTGAGCCCCAGGCCCGGTCCCAGCTTCAAACCCCTAGCCAGGCCGGGGACAGCCTCCCCCAGGCCCCAGTGGACCCCACTCCCCAGTGCCCGGACCCTCGGCTGGCTTGCAAGAAGAGGGTCTCCCGCACCCCGGGGCCCGCCAAATGGAGCTCAAGCTTCAGGCCCTGTCCCAGCTTCCAAACCCTAGCCAGGCTGGAGAGACCCTCCCTGGGCCACGGTGAACCCCCGTTTCCCCGTCGCCAGCACCAGGACCCTCGGCTGGCTTGCAGGATGGGGGGCTCCGGCACCCCTGGGCCTGCCAGATGGAGCTCAAGCCCAGGCCCAGATTCTTAAACCTAGCCAGGCCAGGGTGAGCCTCCTCGGGACCCGGTGGACCCCCTGTCCCCAGCGCCTGGACCCTAGGCTGGAACCGAGGCCCAGGCAACGACCTCTCTACGACAGCCTGCGTGGGGAGCCCATTTTTCTTGACTATTAAACCCCCATGTAGTGGGGGCTTACAGAACTCTGGGGAAGTACAAAAACTGGAGGTAGCCCGGCCGGACTGCAGGCCAACCATCTGGTCACCCGGCCCGCAGGGCCATCTGGTCGCCCGGCCCGCAGTGCTATCCGGTCCTGCAGCTAGGTGACCAGATTACCTGGGATGACCCAGCACCCGGATGGCCTGGGAGGGTGCTGTACCCAGTTTCCCTTGCAGTCCAGCGAGGGTGGCCAGGCGCTCTGAGGCAGCCGCTCGGGAGGCTCATTCCCAGGGGCTGCCGCTGCTCACCTCCCTGCCCAACTAAGCGGGGAGCAGCAGGAAGGAGAGGCCCGGCCGACCCAGGCCATCTGGTCACCCTGCCGACCCTCAAGGGATGGTGGCCCCTGTCCCCCGCAACCTGGTGGGACAGGGATGGGAGGGGGGGCCCCATGCCGGAGGGCCAATCGCTCAGTTGCCTTTCTTGGCTAAAATTCTGGAGCAAGCATGTCTTACACTCCCTCACCCAGTTTCTGGAAAGTAACCATCTCCTCGAGCCTAATCAGGCGGGCTTCAGAGCTCATCACAGCATGGAATTGGTGATGCTTTCCGTGCTGGATGATCTGAGACTCAGGGCAGATAGGAAAGCTCAATGTGCCCTGGTCTTCTTGGACTTATCCGCGGCGTTTGACACCGTGAATCATGACCGATTAGTGGCACGGATAAAGGACCAAGGGATACAGGGCACGATTCTGGCCTGGTGACCTCCTTTTTGGCCGAACGCTCGCAGCGAGTGCCACTAGCAGATCTGGTGTCTGAGCCAACCAAGTTGACCTGTGGTGTGCCCCAGGGTTCGGCTCTATCACCTCTGCTCTTTAACATCTACCTGCAGCCTTTGATAGCAGCACTAAACCGGATGGACTGTAGGGTTTATAATTACGCCGACGACACTCAAATTCTGATCCAGATCGACCGTTCATCGACGGCTTACCTGAGAATGCAAGACCTTCTCAAGTTTACCATCAACTGGATGTCAGCTAGCTCACTAAAAATAACCCTGGATAAAACCGAAGTTCTGGCAGTCACCACAGCCTCAAATCCATGGAGTGATCTGTTCTGGCCGGCCGAATTAGGGCCGTTTCCAGAACCTGCAGTGGCAGTAAAAAGCTTAGGCATCAAAATTGATGCTCGGCTATCTATGACACAGCAGGTGTCGGCCGTGGTGGGCACATGTGTTGGCCTGCTGCGCCAGCTTCGGAAACTATCTTCCTTGCTGTCCTTCTCCACCCTGAGACTGGCGGTATCCGCCTTGATCCTGGCACGTCTTGACTACGGTAACTCCTTGTATTTTGGGCTACCGAAAAATCTTCTGGCAAGGCTCCAGGTTGTGATGAACGATGCGGACAGATTAATTTTTAAAAAACCTAGGCAGACCCGAGCAACGCCTTTGCTGCAGGACTTGCATTGGCTTCCAATTGCTCAGAGAATCAAATTCAAAAGCCTTTGTATAGCACATAAGGCCATATATGGCTCTGCCCCTAGCTACATCAAAGACCGCCTGGTCAATTACATGCCTAGCAGGGCCCTTCGGTCAGCTGGGGCTTGTAATTTAGTTTGTCCTAGGTTCAATCTTGTGTCTTTGGGTGGTAGAGCCTTTTCTAGTACCATTCCCCAGGCGTGGAACCACCTACCAGCTGAGCTTCAGAAGGAAGCTAATCTCCTTCCTTCCAGGAAGAAACTAAAGACTGTGCTTTCTTGGAGGCATGGGGGCCTCTGTGAGTCGGTGGCTCCGTGCTCTGCTGATGGTGTATATCCGCTGATAGCGCTTAGATACCCCTGGGTGATAACGCGCTCTACAAATGCATAATGACATAACATAACATAACATAACATAATGTGGTGGAGGCGGCCTCCCGCAGGCCCATGTTACCCTCTCCGTGTCCCACCCACCAGGCCAGTGGCTGATGGACCCACCCCTGGGTGTGGTGGAGGAGGGCCTCCGCTGGCGTCCATGCATGGAGAGACAAAAGCTTGGCTCAGAGGATGACTTTCAGTAGATCGCAGCGAGGTAGCTGCTCTGCTACTTACAAAACCCTGACCCAGAATCAGGTCCACGAATGATTTAGCACCGGGTGCTCCACGAACATGCGGTGTACTAAGGGCAATGGAGGCGGCCCCCTTCCGTCCGCGTTCTGGTCCCCAAGTGAGTGGCTCTACGCACCGGCCCACTGAGAGAGGCTGGCTATCCCAGGCCAACCGAGGCTCCACAGCACTGCGGTATCGTTACAGTTTAGGGGGATTCTGACTTAGAGGCGTTCAGTCATAATCCCACAGATGGTAGCTTCGCCCCATTGGCTCCTCAGCCAAGCACATACACCAAATGTCTGAACCTGCGGTTCCTCTCATACTGAGCAGGATTACTATTGCAACAACACATCATCAGTAGGCTAAAACTAACCTGTCTCACGACGGTCTAAACCCAGATCACGTTCCCTATTAGTGGGTAAACAATCCAAAGCTTGGTGAATTTTGCTTCACAATGATAGGAAGAGCCGACATCGAAGGATCAAAAAGTGACATCGCTATGAACGCTTGGATGCCACAAGCCAGTTATCTCTGTGGTAACTTTTCTGACACCTCCTGCTTGAAACCCCTAAAGTCAGAAGGATCATGAGGCCCCGCTTTCACGGTCTGTATTCATACTGAAAATCGAGATCAAGCGGACTTTTGCCCTTCCGCTCTGCTGGACGGTTCTGTCCTCCCTGAGCTCGCCTTAGGACACCTGCGTTATCGTTTGACAGGTGTATTGCCCCAGTCAAACTCCCCACCTGTCACTGTCGCAGGAGCGGGTCATGCTGGGCGGGTGCCGGGCGGGCACCGGGCGATTGGAGCCAGAAGCGAGAGTCCTACGGGGCTCACCTCACCGGGTAAGTGAAAAAGCAATAAGAGTAGTGGTATTTCACTGGGGGCCAGAGGGCCTCCCACTTATCCTACACCTCTCATGTCACTTCACAGTATCAGACTAGAGTCAAGTTTAACAGGGACTTCTTTCTCTGCTGATTCGGCCAAACCCGTTCCCTTGGCTGTGGTGTCGCTAGATAGTAGGTAGGGACAGTGGGAATCTCGTTTATCCATCCATGCGCGTTACTAATTAGATGACAAGGCATTTGGCTATTTCTGTACCACCTCGCGGTGGCTCATTCTGGGTTATTATGCTGCCCATCAGCATCAAATCGGTTTTGCTTCCAACAATGCAACATTCTTTCACTCAAGAGTAGAGCCACACTGAACGCTGTCCTCACTGGAACTGGGATCACGTATAGGCCAGAGATAGTACACCCTGGAGTACTATTCCAACAATTTAAAATTGTCTACGTACAGTCCTGAGAACTATGATTAGTAGGACATCAATAATTATGTGTTTGTAATTATTTGAGACCTATTCATCATTCAAGACATTTCAATAAGTATGATGTACACAATTATATCTAACTTGTTATAAGCACACATTTATAAAACGAAAAACACATCTACAAATTGCACATCTAACTGGAAAATGCACATCTATAAAATTCTAAAAATTCACATCTATAAAATTCACATCCATACTAAATCTTGTTTCAACTATAAACTAATATGTTAAAACAATATGCTTTATAAGGGTGACGTGTGCTGCAAGAACGTGTACATCTCAGTATAAACTTGATACTCAATTGTCCATGAATACTTGGCACATTTTAAGAGTGTCTATTAAGGTAGTCAGGCAAACATTTTTCTTGAATGGGTATGACATTTGCAGACCTAGATCAGCCAAACCAACATTGATACATTAAGGCCAAGTACCATCAATCAATCAATCGATCAATCAAAGCATTTATATAGCGCACTACTCACCCGGAGGGTCTCAAGGTGCTAGGGGAGGGGGGGTCCGCTACTGCTCGAACAGCCAGGTCTTGAGCTGCTTCCTGAAGGCAAGGTGGTCCTGGGTCCAAGTCTTGGCGGCCAGGTAGGAGAAGGACCTTCCTCCTGTGGTGGCTCTTCGGATGCGGGGGACGGCGGCGAGGGCGTGGCCGGTCGATCGAAGCTGGCGTGTGGCAGCGTAGAAGTTGAGGCGGCTGTTGAGGTATCCTTGGCCTTGGTTGTGTAGGGATTTGTGTGCGTGGGTGAAGAGACGGAAGGTGATTCTCTTGTTGACCGGGAGCCAGTGCAGATCTCTCAGGTGTCCGGAGATGTGGCTGCGGCGGGGGATGTCCAGGATGAGTCGTGCTGAGGCGTTCTGAATCCGCTGGAGTCTCTTCTGGAGTTTGGCGGTGGTTCCGGCGTAGAGGGAGTTGCCGTAGTCCAGACGGCTGGTGACTAGGGCCTGGGTGACCGTTTTCCTGATCTCGGTGGGGATCCACCTGAAGATCTTACGTAGCATGCGCAGGATGTTGAAGCACGACGAGGAGACGGCGTTGACTTGTCTGGTCATGGAGAGGGTGGAGTCCAGGATGAAGCCCAGGTTGCGTGCGTGGTCTGTTGGTTTGGGTGAGCTGCCCAGGGCGGGGGGCCACCAGGAGTCGTCCCAGGCGGAGGGTGAAGATCCCAGGATGAGGACTTCCGTCTTGTCCGAGTTCAGTTTCAGGCGGCTGTTCGTCATCCACTTGGCTACGTCTGTCATCCCTTCATGTAGGTTGGCTCTGGCGGTGGCGGGGTCGTTGGTGAGGGAGAGGATGAGCTGGGTGTCGTCGGCATAGGAGATGATGTTGAGGTTGTGTTGGCGTGCGATGGCTGCGAGGGGGCTCATGTAGACGTTGAAGAGGGTTGGGCTGAGCGAGGAGCCTTGAGGAACGCCGCAGATGACTTCGGTGGCTTCTGACCTGAACGGGGGAGGCGGATTCTCTGTGTACTTCCGGCGAGGAACGAGATGATCCATTCCAGTGCCTTCTCCTGGATTCCGACGTTGCTGAGGCGCCGCACTAGGGTACGGTGGCAGACAGTGTCGAAGGCCGCGGAGAGGTCTAGGAGGATGAGGGCCGCTGTTTCTCCGTTGTCGAGCAGGGCTCGGATGTCATCGGTGGCTGCGATCAGGGCGGTCTCGGTGCTGTGGTTGGCCCAGAAGCCAGACTGCGAGAGGTCGAGGGATCCGTTCATCTCGAGGAAGGCGGCCAGCTGCTTGTTGACGGTCTTCTCGATGACTTTTGCAGGAAACGGGAGCAGCGAGATGGGGCGGTAGTTCTTGAGGTCGGTGGGGTCGGCTGATGGCTTCTTTAGTTGAGCGCTGAGTTCGGCATGCTTCCAGCTCTCCGGGAAGGTAGCAGTGTCGAAGGAGGTGTTGATGATGTCCCGCAGGTGGGGTGCGATGACAGCGTCGGCCTTGTTGAAGACTTGGGCAGGGGTCGGTCGGAGATCCGGAGTGGATGGAGTTCATCGTGCGGATGGTATCTTCGGTGCTGATCGGGTTCCAGGCACGGAGGGTGGTGGTGGGGGGCGGTGGTTCAGTCGTGGCGTGCGTTGGTTGAGTGCTGAAGCTGTTGTGTATGTCCGTGATCTTGTTGTGGAAGTAGGAGGCGAGGGAGTTGCAGAGGTCTTGCGAAGGGGTGATGTCGTTGTTTCCGGCATTGGGGTTGGAGAGTTCTTTAACGATGTTGAAGAGTTCCTTGCTGTTGTGTGCGTTGCTGTCCAGTCATTCCTTGAATGTGGTTTTCTTGGTGGCGTGGATCAGTTGGTGGTGTTTTCGGATGGCGAGCTTGAGGGCAGTCATGTTGTTCGGTGTTGGGTCTCTGCGCCAGGCTTTCTCGAGTGCTCGGCAGTTCTTCTTGGAGCTCTTGAGTTCGTCGTGAACCATGGGGCTTTCTTGCTGCCGGGTCTGCTGGGCGGGGTCTTCAGAGGGGCGAGGTCGTCTGCGCAGTTGCTGATCCACTTCGCGAGGTTGGTGGCCGCCTGGCTTGGGTTTGTTGCGCTGGTGGGAGGGTTCATGCTCAGGGAAGTCGCGAGCTGGTCGGCTGTGATCTTGTTCCAGTTTCTGCGTGCAACCTGTTGCTGGTGGTGGTGGATCGTGGTCCTACTGAAGCTGAAGTGGACGCAGCTGTGGTCCGTCCAGTGGAGTCAGGTGGCGTGGCTGACGGCGATGTCCTTGCTGGATGAGAAGACGGGGTCAAGTGTGTGTCCGGCGTAATGGGTGGGGGTGGTCACCAGCTGCTTGAGTCCGAGGTTGGCGAGGTTGTCCAGCAGGGTGCTGGTGTTGCAGTCGTTGTTGTTCTCCAGGTGGAAGTTGAGGTCCCCGAGGAGGATGTAGTCCGCGGAGGTGAGGGCGTGCGGGCTGATGAAGTCGGCGATGTCTTCGCTGAATTGTGTGCATGGTCCCGGGGGTCTGTAGATGAGGGTGCCTCTGAGGGTGGTCTTGGGGTTGATGTGGATCTGGAAGTGAAGGTGTTCGGCGGGTGCGAGGATGTCGTCGGTGTTGGTCGTGATGCAGATGGTGTTCCTGTGGATGATGGCGATGCCTCCTCCTGTCTGGTTGACGCGGTCCTTCCGGATGATCTTGTAGCCGCCCGGGATGGCGACGGCGATGTCGGGCGCTGAGGAGGCGTTCATCCAGTTTTCCGTGAGGAAGGCGACGTCTGGGGCTGTGGTGTCCAGCAGGTTCCAGAGCTCGACGGCGTGTCTGTGGATGGAGCGGGTGTTGAGTAGAATGCACTTGAGGTGGTTGCTGCTGGTGCTCGGCTTGGTCTGTGTAGTGCAGGTCCGGGTGCAGGTGTACTTGCAGGAGTAGCAGCAGAAGGGTCCGTGAGTGCGTCTCGGGGTGGCTCGATAGCATCCCGGGATTCGGCCGGCGTTGAGTGCGTAGAGTTCAGTGGCGTCGTAGATCCGGCGGGTGGGCTGGTGTCTGCAGGAGCCAGGGGCCGTGGCACTGGGCGCGGTCCAGGCGCGGACGGGCGCAGACGGGCTTACCTTTGGCGCACCTTCGGCGCTCATTCGGTGCTCTCGCTGCGCGCGTTTGCTGCGCGGTCGCTCTGGGGGCGTCATAAGAAGGGGGACGGGAGGGCGGGTCAGCTGGGCGGCGGGAGCGGGGTGGCCAATGGGCCGGTGGTGGGTGGGGCCGCAGGGAGTCAGCGGCGGGAAAACCTGTCGGGCGGGCGTCTCAGCTGTGGCTGGGCCGCTCGGGGGGAAGGGGGGGCGGCGGCGGCGGCGGTCAGGAGCTTGGCAGGCGGGAACACTGGCGTAGGCAGGAGCAGGAAGCGGCAGGAGCAAGGGGGTGACCCGGCCTGGTGAGAGGCGCAGTGGTCTCTCTGACATCCAACGATAAAGCCATGAAATTATACAGTGTTACATTTGGTGAGATCTTTGATTTGTTGTGACAGATCCTGATAGTATTTAACTTTACTCTCAAACGCTAATTCAAGGGACAGTGGGAATCTTATTCATTCACCCATGCACGCCACTAATTAGATGACGAGGCATTTGGCTATCTGTACCACCTTGTGGTGGCTCATTCTGGGATATTATGCTGCCCATCAGCGTCAATTTGGTTTTGCTTCCAACAATACAACATTCTTTCGCTCCGGAGTTCAGCCACACTGAACGCTGTCCTCACTGGAACTGGGATCACATATAGGACAGAGATAGTACACCCTGCAGTACTATTCCAACAATTTTAAGATTGTCTACGAACAGTCCTGAGAAATTAAAATGTGATTAGCAGGACATCAATAATCAATGTGTGATAATTATGTGTATGCGATTATTTGAGACCTATTAATCATTCAAGACATTTCAATAAGTGTGATGTACACAACTATATCTAAATTGGTATAAGCACACATTTATAAAAAAATACACATCTACAAATTGCACATCTAATTAGAAAAAAGCACATCTAAAAAAATTCACATCTATACTAAATCTTGTGTCAACTATAAACCTATATGTTAAAACATTATGCTTCATAGGGGTGACATGTGTACTGCAAGAAAGTGTACATCTCAGTATAAGCTTGATACTCAATTGTCCATAAATACTTGGCACATTTTAAGAGTGTCCATTAAAGTAGTCAGGCAAACATTCGTCTTGAATGGGAATGACATTTGCAGACCTAAATCAGCCAGAACACATCATTACATTGAGGCCAAATACCACGACATCCAACGATAAAGCATTGCAATTTTACAGTGTTGCATTTTGTGAGATCTTTGATTTGCTGTGACAGATCCTGATAGTACTTCACTTTACTCTCAAACACTAATTCAAAGGAATTCTGAGAATTTTCATTACGAATTGAAACATCAATCACTACAGCTGTACCATTTTTGGTAAACACTACATCTGCTTTTCCTAGTTCTACTTGATTATTCTTAACATGAGGTTCACTATATGCCATCCAACCACACCTTTTTTGCTCTATCATTGAGCAATTCCAGAATTTTGTTATATCTTTTTATCCTAATGTCCTTAGTTTTAGGACATGCGCCTGAAATATGAGAAATTGTTTCACAAACATCATTACAATACCTACATGTAGTAAATGCACTATTTCTTCCCCTAGTGATGGCTTCTCTGATATCTAAAAGATTTGCTCTTAACATCAGTGCAGCTATGTACTGGTTTTCTTTCATTTTGTTATGCTTGCTGATCCAGAAGTTTGATGTTGGATTACTTGCTAAGTATTTTATACCATCACCTTGGACAGGGAGATTTGCCCATTTATCAAACTCTTCTTTTCTCCAATCATATGTTGCTAACAAATTCAAATCATAGCTCAGAAACCTACTGTCTAAAATGTTGAGTTTGTGTGTTTTGATGATGTTATCAATTTTTTCATTCATATCTTCTCCTGCATACATGAATAAATGAGCTATGTACAGGTCTGGAGCTGCCCTGAGATACAACAAACTGTTGACTTTATTGAGACCAATTTGTGTACATAGTTTTGGTATACTGAGGCCCCCAAATGATCTTTTCGAATATAGGAGACCATCACATGTGTATGCAGGAAGGTGTAGAAAGTGTTTGACTTAGTTTTTTATTGTTTAATGCAGAATATTTAAAGTTTTTGCTCCTGTTCCTGTCATTTCCAATTTGAATGATAGTTTAAGTACCAAGTACTGACATAAAAGTTCTATTTTCTGCGTGTGCTTAAGTGGTAGATTATCAAGTTTTTGAGCCCAATTGACAAGAACCTCATTAATTTTGTTGTTGCTTGTATGACCAGTGTGTGGATCAAAGTTAAATACGAGGCATCTCTCACTTTCTCCTGGATGAATACTTTCAATATTTTCTTTTTCTTTTTCAAATTGCCACTGATATAAAATCCATGTGTCTTTTTCACATTAAGTTTTAATCCTGTAGTTTTACTGAACTTTTCAATGATTTTCAGATTTGTAGTCATTCCTTCCCAGGTACTGCTGAGTACTGCAATGTCATCGGCAAAGGCGAGAGTGGTGATTTGCTCAATAAGACCATCTTATCCAAATGAGAAGCCCTTGCCGTTTTTCTGAAGATCACAGATCAGAGGATCCATGGCAATGTTAAATAGTAGTGGGGATAAAGAGTCACCTTGTTAGACCCCAGATTTCATTGTTATATCAGGAGTTACTTTGTTGTTCTTTCCCTTGAAAGATGTTGTTGAGTCAGTGTACAAGTCTTTTATTTTGTCTCTGATATATGAAGGAACTCTTTGCCCTGCGAGACTCTGTATAATGTGACCATGGCTGACAGAGTCGAAGGCTTTCGATATATCTATGAACACCACTGTTAATGAGTGACTGTTTTTTCGTGCCCCTTTCATGATATTTTGCAGGAGAGTCAGATTCTCGAGACAACCTCTCATCTTCATGAAGCCTTTTTATTTTGTATTCAATTCAACAAAAAATGAGTCTTTTAGTTAGCATTTTTGTGAATAACTTCATGAATGCAGTACCGATGGTAATTGGACGCCAGTTACTGATTTTTTTAAGTTCACTAATCGGTACATTCTTGGGTATCAAAATTGATCTGTTCTTTTTGATAATTTCTGGTACTCTTCTCATCAACAACCAAGACGATAAAATTCGGGCAGCAGTCTTGGTTGCCTGCTGTGCACTTTATACTAGTCATTCAGACCAATCTTATCAGGCCCCACTGCTTTCTTTAAATTAGAGTTCTCGTAGACATAAGTTATTTCGAGCAGTGTTATTTCTTTACATAGATTTCTAATTTTGTAATCCTTTTGTATCCGATCAATCGGCATGAAATTGGGATTTTTCTTGTTTTCTTTCTCAATTATGTTTTTGTAGTATTGAAAGATTTCATCAGCACTGATTTGGCAAGTGGCATCTTCTGCCCCATCAGTTATAATCCTGGCAATTTTCTTTTTGTCTTTTTTAAACATTGCCTGGTAGTCTTTATAGCTGATATTTGCTTTGGCATAATTTTTCTTGTGCGTCCGATTAAGCCTTCCGTTTTTCTTGTCTTTTTTTGTTATCTTGTTCCCTACTGAGGCATTCTGGTGCTCATCTTGAGCAGAGTTCATAGGCTCATTATTGAGTTCACTTGGTGGTTCATTTGTTGGTACACTTGCTGGTATAGGACTTATATCAGTGGTGTTTTCTGCGATATAAGTCACTACCTGGTCCATCAGATCCATAGCAGCGTGTTGCTCTATGTTTTTGGTGTACTTCTCGATTTCTGTGATTCTGTCTTCCAGCTCATCCAAGTTCTTGATTTTTTGCGCACGTTTGCGATTGATAGTCTCTGCGTTTTTCTGTTGTTACTTCCATTGTAAACTCTGGTTCATCGCAAGAGTCATTTTCAGAAACATTTGATTCTTGCAGTACATCTTTTGCGAATTTTTTGCTTTTATCTCTTCTATCTCTTCTTTTTTCTGCAATTTGTTTTCTGTTTTTATTGTCAAAGTGTGGAACCATCAGCGCATTAATATTCCTCTTATTTTCGTATACTTTTTCCAATTCTGCTAGTAGCAGTATTTCTTCCTGTGACCATAATTTTCACGGTTTGCTGCTTGCTAGAGCTGCTAGCCTAGCCTCATTTTGCGCTCTTGGATGCGCATGCCGAGCATGTTGAGAAACACCAATTTTTGTTCCAAATCTGAGGTCACAGAAGCTGCACAGGAATGACAACTCTCCTTTTTGAGGTCTTCCTTTACATTTGGCATAATCGCATGCAATATTGTGGTATTCGGCCTCTTTTTCTCATTTTGAGCAGTGCGTTTTTAAGATAGAAGCCTTTGTGCTTGTTGGAGACATGTTTTCTCAGTTCTTTAAAAGTTTTCAATATGTCTCCACACAAGTCACATTTATATTTTTCATTTGGGTACTTCCAATAAGTGACTTATTTTTGTGTAGTCACGTGATCTGAATCGTTGTTGCTTGTTGCATTGTTTAAAGCGGGTGCTGGTTTGTCAAATTTGGTGAGGAGGTTCATGATTTCTGGGAAAGACAGCACCTCCTTACGCCATCTTAACGGGGATTTTATTCTCCTTAAGAGAGTCATAGTTACTACCGCTGTTTACCCGCGCTTCATTACATTTCTTCACTTTGACATTCAGAGCACTGGACAGAAATCACATTGCGTCAACACTCGCCTCAGGCCTTCGTGATGCTTTGTTTTAATTAAACAGTCAGATTCCCCTGGTCCACACCAGTTCGAAGTCAACTGCGAGGCGCCGGCCGAGGCAGAATGCCGGCCCCACGTCCCCTGGGATGGGGCTCGGGGAGAGGAGACCACCGCAGCTGGGGCGATCCACAGGAAGGGCCCGGCTCGCGGCCAGAGTCGCCGTCGCCCTGAAGGGAGGCACCTCATCCAGCCGTGGCACGCGCCCATCCCCGCTTCACGTCCCCTGCCTGACCGACCCAGTCCTTAGAGCCAATTCTTATCCCGAAGTTACGGATCTGACTTGCCGACTTCCCTGACCTCCCCTGGATTTTCAAGGACCACCGAGAGCTCACTGGATGCCGATGCCAGAATCGCAACGCTTTCCAAGGCTCGGGCCCCTCTCTCGGGGCAAACCCATTACGGGGCACCGTGCCCTTCACAAAGAAAAAATAACTCTCCCGGGGCTCCCTCCGGCTTCTCCGGGATCGTTTGCGTTATCGCACTGGACGCCGCTGAGGGCGCCGGGTATGGGCCCAACACTCCAGCGCCATTCATTTTCAGGGCAAGCGGAGTGCTGCTGTCTATATCAACCAACACCTATTCTGGGCTCTGATGAGCGTTGGCATTGGGTGCCTTAACCCGGCGTTCGGTTCATCCCTTAGCGACAATTCTGCTTACCAAAAGTGGCCCACTAAGCACTCATATTCCATGCCTGGCTCCACGCCAGCGAGCCGGGCTTCTTACCCATTTAAAGTTTGAGAATAGGTTTGAGATAGTTTCGGCCCCACGACCTTTAATCATTCGCTTTACCAGATAAAGCTGGGGGCTCCAAGTGCCAGCTATCCTGAGGGAAACTTCAGAGGGAACCAGCTACTAGATGGTTCGATTAGTCTTTTGCCCCTACACCCAGGTCAGACGACCGATTTGTACGTCAGGAACGCTACGGGCCTCCACCAGAGTTTCCTCTGGCTTCACCCTGCCCAGGCATAGTACACCATTTTTCGGGTCCTAACACCCACTCTCATGTACCACCTCTCTGATGGAGCGGGCACGACAGGGAGGTGGTACACCCGCTGCTGGAAGTGCGGCAGGATTCCACCTCAGCCGGTGCGCACCGGCCTTCACCTTCATTGCGCCACAGGGTTTCGCCTGGCACTCCAACTTGTGCACATGTTAGACTCCTTGGTATGGGTCAGATGGGTAACCGACATCGCCGCAGACCCCTGGCGCCTGGCACGGGCCTCCCCGCCCGGCTGCGTGACCCGGTCGGGGCGCACTTAGAATAATCCGCCCCAGTCGACAGTCACGCCGGGAGCAGGAAGCCTTGTACACCCTTCAACCACCCGGCGTCCCAAGGGGCGGCCAGGGAGGGGTGCCCAGGGGAGGGAGCAGAGGCAGTCGAATATCCCTCTGCCCAGCGGACATGGCTAAGCAGCTGCCAGGCGGAAGGCCACCTGCCACCCCGAAGCCTTCCCTGGCCACCGACCTTCCCGCCGTGTTGAATCCTCCAGGCGGACTGCACGGACCCCACCCGTTTACCTCTTGGTGGTTTCACACCCTCTTCAACTCTCTCTTCAAAGTTCTTTTCAACTTTCCCTTACGATACTTGTTGGCTATCAGTCTTGCGGCCGTATTTAGCCACAGATGGGGTTAACCATCTGCTTTGGGCTGCATTCCCAAGCAACCCGACTCCGAGAAGACCCGATCCAGGTGCCTCGATCAGAAGGACTACGGCCCCCTGAGCGACACCAGGAAGTCGGTCTTCTGTGTGCCACATTTCCTGCGCCCACCGCTGGGTGAGGATTCGGCGGTGGGCTCTTCCCTCTTCACTCGACGTTACTGGGGGAATCCTGGTTAGTTTCTTTTCCTCCGCTTAGTAATACGCTTAAATTCAGCAGGTCGCCACATCTGATCTGAGGTCGTATTCTGAAGAAAACACTGGAGCGTCAAGGGGGTGCCAGGAAAGGCCAGGCCCCTGCTGGAGCAGGGGCCTGGCGTCCCAGCAGCACGCTCCCTCTTTCGCCGTATTGGATCTGGAGGGGTTTCACCCTGCCCGGGAAGTCGGGCGCGGAGGTGGGCGCTCGAGGCTTGTGTGCGCGGGCAGCCGGTGGGACACCACAGACAGCCACGTGTGGCATGCAGCCAGGTACCCCAGGATGGGCCTGGGACAGAGCAGTCACCAGATCCCTTCTCGTGGCCAGGCGTGCCGGCGGCATTCCTCCACGGCAGGACCTGGCAAGGGACCCTGCCAAGGGTGTTCGGCGGGGTCTGACCTTGTGGGGGGACAAAGGGAAGCAAAGCTAACCCTGCAACGGCCCCAGCCGTGTCCCTGGGAAGCCCCGGGGCGATTGACGATCGAGTGGGAGGGACCTGGGGCCACAAGGTGCGTTCAAAGTGTCGATGATCAATGTGTCCTGCAATTCACACTAATTCTCGCAGCTAGCTGCATTCTTCATCGACCCGCAAGTCGAGTGATCTACCGGTAAGAGTCACAGTTAACTTTTTGAATATAATCGCCCACCTCCGGGCGCAGGAGAGGTGGGAGGAAGGCGACGCCATCCGTCCATTGCACATGCGGCAAGACTGCCCGGCCGCCCTGTTCAAGGCTTTCCCTTTTTGAGTCAGACTACACCGTTGGGAAAAGAAAACGCATTGCCAGGCGCTCACCCAGGAGTCCCCCCACACTCACCCGCAGGCGAGGGAGGGAGCTCCGGGAGCGACAGGAGCAGGCAGCCCCGCAGCTGCCGGTCCCTCCCAGAGTAACCGAGAGGGACCACACGAGTCTTCAAACCACTCGGCCCAGCTACACGGGACCAGGTTGAACCGGGTACCTGGCAATAAGGGAGGGTCACTCCACCTGTACATCAGCCGTCCATTGCTGGGCAGCCCCGAGCCATGCCGGTGGGCTGGTGATCACCCCACCTTCGCCAGAAGGAAAGAGCCAGGCGGCTCGCCATCCCACACGCCTCCCACCGAGAGGAGCCGGGGTCCCCTCGCAGGCCCTTGGCCCCTTCTCTTCCTGGCCACCCTGTCATGCAAGAAGGGCCACTCCTCGGTTGCCCAGAACCCGGTCAGGACAGGATTTGGGCACGGGAGGGCCCAGCCGGCACCAGGGCCTTTCGAGGGAGGGGTGGTACCAGCCCGGGGATGCACTGACATTCAGTTCCCCCCACTGCAGGGAAGGTCATGCCGGGTGAACTTGGGTTCTGTCTCAGAGAGGGACAGGGGACGGGGGTCGCCCCCCCATCTCTGGTCCCTCACGCATCGGTCGGGATCTCCCCAGGGGGGAAGAGGCCCACCGAAGTCCCGGTCCTCACCCGAGTGCCCCATGCTGCTGTGGGCAGCTCCACCTGCCGGGGCGTGCAAGGGCAGGGCCGGGCCCTGTGTCTACAGTGTGTGCTTGCAGGAGGCAGTTGAGGGCTTTGGGCTGGCACCTTCGGTCACTTGGGCCGCTCCGCCGTTAATGATCCTTCTGCAGGTTCACCTACGGAAACCTTTTTAGGCATTTTACTTTCTCTAGATAGTTAAGTTTGATCCTCTTCTCGTCGTTCCACCAGGGCCGTAGCTGACCACCGCGGGCCGATCCGAGGACCTCACTAAACCATCCAATCGGTAGTAGCGACGGGCAGTGTGTACAAAGGGTAGGGACTTAATCAACGAGAGCTTATGACCCGCACTTACTGGGAATTTATTGTTCATTGGAAATAATTGCAATCCCCAATCCCTATCACGAACGGGGTTCAGCGGGTTACCCGCACTAGTAGGCGAAGGGTAAACACACACTGATCCATTCAGTGTAGTGCGCCTGCAGCCCCGGACATGTAAGGGCATCACAGATTGCTCGATCTCATGTGCCTGAATGCCACTTGTCCCTTTAAGAAGTTGGATGCCGACCACTGGGGGTTGCGTAACTAGTTAGCATGGAGGAGTCTGGTTCGTTATCGGATTTAACCAGACAAATCGCTCCACCAACTAAGAACGGCCATGCACCACCACCCACAGAATCGAGAAAGAGCTATCAATCTGTTAATCCTTTCCGTGTCCGGGCCGGGTGAGGTTTCCCGTGTTGAGTAAATTAAGCCGCAGGCTCCCCTCCTGGTGGTGCCCTTCCATCAATTTCGTTAAGTTTCAGCTTTGCAACCATACTCCCCCCGGAACCCAAAGACTTTGGTTTCCCGGAAGCTGCTCGACAGATCATGGGAATAATGCCGCCTGATTGCTAGTCGGAATTGTTTATGGTCGGAACTACGTCGGTTTCTGATCGTCTTCGAACCTCTGACTTTTGTTCTTGATTAATGAAAACATTCTTGGCAAATGCTTTAGCTTTGGTTTGTCTTGCGCCAGTCCAAGAATTTCACCTCTAGCGACACAATACGAATGCCCTCGGCCGTTCTTCTTAATCATGGCCTCAGTTCTGATAAAAAGAACTGGAGTCCTATTCCATTATTCCTAGCTGAAGTATTCAGGCTACCGGCCTGCTTTGAACACTCTAATTTTTTCAAAGTAAACGCTTCGAACCCCCAGGACATTCAGTCAAGAGCATCAAGGGGGCACCAAGAGGCAGGGGCTGGGACAGGCGGTAGCTCGCCTTGCGGATGACCACCAGCTCGATCCCAAGATCCAACTACGAGCTTTTTAACTGCAGCAACTTTAATATACTGTATTAGAGTTGGAATTTCCGCGGCTGCTGGCACCAGACTTGCCCTCCAATGGATCCTCGTTAAAGGATTTGAAGTGTACTCATTCCAATTACAGGGCCTCGAAAGTGTCCTGTATTGATATTTTTCGTCACTACCTCCATGAGTCGGGAGTGGGTAATTTGCACGCCTGCTGCCTTCCTTGGATGTTGTAGCCGTTTCTCAGGCTCCCTCTCCGGAATCGAATCCTGATTCCCCATTACCCATGGTCACCATGGTAGGCACAGAAAGTACCATCGAAAGCTGATAGGTCAGACATCCAAATGTATCATCGCCGTCACGGGGAAATGCGATCGGCCCGAGGTTATCTAGAATCACCAAAGCGGCCGGGCAAGCCCGGATTGGTCTTGGTCTGATAAATGCACTCATCCCGGGAGGTCAGCGCTCATCGGCATGTATTAGCTCTAGAATTACCACAGTTATCCAAGTAACAGATGGAGCGATCAAAGGAACCATAACTGATTTAATGAGCCATTTGCAGTTTCACTATACCGGCCATGTGTACTTACACGTGCATGGCTTAATCTTTGAGACAAGCATATGCTACTGCCATGATCAACCAGGTAGCCGCACCTGCTGACGGGGTGAGGCCGCGTGCCCATCTCCCCGACCTGCTAGGGGAAGGAGCCCACCTGCATTGGCGGGAGGGCTTGCTGCAGGGGTGTTGAGAGGTACGGTTGCATGGGCACGGGCAGGTCCAGCCGTCTCCCCGGGAGGAAGAGGCGGAGCAAGGCGCAGCCTGAGCGAGACGCAGGGTGCCGGGGCCTGGCACCCGTGGAACCCCTCGGAACAGTTGTTCCGAACTGCTGTGGAAATGTGCTGGGCGGAGGTGACGGCACGGCACATAGGGTCTACGGACCTGCTAGGCAGCAGCAACCGAGGGCCTGGCACCTCCCAACCCCTTTCACTTGGGTCAGACCACTGGAGGCACAAGCTGCGGGCCGCTAGGCCTCCGCTCTGATGGGTAGGGTGAAGGGCCTCCCGCCAGGCGGCAGGCCCTCGAGTCGGATGGTCCATGTGGGCTGGAAGCTCTTTGCTTGAAACAACAGCCGAGGCTGGCCAAGCAGTCCATCCCTAAACAGACCGAGAGGGCCCAATCAATTGGTGTACTTCAGGGTCCGCCCCTGGCAGGTCACCCTGCACGGGGGATGCCGGCTTCCCGTCCTTCCCTGCTCCTGTGGCAAGCAGGCTTGGAGGAAAGGCCCATCGGAAAGGGGCTGAGAGGCAGGCACAGACCTGAGCCCCTAGGGGCCACGGCGGGCGGGCCCGGGTGCTGCCTTCCCTGTCTCAGGATCACCAGACCCAACAGAGGTCTGACTGAGCAGGTTCGGAGTAAAAGGACCAACGGGAAGGGGCTGAGGCAAGTGCGTACCCGGGTTCTGCCTTCCCCTGTTTCAGAATCACTGGACCTCACGGAGGTCTGACTTACCCTCTACCTAGTAACTTGGAGGAAAATTACCCCCCTTTCTTGTAATCCGTGCACACGAGGTGACAGAGGGGACCCAAGGCACAAAAGTACCCGACTTCCTGAAGCCCTCGCTGGGATTGGGGAGGCAAATGAGCCCTCATCGGGACTTCCAGGGAAGCCCGGCCATCTGGTCACCCCTTAGGAAAGCCCTGCATGCGACCAGATGGCTGAGGGGAAAGGTGAGAGCAGATGGCCGGGCACTAAAGAGAAGCCATCTGGTTGCTCTGTGCCCCAACGAAAGAGTGAGCAGGCGCCAGGACATGAGACTAGAGGCCCAGGGCCCCAACTGGGCCCTAGCCATGGAGGCTGCAAGGGGGACCCGATGGGCCCTCCAACCCTGTTGTAAATGAATCTAGGACCCTAGTGTAATTTTTCCCGATTCATGTCCTTATATAGGTATAGACTATACGATCCTTATATAGGCATAGAAATCATTACCATATTTAGACTGAGCCTATGCAGCCCAAATACGGCATGGCTACTTCCACTAAGTTCCAAGAATCAACAACAATTTCTTAGAGAAACCCGCCTTCAGCAGCTAGGGACGTCCCCATGCCTGAATACTAATTTATCTAGGAGTTTTCGAAGAACTGAGTCTTTGATGACGTTATTAAGTCCAATCAAATTTCAAACTCGCCACCTTCAAAGTATAAATATGCCTAGATTTGCCCCGACAAACACACGTTGGTTTGGAGCAGATCGACTAACTACTTGCCCGACGCCCTGCAGCAGCAACTGCCGAAGGAAGCCGACCCTCCAGCTGACGCACTGAGAGACACTGTCTTTTCTCCTGCCGAGAAATCCAGCTCCAGTGTTTCCAGGCTACCCTTGCGGGTTGCTGGGAAATCGAGTACTGGGAGAGAGATATAAGACCTCCTTCATTCTAAATCAAGGTATGGAGCTGATTAAACCCTTAGAGAATTCTTGGACAGATTATTGGCAGAGAAATACTAAACTTAAGCTACTCCTCACTTACTTCTTCCCTTGTACTACACTTAGGTTAGGTACACCGGGGTAGGCGTATTTTAGAAGCACCAGTTGAGTACTTTTAGTCATTATTTTATCACTGTATGTATTTTATATGTTTTAGGCAATTTATGGCTTAGAAACCATATCATGCTTTTACAATACTACTTTATAATACTTTTCGTATTATATGCCTTGTACTTTATAACCAGTATTACGATTGTAGCAGTACATTTCTTATGCTTGAGAAAGAAGACTGTTCAATAAATACTTTTTACTGAAAACGCCTGTCTCTCTATTTCTCAGCACCTCTGGTGAAATGAAGCATGCACGATTGACTGAGTAAAATAGCTATCTATTGTTTCCGCGACTCTAGAGATACGTTTCTTGTCCTGGGGAAACAAAGTTGTCATGTTTACGCGGTTGTCAGAAACTAATCCCTTCTTGTGAATTCGAGAAAGTTGCTAGGGACCTCTGAGCTAGCTGGCACTCACAATTAAGTGTAATAGATTCGGTAGAGACCTAGTCGACCTCAGTCCTAGGTCTAAACTACAGGATTTATTATTCCAATGCGCAGAGACTATTAGGAATATAGGAACTACACTACATGGCGCCCAACGTTTGGTAAGGCGATAATTTAACGCTAGATACTAGAGTAACTCAGTCGTGCTTTTCACACAGACCCCTTTCTCCCGTAAAAACTCCAATCGACGTCTTGAGTGGGTGAAAGGCTAATATCCGCCAAAACTGAGTAGGACGAAAAATCCTATGTATTAGTTTTTGGTTTGTTCAACGTTGAAGGATAAAGTGTTCCAAACTATTGTGCACCTAATCTTTGTTTCCTTGAAAACTTGTTCTGCAAACTCTTCAGTCAGTAAAAAATGATTAGTGACAAATAAAAAGCTGCAGCAGCAGCACAAGTAGATTTAGATGACAGAAATAGGTTAGAGAATGACCCGGATGTTATAAACATCCCGGTAAATGTAAGGAAAACTATAACTTACAAACTCATAAATATTGGAGTATCATCGAGAGGTGGTAAAGTAATCTTTGTTATAGAGGCACATGAATATCGTCAGCGAGAGGTATTCTATTCATGGATTCACTTTCCTCCAGCAAATGGAGGAACACCCGAGTTTCACTACTACAAAGTAGAAGAACCTCCAGAGGAATACGTTCCTTACGAGGACATTGAAATTCTATTAACTTACCAAGAGCTTCAGCATTGGTTTAAACGCGCCCTACAACATCAAAATCACATTACCAGGCTTGGTCCACTAGGTAGACCAGGAGCTACATGGCCGGTACTAGCCTGCTATACACCACATCCTGACAATGAAAAAATGACAGGTCCAAAACTGTTAGCTCAGCTAAAAGAGTTAATTAAAATACATAGACAATTGGTTCAATATGTCTTGCGGACCTAAACAGTCCAACCTACTGTAAGGAATCCACAACACACCCCTCACCAGGGGAACACAAACAAAATCACACCACAGACTATACAATCAGTCATTGGTAAATTGCCTGCCAAAACGGAACAAATTATGTTTTGGTTAGCACAAAAAAATACTCTAATTGAGGCAGTATTCCCTGATAGTACACCTCATGAGAAACACAAAATTATGACAATCTGTTTACCAATGGGGATAGCACCACATGTGGAGGACTGCGACACTTGGGGTACAGTCTTTGCTTCAATCTACACAAAAACACATGGTGTTCCGTCTATGGCGGTAATACCAGACGTTCTAAGACAGATTAAAAATGAATACGGTCCAGAACCTGCCTTAAATCTGGGTATGAAATTACTAAAAGATTTCAAACAGGTCTTTGCTATATTATTAGCCAACATTAAAGGTGAAGCAGCATCAGTGGCAATCTGCCAGAAGTTAAAAGAAACAGATATAACAGACCAACCATATGAGCTTGCAAGAATTATTGAAAAATCATATGAAGAACTAGGTAGAGATAGTCTGGGTGGGAAACCGTTAAAACCACAATTAACTGAAAATCCTGAAAAGGTTTTTATTAAAAATAATCTCACTACTCCTAAAAAGAAGTGGGAAAACACTAAGCAAACACTTCCTAAAGAGAAACATTCACAGTCCAGAGGTAGGTCTTGGCAGAGAAATACTAAACTTAAGCTACTCCTCTCTTACTTCTTCCCTTTTACTAGACTTAGGTTAGGTACACCGGGGTAGGCGTATTTTAGAAGTACCAGTTGAGTACTTTTAGTCATTATTTTATCACTGTATGTATTTTATATGTTTTAGGCAATTTATGGCTTAGAAACCATATCATGCTTTTACAGTACTACTTTATAATACTTTTCGTATTATATGCCTTGTACTTTATAACCAGTATTACAATTGTAGCAGTACATTTCTTATGCTTGAGAAAGAAGACTGTTCAATAAATACTTTTTATTGAAAACGCCCGTCTCTCTATTTCTCAGCACCTCTGGTGAAACGAAGCTTGCACGATTGACTGAATAAAATAGCTATCTATTGTTTCCACGACTCTAGAGATACGTTTCTTGTCCTGGGGAAACAAACTTGTCATGTTTATGCGGTTGTCAGAAACTAATCCCTTCTTGTGAATTCGAGAAAGTTGCTAGTGACCTCTGAGCTAGCTGGCACTCACAATTAAGTCTAATAGATTCGGTAGAGATCTAGTCGACCTCAGTCCTACGTCTAAACTGCAGGATTTATTATTCCAATGAGCAGAGCCTATTAGGAATATAGGAACTACACTACATGGCGCCCAACGTTTGGTAAGGCGATAATTTAACGCTAGATACTAGAGTAACTCAGTCGTGCTTTTCACACAGACCCCTTTCTCCCGTAAAAACTCCAATCGACGTCTGGAGTGGGTGAAAGGCTAATATCCGCCAAAACTGAGTAGGACGAATAATCCTATGTATTAGTCTTTGGTTTGTTCAACGTTGAAGGATACAGTGCTCCAAACTATTGTGCACCTAATCTTTGTTTCCTTGAAAACTTGTTCTGCAAACTCTTCAGTCAGTAAAAAATGATTAGTGACAAATAAATAGCTGCAGCAGCAGCACAAGTAGATTTAGATGACAGAAATAGGTTAGAGAATGACCCGGATGTTATAAACATCCCGGTAAATGTAAGGAAAACTATAACTTACAAACTCATAAATATTGGAGTATCATCGAGAGGTGGTAAAGAAATCTTTGTTATAGAGGCACATGAATATCGGCAGCGAGAGGTATTCTATTCATGGATTCACTTTCGTCCAGCAAATGAAGGAACACACGAGTTTCACTACTACAAAGTAGAAGAACCTCCAGAGGAATACATTCCTTACGAGGACATTGAAATTCTATTAACTTACCAAGAGCTTCAGCATTGGTTTAAAGGCGACCTACAACATCAAAATCACATTGCCAGGCTTGGTCCTCTAGGTAGACCAGGAGCTACATGGCCGGTACTAGCCTGCTATACACCACATCCTGACAATGAAAAAATGACAGGTCCAGAACTGTTAGTTCAGCTAAAAGAGTTAATTAAAATACATAGACAATTGGTTCAATATGTCATGCGGACCTAAACAGTCCAACCTACTGTAAGGATTCCACAACACACCCCTCACCAGGGGAACACAAACAAAATCACACCACAGACTATACAATTAGGCATTGGTAAATTGCCTGCCAAAACGGAACACATTCTGTTTTGGTTAGCCCAACAATTTACTCTAATTGAGGCAGTATTCCCTGATAGTACACCTCATGAGAAACACAGAATTCTGACAATCTGTTTACCAATAGGGATAGCACCACATGTGGAGGACTGCGACACTTGGGGTACAGTCTTTGCTTCAATCTACACAAAAACACATGGTGTTCCGTCTATGGCGGTAATACCAGACGTTCTAAGACAGATTAAAAATGAATACGGTCCAGAACCTGCCTTAAATCTGGGTATGAAATTACTAAAAGATTTCAAACAGGTCTTTGCTATATTATTAGCCAACATTAAAGGTGAAGCAGCATCAGTGGCAATCCGCCAGAAGTTAAAAGAAACAGATATAACAGACCAACCATATGAGCTTTGAAGAACTGTAAAATTTTGGTCTCAGGGAATACTTACTAATATAACATAGAACTTGGCACAGAAGCTGTAATATGAAAAGACATCTTTATTAAATTTCATAAGTGAGGCCACGTCACCCAGAAGCCGTAGCAACTGAATGGGGTAGTCTGAGGAACACAGAGGACAGAGGCCTTTTATATGTTTTTAGCGTTACATGACTCAGTACAAAAGTAAGGGGCAGTCCTAGCTTTTGCAAGCATGCAAAACCCAACATTCCTTCTTACACAAGCTGCACAAACCCATAATAAAAACCGGGCACATCTCCATCGTAAACAGGCCATAAAGAAAGGAGCAGAGACAGGTGTGAGTAAGATAAGACATAGTTGTGTGCAATAAAGGTTTATGATCTCCTGTGCCTTGATGCTTAATCTTGATCAGCTACTGGGAAAGGAACTGGTCGAACAGGTTTGGCTTCGGGCAGTGGAGTCAGCTTGCCCAGGTCACACAGAAGTCAGCTGAAGGTGTACGTGTCCTTAAGACTCGCTTGGCCTTAGTCATCGGCCTATGTGAGGGCAACCACAAGATGGCTGCCATGCACAAAATGGAACCCGAGGGTTCAGGACAGAATCCCTGATTTAATGGTGACCTCGCCACTCAAATATGACGACAATGCTTGCACACCTTACTCTCGTCATTTTCGGTCTGATGTTACCAAAATCGTCATGATTCGACGACTTATATAACATGGGTGCAGAATTTTCAGTACCACAGACCATCCTTTTGCCCTTACATAGGCAATACCCTACACTCACGCTAATGTGAGTCCAGGTCTATATTCATCAAATCATCAAGATGTTGCTGAAGCATAATCCTATTACTTAGCAACTCTCTCGGGACAGGTCTCCTTACACACGTAGTAGCACAAAGGCCATATATGGCAGGACAAAATAGGGAATACCTCTATCTGTAGTATGTGGTATAAGACCACACACTCAACAATTAGTGAAGTTCACTACTAACTGGTGTTGATGCAGAAACTGTACGAAAGGAATTATCAGTAAACTCTGACCTCCTAACTAGTCCATGTTCAGGTAAAATATGGAAAGAATGCAAAGAAGTAGTAGTATGAAGAGACATAGGTTGGGAGGTGGGTACAGATGTCAATTGAGTAGAAAAAAACAATCCCACCCATAAAAGACAATGTCATGTTTAAAATCACTAGAAAACACGTTGTTAAGAGCATATAGACAAAGTAGTGACCGCTCTTACAAATGAAATCATAATTTTTCACAACCCTAAGCAAAAAGTAAATCCTAAAATTATCTAGTAACATTTTAGGTCTTCCTATGCATTTCTGTAATTTATTATATGTTCAAGTGAAACAGTGGTGACCCTCATTAATGCTCTGAGGTGAAAAGGGGATACTCTTCCACAGAAAATGGACTTTATTCCGCTTTTACTAAACAGAATACTACTTTAAAATAATGCCAGCAGAACAATAAAATCATTCTCCTAACACTTAGTCTATACAATCACACGGAAACCTCTTGTGAAACCAACTATGCCCAGAGTCCGTTCAAAGAGCCTCTCTGGCAGGCTTCTATTGTCCATCAAGTCTGCTCCCGTTGTTGCATGGGCCTTTGGATTCAGGCCTCCCATGAAAAAAATGCTCAGTATCTGTTGGAGTGCCCTCCTGGCAAACACTTATAGCTCATTCAAAAAGTCTCAATGTCTCAAGGCAGTGCACCGTATTTCTCCTCTGCGGCAGACACTACAGATATTGTGCTCTTCATTGGTCATTGGCACAAATCATCTTGTGCAGACCCGGGACCATTCTCAGACTCCAACACTCATCATTCAGTGTCAGAGGACGCTCAGGCTGCTCTTCCATGGGCACCAGAATGGAGTGCCTTTTGCCACTCTTGGATCCTCCGGTGCACTGCACTTCCGTTGAAGCAAAGGAAAAAGGGGAGTGCGTGGCCAAAACTCAGGCCAAGGGGCTCAAGGGACTGCACACTGTCAGAGGTTAATCAGCACATGACAGGCGCTCTTTTGCACTGAAATCTCAAGGGACTGCAAACTGTCAGAGGTTAACCAGCACATGACAGGCACTCTTTTGCACTGAAATTCTGGTTCTGTGGCAAAACCAGCTCCTCCTTTTCTGATGTTGAATGCCTTCTGATGAAGCAAGTGCGATGCTTTAAACAGTTTATTGTATAACAAGGGGACTGCAAACAGGTGGCCTGCGATCTTCAAAGGAGTGGCCACACGCCATGGGACAATTCTGCGTTGAAATACACTGTCATTCTCAAAGGCAATACAAAAACAAAGGCAATAGGCAAAACAGTGCCTCTAGGTTCTTCAATTGGGTTTCTGTGTGAGAGCATATCCTTCACCATCTAAGGGTAGATAGCGACATGGGAATTCTATCTGAATGGATGTCCACACACATAGTGGCATCGTCTAATTGGGTAAACACATTTTTATCTCAATCATTACATATAGGTGTTCCTAAATTCCTCATCTAGAACATCTCAAGAGAGAAAATCGCGTAATACATATTATCAGGGACATGTAGATACCTTCTTTTACTAATTGTGCATCAGGTGGACTATGCAATACAAAAGCTAATGATCAAGATGTGGAAACAAAAGACAAGAACTAGAGAGTCCTGATATTTCCATTATTTAAAATACATCTGGTCCATCAAAAATTAGAGCAGTAGAAAAAGGAACTAAAAACCAAATTAGAATAGGCATTGAATTTGTCATATTAAAAAGACGTAAGGTGTCTCCTATTGAGGTGGAAAGCTTATCTTACTATAGTATTGAGTCAGTTAATCAGTCCTAACAGTCCTAACAGTCAGACTGGAAAAACATCAGAATAGGCCTAAAGAAAATTCTTAGAAACCAGTCTAGTTATGCAACAGGGATTTATACATAAAATGGGGGTCCATGGTACATTACTGCAATCTGAAAGTGTGAACCTGAACAATACACTAATAATAATAAAAGCTGACTGGTGAAAGGAATACATAACGGAGAAATGAGACTAGGACACAGCTAAAATCCCCCAATAACTAGGCATGATGTGCTTGGGTGATAGTCAGGCATGTGACACAATACCAAGAGTATGGGTGATACACAAAAAAAAATCACAAGTATGCAAATTTAACTCTACCGCTGGCCGCTACACCATATACGGTAATCTCATCTAATGTTCCAGTTCCTTCTTCAGGAAAAAATTAAACCTGGTTTCCTTTACGGTCCAAAGCCATAGGAAGGCCACTTAGGAAGCAGACTAAAACTGACTAATGTAATATAGAAATTAGGTCACCATGTACAAGAGTCACAAATCTATCATTTATCCTTACGTCCAATAAGGATATATAATTTTAGGGCTGCCTGTTCCTTACAGGAAAGGGCAGTATCGTGACTACAAATGACACAATTTGCTGTTTATTTTTCTTCAATACTTATAGCCAAATTTGACATACACTGGTGAAGTGTTGTCTGTCTGGTTCATAATAAGAAAAAAAAATCATATCTGTGAATATTAGTATCAGCGAAGCGACACGTATCATCATACATGTCCCCTCACAACAACACAGGTGAACTTGTAATAATTTCTTAAGCGGCAACATAAAACATGGAAAAACTCACAAAACGGACGTCAAGCCATCAGATATACTCGCTGTACAACAATAGCATATATAAATGAGCGGTGACGCATAATACCGTGTCAGGTTTAAAATCCTTACCCTCCTTTTTGACAGTACATCACCAATAGTGGGTATTTGCTGTCAAATACAACTGAGAGACACACAGAACCAGCAAGAACAATTCATGATAGAACCAAATACACAAAAATACACAAATATGAGAAACACATGGACATTTCTTTCCAAAGGAGTTGCGCAAAAAAAACCCATCTAATTTCAACCAACCAAACTCAGGTGTCTTGTTAGGCTTAAAATCCCCCAGAGCAATCCAAGGATGATCTGTGAGCAGAAGCGAAAAGAAAAAAATACACAGCACACAAAAGAGAGACATTTCTCATACTAAACAGACATCAATAGTAACTTTTAAGCAGAAGACAAAATATCATACACATTAACAAACACAAAAATAAATTTCCATTACTTAACTGTTACCATTTTGTCAGTCACCTTGCAACATGAAGCCCTTTTAACTTTCCAAAAGTAAAATCCTTTCCCTGACACTGCATGTTAGCCTTGTGCCACAGTCTCCACGATAAAAATAATTCTTAATTGGCAGATCGTTCTTACTTATTCATGTAGGCTGCAAAATTTTAGTAAAAGGCTGCATCTTATTTTTTTGTCTAAGACGTAATGCAACACTTCATTTTCAGTCAAATAAAAGCTACTAGCAGACATTATTTTTTAGAGCAGAAATACAAATGTCATGATGTTGGGACTTTTAAATAAACCTTTTTTATATTTCCCTTTTGGAATTAAGTTCTTTAATTTTATTGATGTTCTTATGGAGAAACCAGAAATTCCACCTTTCAGGGGCCTGTTTAGCAAGATTATTCTGTATTTCACAGAGACAAGGCTCGAATTTAAAAGGTCACAAATGTCAACATGACAGCCTCCTCTATTGTTTACAGGAAAACTAAAGATAGCATCTTAGCGCAACTTGAGCAGCCTGTTCTCCTAGCCCACAGTTTCTGCTCATTCCGAGGCCTACTACATTTACTGTGAATGATTCACACATACCAGTTTTTAGAACAAATGTTTGCTACCACCCTATACAATGGTACTCATTTTAGCACAATCACAACACTCATTTTAGCAACCTAACATGGATGAACGCCTAAATGGGACCCGCTAAAGTTAGAACCTTCAACCCTGATATTAAACACAAACGTCTGCACCGGGCACATTGGCTCACTGAGCTATGAAAAACAACCTTAATAACAACTCGCAAGTTTGTATTATACACAGATGTATGCATTTACTGAAGCCTGGGACACTTTCAAGCTATGGTAAATGACAAGAATGCTGTGTTAAAAATCCATTTAACTCAATTTCGACTTTTATCTTTGGGGCACTTAAAAATAAAAATCCTACAATTATTTTACTTATTAATCATCCTCAGAATGTGCTTTACAGATTGCAAAGATTGGACATTAAGCATATCACATCTACTTCCTTTGAAAAAATGAGTTTTTACGCCTGCGCCAAGTGAAAACCAACATGTAAATTACCTAATTATACAGGAACACATAAGTTAAATCAAATTTTATTACTAGGAGGTCATAGTATGAGTCTTAAGCTTGATAAATATCAAAAAACGATTTTAAAAAAAAACACTTATTTTTTCTCAAATAATTTTTCCATAATTAATCATTTTTCGTTCAATGAAACCAATTATCTGTTTCTATGATAATTCCACATGTAAAGGTAAGCTGCATCCCCTGCCTATCATTTTTAGATGCATTCATTTATGCGCCTAAGCACAAAAGCCTAACTTAAAACATAACATTTTTCGCGCCATTTTAAAGGAATCAATTTAGCAACAGAACCAAAAATATACTTAAAAAAAATGCTTAAAGAGAGGAAAACCGCAATTGGAATGTCTTCCAGTGATACAAAGTGATTAACCTTATTTTTGTAACCCTCTAAAACACTATTCTGAAATGAAAAAGTCCAACTGTGCTAAATAAACATTCCAATGCTATTCATGGCCTTCGAAAAACAACATCTTCTGCCTTAACGGCAAGAAAGGCCCTGCACAGGGCCGAAACCTGAGCACGCTTTCAGTCTTACTGAAAACAGACATTTCAAGTTTTAAAATGCGTGTGCAATAGGATGCATTTAAATCTAGCAAAAATTCACTTTAGCTGAAGTGTTTGCCTCTTACATGTTCTACAATGCATGTAAGTAAAAAATGCTATAAATTCGTTTTGTTACAAAATACACAATTATTTTTGAGGCCCTTCATATTCCTAGTGAATGTGGATTTTAACTTTATCTATTTTGAGCATTTAACAGTTTGCACATATGCGTGTTTGCTTAGTCTGCAAATTAAATAGCAACATATAGCCATTTTAGCATGTGACATAGTAAATTGCTGAAGTGTTATTTAATTTCTACTTAATATTAATTAATCTGACATTTTACTTAACAGACTGAAAACATCAAGAAACCCACAAACACACATTGAGCTCATTGCAGACATAAAGAGAAAAGATTCAAACACTCAGGACACACAATACAGCGCTGTAGCTATTACTGAAGTTACACTAATGAGAAAAACCACATAGACATTGAAACACACATTGAACCCACAAAAAGACACACAGGACGAAAACAAAGCCATTTGTAAATACTAGCTGTAAGTCATATTTACAAGAAACACGTCTCAATAGGGTTCCAAAAGACTGCAAAAAACACAGCCCAACAGACTGCTGTATGTGCACGAAGCCACAATACACTTAATTCACTAGCTTTGGCTGGCAGAACACCAAAAATCGTTCTGCATATCTCCATTCATAAAATTGCACAGAACAAAGGATCCTTGTTTTGTATTATGTCATATTTTAATTCCCTGGGGATACAAAATCACCAAGGAAGAAATATATTTTTAAATCTAAACCCATTTAGATATTCCCTTTTAGGGGAAGCCGGCTAATCCAAACGTATACAAAGTTGGCCAACACGAAGCTCCAAATTTGCTAAGATCAGGCTTCAAACTTCAAGGGGCTATCTCTATCGATACACTCGTAAATATACAAGACCCTCGGTTTTTGAAAATTGCAATATTCAAATAAAAACTAAGGACAAATGAAACTAAGAACCAGACTAAGGAAACAAAGAACAAAGGACTGTGAGCGACCCACTTATATTTAACTCCTACTTTTACTAAACAAAATGTTATCCGGATTCTAACTGTCAAGTTCTACATGACCTAATGTTCTTTTGTAAGAATACTCACCCCAAAAAGGTTCTCAGTCAGGAGTGACATCATGTGGAGGATCCAAAATCAGGAAGATCAGAAATATACTGGGCTCAGAATCAAAGACTCTCCAGAATCCCTGTGCACAGAGTACCTTCTTAGTAGAATCCTGTTCTGTCCTCCTCAGTTTATTTCAGTCTCCTGACACGATCACTCCCACAGAAAGTCACTTCTCTGATGAGCCCCGCGTTGGCTGCGCCAACTGAAGAACTGTAACATTTCGGTCTCAGGGAATACTTACTAACATAACAAAGAACTTGGCACAGAAGCTGTAATATGAAAAGACATCTTTATTAAATTTCATAAGTGAGGCCACGTCACCCAGAAGCCGTAGCAACTGAATGAGGTAGTCTGAGGAACACAGAGGACAGAGGCCTTTTATATGTTTTTAGCGTTACATGACTCAGTACAAAAGTAAGGGGCAGTCCTAGCTTGTGCAAGAATGCAAAACCCAACATTCCTTCTTACACAAGCTACACAAACCCATAATAAAAACCGGGCACATCCCCATCGTAAACAGGCCATAAAGAAAGGAGCAGAGACAGGTGTGAGTAAGATAAGACATAGTTGTGTGCAATACAGGTTTAAGATCTCCTGTGCCTTGATGCTTAATCTTGATCAGCTACTGGGAAAGGAACTGGTCGAACAGGTTTGGCTTCGGGCAGTGGAGTCAGCTTGCCCAGGTCACACAGAAGTCAGCTGAAGGTGTACGTGTCCTTAAGACTCGCTTGGCCTTAGTTATCGGCCTATGTGAGGGAAACCACAAGATGGCTGCCATGCACAAAATGGAACCCGAGGGTTCAGGACGGAATCCCTGATTTAATGGTGACCTCGCCACTCAAATATGACAAAAATGCTTGCACACCTGACTCTCGTCATTTTCGGTCTGATGTTAACAAAATCGTCATGATTCGACGACTTATATAACATGGGTGCAGAATTTTCAGTACCACAGCTTGCAAGAATTATTGAAAAATCATATGAAGAACTAAGTAGAGATAGTCTGGGTGGGAAACCGTTAAAACCACAATTAACTGAAAATCCTGAAAAGGTTTTTATTAAAAATAATCTCACTACTCCTAAAAAGAAGTGGGAAAAACACTAAGCAAACACTTCCTAAAGAGAAGCATTCACAGTCCAGAGGCAGGTCTTGGCAGAGAAATACTAAACTTAAGCTACTCCTCACGTACTTCTTCCCTTGTAGTAGACTTAGGTTAGGTACACCGGGGTAGGCGTATTTTAGAAGCACCAATTGAGTACTTTTAGTCATTATTTTATCACTGTATGAATTTTATATGTTTTAGGCAATTTATGACTTAGAAACCATATCATGCTTTTACAGTACTACTTTATAATACTTTTCGTATTATATGCCTTGTACTTTATAACCAGTATTACAATTGTAGCCCGTCTCTCTATTTCTCAGCACCTCTGGTGAAACGAAGCATGCACAATTGACTGAGTAAAATAGCTATCTATTGTTTCCGCGACTCTGGAGATACGTTTCTTGTCCTGGGGAATCAAAGTTGTCATGTTTATGCGGTTGTCAGAAACTAATCCCTTCTTGTGAATTGGAGAAAGTTTCTAGTGACCTCTGAGCTAGCTGGCACTCAAGTCTAATAGATTTGGTAGAGACCTAGTCGACCTCAGTCCTACGTCTGAACTACAGGATTTATTATTCCAATGCGCAGAGCCTATCGGGAATATAGGACCTACACTACAACCCGGGGCCCGCAGACACCTTGACAAGCAGGAGAGGACTGCACGGGACCTATGGACCCCCGTCCGGGGCCATTGGTGGAGCAGCAGTCTGGGGGACAAGGCCCAAGGCTGGAGTACCCAACCCGGGGCCCGCTGGACACCATCGTGGGCCCCCTGCCATGCAGTAGGACCGAGGCAGAGTCTGAGGTGGAGACGCTGCCATCCCCAGGGCCCTAAGGGGCCCTGGCCAGAGCTCCTGAACCCCGTCAAGCAAGGGGAGGCTCCCTGGGTACCACCGAACCCCATCCCGGGCCTTTGGCAGAGCGGCAGGCCGGGAGACAGCTCCCAGGGCTGGCGCACCTGACCTGGGGCCCAGTAGGGCCCCTGGACCTAGCCGGGGCTCCCAGGTCGAGAGGCACAGGGGAAGCCTCCCCGAGCCCGCTGGACACCATCCCGGGCACCCTGCCACACATCAGGACAGAGGACAGAGTCCGGGTTGGGGAGGCCCCTCTCCCAGGACCCTCAGGGGCCCCGCCTGGAGCTCCTGAACCCAGCCAAGCAAGGGGAGGCTCCCTGCATACCATGGAACCTCATCCTGAGCCTTTGGCAGAGTTACAGGCCGGGGGACAGCTCCCAGGGCTTGCACACCTGACCTGGGGCCCGGCGAGGCCCCTGGACCTAGCCAGACCTCCCAGGCCCAGAGGCACAGGGAAAGCCTCCCCGGGCCCACCAGACACCATCCCGGGTACCTTGCCACGCAGCAGGACCGAAGAAAGAGCCCGTGGTGGGGAGGCCACCCTCCCCGGGGCCCCTGACCTCAGCCAAGCAAGGGGAGGCTCCCCGGGCACCATGGAACCCCCTCCCAGGCATTTGGCAGAGCAGCAGGCCAGGGGACGGGGCCCAGTGCCGGAGCATCCAATCCGAGGCACGACGGGGCCCCTGGACCCAGCCGGGGCTCCTAGTCCCAGAAGGCACAGGGAAAGCCTCCCCGGGCCCACCGGACACTATCCGGGGCACCCTGCCATGCGGCAGGACCGAGGACAGAGCCTGGGGTGGGGAGGCCACCCTCCTCAGGGCCCCTGAACCCAGCCAAGCAGGGGGAGGCTCCCCTGGCACAACGGAACCCCATCCCTGGCCTTTGGCAGGACAGCAACAAGGGAGAGAGAGCCCAGGGCTGGAGCACCCGACCTGGGCCCTGGCAGGGCCCATGGACCCAGCCGGGGCTCCCTGGCCCGGAGGTGCAAGGGAAGCCTCCCCGGGCCTGTGAGACCCAATCCCAGGAATCCTGCCATGCAGCAGGACAGAGGACAGAGCCCAGGTGGGGAGCCCATCCTGGGAGTCTATGAACCCAACCAAGCAGGGGGAGGATCCCCGTGCCCACAGGACCCAATCCGCGGTAGCCTGCCCTGGGGTCTGACCCCAGGCTGGGGCGGCATCCTGGCCCGACCAGCTGCTGGCTGAGGACGACTAGGCTGAGAGGGGATCTAGAGTACCCTATCCCTAGTAATCTGGAGGAAGGCTACCCCCTTTCTGGTAACCCGTGCATACGGCGAGACTCAGGGGACCCTAGCCGCAGACACTTCCGACCTCCTGGAGCCCTGGCTGTGATTGGGAAGGAAAATGAGCCCTCATTGGGACTTCCAGGACAGCCCGGAATGGGTGTCCCAGCATATCCTACCCATAATAATCCGGAGGAAAGTTATCTCCTTTTTGGTAACCTGTGCGTACCGAGTGAGGGAGGGGACCAAGGGCGCGGAGGCGGCCGACCTCCTGGAGCCCTGGCTGGGATCGAAGAGGCAAATGAGCCCCCATCGGGACTTCCAGGGCAGCCTAGCCATCTAGTCACCCCATTGGACAGCATTACGTGTGACCAGATGACCATGGGAAAGGTGTGACCAGATGGCTGAGACAGAAAGGACTCCTGTCTGCCTGCCCCGAGCTTTGGCGATTGGGCTCCCGCCTGCCATTGTAGGGTCCAGGGGCTCCGCTTCCCGGGGGCTCAGGGACCCCGGCTGGGCCTCAGTCATGGGGAGGACCACCGGAGCTCTCGGGCCCGGACGCCTGGGGGAGGAGCGTCCGGGACTTATGGAGACCGTCCCGGGCACTTTGCCACGCCGTGGGCTGGCGGAGGGAGCCTCCAGACGGAGGAGAGGTGTTGTTCAGGAATAGGGGCAAAGAACCACCAGCCCGAGAGGGTTGTTCTGGCATACCCTGCCCCTAGTAATCCGGAGGAAAGCTACCCTTTTTTCTGGGAACCTGTGCATACCGAGTGACGGAGGGGACACAGGGCGCGGAGGTGCCGAACCTCAAGGAACCCTGGCAGGGATCTGGGAGGCAAATAACCCCCCATCAGGATTTCCAGGGCAGCCCGGCCAACTGGTCGTCCCATTGGAAAGCATTGCGTGTGACCAGATGGCCAAGGGGAAGGTGCGGCCGGATGGCAGGGACAAAAAGGACTCCCGTCTGCCCGCCCCGAGCCTTGGCGGTTGGGCTCCCGCCTGCCCTTGCAGGGCCCGGGGGCTTTGCTTCCCAGGGGACTCAGGGACCCTGGCTGAGCCTCAGGAACGGGGTGGACAGCTGGAGCTCTAGTGCCCGGAATCCCGGGGGGGGACTGCCCAGGACCCATGGAGCCCGTCCCGGGCACTTTGCCATGCCGAGGGCCGGAGCCCCGGGATGGAGGAGCGATGTCGTCCGAGCATTGCCCATCTGGTCACCGGCAAAGAACTGCCAGCCCGGAATGGGTGTCCCGGCAAACCCAGCCCATAATAATCCGGAAGAAAGCTACCTCCTTTTTGGTAACCTGTGCGCATGGAGGGAGGGAGGGGACCCAGGGCACGGAGGCGGCCGACCTCCTGGAGCCCTGGCTGGGATCGGGGAGGCAAATGAGCCCCCATCGGTACTTCCAGGGCAGCCCAGCCATCTGGTCACCCCATTGGAAAGCATTACATGCGACCAGATGGCCATGGAGAAGGTGTGACCAGTTGACTGGGACAGAAAGGACTCCTGTGTGCCTGCCCCAAGCCTTGGCGATTAGGCTCCCGTCTGCCCTTGCAGGGTCCGGGGGCTACGCTTCCCAGGGGCTCGGGGACCCTGGCTGGGCCTCAGTCATGGGGTAGACCGCTGGAGCTCTAGAGCCCGGACGCCCGGGGGAGGACTGTCCAGGACCCATGGAGCCGGTCCCTAGCACTTTGCCATGCAGAGGCCGGAGCCCCCTGACAGTAGAGAGGTGTCGTCTGAGCATTGCCCATCTGGTCACCAGCAAAGAACCGCCAGACCGGAATGGGTGCCCCAGCATACCCCGCCCATAGTAATCCGGAGGAAAGCTACCCCCCTTTCTGGTAACCCGTGCGCACCGAGTGACGGAGGGGACCCATGGTGTGAAGGAGCCCGACCTCCTGGAGGCCTGGCTGGGATCGGGGATGCAAATGAGCCCCCATTGGGACTTCCAGGGCAGCCCGGTCATCTGGTAGCCCCATTGGTAAGCATTGTGTGCGACCTGATGACCGAGGGGAAAGGTGCGACCATATGGCCCGGACCAAAAGGGGGGGGCTCTGCTTCCCGGGGGGGCTTGGGACCCCGGCTGGGCCTAAGGCACGGGGTGTACCGCTGGAGCTCTAGGGCCCGGATGACCGGGGGAGGACTGCACAGGACCCATGGAGCCCATCCCGGACACTTTGCCACGCCGTGGGCCGGAGCCCCCAGACCAAAACCCAGGGGCCGGTCCCTGCTTCTCAACCCATCCAGGCCGGGGAGATCGGGGAGCCTGCCCGGGCACGAGGGACCCCTGTCCTGGGCGCACTTGAGGTTCTGTGATTCTCAAACCGGGCTCCATTTTGTTTGAGTTGTTCGTGACGCCATTTTGTGTTGCCCTCACGTAGGCCCGTGGAGGTAACCGAATGAACAAAGTTGCATGGGCTTCGTTGTTCATGTACGCATTAACTAGATCTGTTCTGACTTGTGAGTGAACTGCAGGACGCTGACCCCGTCACCTGAAACAGACCCTTTGCGAAACCAATTTCCCTGGCTGATCGTTGTCTGAGATTGCCAATCAATGTTCAGGATATTGTTAACTTTAGTTCTCTTGCACATATCTTATCCTATTCAGCATCTGAACTGTTTCCTTTTCTTATGACTTTTCATTACATGGGTGGTGCTTTCAATTGTGGGTTTGTCCGGCTTGTGAAAATCGAATTTGGGACATTCCTAATAATTAACTTGTGGGTTGGTACAATGTAAATTGAGCTTTTACGATGTGATAATGTGTGGGAAAATGTATTTCATTCATCAGTATTTGTCGCAGTGGGTGTGCATTTATAATGAGCAAAATGTGAATAAAAAGTGATGTCTTGCTCTACGAAGATTGAGCAGTCTCCTGAGTTGTACAAAGTGTTGTATTGCTGGGATTACTGTTAACAGCTGCAGCTAATAAATTTGATCTATGATGCCATCCAGAAGTATTCCGTGTCTCTGTATACCAAGACAGGTGAATCTGAAGACTTTGGGCGTGCCCCTGGCGCCGCTGGGTTCTAAAAACCGTGTTCTTCAGTTGGCGCCCAACGTGGGGCGACTTCAGCGGTACCGGTCCAAGCCTGAGGATCGTGAGGAGCCACGTGAGGAAATTCTGGAGGAAGGCCGCCACTTCATCGACCCCTGTATGTCGTCTGTGGTCGGAAGGTTTTTGCAGCGAGGCTTCCCGCTTTCCGACGGCTACGAAGGACTGCTGCCCTGACTGTCGCCCTGTCTTGGACCCTCAATTGATGATTTGTAGAGCGAGACGATAGACGGTCTTCTGGTGGCGTGACAGATATTTTGGTTAAGTATAAGTGGGTCGCTCCCACGACTTTGTTTTGGTTCTTGGATTTTGATTCGGTTATTGCAATAGTGGAAGCCGAGGGGCTCGTATATTTATGAGTGTATCGATAGTTGATAACCCCTTGAAGTTTGAAGCTAGATTAGTGAGCTATAAGATACCTAGTCTTAGCAAAATTAGGAAATGGTTTAGTTGTGGTTGCAACGGGGATTCCCGATTGGAGCATTTGTGTCTGATACCTCCGGTTGGAACTCTGACTTATGTTATGAGCTCTATTCAAAACATGGAGTCGGTCCTATCACCTATAATGAAGTATGGGTTCGCTATACAAAGAAAGATGGTGTTTTACGATGGCCCCAACATGGTAGTTTCGAACTAAATATTTTAGATAATCTGGTAGTTGCGCTATCTAGGAAGAAAGCCCGGCCGGCGATGTTTGATTCTTTCCGCCTTTGGCGTAATGAACCCAAACAGCGAGAAATTAAGCAAACAAAGAGAGATAGGAAAGATAAGAAAATGTCAGTACTACAAGCTTCTAGGCAGTTCAAGGAAGACGGAGTAGATCGTGCGAATGAAGTCTCAGATAGACAACGTTGCATGGCCATCGATAAGTGTTATCCGGCCTTGCCGCCTTCCCTTTAAAAAGTGACTGAAGACCCTGAAAAAGATCCTTTGATGTCTCATTTATTGAGATTACCACGCCCTTATGTGCAGGGTGCTACTGCACCTCCATTACCCCCGATTGTTGCACCCTTTGTTGTTCGGCCCCCTGCTGTTGTTCAGCCACCCGTTGCTACACAGATGGTTCTTCCTCCTATGGTGCAGCCCCCTCTAGGGCCGCCAGCTTTGTCACCAGCCTTGCCTCAAACTCCTTTGCCTTACACTCCTGTATCTTCGACTCCTGCTACTTCTGTCCCTACGCCTCTCTTGCCTCAAAACACTCTTTCTCCTGTCCTTATGTCCACTTCTTCTCCTTCTGCTCGAAAACGAATGACTGAGACTGTTGCTAGTCTTTTGTCTCCACTCTTTGGGTCATTGAATATGACCCCTGTTTCGGAACGTAAGCAGAGTCGTAGTCAGTTTCCTGGTCCCGAAGAGCGGGCAGTGTTGGATCTTTTGGCTCATAGATGGGTTTTAAATGCTTCTAGGTATAATTTGCAAGCGGTTATGGATGTTTTCTTTCAGTGGGAGCCGCCTAAGCAAAGGTATGTTTTTGACGTAATGTGTAATTTTCTTTGTCAGGAACGGGAAAATAATGAGTTGGGTCCGATTCCGCAGGAAGCGCTTGATGTTCAGTCAGAATTTGCTAAAGGGACGATAGTGGAGTCTAATGTTGCAGACGCCGTAGAGACGATACTTGTTTTCAGGTCTAGGCTTCCGCCTCAGACATTGTACGAACCTGATTCCTCTGTTAGGAGGAAAGTGAAGCAGTATCCTATGATAGAGGTTCCCCCTGTATGGAGAGAGGAAGTTGATGCTAATGTTAATTTGGGTGTTCAGGGTGTACCGGCTCATTTCCAACGAGTATGGGTACATGTCCCTTGGAAGAGGGCAGAGGTCTTGGCTCTTAAGCAGACCTTACCTGACCCCCATAAAAATCCTGCTGGTTATTACAAGGAGTTGTCTCGGACAGTTGACGCGTGTATTATGAATTTAGCTGATATAGATATGTTGATGGGTAATGTAGTTCCTCAACCCTTGTGGGCGAAGATTCGTCATGAGGATCACACACCAGAGTTAGGAGATACGTGGGTTAATATTACTGCTGCAGATGGTCGGCAGGTAGGATGCCTCCTTTACGAGTGAATTGGGATAAGTTAGCAGCATGCAAACAAAAGAAAGACGAGAGTGTGTCTGATTTCTTTACTAGGTCTGAGGAAATGTTTATCGATCATAGTTGTCAGGACATGAGCACTGAAGGTGGTCAAAGGTTGTTCGTGGACAAATTTGTCTTTAATTTGCTTCACGAACTTTCTAATAAGTTAAAGGACTCTGAGAGTTCATGGGCTGTTTCTTCGTCGGCCCAGATATTGGCTACTGCGCAATATTATGAGAATAGGGATAAAGATGAGAAGGATAAAGTAGAGAAGAAGACTAGAGACCTAAAGACGAACATTCTTTTGCAGCAAGCTTATCCGCCTCGTCCGAATCAACCTCAGTTTCAGCAACCCCCACAATTTCAGAGATTGCTACAGAAGCCCGAGTTTTTCACTCTGCAATTTCTGCCAGGACCTAATCAGTGTGCTTATTCCAGAGAAGAAGGTCATTTCAAGAACAGTTGTCCGATTTTGGGGTAGGGGACGTGGTGTGTTTCCCCAGAATGAGCGTTCCTTTCCCCCTCAGAATTCTACTAATTGTTTTGACAGACAGATTGTTCCGACTGTTCAGTCTGCCCAGTACTACGCTGATGACTATTGTGTCGAGAGTGAGAGTGCTGGTTATAATGATAGTTAGGACAGCCATGGACAAAGAAAGGGAGTAGTGTCAGTTCCAGTAGACCAGAGTGGACCTTATGTTGAAGAGATTACATTAGGTGTGGCAGAACCTTTTCTTTTGGATACTGGTGTGACGAAGAGTTCTATTATACACTCTAAACTTCCTGGCGCACCTTTGTCTGGCTTGACCAATGTTTCAGTAGGATTTTCTGGCGCCCCAATTCGTAATCCGGTTTCTAGTCCTTTGTCCCTTTCTATTGGTCCTTGTGAATTGGAAGCTCCCCTTATTCTAACGAGTGGTTGTGGTGAGAATCTGTTGAAAAGATTGCATGCGACATTACATTGCTCTCCTTCGGGAGTACATCTTACGATGGGAAAATAAGTGATTTCCCCGATGTATTTGTCTAAAGATTGTCTTCCACTGAAATTGCGTTCTCTTCCTGATACACTTTGGGCTACAGGTCCCAATGATGTTGGTCTCTTGCAGATTCCACCCTATGTTGTTGCCCTTAAGTCAAATGCTACGCTACCTCGTATTCCGCAATATAAAATATCTAGTGATGGCGAGAGAGCTCTTTTAGCGATTATCTATGATTTGGTTGAGAAGCGTGTAGTTGAAGAATCGCGAGGTAATGTGTGTAACAGTCCTGTTCTGCCTGTCCTTAAGCGTACTGATGCTTCTCAGCCACCTGTGTACCGGTTTGTGATCGATCTTCGAGAGGTCAATAAAATTGTCGTGCCACAGTTTCCTGCTGTCCCGGACATTACTGCTTTGTTGACTCTGATCCCTGCTTCAGCTGCTTGGTTTTCAGTTATCGATTTGAAGAACGCTTTCTTTAGTATTCCAATTGCTGAGGAAAGTAGAGACATTTTTGGCTTCTCTTTAGGTGGTGGAAGCTTCCGGTTTAAATGTGCTCCTCAAGGTTATTGTGAAAGTCCCTCCATCTATAGTCAGGCGTTGAAAAGTCAGCTTGATAATTTTATGTTGCCTTCTGGTGCTACTCTTATCCAGTATGTTGATGATCTGTTGGTCGCTGCTGATGACGTAGAGATTTGTAAAGAAGCTACTCTTTCTTTGTTACGACATTTGTCTGACCTTCATCATAAAGTGTCACCTTCAAAGTTACAGTATTGCCGCAAAGAAGTAAACTACTTAGGTCATCTCTTGTCGAAGGAGGGAAGACGATTGACCCCAGAATGAATTCAAGCGATTGCCCAAATTACTGTTCCATGCACACAGAGAGAAGTCAGTGCCTTTTTAGGTATTACTGCGTATTGTAGACAGTGGATCCCTAATTTTTCTTTGTTAGCAAAACCTCTGTTGGCTCTGACTCTTAAAAATACTCTGCATCCTCTCCCTTGGTCTGACGAATGTCAGAAAAGTTTTTCTGAATTACATGATGCATTGTGTTCTGCTCCGGTGTTGGGTACCCCGGACTACAGTAAACCTTTTACACTATAAGTACATGAGAGAGAAGGTTGTGCATTGTCAGTGTTGACGCAACAATTTGGAGACAAGCAGCGCCCATGTGCGTATTTTTCAGCTATGTTAGATCCGGTAGCTAGGGCGTTGCCGAGTTGTTTGAGAGCTACAGTGGCAGCGGCTGTTTCTATCCAACAGTCTGCTGGTTTGGTATTGGATAATACGTTGATTGTGATGGTCCCACATGCAGTGGATACCTTATTGAATAGGAAAAGACTCAGCACCTTACTACTGCGCGTTTGTCAGGTTATGAGTTGACGCTGTTGGCTAGCCATGTGCACATCAAAAGGTGCAATGTGTTGAATCCAGCTACATTGTTGCCGATTTCTGTAGAGACAGATGTTCAGGAACAGCATGAAGGTTTTCTCCGGACAGAGGAGGAAACGAAGGCTAGAGTTGATTTAAAAGATACTCCTCTTTTGAATGTTGATGGTACTTTTTGGGTAGATGGTTCATGTTTTAAGCTTTCGAATGGAGAGTCGACTACAGCGTATGCTGTCACAACTTTACATACAGTTGTTGAAACAGCACGTATAGCACAGAATTCAGCGCAAGCAGCAGAGTTAATAGCATTGACTCGAGCGTGTGTGTTGTCAGAAGGAAAGCGAGTGAATGTTTATACTGATAGCCAGTATGCGTTTGGTGTGGCTCATAGCTTCGGCCGCTTGTGGAGAGAGAGAGGATTCCTTACTTCCCATGGTACGAAAATTCAGCATGGGCAATTAGTGAATGAACTTCTTGAATCACTTACTTTACCAAAGCAGATTGCAATTGTGAAGTGTAGTGCCCATAGAAAGGTTGTGGATGATGTGGGTCGAGGGAATGCGTTTGCAGATGAAGTTGCGAAAGAAACAGCGAAAGATATGACGAGTCGAATGTATGTTGGGGGCCCTGCTAATTGGGTTATGGCTGGTGGAATGTGTGAAGACACAATAGTAAGTGTGAAGTTGATTCAGGCTAAAGCTACGGAAAAAGAAGTGAGTGTGTGGAGAGAAACTACGGCTATGTTGGATTCGACAGGTTGTTGGGTTGAGTTGGCGGAGCACCAGTGATGGTTGTTGCCTGATGCATATGTGCTCCCAGTGGTTACTATGGCTTATGGAATGGCTCACATTAGTTCGAAAGGGATATGCAAGTTGTTGGCTCCAGTATGGCAGAATGCTGGAATTCCTAAATGTGCTGAGAATTTGGTGAAGCATTGTATGATAATCCTGGAAAGGGAACTCCAACTCCAGCTAGTCATTTTGCTCCTCCAACGTGTCCGTTTGAAGTGATACAGCTAGATTACATTCACATGGAAAGATGCAACAACTTGAAGTATGTCCTTGTGGTTGTTTGTGCCTTTTCCAGATGGATAGAGGCCTACCCCCTAAAGGATAATACTGCCTTATCTACAGCCAAGGTTTTGCTCAAAGAGTACTTCCCTAGGTATGGTTTGCCGAGAATTGTATGGAGCGACAATGGGAGTGAATTCGTGGGTCAGATCATGAAGAAAGTGTGTGCTGGTTTGGGTATCAATCAGAAATTCCATGCTGCGAATCACCCCCAGTCCGCTGGACTTGTCGAATGCTATGATGGCACTGAGAAATTGAAGTTGGCTAAAATACAAGCGAGCTCTGGTCTTACATGGCCAGATGCCTTGCTATTGGCCCTTTTGTCAACAAGGACGACAGTACATTCTCGTGTGGGACTTAGCCCATATGAAATTGTTTTTGGTCGTCCGGCCAATGTTTGGGGTGTCCCAAGGCCTAAGAAATACAGTGATATCGAGTACCCTATGTTGGTGGATTACTTACATGACTTGACTGCTAAATTACGTGTTCTCCACCAACAGGTCTATGACAGTTTACCTACAGCGACTGCGGATCCAGGCCACGCAATTCAACCTGCCGATTATGTGCTTACAAAGAATTTTCAACGAACTAAGAACTTGGAGCCAAGGTGGACTGGACCGTGTTTAATATTGCTATCTACTCTGACTGCAGTTAGGGTAGCTGGTAAAAAGAATTGGGTCCATGGAACCCATTGTAAAAAGGTTCCATTGCCCTTACCGTATGACAAGTGGGTGAGGGGAGGTATAGCTGATTCTGAATGTGAAAGAATTCCTAGATTTGTACCTTTTAGTGACGTACATTTGGAATAGACTCAGTCAGAACGTGCGGACGATGCAATTTTGCAAGCTGCTGTGCCACCGCATTTAAGATTGGACACAACGGATCCAGAAATACTTTTTCAAGAACAAACTGTGCCTGGCTAAGAGCGCTACAACCTAAGACCGAGAAAGGACAAATAAATGGACAAATACAATTTGAATTTTTGTTGTGAGTTACACCCTTTTCAGATAAGAGACTATTTTTCTTTTTTCTTTTTCGAGCCACCATCCGGACTCAGCTGCAGGGTCGCGGTACAGTCTTAAGGGGTGAGCTGCGAATTGACGAAAGGTCTGTGGTTCTTGGTCGTTAGTACGATCTTGACGCACACTTAAGTGAAGAAGGTAATAGCCGTGAGCAGCATGTTAGAGGATGGAGTCTTGGATCTGAAAAAGGTGTTAAGAGAATTGATTTTAAAATGAAAATGTGTACATTGGTCCGTAGCAAATGTTTTTTGATATTGTGTTTCTTGATACTTTTGAATATTATATTGGCTTGTGTGGGTTGGATTGTCTATATTACACAACAGACACTTGCATCTACGTCCCAACCTACTCTTTCTTTTTCTACTGTTTCTCCGCATGAATTTCACACGTTGCCTGAACATGAGCAGACACGAAGATCAGAATTTGTTAACAATTCGTTTATACAATTGTTGCATAAGCATCAGCTAGTAGTAAATACCACGAATTGCTGGGTATGTGGTCTTATTCCGCATACGACAGATAAGGGAATGCCATATTTAGTTTTGCCTTTTTTGCCAAATGGGTCAGTGTGGGCACTCCAAGCAATGTTTATTTATGCGAATGAAGCATCTCCTTTACGTTCCATCAAAGATTATGCGAGTAATAATGCCTTGATACAGGGAATAGTAGATATGATCAGGGATATCGATGCGTATAATGCTATCCCTAAGGATGAGGTACGAGCATATATTGGTTGGAACAAGACTGGATATAGCATTAGCCTGACAGAGAAGGAGAGACAAAAAAGGTCTCCCCCTATTTGGATTGTACCCCACCGAGGTCATTTTTGCCTGCAAGGTAATGGTCAGAATCCGAGAGCTCAGTTTGGTAAGAGTGTCTGTGTTCACACCTATGTCTATACATCCCAGAATTCTCCACCGTTCGTGCCAGCCAAAGGCACGTATTTTATTTGTTACGACAGAGTATATACATGGTTGCCACCTGATTTTTCAGGTACATGTTATGTGGCATTTTTGCTTCCCCCTACATACACTGCTGTTTTCAATTACCATAAGACAAGATATGGTAGAGGTGTCATCGATGCGAGAAATACTGTCGCACAAGAAGCTGGAGACTTCTTTAAGGGTTTCGTGCCCTTTTGGGGTCCTATGGCCAATAGTAGGAATATTCGTCAGCTTACGAGAGTGGTTGAGGCCACTATAAATGAAACTGCTGGTGCCCTTAGCAATATTACAGCCGAGCTTCAGGCGGATCGTCTTATGACGTTACAAAACCGTATGTTTTTAGACATTATACTTGCAGATAGAGGTGGGGTATGTAAATTGATCGGGTCTAGTTGCTGTGTTTTCATACCAGTCCGCTGAGTCTATACATGTAGACGAAGGGAACTGGTCATTGATTGGATGGATTTGGGGACTGTTGTCCAGATGGGGATGGAAGATTCTGATGTTCCTTGGTATGGCTTTAGCTATCCTTTTCTCGTGTTGTTTGTGCATCCAGTGTGGTCCCGCCACTTGTAGTTTTTGTGCTACGATGTGTGTGAGAAGACCTGTCCTGAGAGAAGCGAAGGATAATAAGATGATGCTACAGCAACACCTTGATGACCTGATGAGAATAGACATAGACCTGGATTCAGATTGACATGAGTTTAGGTTATTGCCTACGTAATGGCAAAAGGAGGGTCTGAGGTTCTGTGATTCTCGAACTGGACTCCATTTTGTTTGAGTTGTTCGTGACGCCATTTTGTGTTGCCCTCACGTAGGCCCGGGGAGGTAACCGAACGAACAAAGTTGCATGGGCTTCGTTGTTCATGTACGCATTAACTAGATCTGTTCTGACTTGTGAGTGAATTGCAGGATGCTGACCCCGTCACCTGAAACTGACCCTTTGCGAAGCCAATTTCCCTGGCTGATCGTTGTCTGAGATTGCCAATCAATGTTCAGGATATCGTTAACTCTAGTTCTCTTGCGCATATCTTATCCTATTCAGTATCTGAACTGTTTCCTTTTCTTATGACTTTTCATTACATGGGTAGTGCTTTCAATTACGGGTTTGTCCGGCTTGTGAAAATCGAATTTTGGACATTCCTAATAATTAACTTGTGGGTTGGTACAATGTAAATTGAGCTTTTACGATGTGATAATGTGTGGGAAAATGTATTTCATTCGTCAGTATTTGTCGCAGTGGGTGTGCATTTAAAATGAGCAAAATGTGGATAAAAAGTGATGTCTTGCTCTACGAAGATTGAGCAGACTCCTGAGTTGTACACCGTGTTGTATTGCTGGGATTACTGTTACTAGCTGCAGCTAATAAATTTGATCTCTGACGCCATCCAGAAGTATTCCGTGTCTCTGTATACCAAGACAAGTGAATCAGAAGACTTTGGGCGTGCCCCTGGCGCCGCTGGGTTCTAAAAACCCAGTTCTTCACACTGACCCTCGTCTGGCCGCAGGACTTGGGCCGTTTTCCACTCATTTTTTCCATAATTATGCATAGTGGCATTACGCCAACTCTGCCCAGCCCTACTTGCAGAACAGCTCGCCATCTGGCGGTTGGTCCCGTTCAACATTACGACCACCATCGTAATGGGCCCCTCAGTCTCTGCAATAGTTTTGGGCTTACCTCCCTTAAGTAGTTGAAGACCTGTAGCAGCTCCTTAGACAGTAGTAAATTGTTGTTTGGCACAGAAACTTTAAAAGCATATGCTGCTTTTGGTTATAAATATATCAGCATTTGTTAAAACGTCTAAAGTAAACCGGACATAACACAATAACCTATACCTAACAACACAATTAAAACATAACAGCACATCAGTCAAAAAGGAGGAAAAACAAAGAGTATTACATTTAAAAAATCACAATTCAATTATGCAGCATAGAGAGATAGCAGCACAAAAAACAATTTAATATTCCACCACATTAAAATGCCACACAACAAATATGCACAAACGATCTTGTCACACATTACCACAACCAGAATCCTGTTTTTTTAATACAGTGGTAAAAGGTGTTTTGAAGCCAGAACTCCCTTAAATTACCGCCAAGGAAATGCAATAGCACAAGTCAAAATGTCGCCAAATCAACTTTTCTATTTTTGCCAGAAAGCATCAGTATACTTGTATCTAATAAAGTTTGCTGTTCCATTTTTATCATAGTGTAGACGATTGTAGTTCCTAGAACTTACAGCGAGAGATATATGAAAACAATGGTGGTGGGTAATTTGAACAGACATGGGGGATGGGCCACTCCCCCAAACACATACATACACACACTCAATCATTTACAGACATGCTCCCTCACACCCATCAATTCACAAGCATTCACACATACACTGAGACATGTGGCTGTTGATTGAGTAGTGTGTAAGCCCTTCTCAAGTAACAGCCACAATCCATGTTAGGGTGAAACACAAAAGTCACTAAATTTACCTCCATTTAACTGTCTAGTAGCGTGGTTTTAAAGCAGCTAGTCTTAACATAGAGGCAATGTGTAAAGTATTTATGTAGCACATAAATAGTAATAAAGTAAAAACACAACCCAATAAAACTCCCACACCAATTTGAAAAATCAAGTACATTTTGATAAATTGGTAGCAAAATTACAAAAATCCAATCAGTAGAAACTGAATTATGAATATTTAAATGTAAAATGAAAAATTGCCCCTAAAGAACAAACCACCGCCCATAGACATCTTGTCATGCAAGATCGGGACAAAGTAAAAAATTAGGGCCAAACTCAGTTCAGATAAACAAAGTGGATTTGACCCAGTCCCCGCTTACCTTCGGACATGGAAGAAAATGTCTGAGAAGTTAAAGTTTTAACCTTAGTCGGGAGGCCTCTGGATGAAGTTGCAATAAAGATTCCTTTGTCTGACAAGGGGAACGATAATGAGTTTGATGGTCTCACTGCTGTACTGCGCCGGTCTACTGCCTGCCATGCTTCTGACGGCAGGGAATATTTTTTCTTGTGTCAAGGCAGGTGTGTATATTTTAACTGCACAAGTGTTAAATGCACCCAATGCATGACGCATGTGAAAAAATACATACTAGGAGTGCTTTCCCATTGTTGGAGTCTGGACCATTATGTGCTCAGTCAAGTCAGTGGTAAAATACTGCAAAATGGACTTACTTTCTGCGCCAATAGGGTCATTTTCTTCGGGTCAAGGCTATAGGGAGAGTAGCATAAATCTAATCAACAGAGCTATTGAAAATCATAAATGTACAAAACGCCCCAGAAAGTAAATTATCTTTTTTTTGTTGCTCCTGTTGAGCCCTTTATAATGAATGATTTTCGTTTCCCCCCCAAAAAAAACAAAAAAAATATAAAACCGTTCAAAAAATACAAAAAAAGTAAAAAAAATCAGAAAAAAAAAATATATATAAAACAACAAAAACAATAAAAAAAAGTTCTTTTCAGAACTACCTCCCATTTATAAAAAATTGCTAGAATGTTTAGCACTCTGGCAACCTCTATTTCTTTTGATTCGCTTCCCGGTTCGCGCGCCGGTACGCGAACTGAAGGCGAAACAGAATTTTTCTTTTTTTTTTAAAAGGAAGAGTGAGTATAAGGGAAGGAAACAGAGAGTAATGTTAAAAGAAAGACAGCTAGAGGGAGTAACACAGAGATACTGTTTAATAGATCTATTTACCAAAGAAAAGATGTAAGAGGGTATGATTGAGAAAAACAAAATAGATAAGGAAGTGAAAGAAAAAAAGGAGAGTAGAAGAATAATAAACAAGAGTTTCTTAGAGAATGTGAGTGAATGTTCAAATTAAGAAGAAAAACAATAAAGGATGTGGAATGAGAGGTAGGGATAGAACCGGACTAAAAGAACAACCCTGAGGGAAAGTGTTAAGAAAACAGTGAGCGAAAGTAAATAGGAATAAAACAAGATGTATGACAGTGACTAAGGTTAAAACATGTGGAATAACAGAGAGAAAAAACAGAAAGCAGAAAAGAAGAAGTGACAGAAAAGGAATAATTGAAACAGCAAAGAAATGCAAATAACATAGGGAGAAAGCATAATGAACAAGTAGTGAAAGAGTGATGAGTTAGAGACAGTGAGAGTAATAGAGACGGAGTGAGTGAACAGGAGTGAGGAACTATGAGAACAGAGGGACTGAGAAAAGGAGTGGAAGGAGTAGAGTAAGTAAGTAATAGAAAAAGGAATGAGGGAAGTAGCAAAGGCAGGAAACTGAGGGTTAAAGAAATGAAGCAGTGGAACTAATAGAAGTTAAATGTGATAGAAATGTAACGAAAAGAGTACAAAACACTTACCTTATAATTGTCGTTAACTTAGTCACTTGTTATTTTTATACTTTCAATCTGTGAAAGAAAGAACAAAAATTTGAAAAATATTAAAACATGTATTTAAAAATTAGAAAAGACAAGGGAAAAGATTGAAAATCATCCAATTTTACAAAGAAATAAAGTTAGAGATGAACATGCAGAAAAAAAAGAGAAAGAAATGGTGATAGACAGTCAGAGACAAAAAGAAATTGTAATAGAGTAAATTACTAAGAGAAAAAAAAGGAAGATACTTTCAGTGACAGAAAAGAAGGATTGAAGAGAAAACTAAATTGAAGTTGTGTAAGCTACTAAAAGAAAGTGAGTAAGGTAAACTATATAAGGAAAGGGTGAATAAGGAAAAGAGAGTGAGGAAGAGAGGAGACAGAGGAAGTGAAGGAAAGAGTGTCAGATACAGACTGAGTGAGGCAACAAAGAAAGATAAATGAGTGAGGGTGAGTTATACTAACTGATTGCACCAAAAAAGGAGAACCCAAAAATATTTAATTTAGAAAACAAAGGGAGGAAAGATGGAAAAGACAAGCGAAGCAGAGGGTCTAAAAGCTGGAAAATGGTGCAAGGGAGAAAAGAAAAAAGCAGAGTTGGAATAGGGAAACCAAGGTTGAAAGATAAGTGGAGTTAGAGAACAAGGGTGAAAGAGAATAAAATAAAAGGCAATGTGAGTATGTAAAGAGGATTGATAAAAGGTAGTAAAAGACGAGTGAGCATGAGACAAGACGAGTACAAATTAAAATTCACTATACAAAGTACAGAATTAATTATACATGTTAAATGGTTTATTTTTGCTGTTCTCAGAATATATCAAATTTCACTAAAAACAGTGAGTTGAAGGTATTCATCATATAATAGCGGGGGAAAAAAAACACAATCAAAATGATTGTGTTTAAAAAACCCATATAACATAACCAATCAGAAATCAGAACTCCTCAAAAGTAAATTACTTTCCATGACGTCGAAGGATGTCCTATGAACAGCTTATACTCTGTTGTGCTGTTATTATTTTCTGCCCGCCACTTTCTGAAAGAAAAGCTCCATCGTTTTGACAAATATGTTACATACAATAAATGACTTCTCGCTCTCTACCGCACTTCTCCTCAAGGCCAAATAGTGTAAGAGCCATTTATAACTCTTGAAATTCTTCTAAGTAAATCCCGTCATTTTCTTTTTCCACAACTTTCAGAAAGAAAACGTTCAAGATCACTTTCACAATCCTATACTAGTAATATCTCACCCTTCTTGCTCACTCATGTTCCACATTTCCTATGACACTGATACTGCTTACTATGAGGCACACTTACACTACCTCTATGACTACTACAATTATTTAATTCTCTTGATCACTGTTAATCACAAAGCAATTTAAAACAGTACATAAAATTATATCAACTCCTAGAATCATTATAGGCCAGTTACCTACCCTAAATTCTCTCTTCTGAAAACACAAAGTAAGAATATTTTAAGTCAAAAGGCAACATTGTTTCATAGTCAAATGGGAATCATTTCCGAAACACCAGCTTTTTTTACATTTTAAATAAGCTGTGTAATAAGCGGATGTTGTCAAAGGACCATCATGTCATATAATAGCTGCAGTTACAAATGTTCTTCCTAAAATCAACAACTGTGTAGCCACAACATTTGTAATTAAAGTTGAAAACTTACTTTCATCAGGTTTATATAGTTGGAATTTTAAAATGACATTATAACCAAAAGTTTGTACAAATAATGTGGACAGCATTGCAGACTTACATTACCTCTACTCCATGTTTTGATTGGCTGCTTGAATTAGCTTATTAAAAAAAACAGTTTTTCTGAACTCATTCAAAGTGCAGTTATTTTTCCATGACGTCAAGTGTTATGGTAAGAACACCGTTTGCTTTAGGAAATACTCTGTTGTCCTTTAACTAATCCGTGCCCACCACGTTCTGTAAGAAAACCTTCTTTTTTTTCAGGAACTACTTAAAACTCAAAAATAACTTTTCACTCTGTACTACACTTATCCTCAAGGCCAAATAGTGTAGGAGCCATTAGAACCTCTTGAAATTCCTCAGAGCAAATCCCGTGATTCCTTCCCTAAAATTTTGGTTGTAAAAACACCAGGTAAGAATTTTTAAGGTCAAAAGGCAATCTTTTTTTGAAAGTTAAAACAGAATCATTGCAGAATGACCAGCCATTTCCAGACTTCAAATAAGCTGTGTAATGTCCTGATGTTGTTGAAGGACCGTCATGATATATAATTGCTGCAGTTACAAAAGTCCTTCCTGATATTGACAACTGCGAAGCCACAACATTTTTAATTAAAGTTGTCAATTTTGTTCCATCAGGCCTACATCGTTGGAACATTAAAATGACATACTGGCCATATGTTCGTATAAATAATGTGGACAGCATTGCAGACTTACATTGGCTACACTCCATGTTTTGATCGGCTGCTTTTACTAGCTTATTAAAGGACACTGATTTACTGTCTGGCAAAGTTAAATATATAAATCTTTCTGAGTCTACACTAGTAGTACTTGATACCCTACAGTTCTCGCAGTCATGCTGCCATTGATAAGAAAGGCCAAACAGATGATCTACATCTACACCTTCATCTTGCAATACATCAAGCATATACATTAAAAACTCCTGACAATCTTGCTGAATATTTTGAGAGAATTGCGTTTGACCTGAACATTTGTCTAACAGATTTCGAATTTCAGACACACTTTCTATTTTTGTTCTATCCGTGCTACATATCTCTAACACAGAGTTCAATAAACAGCAAAAACTTTGAACCGAATTGATCACAATCTGTTCTTTTAAAGTTTCTAGAGAAAATACAACATTAACCACTACATTAGCATAGCAGTTGACACCAGAACTATTTTCAAATTGAAAACCAACAACATCTTCAACAGAATTCATTTTCTTTCTGCTTATAATTTCGGGTTCATCGACTTTTCGTCTTTTTGCTACAACCTCCCTACTATTGGTCACATTTCTTCGTTTCCGGCCTACCACTCGTTTCTCAAACAAAGGATATTGAGGCAAATGTGGCGCATACTCTCTTCTTAACCTATTGTATTCCTTAACACAATCTAGATCCGCACAAATGTTTGTGACATCACACTCAATCAAGTACAATCCCGATAAAGTTCTGACTCGTGACAATGCCACATATGCCATACCCTCCTTGAACACAGAACTGCCAATATTCACCAATGCACTGTCTACACTTAAACCTTGCGATTTATGGATTGTCACCGCATATGCCAAGCAAACAGGAAACTGCTTACGGCGAACATATAAGTCTTTTACAAGCAAAAACCTAGCAGAGCAACAACCAATTAGCTGTACTTCCTCAATGCCATCAAATTTAATTTTTTAAAATTCAATTCCATCTCTATTTCTGTATTTCTCAAAATCAACAACATTACCCATTGATCCATTTACCAGACCTCTTTCAACATGTAAATTCCTTCTCAAAATGATACGGCAATTTAAGCACACATTCAGAGTCTTTTCAAAACCAGCAGTTTTAGATATAGTCTTCTCTAATGAATCCAATTTAGATTTCAAATTCTCAGACAAAATAATTGTTGCTCCCATATGCTCTATTCTGTCAATAGCTTCCAGTTTCACAATCTCTTGGTTTTCTAAATTCAACATTTTGTTGTTGAAGATGGCACATTCTGCAAGAGTTGGCATCAAACATATTCCAGATTTCTTCTCAGTAATTTTCCGAAAAATATTCTCTGGCAGAATGTCTTCTTCTGGATACAAATTTGACAGTAATCGTGCATGTAAAGCTTCTTTCCCATGCTCGGTCACTTTTCCGATTCTAACATCTTGTAGAATATTCTTATAATCTTCATCCTTCGCTTGACGCATATTTTCACGCAGTTCAGCATAATTGAAGTTTAACCATATATTAACGTTGCCAATGCTCCCTAGGCACTTCCTGGTATCTTCATGTGTAAGTAGTTTATTAAACACTGGTTGTCCTTTCACTGGTGTCAGCTGCAGAAGATCACCGAAAACAATGATGTGTTTGCCACCAAATAACACATCATACTCTGTTTTAAGAACTTCTTGCATTCTCAAATGCACAAAGGCAAGCATGACATTGGAAACCATGCTTACTTCGTCAATGATAAGAAGTTTCATTTTCCTCAAGACTCTTGAAACTTCACAACAAGCATCTCCAGATAACTTGTGGTATTGTAATTTGTTATCATGCTCCACTGGCAGCATCAGTAGACGATGCAAAGTAATACCTTTAATGTTATGTGCTGCCAGTCCAGTTGGAGTGGTGACAACACAAGACAGCGATGACTCAGTCCTTTTCTGCAAATAACATGAAATTGCTTTAATGAGGAAACTTTTTCCAGTTCCTGCTTCTCCACTCACGTACAGTCGGACAGGCTTCAACGACGTACATGAGCACTCTTTCTTCTCATGACTTAATCCATGATCAATTTGGTTGGTAACTTCGTCATATATTTTCCTCTGCTCAACGTTGAGTTGTCTTTCCAAATCTTCTAAGTTAACCGCATCCTCCTGAGCATGTGCCATGGCTCTTTCCACTTCAATCATGGCAGTGGCAGCTTCATTTTCGATAACTGGTCCTCCTAGTGAATCCTGACTCAATGAAACAGAACTCTGACTGTCCTGAGAACTGTCTCTAGCAATCTCGGCTGCAATTGTTGCTTCCTGCTCGATTTCCGCATTCAACATTTCTAGATATTTTGGAAAAACAGGACATTCTATGGTCTCCTTGGCTGCATTGAAAGAGTCTTCGTAACAGAGGAAATCTCCAAGCAGTTCCTCTTCTGCACGCCAAGGCTTGAAAAGTTGCAAAAGAGCTAAATAGAAAAACTCTTTTCTTTCAGGAGATTCGCCACTCAATTTTCGATGATTTACCAATTGCCATTTTCTTTGCTTGACCAGACATCCCTCACTTGCAATTACAGCATACACTCCTTTATCAATATCTTCTTTGATGTTCCTCTTGAATATGTAATTTTGTAGAACCTCATACAGACAAACATTCTCGAGGTGACTGCTTCTATTTGGATAATATGTATCCAACATGTTGGTCTTCAAAATATCTGTACTGTTTGGCTCCTTTTCCGCCAAATACTCAATTTCCCGTACAGGTTTCAGAACTCGATTACGCGTTGCAGCAAGACCAAAACTCGCCCAAATGATACTCCTAGATTTGGCATAGAGACTTGCTGAAGATAACTGGTCAGAACATTCGTAAGCTCCGATTTCTCGATGCGACAACATCTTCAGACTGAAACTGTACAACTTCTTACTGAGGCTCTTTTCATGGGAAATGTCTTCCCACATATCCTTCAATTCTGTCTTTTCTTTTTTTGTGATGTAAGATGTCACATACCGAGCCACAGCCATACAGTTATCAGCCACAAACTGCATATCCATGTTAGCATTCCACATGGACAAAATCACTGGGTTGTAGTCGTTGATGTACTTGGACTCTTCGTTTCTTTTCAAATTGTATGTATTTTTGGGTGATTTCCTCGTCACATTATGTCGCAGCGAAGACATCAAACTGTTCACTCTTCCTTTAGAAATCACCGGTCGTGGAAAGCCGAAACGACATTTTGTGTAGAACTTGTCCTTGTTTCTGAATTTACGACGACAGTACTTTCCACAACGATGGCTTTGAAAGCGTAAAACTTGTTCTCTTAGGATTTTGTCTTCCTTTGTCTTTGGAACAGCACATGTAGAATACTGTTCTATGAAACTCATCACTAAGTCATCCGGATCTGTTCCAAATTTGGGTGCATCTTTGATCCATAGCAGCATATGTATATGAGGAGCACCTCTTGCTTGATACTCCTTTCTCCAGAAGAATCCAACACCTATCCAAGAGGTGGATTTTTCTTGTTCATGATGAAAGACATCATAGCTTCAAATCTATGATTGAAGTACCTGCATACATTCACTGGATCCAAAGAGCACAGTTCTCCGGGTGTCTTGAATTCGATATTTTCAATGTTTCCATTTGCCTCTCGTAGAAATTCAAGTAAGTCTTCCCAGCCATACTCGGCACAGCTGAGAGTGAGGAACCATGTGGGAGTTCCTAAGTTCCTCAGCATACATTTTAAATCACCATGACGACGGTACCAGTACTCATTAGTACCACGCTGACATGCCATGAGATTAATCAGGTGAGAATCCAAAATACTGTCTTGCACATTGACTTTATCCATAAAGTCCCTTGCCGAGATATTTTGCATCTGTACACCACTTTTCAAGATGTGGTTCACTGCATATGACAGTCCAGACAGATCACTTTCAAACAGTAGATGAAACAAATAGGGAATGCATTGACGAAACCTAGGATCTTCTGCATACAATCGTAAAGTCCGGTATTCAGAAGCAGGAATTTGATCAGGTCGCTCATCATATCTTCCTCCTTGACCTGTTGGAAATAGCTGTGGGAAACACCGAGCTTCCAAATTTTCCTCCCAAACACTATGGGACTCCCTTTGGCTTGTTTCATTTGAAACAACTCAATAGCATTCCCCATGACTTCCTTGGAATGCAAAGGATGAACACTATAATGTTCATATATTTCTTCATTTTTAGAGGCTTCTACTTTCTCAATTTGTCCAGCACACAAATCGCTGTCCTCTTCTTCACTTACTTCCTCTTCTGCAACACATATATTCTTGTAGTACTCATTGTTTTTCATCAAATACAAAGTAGCCTTTTTGACTTTCCTAACATCCACTAAATCTTGCCAGATTTTCTTACTCTTTGTCGGAACCCCATTAACTAAGATAACCAGAGGTTCCTCTTCCACTTTCTCTACTCCCATTGTATTAATGTTTTTCTTCAAATCTAGAGGCAAATAAACAACTCTTCCCTTTAATCCTCTCTGTAAATCTGATGGAGGCAATTTCCCTGTCTTTGGCTCCATTCGTACAATAGCCTGAAAGGGATGGACACTTTGAATCAAAATAGATTCATAAGTATTTAAATCCTTCAATTCAGAAGGAATGTCAACCAATTCCAGATTATTATGAACCGCTCTAGCAGGCATCCGGTTTTGATTTAATTTGTTACAACAATAAGTACACACACGATCCGATCCCAAATCAAAACAATTTTCTACCATGAAGTATGTTGCGAAATCCTTCCATTCACTATTATTTTCCCTTTCACTTTTTGCATATAAATCCACTTACTCAGTCTGATTCTTATAATAAGTGCGTCGACAACACACACAAGTGAAATTAGGCCTCTCACTTGATTTCACCTGAAACGTGGCAATTTCCTTCTGAAAATTATCTGTACTGGAAATCTGTACACTCTCTTCCACATTACCTTCTTCTTCTGAGTCAATTTCAACTTTCTCCTCTTTACTTGCAAAGTAACAAAACTCAATTTCTTCACAAATATTCTTCAAATCTACTTCAGAACCATCCAAAAGAGCACTGCTTAATTGTTTAAGCTTAATTGCTGGACTCTTAGCAAAATACAACATTCTCACTAATTTCCTCACTTTATTATGATGGACTGCTAGCATCCTGAAATGATGAAAAACACTCTGGCATACTCTCCTGGAAAGACAAGCCAGTGAATGACAATGTAAACCTGTCACTTCTCTCACTCTGCATGGATCTAATTCCTGCAACAACTTCTTTTTCTGTTTTAAACTTTTCTTATTAAATGTCCGTACAAAATCACAAAGAAAATTGATGGAATCCTGTTGCACACTGAAATACTACTACACTTCCAGGTGTACACTGGACCCTTAGGACGTCTCCCTAAAACTTCATCACCTAACACCTCTACTGCCTCTGTTGACACAAGTTTTTCTTTTTCAACTGGACAACCGTCTTTCACCTCATATGCTCGACCACTGGTGTCAACTGCATGCACCAAATCATTGTCCTGGAAGTAACTCTCCTCATTGAAAACTGCCTCACAACTTGAACTATGCATCCATTCTCCTGAAAATACTTCACAAAAATTTGTACGATTAACTATTCTCTTCCATCTACTATTTGTTTTGAATTCATAAATTGCCTTGTTTAGTTTCCTAATTCTATTGATTACCAAAATAAATAACTTTCGCTTCATTTCCAAAGCCTGATCAATAATGTTCTCAACATTTTTCTTTTTCTTATAAAAAGCCAGTTTCTGTTGACCTTTCTTTACATTTTTCATCAAATTTACAATTATCATGTTGCTGAACATTCGTGTACGAATGTCCCTAAATTGATTGTGCCTTCTACCGGTACTCAGAGTTTTCTCCTGCTCTACCACTAACTTTATTAAGGGGCCTTTCCTTCCTGTTTAAATTGACTCTCTTCTTCTGGACTAAAACATGTTCTGTAGTGATACTTTTTTTTCTGGAAATGTTTCCTAGGAAAGATTTCGTTGTCTTACCCGGAGCTTTTTTGCTGACTTGACGAGTTTTTATTGTAGAGGACTGCTGCAAGCATGTAGTAAGCTGCTGTGTTTGACGTTTTGTAGCCTTTCTCCTCCTTTGCCTTGAAGGCATGTTTTAATTTTGAAATGATCTGCAGTTGAATCTGTGGTAAAATATAATAAAAAATGTTATTAACCACTATTACCAAACAGTAAATCAATAACAGTCGTCAAAAAATTAACACACTATTTGTCAATTCTACATACAATAATTTCTAGTGCATTGACAAATTTAAAACTCACAAATAGTAGCAAAGAAATGGAATGCTTCTACATTTGACCTGTGCTCTTTTATATGTGAATCTGAACTAATTTTATTAGCATATTTCACTATTTTATTAAAGACACTTCACACAAGCTGTTTTTGAAGTTGTATTTAAATTTAAATAAAACGGTTAACATGGTTACTTTTCATTTCCAGTAACTTAAATTTATTTTTAAAAGTCTTTATAGTTTAATTGGCTCGAGCAGGTCAGCTGCCCACTCTATGTCATACAATTCTGACAAATCAGCATCCTCATCATATTCTTCATCATCCACAGGATATAAATCATCCAAGGGATCTACTTCCACTGACGTTTCAATGACAAGTTCAATGATATGATCGAGATCAACAGATTCCTCATTATCACTCATGGTTGATGTTGTCGTTATCTTTAAAGAAAGAGAACAACAATGAGATGTTGCAGAGTAAGAGACAAATCTCAGAGACTATAATAGTAAAATTGTTTAACAAGAGTAACATTTTGCAGATATTATTTAGCCATGTCCAGCGATGCTGAGGAGGTGAGGCCTATGTCCAAGTTTTCAGTGAACAGGACTCATCTCTTCTTAACCTTGGATAAGCCTCACCGACTCTGTGTCCCCTGCTCATACTTAAATGTAAAGGGGCAGATTTATGTTAACTGGCGCATCCCCAGGGATGCACCAGTTAACGTGCGCCGCTGCTCTGCCACCCATGGTGTGCCGCATTTACAATGCAGAGCACCATGGGGCAAAAACAGCACAGATGTGTCACGCATCTGTGCCGCAAAAGCGGCGCATTGCAGGAATCACATCGCAAGCGCAACATGACTTCCGCAATGCACAGGGGCAAGCCACACATTGCATAGTGCGTCACTCCTTATGCCTGTTTCAAACAGGCGTAAGGATTTGATTCAGCAATGCCATAAAGCTGACTCAGTGAAATCTTGTAAATTTCACTGTGTTAGTTTACAGGGCTTTCATGCAAGTGAACGCCCACCCTGCAACAAAATGCCCACATGAAACCTGACGCAGGTTTCATGTGGCGCAGGACTTTACAGCGTGACACATCTGCCTAGATGCATCAAGTTGTAAATATGTCGCAACATGGCGCATCTTTTGCGCCCCCGCTGCGTCACAAAAGTGACGCAACGGTGGCGCAAAAGAGGCGCACGGCCATCATAAATCTGCCCCTAACATTTTAAATGATTGGTTCAGGATGCCGATAAGGTGTGGCCTATCCAGAGGTTTGTTTGAGGTGAGGCCTACTCAGGGTTGCAGATGAAATTTAGGCTTGTTGAAGAGTACAGAGGAGATAATACATGTGCAGGCCTACCAATGAAGTGAGTCATGTCCACTGCACTCTTGAACAAAGGCCAGACCTCCTCTGTCTCCCTGAACAGGCCTAAACCTCATCTGCACAATGTGATTCGTAATGTTAGGAAACACAGGTGATGTAATTGAAAAACGTGCAAATATTTTTGCTCATTTCACAATCACATCACCTGTGTTTCCTTTGCTTAGGTATCTCATTGTGCAGATGTAGTCTAGCATATCAAAGAGTACGCAGAAGGTGAGCACTGTATGCAACAACTTTTACACTTACAGAAGCCTCAACTTCTCCATGCCCCCTACACAGTCCTAAATGTATACAGTTTAAACTGACGGTATCTTGTTGCAGATGAAGTGAGGCCTATCTTGCAACATGGTGCATCTTTTGCACCGCTGCTGCGTCACAAAAGTGACGCAACGGCGGTGCAAAAGAGGCGCACGGCCATCATAAATCTGCCCCTAACATTTTAAATGATTGGTTCAGGATGCCGATAAGGTGTGGCCTATCCAGAGGTTTGTTTGAGGTGAGGCCTACTCAGGGTTGCAGATGAAATTTAGGCTTGTTGAAGAGTACAGAGGAGATAATACATGTGCAGGCCTACCAACGAAGTGAGTCATGTCCACTGCACTCTTGAACAAAGGCCACACCTCCTCTGTCTCCCTGGACAGGCCTAAACCTCATCTGCACAATGTGATTCGTAATGTTAGGAAACACAGGTGATGTAATTGAAAAACGTGCAAATATTTGTGCTCATTTCACAATCACATCACCTGTGTTTCCTCAGCTTAGGTATCTCATTGTGCAGATGTAGTCTAGCATATCCAAGAGTACGCAGAAGATGAGGACTGTATGCAACAGAGCAATGTACATTACTCACCTCCCTTGACACTTACAGAAGCCTCAGTTTCTCCATGCCTCCTACACAGTTCTAAATGTATATCATTATCATCATAGTGTCTATGAAACTCTAGCAGTACATATTGTGAAACCTAAATGTCTTAAAGTAACAATTTTTTAACCGACAAACAACCAAATTATTCTCCCAGATTGATGGTGAGAAGTGATATATTTATTTAAAGAAGCAGACACCTTTTTGTCATTGTCATAAATGTAAAAAGCATTCCTTTTCCTTATGAACCATTTTCATGTCATAATTTGAAAACACAGCACAACTCCTATGTACAAGTACACCCTGTCAGTACTTAAATTTGCCAAGCACACATGTGGGCGTATTTACAAGACCCTTGCACCACGGAGAAATTACTTAAATTTACCAAGCACTCATGAGGGCTTATTTACAAGGACCTTGCACCACCTTTAAAGTCACTTTTAACGTGGGGAAAATAACGTGAACGTGGCTCAAAGGCCTTGTAAATATGGCCCATGCTGACTATGAAACTCTAGCAGTACATATCAAGTAACCTAAATGATTTCGAGAAATGTTCTTAAACACATCAAGTAAGCAAATTATTCACCCAGATTCATGGTGAAGTGACTTAAAATGCCCTAACACACATGGGGGCGTATTTACAAGGCCTTTGCACCACTTTTGCGTCACTATTAACATGGGAAAAATGACGTGAAAGTGACTCAAAGGCCTTGTAAATATGCCCCAAGCAGGCTATGAAACTCTAGCAGTACATATCAAGAAACCTAAATGATTTCAAGAAACGTTCTTAAACACATCAAGTAAGCAAATTATTCACCCAGATTCATGGTGAAGTGACTTAAAATGCCCTAACACACATGAGGGCATATTTTACAAGGCCCTTGCACCACTTTTGCGTCACTTTTAACATAGGGAAAATAACATGAAAGTGGCTCAAACATGAGAGTGTATTTACAAGGCTCTTGCAACACTTTTGCGTCACTTTTAACATTGGGAAAATAACGTGAAAGTGGCTCAAAGTCCTTCTAAATATGCCCCATGCTGGCTATGAAACTCTAGCAGCACATATCAAGAAACCTAATTGACTTCAAGAAACGTTTTTAAACACATCATGTAAGCAAATTATTCACCCAGATTCATGGGGAAGTGACTTAAAATGCCCTAACACACATGAAAGCGTATTTTAAGGCCCTTGCACCACTTTTGCGTCACTTTTAACATGGCTATGAAACTCAAAGAAACAACATCTATTTGAAAAACACTTGACACAAAGCAACATTTTAAATACACAACTTTCTTCATAATTTTCTCCCTAAAGCATACTATTCTCTATCTAAATTAAATGAATCTTTTCTCACCTTAGCAAATACTTACTGAGTTTTAAAACAGTCTCAGACACACACCAATTTTTCTTTAGCAGAGCAAAGGGTATGCACTCCAGAGGCTGCAACCAACAAAGGCACAGAAATGCTGTAATTCATCACACATATCTCTCATGTCACCCAATCAAAACTCTTCCCTCATTTTTTTCAAATCAACACCCTTCCCCCCTCTGCCCTTTCTGCCTTTTTTCCATAGCAACCACCTCCTGAAAGACCTCTCATGTTTACAAGTTCACACAACAATGTTTCAATTGAACTCTGAACTCTCAGTACACCTGCGTATCCAGTGCAATCTTTCATAAAATGATTTTTTCTTGACCATTCAAATTACATCTTTCAAAGAACTCATCCATGCACCCTAACTTTCAGTTTTCAGCAATCAAAATCCACCAATCACTGCTACTGAATCATTAGCACAGAAACTCCACAGTTTTTTTCATTGCAAACTCCTACTGTTTCAACTGCCATTTCATTCCCACACTTCATCTGACTGCAGCAGAACCTCCTCTCACCATGTTTTCTGTCTGGATAATTGGACATAGTTACATCCACTGGGCTCAAAGGTATGCTAATAACAGAAATTTACACAACCTCAATTTACCAAATGTGGAAATCAACTGGATTGGCCACAGAGGATTGAGATGTCACCAAATGATACCATTGGTGAAAACCTTTTTGCATTTGCCACACCCTGACCTGTTAATTGTGCACTGTGGAGGAAATGATTTGGGCACTTTGACTGGGGTAGGTCTGGAAATGCTTTTAAAGGACACCTTTGAGCAATTGATGGCACTTTTTCCTCAAACTGCCTTAGTATATTCAAATATATGCCAAAGACAGAAATGGAGGTGGTCCAACCAATTTTGTCCACAAATTGAGAAATCGAGGAAGAATGTAAATAAGTCTGTTTCAGCTTACATGAGAGACCATGGAATGGGCTCCATCTACAACAATAACTTGCGTTACTACATGCAAGATATCTACCGAGAAGATGGAGTTCACTTCTCAGATGAGGGGAACAGAGTTTTCATCCTGAATTTAAGACTATGTATTGGTACCTACTTATAAGTACCTAAATCTACCACAGACCCAAAAGCTCTTCTCAGAGCTACCCTAACTATGATCACTCTAAACAAATTTTAAATGTAACTTTTTTTTTACTAATTTTCACGATTTACGCTTTCCGGAGCGCTACCCGGTTCGCGCACCGGACGCTAACCGCGCGAAAATTTGAAAAAAAATGTGGTTTTTTCGCACATATGGGCCTCCTCAGCCACCCTCAGAAAACCTAGGGGGTCAGGATACGTCTCCCGTGCCCCCTTATACCCATTTCCCACATTGTTTTTCCTCCATCTTGTGATTAAATTCGACCGAAACACAAGATGGCCGACTCCCGTTACGCTACCGGTTAGCTACCCGGTTCGCGTACCGGGTAGCGCCTCTACCGCGAAAAAACTGAATTTTTTAATTTTTTTATTTTTTGCCCCGCGGGACCCTTTAATAGCCCCCTCATCAATCCTAGGGGGTCAGGAGGGGTCTACCTTGCCCCCTTTCATTAATTTCCCCCTTTGTTTTTCTTCACCTCTTGTCTCTCGATCCTACCGAGAGACAAGATGGCGGCCGCTCCGGACTGTTTAGAATGTTGACAGACACCTGAGAGCCAATCAGCTTCGCTTCGCGAAGTTCCGTTACTCGTCAGGTACGCGAACCGGGGCGCTAACCGGAGCGCTGTTACAGATATATATATTTTTTTAACGTTAATTTATCAAAATCCACTGGAGCACATATATTGAGACCTAGCAAAGGCACATCGGGCAAACAATATCTACAATTTTGCCAAGTTTCGTGGAAATCCATTCAGCCGTTCGAGCTAAAAGTGAGTCCAACCGCCCTATGGAAAATTGCATGGGAAAAACGCGTTTTGGGACCCCCCTTTTTTCTCGGCCCCCCCTTGACGAAACCCCCCCCCAAATTTTCAGGAGCTGCTCAGAAACAAAATTTTCCATTTCCTGAAAATTTCAGCCAATTCCGTCCTCAAACGCCAAAGTTATTCGACATAGAATTTTGAAAAATCCCATAGGAAAAAAATCCTAACTATATATACCTACTGGCGACCGTCAGTAGGTAATATATATATATATATATCAAATTCAAGTTACCACTTGTTAGGACGCCCTCACGGGGGAATAACCTTTGAAGGTGAGTGTGCGGCATACAACCCAATGCGTGCTTTTCTCCGATGATATGCAGCTCAACGCGTTTCAGACACACAGTCCTTGTTCACAAGCTAGACAAAGAACCCCGCAGTCTCATGTTAAAACACCTGAAGGTACTTTATTAAGTCCGCCCCAGTGGGCGTGTACTGATGCCTTGATTAGCAGTCCCAGATCATTCTGGTATTCGTGGTGTTTAACAACAACGTCCTGTCACTGTGGACGCTGCAATGTTCCCCTTCTTAATGTCAATTAAAACCCAAGTGGGTCGGTTAAAAGCACACGGACTGCTGATGATGCCAGTGAAACACTCACTGTGGAACCCTCCGTTGTTTTCTGGCGCCCGGCCTTCTGAGCATCAAAGATCCGCGTTGCAGCAGCGGTTCGTCCTCACGACCTGGCAGGGCTACAAAACAACAATCAAATTCAAGTTGCCACTTGTAAGGACGCCCTCACGGGGGAATAACCTTTGAAGGTGAGTGTGCGGCATACAACCCAATGCGTGCTTTTCTCCAATGATATGCAGCTCAACGCGTTTCAGACACACAGTCCTTGTTCACGAGCTAGACAAAGAACCCCGCAGCCTCATGTTAAAACACCTGAAGTTACTTTATTAAGTCTGCCCCAGTGGGCGTGTACTGATGCCATGATTAGCAGTCCCAGAGCATTCTGGTATTCGTGGTGTTTAACAACAACGTCCTGTCACTGTGGACGCTGCAATGTTCCCCTTCTTAATGTCAATTAAAACCCAAGTAGGTCGGTTAAAAGCACACGGACTGGTGATGATGCCAGTAAAACACTCACTGTGGAACCCGTCCTTACAAGTGGCAACTTGAATTTGATAGATATATATATATATATCTATATATATATATATATATATATATATAGATATATATATATATATAGATATATATATATATCTATATATATATATATAGATATTACCTACTGGCGGTCGCCAGTAGGTATATATAGTTAGGATTTTTTCTCTATGGGTTTTTTGAAAATTCTATGTCTAATAACTTTGGCGTTTGTGGACGGAATTGGCTGAAATTTGCAGGAAAATGGCACATTTTGTTTATGAGCAGCCCCTGAAAATTGGGGGGGGGTTCGTCCAGGGGGGGTCGAGAAAAAAGGGGGGTCCCAAAACGTGTTTTTAACATTGAGTTTTCCATAGGGCGGTTGGCCTCACTTTTAGCCCGAACGGCTGAATGGATTTGCACGAAACTTGGCAAAATTGTAGGGACTGGTAGCCCGATGTGCCTTTTGTAGGTCTCAATATATGTGCTACAGTGGATTTTGAGAAATTAACGTTTAAAAAAAGATATATATCTGTAACAGCGGACCGGGCAGCGCTCCAGGACGCGTACTTTTCGCGCAACGGAGCTTTGTGAAGCGAAGCTGATTGGTTCTCCGGCGTCTGTCAACATTCCAAACAGTCCGTAGCGGCCGCCATCTTGTCTCTCGGTAGGATCGAGAGACAAGAGGAGGCCAAAGCGAAGGGGCAAATGACCATAAGGGGGAATAGTAGATCCTCGCTGACCCCCTAGGTTTGATGTGGAGGTTTTAAAAGGGCCCCGCGGGGCAAAAAAAATAAATAATAATAATAATCGAACGGCTGAATGGATTTGCACGAAACTTGGCAAAATTGTAGGGACTGGTAGCCCGATGTGCCTTTGCTAGGTCTCAATATATGTGCTTCAGTGGATTTTGAGAAATTAACGTTCAAAAAAAGATATATATCTGTAACAGCGCACCGCTTCGCGTACTTTTCGCGTTACGGAGCTTTGCGAAGCGAAGCTGATTGGCTCTCCGGTGTCTGTAAACATTCCAAACAGTACGTAGCGGCCGCCATCTTGTCTCTCGATAGGATCGAGAGACAAGAGGAGGCCAAAGCGAAGGGGCAAATGACCATAAGGGGGCATAGTAGATCCTCGCTGACCCCCTAGGTTTGATGTGGAGGTTTTAAAAGGGCCCCGCGGGGCAAAAAAAAAAAATAATAATAATAATCGAACGGCTGAATGGATTTGCACGAAACTTGGTAAAATATTAGGGACTGGTAGCCCGATGTGCCTTTGCTAGGTCTCAATATATGTGCTTCAGTGCATTTTGAGAAATTAACGTTCAAAAACAAGATATATATCTGTAACAGCGCTCCGCTTCGCGGAGATAAAATTATATCTGTATTACCTAGCTGTTGCTAACACCAGTTAGCGACGGCTAGTAGGAGATAGCGACCACCTTGGGCCCCACTTTGCATGTGAGTGATATTTATCACTAATGACATGCAAAGTGGGCATGCCAAGATGTTAGCGACTGGAAAGAGTCGCTAACATCGCTATCTCCTATTATCAACTTTTGGAAATATTCGAGATAAGCGCGAATATCTCCAAAAAGTAACAGCTGCCCTGAGCAGTTCTTAGCCATGTTATCCAATGGGAGGTGGATAACATGGCTAAGAGCATTAGCTCGGTAATGCATGAATATCGCTGAGTTTTCAGCGATATTAATGCATTGCGGTCGTTTTTTATCGTATTTGCGATAAACCTTGATAATAGCAAGGTTTATCTGCGATAATTTCTGACGGTAAAAAAATCTTTGCAATGCATCGTTAGGGATAAATATCGCTTAACTTTGGTAATATGCCCCAACGTCTGTTAACGTTCGATTTGAAGGAAATCAGGAAGTGTTGAAAAACATTGTCTGCGCCATCTTGTCTTTTTTCAAATGCCACACTTTTGTCGTGCACGGCAGCCATTTTAGATGCCTTGACCAGACCCACTCTGTGCACGCTGTCGATCCTTAGCATGGCTCCCCACCCTCGCAAGCATCTCACCCAGGCAGTGGTCAGCCCCGCTCTCTGTCTTATGCATGGGTAATAAACCTCCCCCCATCTGCGCTGCTCTTCCCTGAGAATCACACCCTGTGCCCGCCCGACACCTCCCTTTCGCCCTATTCACTACCGCACCCTCTAACACTCCTTTTCCTCTGTGTCCGATTGTCCAGGCCGGTCCTAGGCTATCAGCTAGCCCTGCAGATGTAGTTTATGGCCACAGCTGTAAAGAATCACCCCTCTTCAAAGGAGTTATAGTAGATCAAGGCCCACACTCGATGAGATCCGTCACAGCAGAAGCGTTGCTATTATCTGAAAACCATCCTGTATTGTGATTGGGGAGGGGACCGAGCGTGAAGCGGAAGATTCCAGGGATGACTCTTTGTACATCAAAGTTTTTACAATTATGTGTCACATTAAAAATATATAGCACTCCGACAAAGTAGTAAGATTATAAAACTTTAATAATTTATAAATATATACAAGAAAACAAAAATAGTAATAACATATAAACATTTTTAGGGAAAAACAACGAAGTAGTGGTCGGCTGTGCGAATAGTCCCAACGCAGCACAACGTCCAGATTTCCGGCGTGGGGCGTCGCGGGGGGTGGGTCATCAGTAGCAAACTGTTGTGCGAATAGTTCCAAGGCAGCAGAACGCGCCGAAATCTAGATGACACGAAAGTGATGTCTAGTAAGTTGCCACCCAGCAAATAATGGCGTGGTGCGTCGCGGGGGGTGGGTCATCAGTAGCAAACTGTTGTGCGAATAGTTCCAAGGCAGCAGAACGATGGCACCAAGGTGATGTCCAGTAAGTTGCCGCACTGGTTTTGGTATCCTACAATGCTGCTCCGAATAACGGCGTGGGGCGCCCCGGGGGAGGCGGCGTGAACGGGCCTCTCCAGGTGGAGTGTCATCTGTTGTAGTGGGGCGCCCCTTTACCGTTTCAGTTGCCATTCCATCCGTTTTTGGTCCACTGTGTCAAAAGCCGCAATTCAGCTGAGTTGCGCCCACTCTTGCGGTGCAGCGATAGGCGGCTGTCACAGGACTCTCAAAATGGCGGCAGGCTCTTTCCTTTTTGGGCCTGGTCCACTGAAATGGCCCTGGGACACCTTGGAAATCGGACGCTTGTCTGCTAGGTCTTGGACCCCATTCTCGAAAGCGTCCCCTCCGCCTTGAGAATTCTTCAAAAGTTTTGGGGGCCCCGACTCCTGCAGGCTTCTGGTGGGGAGCGGCTGCCATGATTGCTCACGGAATGACCACGACGGAGCTACGAGATGGTGGTGCTCTCATGCTGACGCCAGTTTAGTCTGAAACATCCAGAAACAAGGTGGGGCTTTCATCGTTTGGGAAAAAAAAAAAGTTTTCATCCAATGAAAAGTGTTGTTTTTAGGTCATATGATCAAGCCTTCCATCATTAGGAAACCAAAAGTAAAATGAACCAATGAAAAGTTTTATAAACAAGTCACATGACCTGTTATGCGGCATAGGGTATAAAATGCGGAGAAAATACGTTGGCACGTGAGGCGGCGTCAGTAGCGGACCGATGTGCGAATAGGCCGAAGGCAATACAACGCGCCAAGATCCGGATGGCACCGAGGTGGTGTCCAGCAAGTTGCAGCACTGGTGTGGCCATCCTACAATGCTGAAATTAGGCGTGGGGCGCCCCGTTGGCCTGTGAGTTTGCGTCAGTAGCGGACCGATGTGCGAATAGGCCGAAGGTAGCACAACGCGCCAAGATCCGGATGGCACCGAGGTGGTGTCTAGTAAGTTGCCGCACTGGTGTGGCCATCCAACAATGCTGAAAGTCGGCGTGGGGCACCCCGTTGGCCTGTGAGATGGCGTCAGTAGCGGACCGATGTGCGAATAGGCCGAAGGCAGCACAACGCGCCAAGATCCGGATGGCACCGAGGTGGTGTCTAGTAAGTTGTCGCACTTCTGTGGCCATCCTACAATGTTGAAAGTCGGCGTGGGGCGCCCCGTTGGCCTGTGAGATGGCGTCAGTAGCGGACCGATGTGCGAATGGGGCCAAAGGCAGCGCAACAATATTTTCTGACTGACACCACAAGGCGCTGAGATGCCAAGATCCGGATGGCACCGAGGTGATGTCTAAGTTGCGGACTGATGTGCGAATGGGGCCAAAGGCAGCGTAACAATATTTTTTGTATGGAAGATACCACTAGGCGTTGAGATGCCAAGATTCGGATGGCACCGAGGTGATGTCTAGCAAGTTGCTGTACTGGTGTGGTCATCCTACAATGCTGAAACTCGGCGTGGGTCGCCCCATTAGCCTGTGAGATGGCGTCAGTAGCGGACCGATGTGCGAATAGGCCGAAGGCAGCACAACGCGCCAAGATCCGGATGTCACCGTGGTGGTTTCATAGTTGAGAGGCACTTCATCTGCAGTGGGGCGCCGAGATCCGGATGGCACCGAGGTGATGTCTAGCAAGTTGCTGTACTGGTGTGGTCATTCTACAATGCTGAAAGTCGGCGTGGGGCGCCCCATTAGCCTGTGAGATGGCGTCAGTAGCGGACTGATGTGCGAATGGGGCCAAAGGCAGCGCAACAATATTTTCTGAAGAGAAGACACCAAAAGGTGCTGACATTCCAAGATCCGGATGGCACCGAGGTGGTGTCTAGCAAGCTATGCAGTTGAGTTGTGTGCGCACTTGCGGCGAATAGGTCGAAGGCAGCATAACAATGTTTTTTGAATAGAAGACACCACAAGGCGTTGAGATTCGGTTACCACCGAGGTGATGTCTAGCAAGTTGCCGCACTGGTGTGGCCATCCTACAATACTGCTCCGAATAACGGCGTGGGGTGCCCGAAGGGGGGGGGAGCCGGCGTGAATGGGCCTTCCTAGGTGGAGGCTCGTCTGCTGTAGTGGGGCGCCCCTTTACCGTTTCAGTTGCCATTCAGCTGAGTTTCGGCTGCTCTTGATGCTACAGCGACAGGCGGCTGCAAGAGGACTCTCAAAATGGCGGCCTGTTCTTTGGATTTGGGCCTGGTCCACTAAAATGGCCCTGGGACACCTTAGAACTCGGACGCTCGATTTTTTTTTCCTTTCCTGTACATGCAAAAAAAGGTAAATGCCCGGTACGTTACACGCTTCATCTGCCACAATGAACTCTCCAGAGGAACCGAAAAAAAATATAGTTGTGGTAACTATACCATGCATCGTCATATGGAGAGGTGGCACCAATTAATTATAGTGCTGCATAAAAGAGAGATTTGGAGGAGAACCCCTGACCTGCTAGTACATTCATCAAAGAAGTGGCACTGAGAGCTTCAGAGGCAAGGGAAACGGTCCCAAATATTTAGAAGAACTTTGGAAAGATTAAAATGACATGTTTAGATTGTGGCAAATTAATTTCATGTGGACAGATGAGTGTTACTCTAATAAATACAGCATATGAACATCATCATAGTCGATGGTTGGTAGAGACATTTTGACTATATCCTGGACCTGCCCGTCCTCGCCCAAAATGGCGCCGGAATAAATGGGACTCGTAACTCCTTGTTGTGTACTGGTTGCAGAACCTTGAAATCACGAGATACGTATGCAGTTTTGAAGCACATGGCGGGCGGGGACGAGAATTGATTGAATATTTCGACATCCCTATTGATATTAAGTTCTGATGTGTTATTGATTACTGTACTGTTGAAAGTTCGAATTAACGTCACCCATGGTACTTGCCCGCAAATGTATATCTAGATAATTTTATTGTAACTGGCCCTGTCGTATTTTAATTATAAAATGTACGTCCACCGATTCCGTAACTGTTAGACACCTTAGTTCTTGCAACCTAATGGCCCGCCCGTTACGTTCCTCTACAGTGTAAATGTGTATTCATCATATACGATTACAGTTTGCTCTGTGGCAGGCCCACGTGGTTATAGGCTCGTATTTGTATAATGAAATTTTCACAATAAAGGTTTTTAAAAGAAAACATGGTAGTAGTATATACATTGGTAAAGTTTTTAATAATAGTGACTGTTTTAGAATCATTAAAAGGCAAGTGAAATAAAGCAGACCAATTACATGAAGGGTAAAAGGTATAATACGAAGGAACGCAGTAAAGATAAATGGTCAAGGGCTGTTGTGTTTTCTATTCCTGCAACATAAAGTGATCGATAAGAATCTCATATTCAGGCGTATCGGCGACTAAGACAGCAGGTCGACCCTCTTTTGCTCAACGGCTCCGTCATGGGACGAAGAAACGCTCTTTTTCTCGAAAAAAGAATATATTTTACTTGCAGGACAGTTGTAAAATTTCCGGGAAAGTACATTAGCCTGGAACATTATAACATATATTTAAGAAAAAATAATGTTCGGAAGTAATGAAAAGCGTAATTTTTAGGTCATATGACCAAGCCTTTCATCATTACAATAAGAAAAGTAAAATGAACCAATGAAAAGTTTTATTAACAAGTCACATGACTTGTTATGCTTACGTTACGCGCTGCGCGCCCCGGATGACTTCCGGATGCGCTAACGCGGCGCGTCATATGACGCATTACGCGACAACGCAGGTACAGAATATAGTCAAAATGTCTCCACCAACCAGCGGTCGGAACACAACCCCTTTCAGCAGGCTAAATAGTTCTGTTAAATGACAACAGAAGGGACAGGCAACAAGAACCATCAGTCAAAGAGGGGAGGGCTAGTTCTTCTCTACCGGGTTACATTGGGGCGCTACCGGAACTGATCGAATTGGTAGTCTACAGTGTTTCTGGATGTTTCAGACTGAAGCTGGGGTTAGCATGAGAGCAGCACCATTTCGTAGCTCCGTCGTGGTCATTCCGCAACCAATCATGGCAGCCGTTCTTTATCGTTATTTTGGGCGGGGTGGGTGGCGGAGCCGAGCTGTTTTGCAGCCATCATTGTGTGGAGTTCAGTTCATCTCACTAGTTTTGTATTTGTCATGAGGGGTTGTTCCTAATGTTTCTATTTTAGCGAGGTCAAAAAGAGATCCCATTAGTGGCCTACTGATTTTGCTCGATTCCTTTTCTTTTTTTTACACGATTTTTCGTTATCTGCAAAGACTAAACAGAGTATTGCGACTCTGTGTTTGTTTGTAAATAGAGAATGAACCAAAGAGAACTAATTCTAAAACAGTAAATACTTGGATAACAATCAATCAAATGGAGAGAGAAGCAGGCACGACGGATTACAACGGGGGCAAAGGCCTGCGTTAACTACCTTTCACTATCTGCAAAGAGAGAGTACTCCTAATAGAAATGAGGGGGGGGGGCACCATTCAAAGCAGATCAGTGTGCATAAACACGAAAATGTTTTCACTTACCACGTACTTGACATTCGACAGCTTATGATATTTGCTATTAAAAAACCATTGAAATTCACTGAAAAAACCATAGGTTATAGACCATATATAGTTAGGAATTAGCATTTACAAAACCTTGAAAATTCACTGAAAAAACCATAGGTTATAGACCATATATAGTTAGGAATTAGCATTTAAAAAACCTTATTTTACTCACACAAAACCATTGAAATTCCATATATAGTTAGTTGCACTAACTATATATCGCGCACCCGCAATCCACTGCTGATCATGTCACATATTACATCATTCATGACATGGTCAGTGACATCACTGATGACATCACTGATGACATCTCAAATGACATCACTGATGACATCACTGATGACAACATCCAGTGACTGTATGTTTCTGTAAAGTTAAAATATGTCTTACATATTGAAGAATGAGTGGATGTATAAGTGTCTGGATGAAGGATTTAGTAGGTGCGTGACTGACTGTATGAGTGAGTGATTAAATGTGTCTCACTGAATGCATGGGTTAGTGACTAAACTGTCTTAATTTGTGCATCATTATGTCTGTTGTTCTGTAAACTGCTGCATGTGTTGATCATTAGCTATACGAGAGGCTATATGTGTTATTAATTGGTTGCCCAAGTATTTCTATGGGAGATTGAGTTTGTGTGGGGGTGGCTGGAAGGTGTGTGACTCTATGCATAGATGTGTGAGCAGTTTATTCACTAGGTGTATGAGTTCAAGAGTGCATGTGGAAACAGCTACATGGGCAGTTGACTGTGTGCATGAGTGTATTGATGAGTGAATGGATATCTCAATGCTACATGTCATAGTAAGTACATATGTAAAACACAGTACATGTGAGAGTTGGCATATATAAAAAACTGTGCATGAGAGCCACTGAATGAGTGAGTGGTTGTATCGATCATTGTGAACTTGTATCAGGGATTGTATAAGAGAGAAAATATGTGTTAGTATATGTGTCAATAAGTAAGGTGTGTTTAACTGTATAGTTGAAGAAATGGAGGTGAGATTGTTTCTTTGCATGACTGACTGGGGGTGTGAGTAACTCCATGGATGAGTGGCAGTGTGTGAGTGTCTGTATACACTGAGTGTATCTAAGGTTATATTAGAGTCTGAAGAGGTTTATCGTATTAGCACAAGAATGATGTCAAATGAGATGTCATCAGTGATGTCATCAGTGATGTCATTTGAGATGTCATCAGTGATGTCATCAGTGATGTCACTGACCATGTCATGAATGATGTAATATGTGACATGATCAGCAGTGGATTGCGGGTGCGCGATATATAGTTAGTGCAACTAACTATATATGGAATTTCAATGGTTTTGTGTGAGTAAAATAAGGTTTTTTAAATGCTAATTCCTAACTATATATGGTCTATAACCTATGGTTTTTTCAGTGAATATAGATATATATATATATATATATATATATATATATATATTGTCAAACAATGAATTCAAATAAGCGCGCTCTCAGGAAAAAAGAGGAGTGTGCTGGTCTTTTGAAAGTGCTGTTTAATCACAACGCGTTTCACCAAACAAATGGCTTGATCATATATATATATACACACATATATATATATTTGTTCAACAAAGGCTCTGCAATAGGAAAGCACTCAACAGCAGTGAGGTAAGAATCCTCTCTTTATTTCATGGCGATGGTGACCAACGTCCGTCATTTTACATGTCTGTCCGACGCGTCATTTTACATGTCTGCCCGAAGAAGGAGCGGACAGCTCAGAAACACGTTGGCAAGCAAGATGAAATGACGGACGTTAATTCACCCTCGATATGCAAATAAATGAAGGAAGTTCCTTGATGCTGTGGAGTGCTTTATTTGCTGCAGAGCCTTTTGAATTAAACTAATACACACGACAGCTTCGTCGTGGAATAAAGCACCACCCTGTTACAAAGGAAGGAGCCGCTGGAGAATGGGGCAGTCAGACCACGGACATCCCGAGGTGAAGACAGCACAGCATTCTGCAACAATTGCGAGGGGAATTATATGCCGGGGCACACTGAAGTGCTTAAAATATCACAGTGGTATTACACTGGACCACTATGAACTTGTTTAATTATTGTGGCAAAACGGAACCCACTGTGGGCGCGGATGACTGCTGATTAATACTACATGTCCCAGAATTCATGGCGAGAAAGCTACGAAGCTGACACACCTACAGCTGCAACTACTAAAGACAGCGCAGGTATGGGACTGTAAACAGCTTTACTAAACCACATTGCCACAGCCCTGGAAGAAGGAGCGGACAGCTCAGAAACGCGTTGGCAAGCAAGATGAAATGACGGACGTTAATTCACCATCGATATGCAAATAAAGGAAGTAAGTTCCTTGATGCTGTGGAGTGCTTTATTTGCTGCAGAGCCTTTTGAATTAATATATATATATATATATATATATATATATATATATATATATATATATATATATATATATATATATATATATATATATATATATATATATATAGAGAGAGAGAGAGAGAGAGAGATATATATATTATTATTTTTGCCAAATTTGGGGTAATTCCGTTCAGCAGTTCAGGCTGTAGCTTTTCGCAAATTTTCCTATGGAAATTAACATGGAGAAAACACGTTTTGGGACCCCCCCTTTTTTCTCAGCCCCAACTTGACGAATCACCCCCAAAATTTCAGGATAGGAGCTGACCTGGATGGGAGAAATGCAGGAAGATTCATGAAACTACGGCAAAGTTATTAGCAAATCAAAAAATGCTTTGACTCACCTGCCCAGTCCGCCGTGAGGGGAATTGCTCCGCCTGTAATAAATTCGGCTCTGTCTTCAACCCAGCCGTGAGGGGAACGGCGTATTGCTTCATCTTTCTCCCCTCTCCTGCCTCCAAAACACACCACGCCGTGAGGGGAGCGGCCCGCGAGGAGGACTACAAATCCCACCAGGCGCTGGGTGACACATGTTGATCGCTTCACTGCAGCGCAGGAGGCACTTAAAAAACATACAGCACTCCCACAGCGCAGGACGCGCTGACTCACCTGCCCTTTTTCGTGAGGGGAACGGCTGTGCCTGTAATAAATCCAGCTCTGTTTTCATCCCAGCCGTGAGGGGAAAGGCATATTGCTTCATCCTCTTCCCCCTCTCCTGCCTCCAGGACACACCACAATGTGAGGGGAATGGCCCGCAAGGAGGACTACAAATCCCAGCAAGCGCTTGGGACGCATGTTGATCGCGCCACTGCAGCGTGGCACAGGAGGCACTTAAAAACCATCCAGCACTCCAGCAGCACGGGACGCGTGCGGGCCGCGCCCAGGGAAAAGCCCAGGTCAATGGAGGGCCCGTCCTGCACCTGTCAGGGGCCGGAGGAGGCTGGGCTGGGCCACCCCTCTAACTTTCTAGCCCCGGGATCTGCAAACAAGGTGCTCTGGCTGTGTCCCCTGATTGTTACGTTATAGACATTGGAATTATTATTTTTTTTTAATTGTATTTTCTCTTTTACCGACACACAGTAAACATAGCTCGCACCTTAAATGACTCTATGCTGACAACAAATTTTGGAACATTCATTCTGCACTCACTTTTTTATGTGTTTGCCTGAGCTGCATTGACCCTCCACTATTTTATCTTTAACTTTTAGAAAGCAAACTATATTAGTGGTTACCTGCATTGGCTCTGTAATATTGTGTCTGTAGAATCAGGTACTTCAATTGTGCTGGTCCCAGATAGTGCCCACCATTAGAGGTTTCTCCAACAGGTATCCCAGTGGTTGTGTATACCCATACAGCCTTATAGTGGAAATTGTAATATTGAGCTTCTGTGTCCACTCTAAATGTAATGCTTTTTTAATCAACGCTAGAGTCTAATTCAGAGATACTGTAGAATGGGGAGACAAACCTACGTTAAAAAGAAACAGGCCCTGGCTATGCCCAAACCCAACACCAAACCAACCTCTATCGATAGGATGTTGGAAAAGGCTTTAGGAGCCGTGGCCACTGAAATAGAGCGGACAGAGAGACGACTGTCCCTAACTCCAAACTTAGAAATTGCAACTACTGACCCTAGCACCTCACAAATTATAGGGGTTTCGATAACTGATTCTCTCAGTGACCAAACATCAATAACTGAAGCAGTTAACCCCGAGCAACCTAGGGCTGTCACATCTAACCAATCGGGTAAACAAGGTAAACCCAAACCCAAAGTGAGAGCAGCAGCAAGAATGAAGAAGCCTGCAGGAGCAATTTCCGATAATGGAAAATCTGGGAATAGTGATACAGAAGACAGCACAGAAACCACAAGCGATCAGCCAGTGTGGGTCACAAAGCTAGTAGTGGATCTACAGATCCAAATGAGGGATATAGTCAAAGACGAACTTAGAACTTTAAAGGAGAAGGTTGACAGGTTGATAGTACGTTTTAATGACTATACAAGCACTAGGGGGGCAACTCATCGTAACGTTGATTCCGTAAGTAGAATACGAGACCAGTCCACAGCAAGTATTACACTGGTCAATTCAGATCCCAAACCCGGTGAGCAAGTTCTGTTACCAACACTAAACAGGGAGATACATACATCAGAGCCTGCCACCTGACACAGTATTTTAAGGCCAGTCACTTCTAATCTAGCCAATCGCCCACCTTTACTCCACAAATCTAGAGGGCAATGACAGACAAAATTACAGCAGGTAGGGGGAGGCGCCCCCAAATGCATAGAACCCACCAATGATCTCTTTCCCTCCCCCAGTCATAAATCTACCTCCTGCATCAACCCCTTACGTCCTTATTCTTGCAGGCATCCCTGAACTTAGATGAGACAAATATGAATCCCAGCAAGAATTAAAGAATAAATGTATCCATTGGCTTGTAAACCACAGGCATTTTAGCTATGATTATGTGGAAGAGATCCTAACCACATGGAGGGTGGGCTGGATAGGCAGGAGATACAAGGAGTTACATGGAGATTGTATAGTAATTAATTTTAGAAACCCGTTGATGGCCTAAAAAATTCTAGCTAGAGAGGATGGGAGAAAATTGGGCAGCACCCAAGTCCTTCCACTGGGATATGTTTACCCCCCCCCAACAGGCCTCAACATGACACAAGGCACTATGAGCGGGGCTGGAGAAATGACTCCAATAATAGCGAGCTACCTCCCCCGGACCAGCACTGGCAAAGGCAATTTATTTTTAATATTCCCACAGCAAATAAGTACAGCATCTAGAAGGAGTAGATTGACCCAAGGATCAGCCCCCCAATACTAAAGACCAAATATGGCCGCTCCCAATAGCAATCAAGACTTGGGCTATTGACACAGGACCTTTCATGCCGCGTGGGGAAGGTAAAGCCTGAGGGAGCATTGGCGGCTCTCCTGACTCCGCCCACGACGGCTGTGACATGGTGCCGAGGGATAATCTAAAACCCTCACTAACCAGTGGGTCCGATCTGAAGGACGACAGTGTGAAGAGAAAGGCCTCACTGCAATCATCCCCTTTAATGGCCAACAAACCAAACTGCCCCAATTGCCCAAAGCCAAGGGTCTTATCATGGAACATTGCGGGTCTGAACAACAAGCTAGATGACCCCAACTGGGGTCTCTTTATTAACCAACACAAGATCTGCATGTTCCAGGAGACGTGGGCCAGAGGGGATATTTCCAAATTGGGCTTTGCCACTTTTAGTATTCCCGCAACATCAGGGGGAAAAGGGAGACCATCGGGAGGCCTTAGCACTTGGGTGGGAGTCTACTTAGGCTGTACGGCCAAACAGATTGACACAGCATCCAACAATATTTTGTGTGTTATACTGCAGTTTCCATCAAAGATTCCTATAGCCCTTTTAAACGTGTATTCCAGACCAGCCGCCCAGGGTAAGGAGTCTAAAACGCTGGAAGAATTAACAACTTTTCTTTAGCTACCATTGCAGATAAACATATGGTGATCCTAGGAGGGGATTTCAATTGCCATTTTGAGCAACTAGAGAGAATGCTCCAGGATAGCCTCAATGATGAGGATACATTTTGGGTAATCCCAGAGACCAGGTGCCCACCAGTTAAAAAATGGTGCCCCCTGGTGATCCAGATGAACTGCCTTGTTTTGAAACACTCCCTAAGAGCTTGCAATGGTAGAACTTTGTCTGACACATCGAGTAGTTATACCTTCCATAGAAATGAGCGAGGTTCTTTATTAGATTATATTTTAATTGACTTCAAATCCTGGGACAGGCTAATTGATTTTAAGGTTGTTCCATGGCTCGACAGTGACCACTATGCGTTAGTACTTGAACTAAAAGAGCTTAATCCCGGGAGCGTCCTAAACATGGATAATCCTACTGATGACAGGTTGACACTTTCAAATTGTAGGAGAAGAGTGCGAAGGTCTGATATCAGCCAATCTCAAGATAAACTCAGTACTTTATATGAAGCCCTGATCCCGGCGCTTCTGACAGCATCTAACTCAATAACTCACCATGGGGATAGTATAGACTCCGAGATGGTTACGGGAAGGCTAGGAGAAGTCACATTAGACTTCTATCCCCCAAAAAATGAATCAGCCACGTAGGAACCCCCCCATCCTTGATATAATGATCATTGCTGCAATGCCAAAAGATCTCTGGTACTGTCCATCAAGGCCAATGGTCGTCCTTCAATTAAAACTGCAAGGACGGCCTATAAGGTTGTCATTATTAAAGCTAAAAAAGGGTGGGAAAAGGACAAGTGGGATGCTTTGAGAAGCTCCTTGGTATCTAGGGATATGAGGACTTTTTGGAAAGTCGTCAATACAGGTAGGGACCATTTTGAATCTCTCTACTCCAAGGGAGATATACCGAATGATGAGATAACTGAGGGATGCCCTTGTGGGACTGACTAGTCCCCCAACATAAGGGAAACCAAACAACACTATGACGATAACTTTAGCACAAGTATAAGCTTAAATGAGATTAGGGGAGCCCTCTCATAAAATAGCACCAGGTAAACCACCTGGATTAGATAAAATCCCTGGGGATCTTCTTCGTAGTGAACCATCAGTATGGGCACCATACCTCTGGGTGTTATTCAATGCCATATTTCAAGGCATGAAGGTTCCCCCCAGTTGGGCCGGAGTCGAAATAATCCCCATTTATAAAAAAGGTTAAACGCTATTACCAACCAATTATAGGCTGATCAGCCTCATAGACATTACACAAATGTTTTGGGCGTGTGTACTGCTGCTTCGGTTACAAACTTGGATGGAGAAACGGAAGATACTCACCCCCTACAGGCAGGGTTTAGAGAAAAACTGTCTACTTTGGACCAAATACTCAGGCTACAATTATTACATTGGAAGATCGTGTGTCTAGAGGGTGGCAGCCTCTACTTAATATTTGTAGACCTGAGGACAGCTTTTGATTTGGTACCAAGGGAAAAATTGTGGGCTGTACTCCATGAGATGGGGGTTCCAGCATACCTATCCCAACTCATCAAGCAGCTGCATGAGGAAAACTTAACCCAAATTAGGTTTGGTAAGGATGGAAAGCTAACTGCATCATTCCCGATTAAATGTGGTGTTCGACAGGGCTGTGTTATTGCCCCTACACTCTTTAGTCTATATATAAACGGTCTAATAGATTATTTACTTGTAGAGAAAGATCTTGATGAACCCAAGCTAGCTTTGCGTATAATCCCAGCAATGATGTTTGCCAATGACAATTTATTAGTATCCAAATCACCTATGGGGATTCAGAGGGTACTCAATAGATTTGAAGCATTCTGTAGTGAAAGAGGATTAAAAATTAACCTACTGAAAACCAATTTTTTGGCGTTTAACAGCCCTAAAAGCACATGAGCAAACCCTTCCCTAAATTGTAAACCCCTCGAGAGAGTTTTCTCTTTCGATTATCTCGGCATTACAATCACAGAGACTATGGATTGGGGGGCAGAAATCAAAAAATCTTCACTAAAATTGTCGCAATCGTCAGGTGGTATAATGAAGGTTTTCTGTAAATACAGCCAGAAACCAGTGAGCCCTGCCATCGAAATGTATAAGGTTCAAGCCCGGAGAGGGGCTCTATATGGCGCAGAATTGTGTGGCCACTCTAGTACTGAGAATCTAACGCAGACAGGGAACAAACTTTCTCAGACAGTTGTTAAATCTCCCACGGAGCACCCCTCTAACTCCGCTCCGGAGTTCTGGGTGTCAGGGCAATCGCCGATGAATCTAACCTTAGACCTTTATTATATTGGTGTCGCCTGTGGGTTACCCCAGAACTTCTATCATACAGGGAGGAATTAAAAGAAGTGATGAATCTGCGGGGGCAGCCAGCTAGTATGGGGTTGGGGGAACTCCCCAGGAAATGGTTAAAGGCCCATTATGGGGAGTACAAACTGGCACAGCTTTATAGTAACCCCTGAGTAGGTAAGTTAACCTCAGCCTTTCTAGAAATCAAAGATAGGCACAGTTTTGAGCCAGCCCAGGATGACCTCAAGCCGGCAGCTGCTAGAATGCTTTTTTACAGTTTAGACACAGGGTTTTGCCTCTCTGCTCTTTTACACACAAGTGGGGGGTCCGCAAGTCCTGAAGTGCCCGGCATGACACTGCCCTGTAAAGTCAGTACTCCATGTGTTTTTTAGCTGTCCTGTTTACCACAAGGCAAGAAAACGATGGCTGGTGCAGATATGTAGAAACCTGGGAACCAGGCGCTGCTCTGAGGCATTCAGGATACTGAAATACGAGGGTAGTATCCCAATTGTTTGCTCAGTTGCAGGTTTTCTATTTTCTATGTGGTGTACCCGCAGAATATTCTTAAAAGCATCCTTAAATAGTTAAGATGATGATTCGGCAAGAAATGAAATAAGGGCACCCTTGAGGATACCTTCTTATCACCCTTGCCAGTTTTATAACTAGGTTTTATTTTTAAAACGATCAGCTTTACCTGAGCTATGTATGTAGGTTTTCCAATTATGTCACAGGAAAATTGTTTTTTTACTTCTTATGCTTTTTAATGTGTGTATATTTTCTATATTGTCTTAATGTTTTTAAATGTGAGTACTGTTGCCTGCCTTGAGTAGTCTACTAGTCTACTACCATAATTGCTGTGAAAACTTTATGCTGAAGCAGCCTGCCCCAGTGTTAGGTCATGCCAATTGCCGCATAACATTAGTAGTAATACTAGCGGTCATCTTTTTATGATAATTGTTTTTATTTATATTATTTATTTATTTACACTATGCACTTTTCAAAAGTGAATCCCTGTCCTCTGCCTTGAATAACCCACTGTTATATCTACTGCCTTCGCTTTCTTTTGCTGAAATAATTAGGACAGAGGGCATCTTAAAATTGAGCGTGGAAATTATTAGCTTCATATGTGTGCCAGCAATGTCTACTGTTTTTTTTATCATTTGTTTCTCACTACATGCAATTGATTTTCTTTGTATTTTTAAATGTATTTGTATGTACTGTGTCTGCACTTTAAAGGTCATGTTGACCGAAATAAAGTTTATTTAATGAAAAAATATTTTTCCTATGGAAACTAGGTTCTAACTATAACTACCTACTGGCAACCACCAGTAAACAGTATATATATCTATATATTGACAACCCTGGGACATGTTTTAAAGGACTACCTAAGTGGCTGGAAGTGTAGGTGCTGCATGCCCACTAGCAAATGTTAATTTACAGGCCATGGGTATATGCTATACCACTTTACTAGGGACTTAAAATTAAATTGAATATGCCAATCAGGAGTAAGCCAATTGTGCCATGTTTTAGGGAGTGAGCACAAACACCTTAGCACTGGTCAGCAGCGATAAAGTGCACAGAGTCCTATGGCCAATAAAAAAATCAGAAAAATAAGAGGATTGAAGACAAAACAATGAGGACGAACCATCATAACGCAGTCAGCTCTAAGAAATGTGCCCTCCTCCAACTGAACGTGGGGAGAACTACCCAACCTCCTGAGAGTTTTCATCACTAAGGCACAAAAACCTGGCCAGATCGACAGCATTTCAGTGCTCTGACCCACGACGGTGTTACACCTCAAATTCCATTCATTGTAAGGAGATGCAGGAGCCATCCTAGGATCCTGTGGTCTAACTGAGCCTGGATGTGAGTCCCAAATAGGTATGGTCTCAGCTTTTTCAGTGTCCAAACCACAGCAAGTGCTTCTTTTTCCATAGCCCTCTACCTTTATTCCGTTGGAAGTAAACTCCTACTGATAAAAGCTATAGGTTGGTTTAGGCCCGACTCATTTAACTGTGATAACACTGCCCCTGCTCTGCGTCATCAGTACAATACATTCATTGGAAAAGTCAGGCTTCTGGAGTACAGGGGCTGCACACATGTCCTGTTTGAGGGTGTTAAATGCTTTGAGGTAGGCCTCTGTCCAGATGACCTTCCGAGACCGCTTCTAAGAAATTAGCTCATTTAAGGAGCCAACAATGGTGCTGTATCTCTTAATCAACCTCCTGAAATTTCCAATGTGACCCAGGAATGTCTTTACTTTGGTTTGGGTTTTGGGGGGCTCCCAGGCCAAGATAGCATTTAATGTGGCCTAGAGGGGCTGTACCTTACACCCCCCCCCCCAAAAGGTTTCCTAAGTACACCACAGAACCCTGCACTGTGTGGCACTTGATGGCCTTGATAATCAGGCCTGTATTTTGCAAGGCCTGAAGTACTCCTATAGGTGCAGGTGGTCCTCCCAACTGCAACTGTAGACACTTATGTTATCAATGTAAGCAGGACTGAGGGCCTCTATCCTGGCTGGGAGTTTGTTCACCGACCTCTGGAAGGTGGCAGGGGCATTCTTGAGTATGAGAGACCAAAACATCAACACCCTACCCCATTTTCACCATACTGTATACTTTTGGAAATTGGCTATTGAGCATTGATGACTAGCGAAACATAAATGTCAAGAATATTTCAGTTCTATTATCAATGCCTTTGAAGTACCTCCTTATTTTTGAAACCCTAATAAAACTATGAATCCTTTTAATACAATATTAAGAATTAAGAAATGCACCAGGTTGTACTAATTTATTTTTTCTCTCTGAATTTATACAGACTATTGTGCCTTTCATTGTTTTTAGGTGTTATGATTAGACATCTATGAAGTAATTGCTAACTTTATTTAAACAATTGGCATTTTCACAATTGTGAAGTAAAATCCAACTTTACCATTAAAGAGGACTTTAACTTACATTTTCTCAGACACCAAATATGACGTTCTGACCTGCTCCTAAGCCAAAATAGTCATATATCAAATGTAACAAGGTAACCCAATGTTACCTTATGGGAGAGACATGCTTTACAGTTGTGAAAAATGAATTTGCAAACCAAAATATGTGAAACTTAAAATACATGTCCAACTTTTTAAGTACACTGCACCATGCCCTATGGGTTGCTTATGGCCTACTTTAGGGGTAATTTATATGTATTAAAAAGGGAGTTTTAGCCTTGGAAAAATTGTTATTTTGCTAAATCAAGTTGGCAGTTTAAAACTGCTGGCAGGCTGCAATGGCAGGCCTGGGACGTGTTTTAAAGGGCTACTTAGATGTGTGGCAAAATAAGTGCTGGCGGCCCACTAGTAGCATTTAATTTACAGGCTCTGGGTATGTGGTATACCACTTTAACACAGACTTATAAGTAAATTAATTATTCCAATCAGGCGTAAACCAATTATACCATGTTTTTGGGAGTTAGCACACACTTTAGCACTTGCTAGCAGTTAGCGTTCTAAGGCCAACAAAAACGAGCTCAGTAAAATAGGAGGGGTAAAGTAAAAGGTTTGGGGAAGACCACACTAAGGCTGACAGTTCTAATATAGACCAGCATTCGCCAGCATATGTACAAACCCATTCACAGCATGCACACACTAATACACATACATTTATACATACACACAAACATGCAACGAACATTAAGAAAAAAGAAAACCTTACCAGGTTGTAGGAGTGATCTCAGGGGCTAGAGAGAAGCCTCTGAGGATCCTCAAGGGTTCAGACTGCAATCCCCTCATGAGGAAGTGGCATTTTCTTACTCACCACCGAGAGAGAATGAGGTTGGTGAGAATTGCCGACTCTACTCCTCTCTGTGACCAGGTGTCACTTATTGACATTTGGCCCTGGGCACCTCAGGGCTTAACACCTCCGCTGCAGCGGCTATTCCGCCGCAGCGCTAAGGGGGCGGGGCGGCTGTGCAGCGCGCCCATGCTGGTGACGGAACCGCTCCGTCACCAGCCTCGGTTGAGCTGTGCTCATGACGGAGCGGTTCTGTCATGGCCCTTCCCGCTCAATGGAACGCCCAGCGCAGGCGCGGAATCCGTGCCGCGCCGGCGCGGCGAGCGGGCCATGACTGAACCGCTCCGTCATCAGCACAGTGCCAGCGCAGCTGATGATGGAGCGGTTCCGTCATCAGCATCGAAGGAGTTAAAACTGAAGCGATGCAGTCTGAATCTCTCTGTGACGTGCTCCCTAATCATGAGAGGGTGTACTTCGAGGTGCTTTGCCGATCTAAGGAGATCAAACCCACAGGGCTGTGAAAAGCTCAGCCTGACAAATCTGAGCTCAGGCAGCTTTAGGCCTGGGCATTTAGTGCATGTATTGCACCTGGCGGCTTGACCTGAACATAAAGACTGTCTGCAGGCTGACCTTTGCTCAGCCTGACAGGTACTCTTCATGTCTGCAAAATGTTGGGGGGAGGGGTCCATCTGCCCTTAAGTGCGGGCCACGACTGTGTGAAGAAGCATTGCTACTGTATTTTACCATGTAAAATGAATTGGACCCAAATACTTACACTATTTCTTCTATTACAGCGTCTGAAAAGCGTTTTAAAGCCAGCACCAAATTGGGGCCCTGCTTCAAAAAAAGATCGGGGGGAGAGATACAAAGATATGGTGGATGATAAACAGAGCAATGCAATCGAGACTCCAGCAGCTACTGAGATGCAAAATGGCTATGATAACGTGGCATATTTATAAAGTGCCATATGCTCTTGAGGATAACACAATTTCAAGCACTGAAAATTGGAATAAAATGTTACAATAATGGAATATTGCTTTATTGTGTTAATTATTCTATATATTGGAGGTAGAATTACAGTCAAGCGACAATATTGGCATATAGTTACAGTTACTTCCATCTTCAATGACAATGCAAATAGAGGATTGTGGAGTAGTGTGGCTCACTGATTAGAGCGGCAGACCCTGATGCAGAGGTCTGGCCCGGGACCAGGGTTCAATTCCCGACGTGGCAGGGTCCTGAGCCCAAAAATGTCCACGGACTCGATAATTCTCGCCTCGGTGCCTATTCTAATCATGGGGTCCTGTGCTGCAACTCTGGGAAATAGTTGCTTATTCTCCACTATGGTGGCCCACCCGCTGCGGGATGCCTGGCTTTCACCCTGGGGATACCCAGTAGGGGTTATCTCACAGGGAAAAACCAGGACGGGTTCCCAAGGCAAGCGCGGGTGATACGTGCGCTATATAAGTCGCAATACATACAGTCTCCTGCGCATTTTGTAGTGTTTCAATTTTTGCTGTGCCTCCGTTGTCTTGCTAGTTTGTCTTGCACATGTGGAATAAGGGCGATAGTGTGTGCAGTTTTACGTTGGAATACAACACTACGTTGAATAACTGAAATGTCAAAGGCTATTTTGCCAATTTCCATAAACACTATATAAACGAAAAAGGTATTTATTGATACCGCATGTGTGGGTGTGGTTTCATGGCAGATCACAACTGGCAAATTTCAGTGATTATGGGGTTTGCTTCGCAATTATAACTTTCCTTCAACTTATGTCTTTTAAGTTAAATGTCACTTTTTTGCCATTATAACTAATAACATTAATAATATTTGTTGCATAAAGACTACAACACTGAAAGCAAAGTTAGTTATAATAGAGTGCTTAAAGGACAATCTACAGTACTCATAGACTATTACAGCACAAAAGATTGAGGGGTCAACACACTCCTCAAGGAAACTTTTTTCTATCATCTGCTCCAGAAAGCGGAGACGATACTGAAACTATGTCCATTAAATTTCAGGAATGGATCTTAAAAGCAGAGAACGAAGTTGCTCCTGAAAAAACGTATCACCCCAATAGAACCACTCCATCTGCCCAGTGGTATACAGAAGAGCTGCGACTCCAGCGTCAGTTCTGTAGAAATTTAGAAAGGCGCTGGAGAAAGCACTATAGTCCATTGGCTAAGCAAGAATACAAAAGTGCTCTGGCTATATATAAGAAAGCTATCACCACACAAAAGAATCTTTTCTTCACTGGTCGTATTGAGCACGCCCAGAACTCAGCTAGGATGTTATTTCAGGTGGTGAACTCTCTGTCCAGTCCTCCAACTGGCTCCACAACAGAGAACTCGCAGGAATTCTGTACCGCCCTAGCCACATTTTTTACTACTAAAGTAATGGATATTTACTCCACTTTTTCTAAAGAGCCGGTAGGAAGAACCGCTGATTTAACTATTCAACCAGCACTGAAGCACCCTTCCTTTACTCAGTTTCAGTCAGCTACCGAAGAACAGGTCAACGCACTTGTTGGCAAAATTAAATCAGGCTCCCCGTTGGACCCATGTCCTCCGACCATAATGAACCAACTATACAATGTGGTTACCCAGCCGCTGACCAACATATGCAACTCCATCTTTAGGACAGGTGTCTATCCACAGACCTGGAAGAAGGCTATTGTTAAACCTTTGATTAAGAAGCCATCTTTAGACCCTACCATCATTTCCAACTACAGGCCAATTGCCTGCCTTCCATTTCCTGCCAAAATAGTGGAGGCAATAATGAATAAACAGCTCTCTGAGTTTATTGAAAAACATAAGCTCCTAGATGACACTCAGTTCGGGTTCCGGAAGGGACACGGAACTGAGACAGCATTGATAAAGGCCTCGGATGAAATTCGAGAGATCATGGATTCGGGAGGTGCTGCAGTGCTCATCTTATTGGACCTGTCAGCTGCTTTTGACACGGTCGACCACGTCATCTTGGTCGACCGTGTCGCAGCCCTTGGAATTAGTCATCTGGCTAAAGACCTTATAGCCTCCTTCCTAGTTAATCGCAAACAGGCAGTCAAACTGGGCAACTACTACTCGCCCACTTCTGAACTGCCCTGTGGAGTCCCTCAAGGATCCTCGCTAAGTCCCACGCTTTTTAATATCTACGTTGCGGACTTGGCGAGGGTTATTAAATCACATGGGATGCGATTAACTACCTACGCAGATGACACCCAGCTTGTGTTGGCGGTGCATAAGAACGGTCCAGTGGTAGCAGCTAAGTTTCAGGAGGGGTTACTGGATGTACAATCATGGATGCACAGTAACTGCCTGAAACTTAATGCAGAGAAAACCAAAGTTATGACTTTCGGTAAGATCTCTCCCGAATGGTCCCCAACTTGGTGGCCCAGTCAGATGGGCTCCCCCCCGATTCCAGCTGTCAAGGTTAGGAATTTGGGAGTGATCTTTGATAACAGGCTATCTTTTGGTTATCATGTCAACAAGGTGATCTCTGCTGCATTCTTCGTGCTGAAGAAAATAAAAAAACTCATGCCATACCTACCCGCTTCGGCAGGGAAAACACTGATCACCACCTTAGTGTTTTCGAAGCTGGATTATGGAAACGCCCTCTTCCTTGGCACTCACAAATACATCCTGAACAAACTACAGTCCGTGCAAAATATGGCAGCACGGATTCTGTTTAATATTCCTTGGCGACACTCTACTTCAGCAGCCATACGCCATCTACATTGGCTAAGAGTGGAGAGCAGAATCAAATTCATGGCTCTCTGCATCGCCTATAAGGCCATTCATCAGACTGGACCAAAGTTCTTACAGGAAGCTTTTCAGGTGTACATACCTGGAAAGAATCTAAGATCAGCAGCAAGCCACCTATTGCATGTTCCCCGAACAAGAACGGCCACATGGGGAGATAGACGCTTCCTGGTAGCGACCCCCATACTGTGGAACACACTCCCCTTGTATATTAAAACAGCACCAACACTCATTGCCTTCCGTAAGGCCCTGAAAACTTGGTTATTTAATCAATAAGTTCCTGTTCTGAATTTTGTGTATCTTAGAGCATCTCATTGCGCCTAGACACCCTAGGGTATTAGTTGCGCATTAAAAATCCCATAAATAAATAAATAAATAAATAAATATTGTTAAATCCGTGTCTTCTTTGGAACGGGTGTCGGTTCGTAACCCCCAGCCGTAAAGTGCGACAATGAGATTGCTAGTTTTTTGCAGTTAAAGTAGCCAAAATCTACGATTCGTTTCTGCAGAATGTTAAAGATTTTTAATGCCTGGAGACCTGGTTGGCAGCTTCACCCTCAGGGAACGGGCTCTCTAGCTTTATTGACCCCTCCTTGGAGGATCTTGGGAGACTTTGCTGGGTCACCTATGGACCCAGCTCCAAACAACATTCTAGCCTTGTTTATGGAAGCTATAATTCAATCTTGTAACACAGGTCATCTTCCGGCGAAGTGGAAGCACATCCCCATTGTGCTTCTCTTAAAAAGCCCACCTTAGACCCCCCAAAGTCTGAAAATCTGAGCCCCATCTCGTTGCTGCTCTATTTTGCGGAAGTGGCAGAAAACAAGTTAATGTCCAACTTATCAAGTTTATTGAAATGAACAATCTGCTTCATCCCTCCCAGGCTGGTTTTAAGACGTAGCACTGGATAGAGTAATTTCTGTAGTTAGCCTCAGAATCACTCAGACTCTATTCAGACGAGAGACAAGTCTGCGGCCTTCTATTAGAACAGTTGTGGAGCTGCGGTGTCGGAGCCCTGGCTCTGAGGAGGCTAGCCTCCTTCCTCCAAAACCGCACCTTCCAGGTTACTCAAAGACCGTTTTCGTCAAATATGTTGCCTGTGTGTCAGGGGTTGCTGCAGGGCTCCACCTTACGCCCTACCCTATTCAATTTATGCATGGGCCTCCTGGCAGAGATCGCTGAGCGACACAAAGTTACAATTGCGTCTCATGCCGTAGATATACAAATGATTGTATCTCTTTTGCAGGAAACAGAGTTGCATAATTTAGGTTGTGCCTGGTGGAGTTGGCAGATTGGATGCAGAGGAGCTGCCTCAGGCTTAACACCAATAAAACGGAGGCCCTCATTGTGTGAAAAGCTCCACATGTATGGTCTTCAGCCTGGTAGTCAGATGTCATAGGCGCTATTCCAGTCCTCAAACAAAAAGTAAAGAACCTAGGAGTCTGGTTTGACCCTAAACTGACTTTCGATAGCCAAAAAGGGTATTTTTTTTTTAGTTTCCAAAATCTTAATTGAAGTTATGCATATTACATTTTATGCTCTTTACAGCTATTAATGCACATTGTTACAATCAGGTTCGCTGTCTCAGTTTGCAGCTACTTCAAGATAACAACTCAAACCCCCCCCTCTGTAACTTTTCAATACTACGGCATATCCAGCACTACAGGGTTTGGTGCGCTGTGGTATTTTGGAAGTGTATTGCTCCATCCTTCCGCACGTTAATGTCAGTAGACATTGCATTAGTAAAACATTTGTGTTCCGCTATCATAAAATTGGGCCAAACAAGTACCTGGTTTCGAGTGCACTCGCCCTCCAGGTCTTCCCATAACATCCCGTTTAGTGCCCGTATCGGTCTGTGCCTGCCCTCTTAGCTCCTCTCACTTTCCGATACCTCCACCTCCTCCACTTGTTCTGCCTCATTGCTTACATTCTGCGCCAGGAGATATGTCACCAGGGGCCCCCAAATATTTTTGGGCCTGGATTTAATTGGTAGTAGGTCAGCATAATTGTGTAGTTGTTCCTGCCAAGTGGACAGGTCTCGCACCCAATCTTTGAATTTAGGTGCCTGTCCTCTTCCCCACCGCATGCCACCCTCCTTTTCACAACCTCTACTCCCATTGCTAGAAATTTCTTATGCACTGTCCGTATATCTTGTGTCAGGCCCAGGAGACCTGTGAGCGGGGACATTGCAATCTGCGCACCTACCATTGCTGACAGTCCTGCAAAATACCGCTTCCCAGTAAGTTTTCACACTCGGGCACCGCCATGCTAAGTGCATGAAGTCTGCTCCTTCCCTCCCACACCATTCACATCTGTCGTCCAACCTTAGCTGGAATCTATGCAGTTTAGCTGGGGTATGGTACAGGCGGTTGAGGAATTTAAAGTGTATGAGTCTTAACCTACTGCTGGTAGTGAACGCTTCCATCTGCATACAGCTTTTTTCCCACTGGTCATCTGTTAGCGTCTCTCCCAAGTCCTTATCCCATTCTGCTCTAGCCCGCAGGGGCATAGGAGGGGGGCAGCTCCTGACCTGTCTATACAGCAGGGAGATGACTTGTGTGGGGGCCCCAGTTTGCAGTAATGCGTGTACTGGTGCAAACGTGTCGGGTTCCGCCGGGAATGCCTGGGTGACTGCTTTCATGCTCTGCCTAAGTCGGGTGTACATGAATGTGTCCATAATTGTGGGCGTGTGTCCTCCAAAAAACTGCTCTTTATTTCGAAATTGTCCCCCTGTGTATAGGTCCCCCCAAGTGCTGTATTGCAATTTTACATTCTGCAGCACAACCCCTTACATGTAACCTGTAACATTGGATTGATTGCGCAGTAGCGACATCTTGGGGGGGTACACTATAGGGGCTTCCATCTTACGCACCATCCATCTCCAAGCCGCCACGGTACAGTCCACCGTGGACGGATCCCATCCTCGTTCCCTCACCTCTGTGAATAAATATCCCTCCGGGGGAGTTGGAGCCATATAGCTATCTTCTACAGTTAAGTGCGCCATAAGGGGGGTGGATGTATCCAATATACAGCAAAATGCGCCTGTGCGCAGTAGTAGTATTGCTCAAAATTGGGCACATCATATCCGCCCTGATGGTATGGTAACATCAGTGTCGTTAAATTCAGCCTTGCCTGTTTCCCCCCCCCATACAAGCCGTACCAGCTGTGTTTTGAGGGTGCGGAAGAAAAAACTGCCCGGGTAGTAAGGTATGTTGATAAATAAATATAGAAATTTTGGTAAAATCGTCATCTTATTAAGGGATTTCCTCCCCGCCATCGAGACAGGCAGCTTTATCCATTTGGATATGCTGTCCGTAACTTTATCCATGGCCTTCCCGTAGTTATTGCGCATTAGTTCGTCTTTGTCCCTGGTGAGGTGTATTCCTAAATATTTAAAGTCCTCCGTCTCCCACTGCAACGGGTAGTCCAGCTGCTGCTGTGCAGTCTTACTAGTCAATGGGAATACCGCCGACTTGGCCCAATTAATTTGAAACCCCAATATAACTCCAGATTTAGTGATGTCCCTCAAAACCGGGTTTAAGTTTTCCTGGGGTTTATGTATATATAGTGTTTTATCGCCCACATTTTGGGAGCTAAGCAGTTACCGAGCCGGATACACTAGGTCCCTGTGCTTAAGGTGTTGCCTTAATTTCGCCGCCAAGGGTTTGATTGCTAGCGCGAACAGGACCGGAGAAAACGGGCATCTTTGTCTCATGCCCTTAGAAATAAGAAAGCCGGCTGATATAGTACCGTTCAGTAACACAGAGGCCCGCGGACTGCTATACAGGAGCTTCAACCAGTTAAGGAAGGTATATGGCATTCCCATATGACTTAGTGTTCCGATCAAGTAAGCCCACTCTACAGAGTCGAATGCCTTGGTGGCATCTAGAAAGACTGCGCACTGTTTGGGTCTACATCTTGCATTACTGCCAGCAGGGTTCTGAGATTATGCAACGTAGCTCTGTTTGGGACAAAGCCCGCCTGGTCTGGCAAAACCAGAATCTCCATCAGGAGGTTGAGCCTGGTCACCAGTACCTTAGCGAGTATTTTAGTGTCGCAGTTTAGCAACAATAGTGGATGATAGGAATCGCAAGAGGTTGGGGGCTTTCCTGGCTTCAGAAATGACATTATCTGGGCTTCCCTCAGGGTTACTGGTAACCTCCCCTCCTCCATTGATTCATAGTACACCGCCTTTAGAATCGGATCTAGGATTGACACATATGTTTTATAAAATTCCACTGGCAGTCCATCAGACCCAGGCGCTCGCCCTGATTTCATATGCATAATTGATTCCTTGATCTCATCCACCACCAGTTCCAAATTGAAGAACTTTTGCTGGGTGTTTCCCAGCCACGCCAGGGCCGTGTCTTCAAAATATTGTTGCAGATATAAGGGGGAGCCCCTCTGGGAGGTATAGAGTGTTTTGTAGTAGGTCACAAAAGTGTTCAGTTGCTCCGGTAGGTTCCTATGCGTCTGGCCATTCTCATCCTGTATGTCTACTATGTAATTCACAAATTTAGAGGGGCGTACCGCATTCGCCAATGCCTTCCCCAGGTGGTGGCCTTCCCCATATATCCGTGCCATATGAGCTTTCCCCCTAAATTTACACTCGCTATCAGCTGCTTCTTCATACTCTGTCATTTTGGTGCGTAGTGTGGCCCTAGTAGCTCCTACCTCGTCCCTCTCTGATAATTCCCTCTCAAGCATTTTATTTTCCCTTTCCAGTTTATGTAAGCTTCTGCGTAGATCTTTTAGGATGCCTCCCCCTTTAGAGATACACCAGCCCCGTACCGTGACCTTGAATACTTCCCACACTGTTGTGAAGCTGGATACCGAGTTCACATTGCGCTAAAATAAATCCTGAATTTCCTGCTCTGTTTCGGCTTTAAACACTGAGTCTTCGAGGTGCAGAGGATTGAGCCGCCAGTTAATATATGGGGAATTGTTGACCGGGTTCCGCAGTGTAGTCATAACAGGCGAGTGATCAGAATATGTGCGGGCAAGGTGGGACGTCCTCCCCACCCAGTGTGCCATGCCCACCGACACCAGTACATAGTCCAGCCTGGACCAGGACGAGTGCACCACGGAATAGTGTGTCCCTTCTCTCAGTGTGGGGAGCTTGTATCTCCACGTGTCTAGCAAGTAACTGGTAGCTATGATATCCTTTAATGTTCGCTGCGTGTTGGTGTAATGCATGGGGCTGACGCGGGACCTGTCATTCATCGGGTCTGCGACTGTATTGAAGTCCCCCCAAATCACAAAAGTTGTGCCAATTGTCTGAATCCTGGCCACACCTCGAGTAAGGCATGTGTGTCAACTGTGTTTGGTCCGTAGTAGTTGGCAATTGTTACGTCCTTGGGATTCAGTCTCCCCCAGAACAAACAGTATCTTCCATTTACATCGATTTCCACGCCTCCCTGCACAAACTGCACCCTCTTCTAACAGGAATGGCCACCCCTATAGAATAGCTAGAGTATGATGCCAAACAATGATGGGATGCCCACTTTCCTGCGAATTGGGGCTGGTTCCCCGGGGCAAGGTGGGTTTCTTGCAATATGGCCACCTGGACTTGGTGTCTACCTAAATACCCAAGTACCTGTCTCCTTTTCCTTGGGTCGTTCAGTCCTCGTACATTCCAAGATAAAACAGTAATCTCTTTTACAGCATTTGCACCATCAT